>NW_026294402.1:72077571-72677571 GCF_007827085.1 Peromyscus californicus insignis
ATGAGACACTATATCAAGCTGTGTGAGACTCAGCATGATACCAATTCATTGAGAAAATTCAAAGGAGAACAAAAAAAACACATGAGTGAGGTAGAGAAACTGACTTGTGTGTACCCTGGGTAGCTGTCTTAGTGAACAGCAAACTGGCCAGGACTAAGGAATGGTCCATCCTTCAAAACTTTATGCTAAAGAGAGCAATCATGCTGTATACTTTACTCTCAAAAGAAAGAGAGAAATAGAATAAGGAGAGGGTTTGCAATGGACACAGAAAGATAAAACTTTGTTTTATTTTAATTCTTAGTAAAACATTTTTATCTGTAGGTATTTTTATTTAGAATACAAAACTAATAAGCACGACAACAGAGTACCACTCATGAATCTCTACCAAGAATCACAAAAAACTTTACAATGTGCTGCCACTCACAAATAATTACAGTATTTGGTACTAGAATCAAAGACACCATTTAAATTGCTCAGCTTGGAGTTATTTGTTCATATCAAAATGATGAGCTAGTCATGAAGAGGAAGTAAATCCAGAATGTTTCCTCTGTCTTGTTTCATTGCAACAAGATACTTACATGAAAAATCTTTAATGTGAAGACAGTCAAGAAACCTCCAGGTCTTACTCCAGACACCCTTCCAAATGGAGGAGCAGATGGCCAGGAGTCCCACAGGGGTTCCATCAGAGGTAACAAACACCCTCAGACACAGCTCTCCCTCTGAGGCTCTGATCCCGTTCTCTCTCCGCTGTGGTCAGAGATTGGCTCCCACAGCAGACAGCACTGGATGGTTCTGAGTTTGATGATAGCACAGCGTTGCTGCTGCACAGTCATGGTGAATTCTGTGAGCTAGCCTCCATCTTGGAGCTCCACCAGCTTCCTTCCATTTCTGTTTCACGTTAGCATGGCTGACATAATCAGACAAGGACTGGTCTCCTGAGATAATGGTATTCTTTGAATCATTAGCAGTCACTTGGTATTGACCGGGTTTTCCTCAACCAACATCTGAGCTGATACAACTTAGACTACTTCTCCAAGGCAGCACCTTAGCCCTTGAAGATTTTTTCATTTGCTTTCAGTAACTCTTTCCTCACTATAATGTCTCTTTTTTGTCACAGAGCCCACAAGAACAGCTACACCTAGGTCTTCTGGGCCATCACTTTCTCTTTTACCAAGGTATCTTTCAAGAGAGGAAGGGTGTAGCCATATCTTTGATCATGACACCATCCAGAATCCCCAGCATGGGGGTGAGATTGAGCAGCCCAGGAATTACAGGCTGGTAATTTACCAAAGAGAGACCCATTTTCAGGGCTATAAAACAGTGAACATGAATTTTGACCAGCTTTTCCATGCACAAGGACTCTGGCTGTTTCAGATAGGACTGGGAACTGTTCAAACAACATTTGCGTAAGGAGTTGAGCCATCTCTGCAGCAAAGAGATGAGAAAGCTAAAGGGAATTGCTTTTGAGCGTACTCTACATTCTTTTCTGCTTTCAAAGGGTTACATTTACAAAACATTACAATAGGAAAGAGAAATAATATATAATTTAAGTTTGTTTCGTAGTTCCATTTATCATGCTTGATATAAAAATACCACTTCCATACATCGGTTGAAAGGACCTATCTACTGATTTTCAAGCTATTTAATTTTGAAATAAGCATTATCTCCATCATCCAGCGAATGTGCTGCTCTCTAGCTGAACATGTACAAATGAATATCCTTGTACTGTTTGTTATCTACAAGCGCCCAAATGAGAAAGATAAATCTAATTAATCAGGGGGGGGGAAGAACCTTCATTGAACAATTTCAAAATTATCTCAGATACAAATACATCTTATAGACTTAAAGAGCAAATAAATAAATGGGGGGAAGCCCACACGGCCTCAACTCTATACAAAGAACTATAGGCAACTAAAGAGTACTGAGAATGAGAGAAATAAATCTTCCTCAGGAAGAGCACAACGCCAAATGGCCAGCCCTGAAAACATACATAGAAGTAACATTATACAAACTGAGTACCTAATATTTATGGATATATATATATACATACATAAATGAATGTACATACATAGCAACAACTTTAAAAAAAGAGGCCATGAATATGAAAGAGAGTAAGGGGGAGTATACAGGAGGAACTGGAAAGAGGAAAGGGAAGAGGGAAATGTTGAAATTTTATTATAATCTCAAAACTGAAGAAAAAAAGGCAGGGGTTAAAGTTGCAAGCTTGTCTTGCACACCTAAAAATACAGACAGCCTCTCAGAATACTCAGCATACTACCAAGCACATGACTTATCAGACATGACTCTGGACCAGGAGACCTAGCACACAAGCTATGTAAGAGGACCAACAAGATCCCTGTAGTGATGGTGAGGAGATAGAGGATTTCTGCTATGCTGTTCTCTCTTCAGGATGTATCCTTATCTTATACCCTTTCGAGTATGAGTACCATGGTCCTTCCGAGCCTTTCTACCTGGAAATACACCAGAAAGAGCTCACCTAACTCAGACAGACTTAATGACAGAAAAGGACAGTGGGTGATGAAGGGTGATCTCTGTAAAAAGACTGACCCAGAATCATATCTTGGTCTACATCCTTAGCTCTGAGATTTCTAACTGGTAAAGCTGTTCAAGTTACCTAACTTTTAAATTAATAATTATATCATCTATCAAATAAAATTAAGATTTCCACTTGCTGTAACTCTTGTGAAAAACAAGGTTTAAAAGTATATTCTGAGTACTAAAGATTTCATCTGAGAGTTCTCCATCAGATACTTCCTTATGTCAGGTTCAGTGTTGACATCTCGGCTAAGCTAGATCAATGAAATTCTTTTTCTGTATTTTTTTTTAATTGATGAGTGGGCTGTTAAAACCCTGTGGCTAGCAAAGTGGTGCATCCAACATTTTAGGAGCTCTGTATGTCTGCATCCAGTTGTATAGCAAACCTTATGTCCAGTGAGAAAGAACTAGATTTGGGTGTCCAGGAAAAAGCATGCATGCTATGCATCCTGGCTCCTAACATCCAAACTGCGCATCTCTGTTTCTTCTGAGATCTGCATTCCCAGGATTGGCTTAAATTTGTTTATCAGCAAGCACCATTTAGTAGTAACCTGTATGATGTTCGATTCCTGCCACACCCTATCCTAATCACAAAGGTAGAGACTTGCCGTTGTGTGGCTTCCTGGATTTCTTCAGTTTGTAGATAGAAGGTTCAAGATATACACAGGAAAGCTTTTAACTTTCCTGGGCTTGTGCCTTGAATATCAAAATACAAAATTTACTTCAGATGAGTCCTCAATATGCTGATTGACTGTTTAGGAGAGAGAAGCAAAATTTATCCTTGACTCGAAGAAAATGATCAGATCTAATTCCAGAAAATGAGCTGGAATGAACTGCTGATTCCAAATGAATTAAAATTTTGCCTTGTTTCTAAAGAATCCCCTACATTAAGGACTTTTCAGAACCTGTTAAAGGGTAATTAGAGACAATTTTAAGGAAAGAAACAAAATTTTAATTCCACATTAACTATGTACTTTGTTAAAGCTTCTGGTCATTTAATTAATGGCAACTATCATACAATATGGTAAAGTCTATTTCTTCTTTTATTAATTTCAGTACATTTGATTAACTCAGCTACAAATACATATAATATACTGAATTAATCTAGTGCCATGCTAAAGATCAAATGCCAGCTCATGAATTTTAAAATTCATGTTGGCCTTCACATCAATCTCAACCTCCTTCTTCTCCTAAAGAGATCAGTGCTTGATAAAGGACACCTTTGGGAAGACACAGATCATCCACAGGAGTGATGAAAATCCATCAGGTTTCCCAACTGTTTTTATGTACAAATGATTCTTCATAATTTACACTAATAACAACAAACCCAGGACATGCATTTATTGGGCACTATTCTAGGTGCTTAGCATGGGTTCATTCATTTTAGATACACAATACTCAGACGTGTTTGTTAATAAATTGCTATTTATTCTGTTCTTCATGTAAGGAATCAGAAGGCACAATTCTTTTCCAAAATTTGACAAATTAGTTACAAGAGAGCCAGGATTGTTAAGGACCATCTAAAGGAAGATCCACTCAGTCACATTCAATACTGCCTACCTTAGCCCTTAGTTCACTTCTCTTAAAAAAATAATGAATACCATATGGAAAACTGTAAATTACTGCCCTGAAAGAATACCAGTTTGTATTTTCTTTGGTTGTTGTGTGTGTGTTGGCTCATTATTTTTAAGTCAAGACATTAGAGTGGAAAATTTTAATGCTCGTCTTTAAGGCTCTCCCTTTCCTCGAGAGCTGTTTGCAATTTCAGATGTTTTCAAGCCAACATTCAGAAGTGACCATGCACAGTATATATATACACTACACAATACAGTTAAATCCGCTAATGTTTTAGAAGTTGCCATTTGCTGAACATGAGTCACTTGGATTGGTGACTCACAAACATGGCAGGACTATTACACTTGGATTAGTGTAAATTAATCTATTGTTTCAGTTTCAAATGCTCCTAAATTTCCTTTACAAATTAAAAAAAAAAAGCTGACATTGACTCACACATGAGAGAGATACATTTATCTTACAGTTAACAAATCTGAGTGATTTTAAAGTATTAGACTGAATGAGGTAACCCAGACCTAGGAAGACAAACATCACAGGTTCTTACTTATACTTGTATCTTAGCAACCGATCTTTATACTTGTGTTTAAATGGGTACCTGTAGATCCAGAAAACTAGAAATGGACAATTAATGGGAAGAAAAGTTTTAAGAGAAGAAGAGAAGAGAAGACAGGTGATCTGAAAGTTGAAGGGGAGATGATGGGGAAGGAATAATAAGTGGGGGAAAGGGATGGGCGAACAGAGCAGAACAGGGCTATGGAGGGAGGGGTAACTAACAGTAAGAATATTCAAAAAGCTATATGAAAACCTACTATTTTGTAAACTAAGTTAAACGTCATAACTTTGATATTGATGGTGCTCGAGAGCAGGGAAGAAAGGGGCAAATCTCCAGGAAGCTATCCAGTTATCAGCAGTGATGAAACTATGAAGTCCTCCAGACCTCTATTGCTCTTTCCTAAAGCCAAATCACTTGCCTTAAACAATAAAAATGTTGCCTTATTCTGAATTCTTAAGTCAGGAACTAATTGAAACTAAACGCATTTTAAAAAGGCTAATCATGCAATAGTGGTATAACGGGCATGGGGGTAACCAACTGCTTTCCAATCAGAATTAAGGTCTGCTCCACAGAAGGGACTTCTTGCTTCCTACTGTAAATCTTTTCAAAATCCCATGGCATTAGGTCATACACACTCGAGTGAAACCTACTATTGCAATTTTGCTAAATGACGTTCATGTGTATGTTTATACATAGACTTGGGCTGCTCTCAAGCTTGCTCAGAGAAGCAATCAATGCAGAGATTCATAACTGGCCTAAGTCCTGAAAATCAGCCACTGTAAGTGATCGGCCCAAATTTTTTTGATGGGAAATTTTTATTGACTCCTCCAAGGCTCAGAGAACTTTGTGGAAGAGAAGGCAGAAAAAAATATAAGAGACAGAAGATGGGGATAAATGCTATGAAATGCTGTCTTTTTTGGATATGACGTGGTTAATTAAACTTGTGAATTAACAGCAGCTATACAAGACTGGCATATCAAGCCAGCTAAAATTCTAGCATGAAGTATGGAAGAGCTCTCATAAGACCATATCCCTAGGTGAGGAGCTATTGGCAGTTAAGGGCTGATGGAGAAGGAGAAATCATTCTTGTTGGAGATGTGGCCACTACCACATTGCCCATGCTCCACACATGTACATATGGACAGCCCTAATTGGAGTGGGCAGGTCATTTTACTTTTACAAAAAGAACACACAAGGTTGGGAGGGGGGTATGTTAGGAGGATCCAGGGAAGTTAGAGTGGGGAATATTTTATTTTATACATGTTTATAATATTTTATTGTATATATGTATGAAATTCTCAAACAATACACTTTTTAAAGGAAAGAAGAAAATGAAAATTAATTAAATAAAACCGTGAAAATTAGCCATGATCCACTATCACTTATTGGTCTTTTATTTTTATTATTTTCTACTCTCTTAAGCAAGGTTCTCTCAAATTATTTCTAAAATGAAGACAGCAGTTTTTAGTAGTAGGAAATTCAGAGCTCATTAGTATCATGACCTGAAGCAAAAAGGTCCAAATGAGAACGATCCCTCAAGCAGACCTAACTTGGTCCCAATGGAACATTAATTGGGAATTCTAAATAAAACAAAATATTTAATTTAAAGCCATAAGCATCTTGTTTACCTCTTTGATTAGAACAATTACACTGAGCATGGAATTTCAAGAGCATACAACAGATTCTCAAAACACAAATATTTGTCTTGGGCAGTAAAATCTAGAGCAAGATTTCACAACTATATACTTACAAAACCACACACACACACACACACACACACACACACACACACACACACCACCCCTAGTTCTGCTTCTGTCTACCTCACCCTATTTTAGAAAAGCTTAGAACTTTTTCAATTCATCTATGGTGTACAAATATCCTTACTACAGTAATATTTAACCTGATGAAGCTTGAATTGCTCAATGTCTCTTTATAGGACATCAACACCCAAGTGATGACCAAGAAACTAATCATACATATAGAGCTGAGGCGCCATTTTTTAATGACAAAGATAACATCTTTATCATCTACAAAATATCTCCTCTATTTCTTACAAAATAA
Source organism: Peromyscus californicus insignis (assembly GCF_007827085.1). Lineage (NCBI taxonomy): Eukaryota > Metazoa > Chordata > Mammalia > Rodentia > Cricetidae > Peromyscus > Peromyscus californicus. Next base: position 72,084,320 of record NW_026294402.1, read on the forward strand.
GTAAGCCTTAAATACAATGTTTTTACCTCTAGTTAAATTCAAAAGCTCACACATCTGTCTGCAATGCACTCACACTGGTGTGGAAAATGTCAGAACTTCCCAAGCTAAAAGAGGAAGGAAATAATGAGGAAATGAAAGCTCTCTGGGGGGAAAAGAGAGAAAAGCTCACAATTCGATCCACTTTAATTCCAGCTCCAGGTCTTAGTCATCCTACAGATGTTACTGAGCACCTGCTGTGTGGTAGGTGCATAGATTGATTTCCACTCAGAGTATATGAAAAGTCTAACCACTCTGCCCCCAGTACCCCACATCTCCTCTTCCTTTGTTTTTGGATAATGTAGTATCACTTTTCTTTTTTAAAAATGTGAAGTAGATGTTAATGTTAAAGTAAGATCTAACAGAGTCAGAGCAGAATTCTGCAGAGTGGGGACTAAACATCCCCCACCCCAGGACTTTCGGTTTCTCAGCGCTCTCTTCCTTTGCCCCTTATATCCCAGTGTCATGGGAACAGAAAATGAAAGGGTTCCATGTTCTGCTTAAGTTCAGAAGAGGGAGCCGCTAGACACTAGCCGAAGTCACAAATGCTAGAACTGCTTACACTTCATTCTGGGAAGAGACCCTCAAGTTTTTAAATGAGGAAATAGCCTGTACTTTTGCAGACTCTTGACCCTGCTACACTTTGTGTTGTGGACACGTTGCAAAAGCCTGTGGTATTCACTATGAAGAAATGAATCACTCTCAAACACTTAGAAAATCTGTATTAGGAGCTGACAAGATAAGAAAGAGGAAAGAGGAAAGGAGGAAGAAAACACTGACTGGATACGAGAGGAATCATATAGGAAAAAAAGAAGTCTGGGGAGAATGATACAGATATCAATAAATACAGAAAAATAAAACAGTTCTCAAGACTGAAAATAACGGTTACCTCCCATGGCTCCCTTGGCCCCTCACACAGATGGAAAAGAGCAGGGTTTACCTGTCTGTCTGTAATTGCCTCCCTGATAATCAACGTGACTAGTACAAAATCAGGTCAACCAGAAAAGATTTCAGAAGTCTCTTAAAAGTGAGATGTTTAAAATGTGTAGGGTGAAAATAAGAACATTTCAAAGCAAAGACTTTTAAAAGGCAATGGTTTGGAAAATATATATATATAACCAATTTGAGGAAGTAATGGGATTGACACAAATCCCCAGGCAATCCTTGCACTCCAACCAATTTGACTTCTAAACTAACCTTGGCTCTATCGTCTCTCCAAGAGTTTCCTCTTTTACCCTGTAATAGTCCGGCAGCTTCTTGAGCCTTTCACGTCTGCACTGTTAGCATTACTTTAGTACAGTTTTGGTTTTTTATGTTAATTGTTCAGTATAAACTCCCCCAGGGAATAAGTGATGCTGCCATTTGTACAGTGGTTAACACAGAGTGTTCTCTATTTATTCATTAACATTTAAAATCAACATGCATGTTTTACCTCTGGAATTATTGAAAAGTTTGAAAGGTAGGACCTGGGTCATTGTGGTGGTTTGAATAAGAATGGTTTGTATATTTGAATGCCTACTCATCAGGGAGTAGCACAACTTGAGGATTGGGAGGTGTGGACTTGCTGGAATGGGGGTGGCCTTATTGGAGGAAGTGTACCACTGGGGATGGGCTTTGAGGTTTCCAAAATATCTCTCTCTCTCTCTCTCTCTCTCTCTCTCTCTCTCTCTCTCTCTCTCTCTCTCTCTCTCTCTCTCTCTCTCTCTCTCCTGCCTGCAGATCCAGATGTAGAATTTTCAGCTAGATCTTCAGCACCATGTCTGCCTGCATGTCACCATGCTCCCCACCATGATCATGATGGACTAAACTTCTGAAACTGTAAGCAAGCCCCAATTAAACGCTTTCTTTCATAAGAACTGCTATGGTCATGGTGTCTCCTCAAAGCAATAGAACTAACAATGTCATTAACAGTGTCAGGGGTGACTGGCTCATGTTGTCCATCTTGCAGTGAAGGAGGAATGTGCACTACTGCATTTGATCTTCAAAAAAAAAATCCAGCAGACCAAGACTTGGTTTAGATCGGTGGATAAGAAACAAGACCCCATGTTAGGTAACTGATAAGAACTACCAGGTAAGTAGCATAGTCTACCACAGAGCTTTCTCCTCCTTTTCTGGGGTTTGTCCACTAGACATGTCACTCTGTTAGCTAAATTTTCTTGCCTCTATTTCCTTTCTGAACCAGCTGTGTTTCTAATAATATGGTGAAATATTGGCAAAGCCAAAGTAATTCAGGAAACTATTCAGAAGGGTGAAATGGACAAATGTTGGCAGCGCAGTCTCGTGTCCTGGCAGCTCTCCCAGGTAGCTCGGCCCCTTTCAGCTTTTGTAAAATACCAACTGTGGCTAGATTTGTGAAATTCAAATGTTTTAATTCTTTAGCAAAAAAAAAAATAGTCAATAAAAGTTGAAATGCCTGTGATGTCCCTAATCCGGATCCCTAGGTCCAGCTTCCCTGAGCACCTTTAACTGGTTTCCTCCCTAAGGCACTGTTCCAAAGTAGGCACTAATTTCATCAAATGCAAGGAAAACTTTTTTTTCTTTTATGCCTATATTCTTTGTTCATGTTGCAATTAATCCTCCTTCTGTCTTTCTAATCCCTTCCTGTGAATTTATTGCTCTTATTTTAAATACATCTTGCTTTTCATCTTACTTTCAGCTAATTCTAGAACTAATAAATGAGAACTCTTGTTATTCCTGACAGATTCATTGCCCTTGACAGTAAAGACGTTTCCCACCTGTTTCATAGATTTTCATTTTTCTATAATGATATCAAAATGTTATTGATATATCTATTAGCCGAATGACAAAAAGCTCAGCCACTGAGACAACGTGGTCCAGGTCAGAGAGCCCAGTGAGGTCATACCTTACAATCTTGACCTTGACACATATCACCATGTGCACAGACCATAAACACCTCCACTGAGGCACACCTCCTGTTTTCTCCAGCCCTTTGAGGACATTTAGGAACATTAGATAAACAGGAGAAAATGCCAAACCATGACCCAAATAAGTAAGTTCTCCAGTGAGGTTTTCTCCCTCTCAGTTGAAAAGCATTTCTAAAGATCTGTGACCCAGGAAAATGACTCACTCCTAAGTGTGAAACACTTTATAATCCTGTCAAGATTTCTGTATATCTACAACATGATATTGCCATTAAATGTGATCTGTAACTATGGCTTCCAGAAGCTGCAAGGGCACCTAGATGTTTCTGGGAGGGAGGAATGCCTGGAGCTTCCAGGACACAGCAATTTCCATGGCAGGCATTCACAGGCTCTTGCTCTCTACAAAGTGAGCATTAAAAAGTAACTTCAAGGAAGCAATAAATTTACTACACTTAGAAACTTTAAATTACATTTATGTATGTATGTACGTACGTATTTACTTATCTATTTATTTATTATGTGTGCCTTTGCTCTTCTGTACTACGGCAACAGTGTGGAGGTCAGAGGACAACTTACTGGAAGCAAGCATTCCTCTCCTCCCACTGTGTGGATGCTGGAGAGAACACTCTGGTTCTCAAGCTGGCACCAAACTTATCACCCTAGAAAAGGTTTTTTTTAAAAAAAAAATGTATTTCTCTGGATATTTTGGGATAGTGACACATATCTGTAATGAATTAATCTGGTTTCAAATATTGTGAGAGCTAGAAAATAAAAGCAACTAATGAAATGAATGAAACTAAATTTGGCTGGAGTAGAAGAGTGCCCCCATCATAACTGGGAGAGACAGACAGCCAAGTTAGGCACATTCCATCGCTCTCCTTTTCCCTCTAAAGGTCACTAACTTAACTCATGTCCTATTTACTTGGGCATTTCCCATTCTCATGCATGAGTAGTGCCTTCTGGATTGTGAGAGTGAAGGGGAAGCATTGCCTGGAGTTAGGAGTGGTGCTCTGAAAGCATCATGGCAGAGCACACGGTCATGTCTGAGTTTAATGTCACCCTCAACTCTAAGAGTTCTAAGACAGCTGCATATACAAAGACCAAAGCAATGTCTAGTAGCTGCCCAAACACTGCATTCCCCAATGAGAGGCATTTAGATTTGATTTGGCTAAATTTATGTAAGGCATAAAGCAGAGTGAATTTTTTCTTTATTTTTTAAAGGCAAAATCAGTACATTGTAATATAGGAAGGACAGAAAGCAAGGCCCACAGAAAAAGATATTTTTTCTCTCTCTCTCTCTCTCTCTCTCTCTCTCTCTCTCTCTCTCTCTCTCTCTCTCTCTCTCTCCCTCTCTCTCTCTGTGTCCATGCTTTCTCATCTTCTCTTCTCTCTCTCCTTTCTATATTGAAAAACACATCTCCAACTAACACACCAGTAGTTTCTATAGTGTTAACTCCCTCCAAAATGCATGCTGAAAGTTAATTTCCACTAATAACAGTCTTCAGAGGAGGATACTTTGGCCTGGTGTGGTAGCACACACATTTAATTCCAGCACTTAGAAGGCAAGGCAGGCAAATTCCTGAGTTCAAGACCAGCTTGGTCTGTATAGCAAGTTCCATGCCAACCAGGGCTTCATAGAGCGACCATGTTTCAAAAAACAAGAAAGAAAGGGAATACCTTTAAGCCACAAGGACTCTGCTCTCATGGATAAACTAACATTGCTATTGTTGGAGTGGGTTAGTTACATGCACTGATCCCTGTTCTTTGCCTATGCTGCAGAACAAAGACATTCACAAATTATGCTGGTTAGTTTGTTTTTTTTTTTTAACTTGACACAAACCTAGACATAGCTGGTAAAAGGGAATCTAATCGACAAATTGCTCACATTGGATTGGCTTGTAGGCGACTATGTGGGGAGGTTTTTATTTTTATTATTATTATTATTATTATTATTATTATTATTATTATTATTACTATTAATGTTTGATGTGGGAAGACCCAGCCCACTATGGTCAGTGCCATTCCTAAGCAGGTGGTCCTGGGTTGTATAAGAAAGCAAACTGATCAAGCCATAAGAGCAATATTCTCCTCTCTTGGCTCCGCCTTCTAGGCATGACAGTTACCGAAGCTTTAATCGGGGTAGTGCTTCCGGGTCAATGCTGGAATAGCTACCCACTACAGAGGCTCAGTGGATAAAAGGCACAAGTCATCATGACTGACAACCTGAGTTTGGTTGAGAAGCCACAGGTTGGAGAGAACTAAATGCAGACGATGTCCTCTGACCTCTACATGTACATCCCCCACAACACATACACACATAGGAAAATAAGTAAAATGTAATTGAAAATTTGAAAAATCAATTGATCTGGCCATTTTAATCTGCTCTTTGTATTCCCCTTAAAACACACACACGTGTGCGAGTGCAATTTCACACATGCAATAATCTCTATATATACAGAGTAAATTCCTTTTGCTCTAAGCCTGTGATTCAATCATTTGCCTAGTCTGACTTCTATGGAATCTGCCCACTATAACTTAGACTTATGGTGAAAGTGTCAGGGGTTCAGTAGAAGACATTGGAAGGTTAAGGTCCTGTGTTATCACAGTCAGATTTTTTATACAATTAAATAATGCTAAGTTTGTTGAACATAGTCTATGTTTTACCTTCCTGTTCCAAACTGCTTATAAAGATTTCTTGCAGTCCCTCAAATAAAAAAACTGAAGCTGTTGTTACTGCCTTAATACATTTTAATTAAAATATAATTACATTGTTCTCCCCACTTCCTTTCCTCGCTCCAGCCTGTATTGTTTCCTCCCTCCAGCTCATCCCACCCCCTCTCAAGTTAATAGCCCTTTCTTTCCTGACTATTGACTTTAATAATTTAAAATGTGTGTAGCAGAGATAGTAATCTCATGCTAAAATCTTTAAAGCAAGCTCTAATGTGTTAGTGACACCACATGTTATTTTACATGTTACCAAGGAATTGCAGATCTTATTCAAGTTACAGATTTGCTGCCTGTCTTAGTTAGGGTTTCCATTGCTGTGAAGAGACACGGCAACTCTTATAAAAAAAATATTTCACTGGGATGGCTCACTTACAGTTTCAGAGGCTCAGGCTGTTATCATGATGGGGAGCATGGCAGCATGCAGGCAGACCTGGCGCTGGAGTTGAGAGTGCTACTTCTTGCAAGCAACAGGAAGTCAACTCACTGTCACACTGAGGGAAGTTTGAGCTAAGGAGACCTCAAAACCTGCTCCCACAGTGATAAACTTCCTCCAATAAGGCCTTACCCACTCCAACAAAGCCACACCTTCTAATAGTGCCACTCCCTATGAGATTATGGGGGCCAATTACATTCAAACTACCATACTACCCACAGTACCTTTTATACCTCTGTGTTTTTGCAAATGCAGATTAGTTTAAATACTCTCGAATTATATATGTGAGACACAGGAAAATTCAGAATAACTACAGAAATAAAATTTAATCAGTAGTTCCCATGTATACTAAAATAAAGCTTTATATATAATATGTATTATATATACTATGTATTATATAATGGAGCTCTAATTAACTACAGGGTTATAAATACCACCTTGGAGTCCCTAAAAATCAAATATTTTACTACATTCAAAATTCAAACATTAAATCAGTAGTTGACTAGGGTGAGCAAGAACAGAGGATGAGGCCATGGCTGCTCTTTGGTTGGGGGTTTCTTCAAGGATGGAAGAAAGACTCTAAAGTTAGAATATACTAACTGTTGCAACTCTGGGAATATGCTAGAAACTACTACTTGTATATTTAAAAAGATAACATATGGTGGGTGGATTATATTTCAGTAAAGCCATTCAAACAAAATAGATTTAAATCCAGTATTTTAAAAAAGAAATCAAATTCTGAATACCAGGTTATCTTCATACAAAACAAACTACAGCCAGGCAGCTGTGGCGCACACCTTTAATCCCAGCACTCGGGAGGCAGAGGCAGGTGAGTTCGAGGCCAGCCTGAGCTACAGAGTGAGTTCCAGGAAAGGCACAAAGCTACACAGAGAAACCCTGTCTTGAAAAACCAAAACACACACACACACACACACACACACACACACACACAACTTTCCATGACTCAGGGTCTGGGGAGGCAGAAGTGGGCTGGTGGCTGCTGTAAAGAGACTCCAGAAGAAGGAAAAAGAAGTGTGAAGAAATGTATACTCTCGGCATTTCCTACAAATGCAGATCCTTTTACCAACAAAGCACTGACTATTTTCCTACATGTAACTCTAGAGGCATGTTGTCATTTTGTTATCCATTATGGAAAAAAGCACAACAGGACTGCTAGGGGTGTGTTTGGCTGTGTACTCACTGCTGGATGTGCAAGCCATGCAACTGGTTTCTGTAGCCACTGTAGTGTGGTTGCAGCCACTAAACTTGGGAACTCCTGAAAACAGATTTCTTACTAGAGTCTCCACCTCCCACCCCCACCAATTTGCCACACAGACAGTACTCAGTGTTCTCAGTCAGGACCAGGTCTGGGGTCTAAGCACCTTCTCCATCGCTAACTATATGCTAAGTCCTTAGGCAAATCATTGAATTTTTCAGTACTTCATTTCCTGATCTGAAAAACTGGAATAGATATAATATCAAAGTCACCTGGTCTGCTTTAAAGAGTATGCAAATATCAGGTTCATATCAGACAACCACGCCTGACACAGGTAGGTTTTCAAAAACTGTTAGCCCTATTCTTGCAAGGAAATTACTTACCTTTTCTGTGTCTGTTTTCTCATTTAGAAAGAATGCATAGAAGTACCCATCCCCAACTTAGAGCAAATGACAATCACAGGGCAGATGTGAAAATGCTTCCAAGAGCATGACTTCTAGACACATACCAATAGAAAACATTTCCAATCTTATAAACTAAGAAATTATCTCCGTCCTACAGTTGAAAGGACTTGTTAAACTTGACTCTTCATTCTCGAAGAGAAATGCTCCACTAAGAACTAGTGGAGCTGGCGGTGCAGACCACAGCTGTAGGGACAAAGGCATTCTTGCTGGTGAGCAGCTTCTGGAGCTGGCTTTTAGCATTATCCACATCTAGAAGCATGAAGCTTTTACAATACCACAGAGTGAACTACAAACACGCTACACAAAAATGTAAAAGCATCCTCTAAGGACCAGAAGAGGTCCCTCAGTCCTGAGTCTCCCAGTTCTATGAATATTCCCTAATGTCTCAATTCATAGTGCAAGCTATCAACTGAGCAGGGGAGGGTAGACTGACCTCCAAAAATGGAGAGAGCAACATCTTCCCAAAAGAGGGGGAGAGAAGATGCCAGAGAGGAGCACCAGCCTCTGAATTGCTCCCAAAGGTCAGCCTGACCTTTCACATTCAAGCTACTCTACAGTATGTCCCATTTCAGATTTTCAGCAGAATCTTGCAGTTTTCCAATGGTGAACTTAAGAGCCAAATCTCAAGATGCATATATCAAGTCCTGCCCTTAAACAAAGCAAGGATTACTTCCACACATAGTAGATAAGCTTTAGTTCAAAAGCCCTGGTTCAATTTGCAGCAGCCACAAAAAGTAGGGGGCGGGGAGGACATATCAGTTGTTTCTGTTTCAAAAAGCATATGGTTTTTGCATGAGTATGAAAATGATATGCATATATAAAATACAGAAACGATCTATGCCTCAGTACTTGGAAACAACCCAAATTACTATATCTGCTTGAGTGCATGAATCCCCACATACAGGTGACAAAAACAGCTGTGGTCTCCGTCCTGGAACAGTGCAGCAGGAGCCTTTCTTCTGGTCATTTAATTAATGTCACCTTCTTAGGCAGTCCCTGGGCACTTCATTTCAAATATCCCTCTAATACTTCCCATTTAGGTTTTTCCTATATTAGTGATCACATATAAACTTAGTATAACTATACAGATTCTTATGTTACATATATTCAGAAAAATAGGTCATAGTGATTATATTGATTCTTTATTATACATTTTCTTGTTTTTTTATTTTTTTCATCTCTCTAAAATAACTATGAATATAAAAAAGATAATTTCTTTAAAAAGAACTGTATTAAAGTATGCATCTCTATGTCTTGATGCTGAACAGTATCTACATTTCCACTAGCACAGCAGAATTTGAAAGTCAGGTAATAAAGATAAATATTATATAATCCTATTTTCTCTGTAAATGTGCATATATATGCATATTCATATTGATACGCGATCCCTGCTATATTACTAGGATTATGTCATATACTTGGGAAATATAGAAGGGAAAAACACACACAGGAAATACACATATAAAGAAACAATGGTGTACACCTGAAGAAATCTAAGTGAGCATACCACAGAGATACTAATGTTTTCTACAGAATTATACCAACCACCAAGACATTGAACTTACCTAGATACCCATCAACAGATGAATGCATGAAGAACTGTGCTCTCTATACCCAATGAAACTGGAGAGCATCCTGTTTAACTAAAACATCAGCCAGACTTAGGCTGGTCACATGAAAGACAAATGTCACATGCTTTCACTCATGTGAAATCCAAATTGTCAACGCCTCTGTATACAGGCACACGGGAATGGTAAGGACAGAACAACTACTAGAGGAGAGGACCAGTGAGGGTGGGCAAAAAAGGGCAGTGTGGTAAATATGAACAAGGCTCGGTGACGCACATGGCGAAGCTAGGAAAGCATGTTGTCTCAATGTGACTACACATCTAAAAAAAATGACAGTGGTAGTGCAATTTGTTAGGCAGAGTTACAAGTTGTCTGGGGGAAGGCTGAAAAACAGTTTATCTCATGGGACAAAATGTCTGCATGTGTGCTGGGGACAGGATTGGCATTGGCCATATTGCCAGTCAGGGATGATACAATTTACCACTCCCAACACCATTTTACCAGCAAAGCTACTGCGGAATCTCTAATTCATCACAATGCCATAGTGCTGGTGAAACATGAATTCCTATTGCTTTGGCATTTTGTATCTAAGCCAGAATGTGGACAGGAACCTAGAAATCTGGAGGACTGAAAGGCATGAGTCCTCTTTCCCCACCATCCAAGCTCTCATGTTAGCCCAGGTGCTGAAATCACAAGGAGGAGGGCCATCTGTTTTTATGTTTACTTCATCCCCCTCTTCTACATTAACACACCAAAGAAAGGAGAGACTTAGAAACCCAATATGACAGCTAGGCCCTGTTTGCCATCAGTACAGTATGTCATTTGTAAGATTATCCAGTATCTTCCATCCATCACTGGGTGTGGAGCAGCTAAGAATAGCTGTGGAACTTGAGGCTGAGCCACTTGCCGGGAAGCCCTAAACTTACAGTGTGACTCACTGCGGGATGGAAATTCTTGTCGTGTGCTGATGAAGGAGCCTTTCAGAAAAAGGGAGAAGGTTTCTCATAGTTTCTATGACCTATGACCGCTAAGAACTTTTACCACTCGGCTTTCTGTGGCAAAATAACCAAGCTGTAGATAAGCAGCTTTCCTCAGTATCAGAAAGTTCCTCCCAAACAGTTCAAATTACAAAACTGGAAGGTTTCCAGACCAGAAAATTTAAACTCTGAATTAAGTTTTGCTCATAAACATCACCACAGGACTAGATGGCAGAACAGAGATTTAAGTATCCTGAGTGCGTTGAGCATTCTCTGCTGCAAGTAATCGCTGAATTGTCTGTTGAATCAGTCATAAATATACTGGTATCAGCCAAGCATCTCAAAATATCCAAATAGATACAGGTCTCAAAGACACACTTAAAAATCTGGAACTATGATGAACATAATAACAGAAAAAAAATATTCAGCTCAGCACTATCCTCAGTCTTTTCTATGTCGTTTCTATTTTTATTTTTCCAATGGTGTTACAACAGTCCATCACATTAGGGATGCATTTACATTACACTCAGTTACCTACCCTCAGTCCCAAACACCATGTTCACAACAGCACACAGAGCTGACAGTAATTTTTTTCCCATTGTAATTTCATAACCACCTGCTATGGTGAGTCAAAAAACTTAGTACCATGTCACTTAAACTTTACAATGAGATTATATGTACATCTCTGGTTATAGTAAGCAAGGGTACTAATTCAAGCTTTTTACTGTATTTTCCTGGAATGAGAATTAGGAGAAAAGAAAGACAATTGCTCTAAACAGAAGAAACAGGATGAATGCTTATTGTTCTCACAGGAGGTTTGAAAGGCAGAAAAAATATGGTTATTTGTTGATACACATTCAAAAAACTCTGGTCCTTTCTGACTCTGTTACCCTAGGAAATGACTTAATTGATTGTTTTGAACCGCAAAAACAAAATTCTATAGAGCAGAACCCATTGGAAGGCTTAAGACATAGGCATGAGACCCAGCAGGTCAAGCTTTAAGCTCAATTGCTGCATAATCTAGTTCTGTGGCCTTGGGATGTAAGGCCAACATAGAGAAGCCAGAGGATAAAAACACAAAAACTTCATCACAGCAGCAAGTCAGAGTCACAGCACTTGATTGCTTCACTACAGCTCTGGAATTTGACAACATAGCCCATGCCCTTCTGTCTTTCTGGTTATATCAGCCAATAAGTATTCCTTTGGAATAAAGTCATTTCAATTAGATTTTTGTTATCAACAAAGAAGTATGGGAAATACTCAGACTGGTATAAGTCCATAGCAAGTGTTCTCAATCTATAAAGTCTATAAAATGTTCTAGTCAGCAGCAAGTATTCTAAAGTAAAAAATAGAGAATCATGTTTTTATAATATGGAACTTTATAATCAGATGAAAACAGAGATCTTCCATTCCTAGAGGAACTGAGACCTAGGAAGGTTAGAGAATTTTTCATAATCAAATTGCTCTTATTTGAAGATCTAGTGTCTTAACCCAAACTTTCTTATACCTGTGTGTTATCTTGAAAACATTTGTAGATGTAACCAACGGTCTTATTAAATAAGAAACACAGAGCCAATTCAGAGAAGAAAGCCAAGAGGTCAGAGCTAAGAGCCTCACCCTTCCTGATTCAGGGATCCTCTTCAGCCAAGAGAGCTCTCCGAAAAAAGGCGCCTACTTCCTGTGTGTATGTCTTTATATACTCTAGCTGTTCTGCCTTCTCATTGATTGTAAACCCAAACATGTGACTGCCTCATCACTGCCTGAATGTACCGCCCTCCAGGTCCTTAAAGGCGTGCACCACCGCCGCCACACACTTGCTATGGCTCTAATAGCTCTGACCCCCAGACAACTTTATTTATTAACATACAATTAAAATCACATTTTAGTACAAGTAAAATACCACCACAAACATTGTATATTATTATAATAAAAATATTAATATTACATTAGTATTTGCAATATAAATTCAGAATTCACTAAGGCTTGAGACATATGAGAAGTCATGGAGCACAGATAAAGAAGTCCAAATAAACAGCCTTTCAAGCTGAGTGGGAGAGTTATTTTTCGTGTTTTGAACTTTGTTCATTTTTCAAATAAGATTGGGTAATAATCAGTAAATCATAATCTTTCTGTTTATGCTTTATTCCTGGTTCTCTGCCTTTGTGTTGCCGTGAAAAAGACAAGAAGAAAATTCAATGTTTGAAGTGTCTTTTTAAGATTGAATTATTAAGCACTTCCAAGAATTTAAATTGATCTCAGGTACACAAAAATCACAGTATAGCATACTGCAGAAAGTGGTTGATATTTGCAGTAGAAATAGCTTCTCAGATATTGTTCATTATGTCAACTGTAAAGGTCCAATGAGGAGACGGGATGTGTAGGTGTGGGGGACAGCAGTGGGTCCAGAGGCACAGAAAACGAGCAAGATCTTCTCACAAGACCAGGGGAGATTTTCTTGACAAAATGACCTTTTGGCTGGCTTTACTGAAGGCTGGAATTCCACAGGCCTGAGTTGGTGTGGGGTGGGGCAGCACAAAGATGTCCATCCTTGGGAAAGAACTTGAGTGCAGACAGGTCAAGGTGTGTTTCCAAAGCTGGGGTCTTGAATCCAGAGAGCTCATGGGAAAGGTAAGTTTGTAAAAATAATACCAGGTGCAGCCTACTGAGAGGGCTTATGATTTCATAAGCTTTTGGTGTTTTCAGAGCTGGGGGACTAGCACAATGATGTTCTTTACATATGCAGACATACAAAGCATGCCTCTCCTATTACATATTTCAAATAAGACAAAACTGCATTCTCTTGAGCATTTTGTGTTTCCTCCTTAAAATTTTTGAATTTTCCTTTTAACATATACAATGTAGCACCTTTACAGTAGTGAAAAAGCAAAATGAAATTTAAATCCCAAATTAGGAACAATCTAATGCTAGCAGAAGCTTGTCAAATGAATTACAATATCCAAACCACAAAAATACTATCCACGTAAGTTATATTGTGGAGGAATACTTGATGAAAACTATTGTTGAAACGCAGTAAATGGGAGGATTCTAAGAACTATCTACAGAATTATTGCAAGTGTGATAATGTAGGTAATGCATGTGTGTAGGTAAAGTGGGCAGATTACACTCAATGCATTAATAGTGGCCACTCTTGGATAGGAAGGTGGAAAAATATTGCAAACATTTTCATTTTCTTCTGTTTGCTTATTATATGTTAAACCCTTACTAGGCAGTTTATACTACTATTAGTAAAAAGTGTGTGTGTGTGTGTGTGTGTGTGTGTGTGTGTGTGTGTGTGTGTGTGTTGTGTGTTGTGTATATGCAAGCTTAATTCCTTACCTGTGTAAAAATAAACTTAAAATAGACATAGACTCTGTGTTTCTGGCTTTTACTCTAAAAGAAAAATAGTAAATCAATGCATGCACATTCTTTTTTCCTGAAATAAGAACTCCTATACCCACCATACAATTTCATCAAATCTTTTAATCAAACTTAAATTCATTTACATGATTCCAGGACAATTTTTAAACTTCCATCAACATTCCAATCAGAATATACACAGTGTTGAACTTCAGCAAAATAAAATTTTACATAGTTTACTTTTTAAATAACTGAAAGAAAAGAATTAAACTCTTTGATTTCTTTTGAACATTATCTCACAAGAATATTCCAAAACTACTTGATGATAACCATAGAGGTTTCATATTAGATTAGTAATATTATGACAGAAGAGCTCAATCCATGTAATTTTTAAATAATGCATTAAAAATGGGGTTTGGAGGGATGGTGCATGTGAGTGGAAGTAGTTAGCAGAGAACTGCAGAGCCTGCCCTGTGGGATAAAAGAGCATCCCCACAAGCTAAGCTTGTATTTTAACCATGCCAGTCTCTCGTGCTGCAAGCAGTAGACAGCTTCCCCCATTCACTGACTTGCATCTGACACTTACCATTGTGATGCCTGATTTACAGAATAAGGCAAATAGCATAAACACTAGCCCACCATGTGTGCTAATATGGCTATGATTCAAAACAGAATAAGCTTTACGTAATATCAACACCAAGATTTATCCATGATACAAGAACACTGACCTGGCAGGGGCATTTTCAGCTCTTTATATAAAGCAGCTGTGTTAAGCCTCTGCTGAGGATCAGAAGCACCAAGGAATATTGTTCAACTACCAACATCAACACTCCACCAGAGAGATGAACTGTCTTTGGTCTTTGGTGAACCCTGGCTTCTAATTCACAGCCAAGAGTAAGAAGACTCATCATTGTGAAGAATATGAACACTGTGGCTTAAGAGAATACTCACACTTAAGATATTAATGACTTACCCTTTCTTAAAATATATCATCTAGATTTTCAAGGAAGGTTTCCATAGGCATCTGCCCCTTCTCACTATCAGTGTCTTCCTCTCTGCAACAGCCCTGAGTACTGAACAGTACTGAGTCTTGACTGTCAAAAAACCAGATTTCAAACATTAAAAACTATTCACCCCTCACAGAGGCACTAGTAGAGAGGATATGGCCTAAGACGCAGCCAAAACAAGGCTCCTGTCCATTCCTCTCTCTTCCCATAATGGTGGTGTCATCAGTCTATTCATTCACCTACTAACCACATGTGGTGGTCAATAACCATAAAATGTAGTAGTTAATAATCATAATCCCACAAAAACTTCTGCACCCTGGGAACCAACCTCCTTTGGGGGAAAACCCAGTGTAGTCCCCATCTTCCTCATTCCTTCTACCTCCTCCTCCTCCAAAGCTAAGGTCTGCCCCCTTTCCCCTGGGTTTCTCTAACAGAGCAAGTAAGCTAGACACACTTACACTCTTTTGTAGCAGGCTTTTTTTGGGCCACCAACCAGCTCCCAAATCAAGACGCAGATACTTACTATCAATTATGAATGCTTGGCCTTATCTTATGCTTGTCCCACTAGCTCTTATAACTTAATTTAACCTGTTTCTCTTTATCTACATTTTGTCTTGGGGCTTTTTACCTTTCTTTCATTCTCCATGTCCTACTTTTCCTGCTTGCTCCATGTCTGGCTGCGTGGTGGCTACCGGCTGGCCCTAGGTGTCTCCCTTTCTTTCTCCCTCGTTCTTGCCTCTTGAGCCTAGATTCCTCTTACTTACTCTCTCTGCCCGCTGGCCCCACCTATCCCTCTACTGCCTAGCTATTGACCATTCAGCTTTTTATTAGACCAATCAGGTGCGTTAGGCAGGCAAGGTAAAATAGCAACACATCTTTACATAATTAAACAAAGGCAGCACAAACAAATGTAACACACCTCTATGTAGTTACAAAGTAATATTCCACAACATAAACAACTGAAACACACCTTTACATAGTTAAAGTAATATTCCACAACGCTCTTTGATGTGCTCATATCCACATGACCCTCAGTTCCTTATGTCCTTTCTCACTATTGTTCTCTTCCATCTTAATAAACTCTTGTAACCTCAAAATCCCATCAGCCTAAGTACGGCTTCTTTCCAACTTGGAGGCAGGACAGTTGTCCATCCTCCTGCCAATTAGCACCTTACTTCTCCATCCGTTCATTTCTATGCTGTTGGTATTGATACTGACAGCCTTCTCAGGAACCTAAGTTCAAAATAAAACCTGACTTTTTTCTCAAAAATATCTATAAATTCCACTGGACTTCGTCCACCACTGACAAATATCACCACACTGCACCTAGCCGTTACTATTAGGAATAAATTATATAATACAAATGATGTGCTTGACATTGGAGTTACCACATGGTAAACACCTCGCATTGAATTTCTTAAGGTTGTATTAATTGTGTTATTGTTTGGTACCTTCATTTGGGACTTCTTTTTTTTTTTTTTTTTAAAGATTTTATTTATTTATCATGTATACAGTGAGTGTTCAGCTTGCAGGCCAGAAGAGGGCACCAGATCTCATTACAAGATGGTTGTGAGCCACCATGTGGTTGCTGGGAATTGAACTCAGGACCTCTGGAAGAACAGCCAGTGCTCTTAACCTCTGAGCCATCTCTCCAGCCCCATTTGGGACTTCTTAATTGGCATTCAACAATGAAAGCAAATCAATGAATCAGCAGGGCTCAATCACATCTGTCTCCAAAGCTGTCTTCTTCCTGTGTCCTCCCAACTATGAGCCCTCTTCCCACCTCCCTGTATTGCTCACTCTCTGTCATTATCCTACTTCCTTCATTGTCATATGTAAAAAAAAAATTCTTATGGACATTGTATAAGTTACTTTTCTATCGCTGTGATAAAACACCACAACCAAGGCGGCTTACAGAAAGAAGGGCTTATTTGGAGATTATGGTTCCTGCCATTTAATTCTATCACCATCATAGTGGCAGCAGGCAGGCAGGCATGGTGATAGAGTGGCACCTGAGAATTCACATCTAAAACTGTACACAGGAAGCAGAGAGGGTGCACTGGAAATGGTGCAAGTCTTTTGAAACCTCAAGGCCCACCTCTAGTGACATACTTCCTTCAGCAAGGCCACACCTCCTAATCTTCCCCAAAGAGCCACCAACCAGAGATCAAGTATTCAAATGCTGCAAACTTATGATAGACATCTCATTCAAACCACCACAAATATTATTCTCTCTATGACTAAAATAATAAATTATAAACACTGTTGTTCCCAGCTCTAGGTGTCAAATCCAGTCCCTTTCAGGGCTGAGTAAAAACTAGTAGAAACTCAGCTAATGCCCTCAATGAAGAAAGTTGTTCTGTGTCCACAAAACTTATTCTTTAATGAATGGAAAAGCAGGTTTCCAAGCTCCAAGATCATTATACATAGCCTCACTCGTCAATCCTTGTTCCTTGATCCTATCTTCCCCTCTCCTAGTAGCCAATGAGGTGAGGAGCTCACAAATCTTGCCTCTGAGTACACCTCTCCTTTCCATTCACTGACTCTTGCTTGGTTTCCCCATCACCTGCCTCAAGAATACTTTACAAGGTAACACAGCCTCAAAAGAGAAACCACTCAATAATTATGGACATTTCAGTTAAGAAATCACTTCTCTGCATCTAATTTTTCTGGAGCATATGGGTGGAGCCTAGCTCATCAGTGAGGGATCACCAGGTTATAAACTACGTTTTTCTCCAGCATTCTGGGAGAAGCAGCTAAACATCTCCTTCCTTTGATGAGATAAGTTGTGTATTTAACTT
Source organism: Peromyscus californicus insignis (assembly GCF_007827085.1). Classification (NCBI taxonomy): domain Eukaryota; kingdom Metazoa; phylum Chordata; class Mammalia; order Rodentia; family Cricetidae; genus Peromyscus; species Peromyscus californicus. The sequence goes on from NW_026294402.1 coordinate 72,101,788, forward strand.
TTCCTGGCTTCTCCAGTGCTTGTCTGTGCACAAGGACCTCTTGCCCTTGACATCTGAATATGACTTATAATCATCATCTTACAGACAACATCATTACAGCTCAAGAGAAAAGGGGCTGACATCACATGACGTCACTTTATTGTAAGTAACATGTGACAAGGTTAGCCTAGGTATGCAGAGCAGAGCTCATAGGGAAATTGCTTTCTTTGTTAACTGTATTTTACAAGTTCTATAATAAAATGTGATAAGCCATTCAATGAAAAAGAATGTCCTTAACTTTAGCATTACCAGTCTCCCTACCCAAAAACTATGCCAAGAGGATAGCTTTCATCCACCAATGTTTGAGTTAGTATTAATCAAGTAGACCATTTATGGAAAATATTTTCATGGAATCTCGGGATGAAGCGGATGCCAGTTTCTGGTCTCAGGAAATACAACTCCTGGTGGCTGGGCTGGTCAAAGTAAAGGGAGGAAAAAACTACAGCTTTTCCACTTAATAACCTTGCCTAGCAGGAGCCTGACACTAAAAACAACTGACCTTAGAGAAATGAAGAACTAGAGGCCCTCCCATATATTCTGGTCCTCTCTCCACACTGAAGGCAACTCTATTAATAACAAAATGGGTCATGATGATTCATGGGGAAACCAAATTCAGATTTTTTTGCCAATAGCACATTCCTTGAGAAGCTTAAGGATCTTAAAAATTGGTCTTGGTGTATTGTACCACAATGCCTCATGAATTTCTAATGAGGAGAATATTATTTGACAATTGGAAGCCAAGTTTAAAATCACTATGTTGAAATATAATACTTTTAAATAAAACTCTGAAATTGTCTACATGTCAGATACCATGCTTAACCCCCTATGAGGCATTACCCCTGTGATAACAACTTCCGCCTCAGACTGCTCTTCCCTGTGAGGGATTGGAAACAAGGTGACACACCTCAGCAGCACTAGACAAAGACCGTTTTTAGGGTCACTGTTCAAGTGGGAATTTATTAATTTCACTGAAGTAATACCCCCTACAGGTTCCACAATATAAGTACAATGAAGCAAGGCATTTAGAACGAACTTCAAGGTCTAATGGAATAATATGGCATCATGGAGAGAGGAAAATTTACCATCAATGGAACAAATCTGCTTCAAATATCTAAAAATTAGCAAAAGCAGTCATGTTTGACCTTCAAGCAATAACGAGCAAGAGCTGTTTTCTCAAAAATAGTGCCTACATACACTATTCTTTTTTTTAATACCTAAGCATATTCTTACAATAGTATCTGGTGAGCCTGTCCTCCATCCAGAGAAGAACAAAATGATTTATATGGGGAAGGATACCACACAAACAGTGTTTAGCCCAGCATGCCTCATGCAGACCCAGCTTAAGCCCAATCAGTGGCGAACATCTGCTTGACATTCTGCATCCATTCACTCTGAAAGAAAAGTGACAGCTCTTAAAATTGATTGTGGCTTTTAATTCTTGAACCAGGAACCAGAGAGCAAGGTAATTAACACATTTGTCAAATTAAGAACCAAATATCTAAAGTGGCCAAGCTGTTTGCTGCCTTCGCTATGCCTGGCTGCCTCTGGACTAGTAAGAGCAAGACGAGAGAAGTTATTACTTTAAGTTTGAGAAGTTTGGCCTAAAAGGAGCAGAATTATTGGCATATATTTTACATAACATATAATTTATCCCTTGCAAGGATACAGCTCAAAGATTTTTATAGTCTTCAGTGAATGACAACCGTCACCTTAGGTCAAACAAACCATCTTTTAAATATTCAACAAGGTTCTTCGTGGACATTTACAGTTAGTCCTATGCTCGGTGTTAGGAGAAGGCAACAGCAGAAGTTTGTCTTTAATTCAACTTTCCAGTCAGGAAAGTCATCATTTCTTTGGGGACTTCTTAAAATAAACTAGCAGGATACACACATTCCCGAGATCTGAATCATATTGGTACCTCATTCCAGTCCACCTTCACATCACATTTCAGGGATAGAAGGGTGCTGCTGTGGCTTGGGTGTGATTCGTCTCCCAAAGGCGATCCTTCATGTGGCAGCATTAAGAGATGGGGGAACCTTTAAGAGTCAGGATCAGGAAGGATGTAGAGAAAGAGAAGAGGAGGAGAAGGGGAAGAAGGCGGAAGAGAAGAAGCATAACAGGCCTGGCAGACGTGAAGACATTCTAAAGAGACTCTTGTATCTTTCAGTCTGACTACCAGCTCATTGAAACAGTGGACTCTGCTGTGGTTTGGATGAGAATGTCCCTGATAGGCTCATAGATTTGAATACTTGGTTCCCAGTCAGTGGAACTGTTGGGGAAAGATTGGGTGGTATAGCCTTGCTGGAGAAGGTGTGTCACGGGGGGTTGGCTTTGAGGTTCCAAATTCATCTGCTGCTCTGCTTCCTGCCACGATGGTAATGGGCTCCTATCTCTCTGGAACTGTAGCCTTCAAATAAACCCTTTCTTCTATTATAATCTGTCTTAGCCATAGTGTTTGAGCACAGCAATCAAAGTAACTAATACAAACACCGCCAGAAATGGAAATTTCCACCAGCAATCTCATGCTTGGAGAAAAGGAAAAGTCCCTGATAGGCGTATTTTTTTTTCTCCTGGAAAGAGACTTCATACATTACTAATGACTTATCAGATCACCTTATGGTATCAGACGTTAGCCCTGCCAATGATTGATCAATGGTGAAAGGGACTATATCTTGACCTGGACTGCTTAGATGTGCATATCCCTGGCTCTGTGTTTAAACTTTAATCTTACTTCAGAATCCCAAAGATGGACTTGGGGGAGAGGGGCTGTCATTGGATCTCTTTGTATGTCTTCTCAATGTGACCACATGGAATAAAACTCCTTTTTCTGCTTTCTTCTTTTGATTTGTCTCTTTTAATTGGTTTGCTGAAGATGGGGGGGGGGGGCGATGAACCTGTCTCAAGACACAGACTGTAATCCCCAAGTCATGTAACAGAGGGAGTATTAGGGGTTGGGTTCCAGTGGAAGGAAGGTAATCAGGTCACTTGGGGCATTGTCCTCTGATGGAATCACTGCTGCTCTCCTGTGGCATGAGTTCTTGTGAGAACAAGTCACAAAGAGTAAAACACTTGTTCCACTCCACTCTCTGACTTCCTGTCTCACCTGGCTACCTCTCCTTCTTGTATAGCATTCCCAAGATTAGCCATCTGTCATGTGATAATGTAACCCAGGGAGGCCTTACCAGAGACTGACCAAAATGGTGAACCAATCTTGAACATCCTGCTTCAAAAATGTAAGCTAAATAAGCTTTTCTTCAGAAAATAGCAAGCCTTGAATATTTCTTTATAGATAAAGGAAATTGAGAAATACATAGGAATGTTCTTGATTCTTGTTCACAGTTTCTCTTCAATAGCATTCACTACATACTATACCAAACCTGAGTCTAATTACCTAAGACTGTATTTTTCCACTATTTACACAAGTATTACCCTCTACTTTTGTGGCTGCTCTCTTCTGTATAGCATGGCAATCCCTATTGCCAACAGACATCACCTTCCCTAACTCTAAAAGTGGGTCTCCAGCTCCTCTCTGTACCAGACCACATACACTATGCCAATTTTGAACCAGTTAGTTCCCTTGGCTCAGTAAACTAGAAAGAGGTGGGTGGACCACATACTTGGCACAAAATAGGAAAGTCATGGGGCTGTGAGTGGAGCAGATTTCTTTAGAGAAAGTTGGGGGTGGTCATAAATAAAAATCTTCAGAATAAACTCATACTCCCCCCCCAAAAAAGAGAAATTATATAGAAGATACACTCAGACTTCCATTCATGCCAAGATTAATCATTTCAGTTCATTACATCTTTTGATTAGAAGTATAAATTTCTTCTTCTCTGACTGAAGGCTGCCCAGGAGAAAGCAGCATTGGGATGTAAACCAATTTTCAGAACGCTGTAGGAGAAGATGTATGGTAAAGTACTCTCCTTGCCAAGATCTAAGAGCACACCGATGGGCTATCTCCAGGTGTCTTGAGACTTTTGCTTATACTTTATGATGATACAACCAGGCCTAAATCCCCCCTCAATATTCCCTCGTACCCCTATAACTTCCTTGTCTCTTTTCCTATCCATGACTGTTTTCTCTCTGAAGTCAAGACAGCCTTAGTTACTAAGGACTGGTTGTTACTGGTAGTAATGTGTAGATCCCTACCTCCCCAGAGCCCAAGGTATCATGAGATATATGACCCAACTGACATCAGCTGTGCCCAGGTAATATTTAAAAGGGAGAAAATACGTTCCTAATTCACAAATGTGAAACCTAAAAGGAGATGTTGGGTAAACTGTGCCTGGTGTGAACAGTCACGTGACTGTATCTGCGCGTTTTCATTGAACCATTGTCCACCGCTCCTCTGTCCTTTTATAGTCTCACCGTGTTTCACTTTAATCACAGAGCACTGGCTTACAGGTGTTGGTAAAGGCTCTTATATAATTTCTCATGCTATCCTTAACTGGTTTGTAAATTTTAGGTAATAATCTTGTTATTATTAAATTTAATACTTCTTTATCAGAGTTGTGACTTTAAAAAAAAAAAGTAATGGTACCCTAAAATCGGTTGCTAGGGAGATAAGATGAAAACTTGGTCATAAATCTGTGAATGCATTTATGGAGACAGAGGAACCGGAAGTAGAGGAGGGGATGATAACAATGGCAGACAGGACATGCTGTGTCCTTTTGTAGCTGTTCTGCCAAAAAGATCATTAAAAACAAAAACAAACAAACTAACAAAAAAAACTAAGCAACAGAAGAAGCTCTGTCCAAAAGACATTTATTACATGTAGGAAGAGTACTGTCAGTTCTCCATTCACAGAAAAGCTGTAAATAAAAGACACAGAACTGCCAGGAAAGAAGTTAAATCTGTCATTAGCTATTGGGGAAGCAATTTAGACACAAGATAAGATTCCAGCTATAATTAGTCATTTTCCTTGTACCTGAAAAGCAGCATGAGAAAAGGGAAGCTTCCTTTGGTACACAGTGTGAGGTACAATCTATGGTGGCCAAAAAAACAGAGCAGCAGGAGGAGCAGGCAGCGGGTCACATCCACAGTCAGTATGCAGAAGGATATGGATGACGGAACTCAGCAGAGTCTCTCTTTTTATTCAGTTTAGGACCCTGGCCCATGGAATGGCACCACCACATTCAGAGTAGATATTCCCTGAAAATTAACTTCATCTTGAAACTCCCTCACAGACAAACCCAAAGGTTTGTCTCTTAGGTGGTTCTAGAGGTTATCAGGTCAACAATTAATATTAACTATCTTACCAGCATGTGTGTGTGTGTGTGTGTGTGTGTGTGTGTGTGTGTGTGTGTGTGTGTGTGTGTATGTGTGGTGTGTGTGTATGTGTGTGTGTTTATGTGTGTGTGTGTACACACCAGAATGACTCTGATAAAAATAATGAAAATATCAAGTGTGAATAAAGATGTTAAGTAATTGGCATTTAAAATATTTTAAAATACTACAAAACATATTTTTGGCAACTCTAGAAAAACAGGTTGAAAGTTCTTTATAAAGTTAAACATACTTACATGACCCACAAATTTCTTCTCTAGCTATTCATTCTGGAGAATGAAAACTTATGTTCACATAAAACCTGGACAGAGGTACTTATGCTCTTTTCGTAGCAATAGGACTGGAAACAACCTGGCTGTTTCTCAGCAGATGGGGTTAAATAAATGGTGGAATGGGATCTTACTCAACACTAAGGGAGCACACCACCGTCTTGCCCAGTCAGGTGACATGCTGAGCAGGAACCTTGAAGACGAGTTCTGAGGAAAAGACAGTCTCAAAAGGTCATTCATCTAAGCCCCGTGTGTGGAATGCTTAGAGTAGCGGTGCTCAGAGGGGGATATGAGAAGTGGCTGATCACAAGAGCTCACACTTAATCAATGGATTAACCAGTGGATGAATTGATAGCTGAGTGAAATATTAGAAACTGGGGTGGAGTTGGAGACCGTAGGTCACAGGGAACCTGTCCTTGAAAGGTATATTTCGTCACTACCCCCCCCCTCTCACACACACACACACACACACACACACACACACACACACACACACGCACGCACACGCACACGAACACAGCTCATCCACCACATCCTCTGCTGCTATGATATATCTGTCTTGCCACAGGTACAAACAAATGGAACCTGCCAACACTGGACTGAAATCTCCTGTATGCTGAGCTTCTCTCAGACACAGTGTCGCAAAGACAATAAGCTGACAACACACCTCTGACATGACTCTACTGATTCAACATTCTCACAAAGATGAAAGTTGAGTTTCTGAGAACAAATGTGTGCTTCCCAGGAGACTGGAGGTGAGGAACAGATTCAGGCCGTGTATCTGATTATCTTTATTCTGTAATTTTATTCTATGAGCTTAAAAATAACAAGAGACATTGGGTGATTTAAGATTATAGTCAAACCACAGCATTTCATAATTTTCATATTTTGTTTGTGCCGGTCAGTAAGAAAACAAACAGCCTGTGATTTCATTTTTGAGGTGAGTAGCCACTCATTCACTTGAAACCAAATTCAAAGTTCAGCCTTATGCCAGAGATAATTTTCTGGTCTGGTTTTAATCACCAATGTTCATTTCATTCAGTCTTTAAACCTGGAAGATGCAACTGCCTATATTTGTACCATGCCGAAGGAGATTGGTGTCTTTCATTTTGGTAGAGAAGTGAGCTCCCACTTTGAGACTGGTCTTGGTCATTAATGCACTTCAACAGCATTCACCCATTTTACATCCACACATTTATTCCTCTAGAGTAGTTTTATTTGTGTTTGTTTGTTTTTAAATGGCAGCTCCCAGCATGATTTTCAGAAGAGAATGAGTTAAAGTTCACAAAATGTCATCATACAGTTCCACATTCTCTAACAAATTACTCAGGAAATGAAGATGAAAATCAAACTGAAGCCATTTAAACATTTTACATAATCTGATCAAAAATCACCAATGATTTGTTGATACAGCTATACTTATACTTTTTAATGAGTAAAACCTTTGTGTTCAAAGATCTAAAGGCTGTCAATCTTGACAAGAAAAGTTGTGTTAATTTTATAGATATTTTGTGGTTATTATATATCTTTATGATTCAAGCAAAAACAAAAAAAGAACTCTACTCCTGTGAAAACACATAACAGAACTGTGGTCTCCTGGTGTGTGAGAAATTCAAAATCTTTGTTAGTTTTGAATCTAAATTTCTTACATAAAAAATAAATGGGATTATTTATACATGGTATGAGAATGAAAAATAGGAAAAATGAGTTTTTGAATATGACAAAAATTAATATATTTGCTGGATAAGAAAATTCAGATTTTAAAGAAAGCAAAGCAACATGATATATAATATAGGCTACAGTTTGGTCAGAAAATAAAGTTACATGAGCCTTTTAAGGGTATTTGAAAGTACAGTCAAAAGGTCAGAAAAAAGGAGTCTCCAGACTTTTCAACTATACAAGTCAGTAACTGTGTCTGAGGGAAAGCCCCTTTGTAAATACAAAGATAAACCTAAAACAAAAAACACATGGATGAATATAATCTCAGGAAAAAAAGACTGCTGTGGGATGGTCTGTATGTCAAATGTGTTGCTGATTGGTCAATGAATAAATCACTGATTGGTCAGTGGCCAGGCAGGAAGTATAGGTGGGACAAGGAGGAGAATAGAATAGGGAAGTGGAAAGCTGAGTCAGAGACACACTGCCAGCCGCCACGATGAGAAACAGCATGTAAAGATGCCGGTAAGCCATGAGCCATGTGGCAAGGTATAGATTAATGGAAATGGATTAATTTAAGCTGTAAGAACAGTTAGCAAGAAGCCTGCCACGGCCATACAGTTTGTAACCAATATAAGTCTCTGTGTTTACTTGGTCGGGTCTGAGTGGCTGTGGGACTGACGGGTGACAGAGATTTGTCCTGACTGTGGGCCAGGCAGGAAAACTCAAGCTACAAATGGCGCCCAACGTGGGGCAAGAGTTTCCACCTAAAAACTGAGAAAAAAGATTCTAAAACGAAGCTAAAAAACAGCTTCCTAATTGTCTCTCTCAAATGAGCAGCAGCTGCCGGTTTGAGCTACCGGCGGGTTCCTAGCGTGCGTGCATGCTCGACCTGCAGTATGGCGGGAATGAGGCCTCTGCAAGTGGCACATTAAGCTGTGTGGTGGATTTAGCCTTTGCTAGTACAAAACAAAACAAAAAAAAAGGTTTCTGGGCTACACACTGCTTTGATAGAAGCATAGACCCACTATTTCTGAGAGTTGATGGCTCCCAGAGCTGGCGGAAAACATATCACCGCCATGTTGGGAAGCTGAGGTGGGCGGAGCCAGCAGCGCCAGTGCCCTTTCAGGCTTAGAATGCTGCAGTTTAAAGCAATAGGCTCAAGCTAATATAAAAAAATAAGCCATGTAAAGATGGCTACCACACAGAGAATCTGGATTATGTTCTCTTTGATATTCGTAACTGAAGAAAAACATTTGATTGCAAAAACTGTTGAGTTATACCAAAATGTATATTTTAAAGGTACCTTGACTTCAAAATTTGGATGTGAGGATATGTTGCTTTGGAAAGGAGGCTCTGCTTTTGTTTCCACAGAAAGCCAGAGGCTATGGATTTGTTCCAGATTAAGATACATCAGGTTTGACCAGCCAAGACTCCCTGAAAGGTCTCCGATGACACCATGGCCCAGATGATCCAACATCCAGAACCATTTCAAGGCAACTGGCTCAGACGATACACCCTCATAGACTACTCCATAATCCTAAAATATTCTTTGTGTCTCCATAAGATACAGCGGCCCCCTCCAGCAGGAAGTAGTAAGAGAAGCTACGCCCAAATTCCCAAATATACCAAGCTGACTTTGGAGATGTGTGAAGGTTAAAACCTTCCTTTTTAAGAAAAGAAAAGGGGAAGTGCTGTGGGATGGTCTGTATGTCAAATGTGTTGCTGATTGGTCAATAAATAAATCACTGATTGGTCAGTGGCCAGGCAGGAAGTATAGGCGGGACAAGGAGGAGAATAGAGCTGGGAAGTGGAAGGCTGAGTCAGAGACACACTGCCAGCCGCCACGATGAGAAACAGCATGTAAAGATGCCGGTAAGCCATGAGCCATGTGGCAAGGTATAGATTAATGGAAATGGGTTAGTTTAAGCTGTAAGAACAGTTAGCAAGAAGCCTGCCACGGCCATACAGTTTGTAACCAATATAAGTCTCTGTGTTTACTTGGTCGGGTCTGAGTGGCTGTGGGACTGACGGGTGACAGAGATTTGTCCTGACTGTGGACCAGTCAGGAAAACTCAAGCTACAAAAGACAATCCTGTAAATAAATTGAATGAACATAAACTATTTGGTAAATTAAGTTATATTGTTCTTATCTTTCTTTTTTACCATAGACTGAGTAAGACCTTACCCCAACACACACAAATCCAGAAACCATGTTTCACCATCCAGTCTTCTATCAAACACTAAACAAGATGCTTCCAATATCTGCTTCACTTATTTTAAACTATGTCTTCTCTTCCAGTAGTTTCAAATATTTTGAACACATAAACCAGGAACTCCTATTATGAAATTCACAACTTCCTCCCAGACTGGAGTCCCACAAGGTAGCTGGTGTCTACAGCTGGGCTAAAAGGGTATGCTCACAGTCTGACATATCCTTTCACTTGGGCATACACATCCCTGGACTCATATTACATACAGGAAACACAGCTGAGCCTTGGCAAGACTGGAGGGAACTGCGAAGGGAGGCAAGGCTTATATATACAAGAATGTTCTGCACTCTGCATGTGTTCATCTAAGTGGTTTCATATTCAATGTCACATTAAATCGCAAGGCTATTGTCAGTGGACACTGATAACAATACTGAGTATGTAGACACAACACTGAAGTTCATGAAAGAGGGGGTCACCAGACATCTCCCCAGCTTGTTGGCGAAGACTGAGTGTCAATCTTGGACTCTAATTTCATCTTAATGTTTACCTTCATCACAATGACTGTTCTGGCTATTACCCAACAATTCTCACCTGTAAGAACCTAGGGTCTATGTTTCCAGACTATTCCTCTGGCATGCTGCAAGCTTTACCAGTGAATTTTGTCATCAACAAATCTGATTTAAAACAAATAAACACACTTCTGAAAATTGCTACTACTTCTTAATAACTAAGAGACTAATCTGCTTTTTAAAAAAATAATTCCTTCATCTCTATGTACAGAGCTAGTCCAGCTCAGATATTTGAAAAAGTAACTGGAAATTTTTAAATGAACAAACTATTTCTTTCAATTTTTTTCAAAAAAAAGCTTTGCTCAATATTTATTCCATACTGTCCTTTCTATCAACTAAAATTGCTAAATCCAAAATATGGCTCTCCCATAATGTGCATATATATGTTTCTCAATAAACTTGTTGATATAAAAACTTAATCTTTTATAAATGATAGTTTTATTTCTTGCAAGCTGCATTTATATGCTGCATATTGATCATATCCATCCACCACTACCCACCCATACACGTAGGCAGCATTAGCTGACTCAATGGTTATTAATAACAATAAAAAAACAAGATGTGATGTTGAGAGGGAGATGGGGGTGTGGTGCTTTTAAATACATTATAACGATTAATACTAGTATAAGAGGTATTATTCTGGGTAAAAAAAAAAACTTCAAAAATAATTTTGACTTACCCCTTCTTTAGATGAATCATGAAATTGCAGAATGATGTCATTGAAATCAAACTTCCAATAATAACACACACTTCCAACAGTTACACAGACATCAAGTGGGAGAAACTTCAGTTTATCTATTCAATAGTTCTCTTTTACTGATGAGGAAATTGAGGGTTAGTGGGCAAAGCAAGTTTTTCTCAGCTATGTTTACTGGTGCCCAGGCCTTCTTTCTTCTCACAATATCACCTTGTATAACTCAATGAACAACAAAGGTGAAGGATTTGAATAACATTGAAAGGTCCTTGATAATCTTGTGATACAAGAAAAAAATAATTCCATTTGTAATTTTGAAGAAACATTCCATTGCATACATTGAATAAGCCAACCCAACGTTCTGTCCAATAGGAAGATGATAGAATTGTAGCTGCTTAGCCATGGCCCTCATCTTCCTTTCTCTCAGTTCTCATTAACAGGCAGAGTCAACAATACTTGAGGAGGCCGGGCGGTGGTGGCGCATGCCTTTAATCCCAGCACTCGGGAGGCAGAGGCCGGCAGATCTCTGTGAGTTCGAGGCCAGCCTGGGCTACCAAGTGAGTTCCAGGAAAGGCGCAAAACTACACAGAGAAACCCTGTCTCAAAAAACAAAAAACAAAAAAAACAAAAACAAAAACAAAAAAAAAAAAAAACAATACTTGAGGAAAACTGAGCTGATTTTCCTTTTCCCTTCATGGTCAAGGACACTATCTATGTCATCATCCCTTTATCTCTGAAGTAATGACAAGACGATCATTTCTCACTCCATCATAAAATATAACATAATGTTAAGGGGTGACATTGATCTATTATATTAAAATTCATATATTGAAACCTTAAAATGCATTCTTAAGTCATTAAGAGATTAAATTAAAAACAAAAGACATCAAGTACAAGGATTTCCGCTATATTCAATATAGTGCTTGAGTCTTAGCTATAGCAATAAGACAAGAGAAGGGAATAAAGTTAAACAAACAGGAAAAGAGGGTGTGAAAATATACTTTCATACAAGTGACATGACCATACACATAAGAGACCTTCAAGGTGCCACCAAAAAATCCTTAAGGTGACAAATACTTTTAACAAAGTGGCAGGATTCACAACGACACAAACTCAACACATAAAAATCACGAGTCTTCCTATATTCCAGTGGCAAACATGCCAAGAAAGAAATTAGGGGAACAAGCCCACTCACAATAAATAAATAAAATGAAATAAAATAAATAAATAAAATGGGAATAAGTCCAATCAAAGGTATGGAATTATTTTTTCAAAACAAATGGGTCAAGGACCTCAATATAAAACCTACCACCTTAAGACTGCTAGAGGAAAAAGAAGGGAGTATCCTTCAACACACAGGCACAGGCAAGGACTTTCTAAATAGGACTCCGGTAGCACAAAAAATAGGGCCCATAACTGACAAATGGGACCTCACAAAACAAAGAGTTTCTGTACATCAAGGAAACTCCCAATCATGAGAGTAGGCCGAGAGAATGGCAGACAATCTTGCCAGCTATACATCAGAGGCTCTAGGATTTACAAAGGACTTGAGAAGCTAATCATCCAAGAAACAAACCACCTAATTAAGAAATGGGATACTGAACAGAACAGACAGTGCTCAAAAGAGGTAAAAATGGCTAAGAAACACTTTTAAATGTGTTCATAATCCTTAGCCATCAGAGAAATATGGATTAAAACTACTTTAAGATTCCATCTCTCCCAGCCACAATGTCCATCATGAAGGTTACAAATGATAACAAATACTGGCTTAAATGTGGGTAAAGAGGGACCTTTATACACTGTTGATGGGAGTGTAAAATGATATAGACACTTTGGAAATTAATATGAATATTTTGTTTTAAGAAAAGAACAAAGGAAGAAAGGGGGAAGGAGAGAGAGAAGGAAGGAAGGGTACTACCAAGAAATAGAACTACTATAAGACATAGCTATAACACTCTTGAGAGGGTACACAAAAGATTGTATATCTTACTAAAGAGATACATTGCTGCTCTATTCACAATAGCTAAGAAATGGAGTCAGCCTAAATATCCATCAAGAGATGAACAGATAATAAAAACATGGTACCTACCTATACACAATGGGATTTTATTCAGTCATAAAAAATGAAATAATGAAATGTTCAGGAAGTGGATAGGATTTAGGGAAAACATGCTTAGTGATGTAACCCAGGACAAACAGTGAAACTCTGTATGTTCTCGCTCACGTGTAGATCATAACTTTGAATTTATTGATTTGTTTATTTAAGCTGGAATGTCTATAGAGACTTAGAAACCAGAAAGGAGCTTGCGGGTGCAGCCAGCAGCCTTAAGGAAGGTAGGGCTGGCAGAACACACGTGTTATAAAAATAGAAAGGAATGCTTGGAGTGGGCAAGTTTGAAGAGAGATGGAGGAAGGGAGGATATGGATGCAAGAAGGGTTAACCAAACTAATGATGCATGAGGGATTCACATGGAAACTCACTACTTTTTAAGCTGAATAATAATAATAATAATAATAATAATAATAATAATAAAGATATTGAGGGACTAGATAAACAGTGTAGGAGCTACCAGCACTTGCTGCTTGTGCAGAGGACTGGAATCTGGTTTCCAGCACCCATGTCAAGTGACTCCCAATGGTCTGTGACTCCATATCCAGGAAAACCAATGCCTTCTTCTGGCTTCTGTATAGACCTACACTCATTTGTACCTACATATACACAGACACACATAATTGAAAATAAAATATTTTAAAATACTCCTTTGAATGTAAGTGCCATGCATAGGTGAATAATTCTGATCCCAGAAGCCAAGGGTTATTAAATGAAACTCCCAGTGCCAGGTGTGAGACATCTCCCTAGGCATTGTTGACCAAGAGGGGCACAGTGGCCTCCAAAACTGTACAGGTGATGGCCACTACCATTGGTTGCCACCAAAACAGGATAGTAAGATCCTCTTGCTGAAGATACCACGCACATTGGCTGAAGAATACAAAGAAACCAAGCTGAAACCGGGCTGGAAGCCTCCTTCCTACTGACTAGTTTCCATGGTGCCAGAAGTTGCTATGCAGGAAGCTGGAGGAGGAGATCAGTAAGCAGCAGCCTTCCCCAGCTTTCAACCCTGCATGCTACAAGGCCAGCTACAAAGCAAGAGGTGCTTAATAGTACAATAGTGGTGTGGCTATTTATGGGGGTAACAAACTGATTTCTGATCACTCTTGAGCCCTGCTCCATTAAAAGGGAGCTCATGTCTGGTACTGTGGACTTGGTCAAAGTCTTAGGCTAGACAGGTCATAGGCATGAGGAGAGACTGTACTATTTTGTTTTGAGGAATAAACATGTTGTCAAACAGCCTCTTAAATATCTGTGTTTACAACCATGGACTGGTGTTGTCCTTGGCCTTAATTTAAAAACTGTCCCTTTTCAGTGAGCAGTAATTAATGTACAGATTTGAGGCTCGCTGAGGTGCTAAAAATAAGTGACTGTTGTGTGTGCAGCATTGATGAGGACACATCACTCTGTACAAAGTTTGGGGAACACTGTAAACGGAAGTTTCTGTCCTGTCAGCAACTCCCAAATACCCAGCAGCTGCTTCCCAAATAATTGACTTGGAGGCTTAATATTACTTATAAGTGCTCAGCTGGTAGCTCAGGCTTATTACTAACTAGCTCTTACATTTAAATTAACCCATAATTCTTATCTATATTTAGCCATGTGGTTCATGGCTTATTACCTCATTTTCTACATGTCTTGCTTCCTCAGTGGCTGGCTGGCATCTGCCCTGACTCTGCCCTTCTTCATCTCCATTCTCAGTTTGATTGTACTGCCTAACCTTATCTTGCCTCACCACTGGCCAAAACTGCTTTATTATCAACCAATGATAGCAACACACATTTGCAGTATACAGAAGGACCTCCCATAGCAGAACACTGCAAAATAGGGAACAGAAGTAATCTAAGAACTGAATAAAGAGTAAGGCAATGAAATGTTGTCATACAGGTATGACATGGCCATGGTAGTTATGAAATCAAAACTATGGATGCCTGCATAGGGACTACACAAGAATGAGCCTGTAAACTTTCAGTCACGGATGGAGAGCGGAGCACGTGGGTGTCCCACACAGAGAAGAGCAAATGGCAGTCAAGGGCTTCTGGAAAAAAAAGAAGTCATTATCTTGAGTGATAAAGCCACTGGTGACTTACTCATGCTCCTGCAGAGAGCTCCAAATTTATGCCCACATAAGTGGCCCTGGTTAAGCCCAGTGGACCTCAAAGCAAACCACCACCACCCCCCCCCCCCCGCAAAAAAAAAAAAAACATAAAAATGAGATGGAGACTTGGTAGAAGGAAGGACTATGTTGGGGAGAGATTGGGAGGAGTACAAGAGAGGGAGAAAGGATGTGTGTGACCAAAATGTATTATATATGTATATGAAGCAGTCAAAAAGAAAAAAAACAAATTAAAAAGTATAAAATAGCTCTATTGATACTTTTACACAGTAAGAGAAAGTTTCACCATCCTCTACTTCATTGTTCTTTGATCAGGGGTACTGACAAACAAGGAGAAACTGCTCTGGCTCACTTTCACATAGCTCTCTGGTGATGCTACCGCCAATGCTGAGAGCCTGCAATGCTGCCAACATCACAGTTGTTGCCATCAATCCACACAGGGGTGTCAAGGGCTCTACCATGCCACAGCAGCAAGCATACTTGTATTCTGGCTCTTCATATCATGTGAAGATTCTATGAAAGACAACTCAATTCATATTCATAGTCATGATGGCAGAGGCTGAGTTGGAAATCAGTCAGAATGAGAAGGCAACCCTCGTAACTTGTGGATTATTACTCTTCATGAACAAAAACCTAAGTATCCCGCCTGTCTCTTCCCTTGGGGTATGTCTCTTCCTGAGAGACTCCTTAAGAGTCTTTGAAAACAGTCCTTGAAATGTGTCAAACTACCAGCTTTTTATATGTGGCTGAAGCTTGAACCCAGGCTTAGTTTGGGTTCTCCACAATGTAACAAAATTATATATAGTGTAATACACATGCATGCCCACACATACACATTTAGGTATATAAAAGTCATGCCATGCCTATGCAGCTCAAAGTTTTAAGAATATCATTCCACATTGATCTGAATGATAAAGTACCAAGAGCATAAGGTTCTTGACCTTGAGGAGCTTGCAGTCTCCAGGCAGCCAACCTTACAAAGGCAGCAGCCAAAATGCACTTAAGGCTTCTATAGACCTGCTGTCAGATGAAAACTGCACTAAGTCTCAGATGGCCTTGAAATCCCTTCTGATACACTTTCATCAATCAGCACAGTTATAAAAATATGAGCTTATTACCAAAAAAGAATCATTCTCAGCTATTTGAAATTTCAGGAAAAGTGAAAAAATAAAACTTATCCTAATTATCCTTATAATGACCTTTAAGATAAGATTGTGGGAACCAGAGGAGTCAAGGACACCAGGAGAACACAGCCCACAGAATCAACTAAGCAGGACTCACAGGGGCTCACAGAGACAGAAGTGACTATTAGGGAGCCTGTATGGGTCTGACCTAGGTCCTTTGCATATATATTATGGTTGTGTAGCTTGGGGGTTTTGCGGGACTCCTAACAGTGGAAGTAGGAATATCTCTGACTCCTTTGCCTGCTCTTGGGACCCTTTTCCTCCTACCAGGTTACTTCATCCAGCCTTAATAAGAAAGTTTATACCTAGTCTTATTACATCTTGTTATGCAATGTTCAGTTGATATCCCTAGGAGTCCTGTTCTTTTCTGAAGAGAAATGAAGGAGGAGTGGATCTGGAGGAGAGTGGATATGTGGGGGAACTGGGAGGAGTAGCAATAAGGGAAACTGCAATCAGAATGTACTGTATGAGAGAAGAATAAATAAAAAGAAAAGAGGAAAAAAGAGATTGTACGGTTTGGCAAATAGGGATGTCCTGAACAAATACATTCATCGATTTGCATGTTAATATCTGTGACATGGATGATCTATGATGCTTCTACCTTGCATAAAAGCTGTATTTTTCTAGCAAAATAATAAATAAAAATGAAGTCTAGTAACTCATGCCTCTAAATTCCCTTAGGTATTGGCATCTTGGACTAGCAATTTTCTGCTGTGTTTATTATCTTTATGAACAACATTGCATAAGCATCATTGAAATCAAGTATGTGTATATATCTTTGCTTCTAATAAATTCCTAGAATAAAATTACCTGCCTGAAAGCACATTATTGAATATTTGGGTCTCAGTATCTGTTATGCTTCAGGAAAGCTACAGGAATGTACATTCCTGTGTTCTTCTGAATATTAGACTGCATATTTCATAGAAAATTTTTTAAATAAAGACTATGAGAAATACTAATTTCCTGGGAAAATATGTACAAAGAAGGAAATGCCAGATAAAAAGGTAAAAAAAAAAAAAAGATACTATGAATAATGGGTTCTGGGCTTAAACCTCTTTGAGGTCTTGGGGGGCAGGTAACTCAGTGTGGCTTTGACCCCCATCACTGGAGAAAAGGGGTTTTAATAAAACTTTGAATCAGGCAGTGCTGCTTTCTGTGTTTGAGTTCTTTTGAACATCCTACACACTCACATATGCACCAGGATGCTTTCTATCTCTCCTCCTCCTCATCCCTTCCTATCAGAATCCACACTGGAAGTCTATGGCACAATGAGATGGGTTACCATATGCACATCACGACCACACAAACCACAATTTTCAAACCTCTAAAATGGGATCATTTTAGTTATGCTACCCACATTTTTTTTCATTCGTATTAGTTCTTTGAGAATATTTTATAATGCATTTTGGTCATTTCCATACCTTCTCCCAATGTTCCAGGATCCATCCCCTTCCCCACCCACCCCACTTGTGTTCTCTTTTGTTTTCTTAACATACAATATATGTTTATGCTGATCATATGCCCTTGGGTGTGTTGCCTTCACTCAAGGGTAATCTACCCACCAAAGGGGCCACACCCTTACAGAGGTGACTACCTTTCTCCCAGAAGCTAGCAACTGACAGTAGCTCTGGATGAACAAATCCCAACTCAGAAATAAAAATAACAATAATAACATACCACCACCAAAAAGTGCAGATCCAATAGTAACAGCCCCTACTGAAAAGGCATGGAATAACTTCTAAAGACCATAGAGAACGGTTATAGGCACCGTCAAGCAACTCGAAGAAGACAAAGAGGTGGATGAAATAGGCAAGTCAAGCTAAGACACGAAAATGAAATTTGAATTTTTAAGATCTACATATTTTGGCATGCCACGTGGCATAGTTCACACAAGGGTTTCCCACAGTGCTGTGAAGGCCATGCTGCTTGACCAAAACCTAAGTGGTAATCATCTATAAAGAACGGAAATTTACTTTCTCGCAGCCCTGAGGTTTGGAGTTCAAGATCAAGGCATTGAATGTTTTCTGTCTGGTAAAGGCTTGGCTTATTTTTTAGTAGAGATGGTGACTCCCATGTGTCCTCACATAAAGGAATGAATAAATGGCAAAAAATAAAGGGGGGACAGTTGTTCTGTCCTTACACACAGAAGAACGAGATCTTAATCTCACTCATTAAGTCTCCAACCACATAACTTAATTACTCTTACCCCCAAAGAACCCCAGTCCCCAATAATACCACATTGGCTAGTTTTAACATATTAATTGAAGGGGACACATTCTGACTGTAACATCTCCTGATCCAGAATAAGAATATTATACAACAGCCCAGGCCTGATGGCACACACTTTAATCTTAGCAGCCAGATGGCTAAAAGAGGAGGATGTTGGAGGCAAAGCCAGTCTGGGATATACAAGGAGTTCTAGGCCAGCCTCAGCTACATATCAATGCTCTACCTCAAGGAACAAACAAAAATCTAAAATTAGAGTTTTAAAAGTGCCACAAAACACTCATCACCTGTTGATTGCAAAGAATCTTCAACATGAATAAAACATTGAGAAAAAGCTCTAAAAATAAGTTGGCGCAGGTGGGAAGATGGCTCAGTGGTTAAGAGCATGTGCTGCTCTTGCAGAGGACCTGAGTTTGGTTCCTAGTTCCTATACCAGAAAGACTCAAACTGCTGGTATCTCCAGATCCAGGGGACCTGACACCCTTTTCTGGCCTCTGAAGGCACCTGCACTCACATGTATCTACCTACCTACCTACCTACCTACCTACACACACACACACACACACACACACACACACACACACACACACACACACACCAAAAATAAATTAATTAATTAAGTTTTTAAAAATAAGTTAAAGAGCTTCTGGTCCAAGATATCAGATGGATGAAGCAGGTATCTCTTGGCCACTCAAAGTAGGTTTTAAAATTAAACTTACAACCAAAAGAGACCTGGCAGGAGAGGAGAATCAGTATGGAAAATGTGCTGGAATTTTCTGGTGAGGAAATAGAATGAGCTGTGGGATGAAGCTGAGTTGAAGAAAAAGACCCTAATGGGTGCTGTATAAACCCTGAGGTTGCCACAGTCAGGGAAAGAAAATCCCACAGAGCCTCCATGATGATGCTAAACTTATAAGAGAGTTCTGTGGAAGTCTGGGGGAGCACCTCATTCTGCATTCTGTACCTCAGATAGTCGCAGCAGTAGCCAGAAAATGAATAAACTACAGACTGCCCAGCTGTATGGATGAATGAATGCATTTAGACTGAGGAATGAATGCATGCAGATGGGTAGGTGAGTGGGTGGGTGGGTGGGTGGATGGACAGACGGATGGATAAATGGGTGGTGGAGGGATGTACCTACAGGGGAACAGAGCAGACAGCCTGACAAAATCTGCAGGAATTTCCAGCTGATTCTGAAGCTAAGCTCAACTGAAAAAAATAAACAAAGTCAGAATGGTAAAGATTTTATTTCACTTCCCACAGGCTAAAGAGAACCCCACTCCCTGCAATAAGCTTGTTAATTCATGCTGACATTTGCTGCCTTCAGCCTCACACTATGGCATGATGTCCCCAGAGAAATTAGAACAGGCTTGGAAACGCAATCCTACTAGCTCTGATCTTCTAAGATGAAGGTTATCAAGTCTGTACTTACACCATGAGGCAATCCCTGGATCTCTGTTTCCTGGTATTTACAAAGGCACAGGGCCTGTTTTGGAGAACAAGTTGGGGAGGTGGGAGTCTGTTCCCCAGAGGTTACCCATGCAAGGAAACGCCCATTAACTCAGAAAGCTCATGAAAGGAGCCTTGGGAAATGTTTAGGTAGAAAGTACTTGCAACAGGCCAGCAATTAAACCACAGCTATCCTCCCAAAAAGTCTCTGAAAATCATCTTGTTTTTATGAAGGTCATGTAGCAATGTAATTCCATCCCAGAGATAGTCTATTCCTCATCCCCCCTGTCCCCTACCGGGAATCGTGCTTGGGGCTGAACTTATACATAGTTGTAATTCCCACGATGAAGACTTGCAACATATTTCCCCCCTCATACTGTGTGCTCTAAATGTCACTTTGAAAGCTGAGTTAACAGCCTGCAATCCATCCGCCTCGCTTCTGTATTCGCCATCACACACAGCTACATCAAAAGAGCCATTCAAACAGCGCATCCCCGACTTACATTATCAGCAGACACTGCTTTAATTAGCAGTGGTTCTCAAGAGGCTGGATGGCTTCAAGAACTGGATTTGAACCAGAAAGCAGCAATCTGGATCCTTATCAGTTTCACTTCTTAACTTCCCCTGGGTTCTACCAGTCACCAGCCCTCGCTTTTGTCAACCGGGGGTGAAAAAAAGAACGCGAAAACACTGGCTAGGATTTCGCCACTCTTGAGCTCCTACGTTTTTTTCTCAACCTGCTGTGATGCCGAGGGGCTAAAATTAAAGCAGAGAGCGAGAGCAAACTGAGATATCTGTGTCAGGTGCTCCGCAGGGGGTGGTGGAAACCACAAAACAGACTGAGTCACAGGAGAAGGGGCCATTTTGGAAATGACATTTTAAAACAGGTATCTATATGTTCTATGTTTTCATTACTGATGAACCCACAACGTTGTAACATTATGAGAAAACACTATTTTGTTTTGATCTTTCTATACAAATACCTAGACTCTTGATTTTTCTTCACTTATTCCACGACATTCTCCCATGATCAAATTCCTGAATTGTTGTTGTTTCTCAGTTTAAAAAAAAATCGCAAAAATGTGCCATTTAACACATGCGTACTGAACTACGAATTCCAAACATTAAAAAGGCTTCATCTAGTAGCAATAACTTCTACCAACACATTTTACATATAAAAAAAAATAAGCTTTCTCAAGATTGCTTATGTTTGCAAAGGATTTACTGAATCCACAGCCAGAGGACGTTTTTCATACACATAAAATGCTACACAGATCAACATTCCTTGAAAAAACAACCTAACCTCTCACTTTGTAGATAAGGAAACCACAGGGGAAGTAATTTGTCAAAGGTCACATAAATACATTTTTTTTTTCTAATGCTGGGCTCCTTGAGGAGGATACCCACCGGTGTTAGCAGCCACTTAGAAGTCCTCATTGCCCTCAACACACCTGCACCCCAGAGTCACATGCTGGTACTTAATGTGGATTTTGTAGACAGGTAAGGGTGGGACCAAAACATCTGGTTCATCATTCTCCTAGTCTCACTCACCTTCCTTGACAGGTGCACAGTAGGACTTCAGTTCCCACTGCCTTCCCAGCATCTTACCACCCTCTCTTCTTTACTTAATGGGCATGGATTCTTCAAGACCGTTTATTATTTATTTGTTACTGGCTTTAAAAGAGAAAGGACTAGAAATATGTCAGGGTAGGCTTGTTCTTATGAAAAAGGAAATGTTTGGAAAAAGCAACTCTTGGTTTCTACCAAACTGTGTGCAGCTGTACCTCTTCACCTGAGGTAAAGCCAGGATTCCCTGATGCTCAGAAGAGAGATGGAAAGCCCCCACAAACCCCGTTCAGAAAACACTGTCTTAACCAGTAAACTCTCCAGCACCTGATGCAGAAGGAACAATCCTACAACCTCTTTAATGGATTCTCAAAGAGGTTTTGTTTCCTGAGGAATAAAAAGAAATAAATTACTAAGTAACAGTAAATAAGTTAGCCACATCATTCCATAAGATTCAGAAGTGATGCTGAGTCCAGAAACCCAGAGAAACATGTCCTGAAGTTCCTCTGTGTACACTCTAGCTGAGGGATGGATGGTTACTGAGGAACTTTCTGTAGCATTTTGCCTATCTGGGTTTTGAAAATCATTATTTTCAAAAAGTTTTTTGGCTATTGACTTATTATAGAGTGCTGGAACTCTTTGGAGAAAAAAAAAAGGCCAATAAATAAAAGATACACTGATAATTGAGCCATCCTGAAAGACATGCCAAGTGGAAGAGTTGAATGTACAGTAGGCAACTCAAATATGTTAGAGAGAGCAGCCACATTGTTAATCATGCTAGAATGCCCACCATTGCTCATCACACACACACACACACACACACACACACACACAGCAACAGCATAAGGGAATCGAAATATAGGTATAAATTAACTCACACTCACTAAGTGATCAGATAGAATGGCCACACAAGGGAACTTCATCAGTGAAATCACAGTACATGGCACAGCAGGAATCATTTGTTCTAAAACAAGTAAGTCCAGACCAATGAAAAGGAAAGTTTCATCTTCCCTATACGTTGACCACCACCAAAATTAACTGGTTAAATATCCAATAATTGTGCCACCTTACATTCAGAGATTTACCACTCTTTTGTTGTAGAAATTTTCCTGTAAGGAATACTGTATAAATCAGAAGCAATATTCATGCATATTTAACAAGTAACACAACAGAAATAACAGCAACAAAAACTTTTTATCATCTGTCTTCAGTATTGACTACTTGATGCCAATTAACTCTAAGAAGACATGGTTAAAAAGAAAAGCAAATAAGTAGATATTATGGGAAAATATGTTACTGCATAAACACTCTATAATTGTCCCATTGTTAAGACATTCTGATGAATAATTATGGACTTGCCACCACAAATCTATATGAGAAATTGGAATGTCTGTGCTGTGTCTGCTTAGAATATTTCCTAGCTACTAATATTTATGCTTATTATTTATAATCCACGTAGAATAATTAAAGCTTACTGATTGTCTTAAAGACAGAAACTTTGTCACATTCTCTCTGTCTCGTTCAAAACAGCCATTCAAAGACATATACTGGTTTGAAAATCCCTTTTCCTAGGAACATTTCCACCTGTGTTATACCCAACAAAACACAATGACATCAGGAATTATAGCAAAAACATTAACCCTATACTTTCCTCTTTGCTAACAAATTTGTTCTTATACAGTAACTAATTTTCCTTCTATTGATGGAGCTATGGCTTTTACTTAAAGAGTTAAATTTCCCTAGGTTATCACAGAATTTTAAAGCACAATCCTTCATATTTCACATTTTACTACAATGATTAATACTTTACTTTTGTTTCTTTTCATTGTATTCCAAACTAATCAAAATGAACTTCTCTCTGAAGTCAAAAAAATATTGTGCAGTAATACGTAAACTTATATGTTGTTGGATAAGTCATTTTTAAATTCAAAATAAGTCAAGCATTAAACATGAAAAGTACAATTTAAGTTTTCATCTTCTTATGTCATGTTTCCCATTGGAATTCTAATCATCAGTTGCCTTATTTACCATCTAGAGAGTTCCTTCTCCTGAAGGAAGCAATATTTACAACATTCCAAAATTGACTACAGTCTTGCTTTGCATCTAACAAGTTTTAGAATAAAATGAGTTAAAGCACACACTCTCATTGTTATTTTATTATATCATTGAACCTTCAATACATGAGACAGTGAAAATGTGTTCTGAGATACATCACAATAAAACAATAGGGCTTATTGGATTTATGCATGATATTTAGTTGGTTTTATCATCTTTTAAACCACATTACATTAGAATGCCCTAAGGTACATGGCTATTTTTGGTATGTTAGTGTATGAATTGTTTCTTTTCATTTCAAGATTTCAATTACTATAAATATAAGTAATGTTTTTGCTGATGTACTTTAGTCTAAATAAGAAGTATTTGAAGAACAGCCAGGATATTTTGTATTGGTTTTGCTTATTTACTAAGACATACTAAACAGAAACTAATACCTGTTTTTAAACTACTTCAAAATTTACTTTATGTTATAGATTTTGGTGACACATAACTTGAAGCTACTGTTACATTAGATGCAAGTTATATATAAAGTTATATATATATATATATATATATATATATATATATATATATGATCCAAAGACTAACTTACATGCTAACATATGATCTCATAATTACATTCCAGAGCACACAGTTCATCATAACACTCAACTGCCGCTGCAAACATGTTAAGACATGTCACACTCATCAATGAGCTTAAGAAACACTAAATCAAGCTCCAGTGTATCCCACAGATGTATGTTAAATACAATAGAAGTCTCAAAAAGTACAGTTCCTAGTGTTTTCTGAATGTTCTAAGAACAGCCAGAACCACTTTTGGAGGAAGTCATCAGAAAAAAATCCAGAGTTCCTAGGAACACAGTTGAGGCTGCACGGGACAGGAAAAACAAAAATCCATTCATCACTAACATCTGGGGTATGGAAATGGCCACACTGAAATATGTCACAAATTGCCCCCCCCAACCTGTACCATATTCCACAAGCCTTAGCTTTAGTGTAATCTGGCTTTGCAGGTTCAATGACAGAGACATCAGCATGCTTCATAGATGACTTCCCAAAGACTGGGAATGTACCTATAAATCCATGTGAACTGATTTTTCATTATGATGTTTGACAATTCTGTATGATGGCCACCTGATTATGAGTGACTTCACTCAGCACTGACAAATGTAGAAATCTCTGAAAGATCCAAACGTCACTATTTTTTCAGAATATTAATTACATGAAAAGAAAATAGCACTTGTCTCAAACACAAGGGTACCCACATTTAAAAAAAAAAAAAGAAAGAAAAAATACTAAAGCTTAAATCACACATCTACCCCACACATTAATAGTGGGAGACTTCACCACCACTCTCTCACCAATGGACAGGGCATCCAGATGGAAACTAAACAGAGAAATAATGGAACTAACCGATGTTATGACTCAAATGGACCTAACAGATATCTACAGAACATTTCACCCAAACACCAAAGAATATAACTTCTTTTCAGCACCCCCACGGAAACTTCTCCAAAACTGACTACATACTGGTCACAAAACAAGTCTTAACAGATACAAAAAAAATTTAAATAGCCCCTGTATCTTATCGGATCATCATGGCTTAAAGTTGGAGTTCAATAACAACAAAAACTACAGAAAGCCTGCAAACTCATGGAAACTGAACAACTCTCAACTGAATTACTAACAGGTCAAGCAAGAAATAAAGAAATTAAAGACTTTCTAGAATTCAATGAAAATGAATTCACAACATACCCAAACTTATGGAACATAATGAAAGCAGTGCTAAGAGGAAAGTTCATAGCACTAAGTTCCTGCATAAAGAATTTGGAGAAATCTCACACTAGTGACTTAACAGCACACCTGAAAGCTCTAGAAGAAAAAGAAGCAAATTCACCCAGGAGAAGTAGAAGGAAGAAAATAATCGAACTCTGGGCTGAAATCAATAAATTAGAAACAAAGAGAACAACACAAAGAATCAATGAAACAAAGAGTTGGTTCTTTGAGAAAATCAACAAGATAGACAAACCCTTATCCAAACTCATTAAAGGGCAGAGAGAGAATATCCAAATTAACAAAATCAGAAACCCAAAGGAGACATAACAACACTGAGGAAATCCAGAGAATCATCAGGTCATACTTCAAAAACCTGAACTCCACAAAATTGGAAAATGTAAAAGAAAGGGACAAATTTCTTGATAGATACCACACACCAAAATTACATCAAGACCAGATAAACAACTTAAATAGACCTATAACAAGGAGAGGTGCTTACTCCTACCACAACTTGATATGCCATGCTTTGTCGATACCCATGGGATACCTGCCCCTTTCTGAACAGAAACAAAGGAGGAGTGGATGGGGGGGGGGGGCGAGGGGAGACAGAATGGGAGGAGAGGAGGGAGGGGAAAATGGAGTTGGGATGTAAAATAAATTAACTTAATTTTTTAAAAAAGAAAAAAAGTAGCACCCAGAAATCTTTACCAAACATCAATAAATCCAAGGCAAAAACAAAAATCAACATTTAAAAGTAGATGGGGCTGAAGATACGGTTCAGTGGATAAAAGGTTTGCCAGGCTAATATGACAATTGGAGTACAGATACCCAGCACCCACACCAACGCCAGACAGGTGGGTCCCCTGTCCCTAATCTCAACACTGAATGGGGCAGCAACAGGGTTCCCTGGAGCAAGCTGGCTAGCCAGGCCAGTTGGAGTCAGCAAACTCCAGGTTTAGCTAGCGATTCCACCTCACTAAGTAAAGTGGGCCAAAAGACTCAGAAACATATCCACCATCACCTTTGACCCTCCACTTTCACGAAGACCCACGTGCACGTGCAGCCACACACATTTGAACATGTGAACGTGCATATACTCACATACACACCAAAAAACAGAAACTTCCTTCGTTCACCATAGGACAGCACATAGTCAAGACCACCACTTTAGCTTTGTCTCTAGTAGAAGAAACTGATGCCTTTCAAGATGCTGCAGGCTGGTGATTTTCTTATGTATTCATACAGATATTAACTTAAAATTGTAAATGAGATGGCATGTGTATTGCTTTATGGCATGATACACATTACAACATTGTTCATTAAAGTCTAGAGAAACACAAAATTTTAATTTAAGCAAGGTGCTGATGAGACTATTATGAGGTGCACATATTAAAGTATTTTGGTAGCAAAATGTGAACTCCTTTTAAAAAACATAATTTAAGAAATATTGCTATTCAAAATAAACATAGTAAATAATTTTCAGAACAAAGTTAACTCCATATAAAATATGTTTAAACTATTTTTAGCAATCTAACTAAATATACTGAGTTATATTGACATTGACAAAGAAAGTCACAAATGTGTTTGGATGCATAGCCACAAAAAAACTGTATGTTCACTGTATTTGGGTTAATTTTTTTCTAAGATGTATTACACATTTCTAGACTCTCTTATGCAGTAAAAAAAAATGACCATGAATTAGTATTTTCTTGGTATCTGTACCATCAGAATCCCAGCACCTGAAAGGTGTCTAACACATGTAGCTTCCTAGGCTGTCCATGTCAGTTTCCCTAGATATTAAGTTTTGTGCATTTCTTCCCTCCATGGGGGCTGTCTCTATACTACAAGTTGAATTCTCCTGTGCTTTCTCATCCCCTGCCATACTGTCCTCTAGTCTTCTGGAAATTAATCAAAGACAAGCCTAAGGCCTCTGCAACAGTCATGTTCATGAGTTGTGGGACAGAGGCTTCCTCTAAGGAGACATTTTTTGCTCACTTTTAGATTTATAGTTGATTTCAAGGTAAAGTGGGGCATGCAAGATGTCTGACCTTACATAAAGTGAAATGGTAATGCATTAAATCATATCAAATAATAAAAGATCATTTTCAATTTGTGCGTTTGCCCCAAGTCTGCTGTGTTTATTTGTAAAGCTAACTCAGAGTTAGAGTTGATAGTAGTTCATAGTAACACTGTAGTCACATATTTTTATCATGGTATTATAACACTCAGCATTTACACTTAGACTATCTGAATTTTCCTTTTGCTTTGAAATGAAATTCACCTTTCTCTTTTGTTTGTGTGTGCATACAAGTGTGTGCATGTATATATGTGTGCATGCTGTGTGTGTGTGTGTGTGTGTGTGTGTGTGTGTGTGTGTGTGTGTGTGTATCTTTGGGATATGTGCTTTTCAACTAAGTCAAGCCAAACCAATATGAAAATAAGGTAATGCTCGAGACTTCCTGTACACACATTACAGCTTTTAATCTTCACAAAAACCTTCAAACCAGTTATTCCTGTCCCCTTCTTAAGCAAGAAGCAAGTTAACTGGGGTTCAGAAAGATTGAGCAAAATCCCAGAGTTTTTCATTTGGAAGTTGAGTGGCAAGAATTTTCTTGCAGATATTTCTGACTCAAAAGCCCTAGGTATTTCTATAACACTTGACCTTTCCATAAAGTCAAAACAAAAAATACTCTGTGGTCATTATACACTACATAGTGCCCACAATTATTACTCAAAATAATAATGACTTGAGTCCTTTAAGAAACACTTATATTTTATGCAAAATGTTTTTAAGATCTTGAAATTTTAATGTTCTTCAGGAATATTCAGGTAAGAATTTTTTTTCCGTTTTTAGTTTTTAATATCAGTAGGAGTATATATCCTTAACTTCAGATATCCAGAACAATACAATCATACAAGTGGGACCTTATCAGAATCATTAGAGCTTAGCTTTGTGCTGCTCTGTTGCTGTTAAAATTAGGCATGCAAGACTCTAACATTTGTTTTGTAATCACAGTAAGCTTGCATGAAAAATTATCCACCTAAACCCGGTAGGTGGACCATGCGGAGCACGTTGTACTGGGGAAAAAGTCTAAGTGACTACAGCTAACTGACAGTCCATTGCTTAGCATCCAAGTAATGTTGCTTTTACAACTTCTATGGCAAATAAGTAAGTAAGTAAGTAAGTAAATAAATAAATAAATAAATAAATAAATAAATAAATAATAAATCCAAATTTTTATAATGAGTAAACTTTAACCTAAGTTCATAAAACTTACTCCAGAAGACATTAAAATACTCTACAGCACTTTCTTTTGTGAATATTTGTTATATCCCCCCAGGAAACTGGTCTCAACACTAATCTTTCTTTGTATCAATAAGTAAAACAATAAAACAAGCAGAGGAAAGGCTTTGGGTAAAGGACATTGGCTTTGAAAGTGGAGGGAGACTTCATTCAAATCAAGTTTGCCCACTTCCCAGTAATGAAATTTTATGTAGAAGTTTATTACATCATTTTTCAGGAAAGCTAGAGAACTCATTAATTTCAAGGTTATTGACCAGCCCAAAATGGAAACTGAGACAGGGTAACAACTTTTCTAATCTGTGACAGCTGCCCTTGCACCCTGCCAATTACATTTTAAACTTGAGTTTGCTAAATCGCAGGCATCTTACCGTCACTCTGTCCTCTAAGTTCTTGTTCTTCTCTAGTGTGCTTCCTGGTTCATGCTTTTCCAATTCCATGCTGAAAGAATGAGAGAGACGGGGAGAAAGAGAAGGAAAAAGAGAGAGGTCCAGATTCTGTCTAGAAAATGATTTGACATGCTTGCATGTTAGATAATGCCAGGCATTCCACGTTGTAAGAGCCTAGGACACTATCAGGAGCCCTGGCGATAATTTCTGGTTAGCTAGTGTTTCCATTTATAGATGTTCAAACCCCATAAACAGAGCACTGAAGAGAAGTCAGGCAGCTGGCCCTAGATAATGATAAATGTCACTGAACTTGAAAGCAACCCTTCAGCAGGAGAATGTCCAACAAGTTTGGTTCCCTGAACCCAGAAAGGTGCACGTGACAAGCAGCTTTGCCACACATTTCATCAATAGCTGCTGGAGCAGAATAAAATATACTCTAGAATTCATCTTTATAAACCAATTAAAATGGACCAACTTGACGGTCACAGAATGAGCATGACCGGGCTAAGTGAGTTCTTTCAGAGTCCAGTTTCCACCCTGGAAGTGGAGACACGTGCGCTTCCCTCTGTCCATAAAAAAGAAACAGCTGAAAGAGAAAGAGCAAGTGACTAATCAGAAAAGACACCAGTGTGGGAAGCCAAGTGGGATTGTCCATGTCCTTCTATGAAAACTTGACAAACGTTTAGAAATACCGTGAGATAAAACTGGTACCTTCCTTCACAGAAGCCAGTTCTGTTCCTCCTTCCCCCAACTCTTCCACGGGGAAGAAATTTATGATACAGGAGACAAAATTCATTTTACCCAACACAACGAATGTTTTCAGAGTTCTTTAGAAAATGTTATATGCCTTAAAGAAAATTAATTGTGTAGGTTAATGTTAATTAACTCCTGTGTTTTGCAGCAAAATGGAACTGTGGATGGCATTTAAAAAAAAGTGTCTTTCAGAGTAAGTGAAAATGGTCTCTCTGGAGCTTAGTTAGCCCTCGGCCAGTTTGAACATCCATTTTAATGATGTTTTTTACCCTCACTCATTTTTTAAAATTAGCTTTTCCTTCATTGACAAAGAAAGTACTTCAGGAAATACGTTGGAAGACCATATGTGCCAGTGACTTCTTGGTTCTGTGTTGCTAGGCAAGGCTGAGTTTATTCTGCATCAATGATGGAAAAGGAAGACATTAGGAGTGATGCATTATGGAGGAAAGAAATTTGATTCTACTTCAGGGTGATGAATCCAGAAAATCCCTAATGAAATTATGGGGGAAAGGATTTTCCCTTTTAGCTCAACTCTGATTCCAGGAAGAGAATCATACATGCTAGCGGTTATCCTAATGAGTTACAACAAGATGCTTTAAACATTTATTCGCTTGTGAGTTTGATGTATTCAGAGTCAAATTGTTAATTAAAAACTGTGTGTGAATTGAACTACTAAAATATCTCTTAGGGGGGAACAATCCTGAAGCAACCACAAAAGGAAACCCAGTCCTGTTTAGCTTGTTCCCTGGATGCCCAAAGAAGAAACCAGTGGCCATGAGGGAAGAAAACATAGGTGCAGAGTTGGCTGGGAGGGAACAGGGATGCTCAGGCCGTGCCATGAGGATCTGCAGTGATGGAGGTCGCCCTAGTGGCAAGCAGTCCTTTAAAAATAGTAATATAAAACTGAAAGTCTCCTAGATTTCTATCACCAACACAGGTGGGCTCGGGATTTTCTTAGTGTGCTAACCATGGTATCAACACCCTGTCTTGCACTCATTGTGCCTGAATTTCTGTAATGCTTTTTCTATAACATCTCAATAAATCCTTAGAAACAAATCCAGAAAGTGGACATTATTGCTACACCACTGTTGTGGGCTGCATTGTATCCCCCTCCAAATTCACATGTTGAAGTCCTGATTCCCCAACACTCTAGAATATGTCAGCATAGGTAATTAAGATTAAACGAAGCCATCAAGATAGACCTTGATCCAGTTTAACTGGTGTCCTTATAATCAGAGGAAACTGGGACACAGGTCACCACAGAGGGATGACAATGTGAAATCTCAACCCAATGGGCAGACAGCTTCTTCAAGATGAGATACTTTAGAACTAACTCCACTGAGATTTTGATCTCAGATTTCTAGTCTGCAGAATGGTGAGGACATAAATTTCTGTTGTCCAAACCATGCCGCCAGTCAGTGGTATTTGTTCTGGACTTCCTAATAATTAAACCTATTTCAACACTGACAAAGCCAATAGCAGCACACCTTGCAAGTGGCATCTAAGCTCCAGTCTAAGCTCTTCCCTAACCACTGTGAACAGTAGCTTCTCTGGACATTTTCACCCTGGGCATGACTGGGTGAATGGTGGCATACAGCATTCTATGTTTCTACCATTTACTCTATTTTTTGGAAATATGTTTAAACATACTTTAGCTATGATTCGGGGACAAGAAAATTTTCTTGTGTAAAATTATGCCCACACAGAAGTGGGCTCTCATCTACTTGCTGGTCAAACACAAAAAGAAACTGAGTCAATCCCAAACACACAAGGTCCCACTCCTCCCCAAGAATATAGAATCTGCTAATAATTACTGGGGCAGAGATTTCTTCAGTGGCATAGCTGCCCACAAGTTGCCCATCCCACCCTATATAACCTCTCTCCTGTGCTCCTCTAAGTAACTCAAATTAAAGCCACTGGTTCACCATGCTAGACTTGAGTGAAATCACTTCTTTGGTTGGCCATTGGTCTCAAATGTTGAGAAGACTTTTGTTCATGTCTCCATGTCTCCTCCAGGTATGTGAAGCAACAGTGGTGTAGTATATCTATATAATACACAGAAAATATTATTCTATACTAACAGGGAATGGAATGTTCATACAGACAACAACATGGAAGAACCCTGAAAAATACAATAAGTGAAAATTCTAGACACAAAAGGCCACTTACTTTATGACTTTCTTAAGAGTTCAGAATTTGTAAATCCATAGGAACAAAGAAGATACATTCTTCCCAGAAGCTGTGATATAGACACAATGGAGAGTGGGAGTTAATGGGTATAGCATTTCTCTTTTGGGTGATATAATATTCTGAAATCAGATACTGATAATTAGATAACTCTGAAAACTCTAATAACCAATGAATTTTAGACACATATGAAAATTATAAATTTTAAAATATATCAAATATGTCTCAATAGAACTTTTTAAAGTTAACAAAAGGATGATTCCTTTATTAAACTGGAAATTTCTGGGGTTTTTAGAAATATAATATGCACAATGAATCATTTCAAACAAGGAGTGTTGTTTTTTATTTTACTCTTTTTGGAGGCCTCCAGCCAGCTCCTAAATAAATTACACACAGAGACTTATTCTTAATTATAAATGCCCAGCCTTAGCTTGGCTTGTTTCTTGTCAGCTTTCCTTAACTTTAAATTATCCCATCTGTCTTTTGCCTCAGGGCTTTTATCTTTCTATATTCCTGTATACCTTTTCTTTCCTTCTTATTCTGTGTCTGACTGTGTAGCTGGATGGCTAGGTGGCTGGCCCCTGAAGTCCTCCTCCTTCCTCTAGCTGCTGCTTCATTTTCTTTCTCTCCCAGATTTCTCCTTGTATATATTCTCTCTACTTGCCAGCCCCACCTATCCTTTCTCCTGCCTCACTATTGGATATTCAGATCTTTATTATACCATCAAGTGTTTTAGACAGGCATAGTAACACAGCTTTGCAGAGTTAAACAAATGTAACATAAACAAAAGTAACACACCTGAAAATAATATTCTACAACAAAGGAGTGGAAGCCTGTGCTGCAGAAGGGCAAGCAAGAAGCTCTTGTCAACAGTGGCACAGAAGACACTCAGCAAATATCACTCACTTCAAGACATTGCCACCTCTCTTCACCCCTTTGTATCGTTACCATGGGCAAGCTGGCTGGCTGCCTGATGGCTGTAATCCTAGCACTCAGGAGACTAAAACGGGAAGAATGTTACAAGCTTGAAGCCAAACTGGTCTGTATAACCAATGCCAGGACAGCCAGGGCTACAGTGTGAGATCCTGTCTCAAAGTTAATAAAAGAAAAGAAAAAAGAGAGAGAGAGCGAAGAGAAAAGAAAGCCTAAATAAATGCTCTTTTACTGAAGCCTCACAAGACCAGCCAAACACCCATAAGGCACAAATGTGGTGTTTCTTTGCAAGAATGACAATCGGCACAGGACGGAGTTGGCGACTTTCCCCATTGCATTCTTCGAGGTTAAAGAGCATTGCTGCTGAGGCTTGTCCTCCAAGACAACCAACATGCTATAGTGATTATTATCATTCCTCATGGCCCATGCAAGACATGGGCCACAGATTCTCTCTATGAGTACCGGGAGAGAATGAGGAGACTCATTTATTGAAGGTAGCCTGTCCGAGAACCACAAGAAGAGTGTACTTCCTGTGGCACCTGATGGCCAGTTGAAGATGAGACTCAGCTCTAGCACTGTGAACTGACCTGGTTCAAAGTGGTAACACCCTACCCATTGCTGTTGCTCTGGACTCACTCTTTACGACTATATATACAGAGGGCTCTGTTCCCTTGGCTGATCACGGACTGGGGAGAGTGGAGGAGGCAGAGAAGAACAAGTGGCTCCGAACTCCTCCTGTTCATCCAGCACGTGTTTATCAACTCGAGACTCTCAAGCAGCAGCTCACACTGTTCTGGGAACTGCCTTTGACTCTTCTCGCCTTCCCATCTGGTGAGAAGGCCAACACCAGGAAGCGTCTAACCTCCCACACCACCACCGCCGCCATGTGCAGAGCACACTTTAGAGCTTGTACGCACCATCAATGCAAAAAACAGTCATGGAACACATTCATAACTTGTGAAAAGATAACATCTACAGAAAAACTTCTGAAAGTTGAATTTATCACTATATAATAAACATATTTCATAACTGCCAAAAAAGTAAACCTCAAAATATCAGTCTATAATAATTATGATAATTATGCTCCACAAATTTGTGCCTTTGTAATAACCACCTTCACAAGAACTGCTCTTACTGAAACATAACGTTTTTCCCTCAGATATTGTCTTTCTTCAGACTTTGGTACTGGGCCCTATTTTCTAATGACTAGAGACAAAGCTTTTCGTCACTATAAAAGAAGGAACATATTCTTTATAAAAATCACTTTTGAGCTAGAGTATGTGTGTAATAGCAGAAAATATTTTAAGTTATAGCTGTTAGGGTTTTGATAAAACGCTATTTTATGTACATCTGGAAACTAGGACTATTTTTATCAAAATTTCTTGTGAAGTAGAAACATGAGGTTGTAAGAATGCTAAAACATAAATACTGGCAACTTAAAAAAAAAAAAACAATGATCCAGATATGAAGTTAAATTCACAGCTCCAGGATCTATAAAAATGACTACATCCATTAGGAATCAAAGTCTAGCATGTTCCATATGCCCAACTGCTCCACACTTGACATACGCAGTTTTCAAAGAGGCTTGGATACATTTTCTCCTGTTCATGGTGACATGCATGATTGGATACATTTTTTTCTCTCATGCATTTGTACTAGAATAACTTCCAGTCACTTTGAATACTACATAAATCTAAATAAATTGCCTACCAGAGTCTCTCTCTCTCTCTCTCTCTCTCTCTCTCTCTCTCTCTCACACACACACACACACACACACACACACACACACACACACACACACACACACACACACACACACACACTGGTGAGTGAAGGCAGTAAACCAGATTAAGCTGATGAGACTTTAGGAAAGGAACTCACATGAAATTGCAGTGAATGTTTCTAACATCAGAAAGGAATTCTGGATTAAAATTTTCCTGTGTCTTTGTGGCTTAATCAAAACAACCAAATTCAACACTAGCCTTCACCCTCCCTTAAACCCAGTAGCTTAGGTATCCTGGTGGTGGTGACATGACAAATCACTTTGCCCCCAAAGTAACAACACTCTCTATGCTCTTTGAGACAGTGTGCCCAGGATATACTCCCAGTTTTATCCGTGCAAATTGAACCATGTTCCAAAGCAACTCGCACTTACAAAAAGAATGCTTACCTTTCCACGGACTTGGAAGCAGTCTACAGGATGACAATCTAACAGAGAGGTCACAGCCACATTCCCAAAGCAGCTGACCCTGTCAATCTTTGGAAAAGGCTGTTTACTCTGTGACTAATATTGGATGCCAGGCTGAAGAGACAGAAACTAAATTAAAAGAGTTAGGTATCCACCTCATCCCCACAGGGACCACTTTTCAAAAACAATAGTTGCTGAGTTTCCCCAAATGACTTCTTCACGATAATGTCCTAGCAAGAGGAAAGGTTTGGAGCCAAGTGTTGGAAAGTTTTTCAATATGGCCAATTATCTACTTTCAGTGTTCTTGTGAAATTTCTTCAAGCTGTCCTACAGATGTGAGTGGTAGAGTAGCAAAAGGTACCCAAATGAGTCCTATGCATTTTGAGTGGATTTTTAAAGGAAATTGAAAGTTCTGAAATGAAATGCCAATTATTCTTCCCTGGAAAGAAAGCTAGATTTATATAATAGATGGACAATGACAAGGCTGAGTAACTTCCACAATCAAGTAGCATAAGTGACTGCTATCCAACAGGAAAACAGTCCAGAGCAGGGTGACCTCCTCCACTCCTTCCTCATTATCATGAATTTTATTCCCTGAATATTTTAAGCAGAATTGAGACCACATTACCCCCCACCAAAACCACTAATTATGTGTTCAGCTTTATGCTGGGGATATACTCTGGACTCTAGTCCAGTTAGAAGCTCCATTTAAATTATAACCTAAAAGACCCAGAATTGGAAAAACAAATCATTATCTATATTTTCAATCGTATTTAGAATACAAATCATCCAAGACTGTCTTCATCAGCCCACCCAGTCCATCATCCTACTCTGCATTTATAGTGCACCGTGCATTTTTAAAAGCAACAAATCACAACTATACATTTGCATTTTGGATAATTCATCTGCCTATTGTCTTCAATAACTCTAATTAAGATTTAAATTGGCGATGTCAGTTAATAGCCCCGTCAAATGAACAATATTATTTTCAGGTATCATTGTTATTCCTTTTCAGTCAGTTCAATAACTTGACACTTATAGTTGTTGATTAAAAAAAAATAAATCACAGTGCTGGAACTGATAGCTTCCAGGGTTGAACACAGTCAGGAGCTTAGTGAGGAGTAAAGAGCATCACATACAATGATTCACCAGTGTAGCCTGTGGCAATATTGTGTTCCCCAGGATATTGTGCACCCTAATAAACTTTACCAGAGACAGAACAGCCACTATATTAAACATAGGTTTAGGCAGTGGTAGCACATGCCTTTAATCCTAGCATTCCGGAGGCAGAGATCCGTCTAGATCTCTGTGAGTTCAAAGCCACACTGGAAACAGCCAGGCATGGTGACACACGCCTTTAATCCCAGGAAGTGATAGCAGGAAGCAGAGAGGTATATAAGGCATGAGGACCAGGAACTAGAGCCTTGTTAAGCTTTTAGGCTCTTAGCAGCAGTTCAGCTGAGATCCATTCAGATGAGGACTCAGAGGCTTCCAGTTTGAGGAAACAGGATCAGCTGAGAAGTTATCGAGGTGAGGTTAGCTGTGGCTTCTTCTGTTTCTCTGATCTTTCAGCATTCACCCCAATACCTGGCTCCAGGTTTGTTTTTATTAATAAGACCTTTTAAGAATTGTGCTACAACGCCGGGCGGTGGTGGCACACGCCTTTAATCCCAGCACTTGGGAGGCAGAGCCAGGCGGATCTCTGTGAGTTCGAGGCCAGCCTGGACTACCAAGTGAGTTCCAGGAAAAGCGCAAAGCTACACAGAGAAACCCTGTCTGGAAAAACCAAAAAAAAAAAAAGAAGAATTGTGCTACAGTAGCCTGATAATGAGAGCTTATATTAGTTACTTTTATGTTGTTTTGACAAAAATTCCATGATCAAAAAGATGTGTAGAAGGAAGAGTTAATTTTGGCTCACAGTTCTAGTGGGATAAGAGGCCATCATGACAGGGATGTAGGGGAGCAAGAGGCAGGCACGGCAGTGGGATCAGGAAACCAGGAGACCATATCTTTAGCCATGAGCATAGAGTAGAAAGAGCGATCTGGAAGTGGGGCAAGGCTATATATAATCTCTCAAAGGCCATCCCGGTGATGGACTTCCTCTACCATGGCTACAACTCTAAACTTCCCCAAACAGCACTACCATTTGGGCACTCGATGTTCAAATATAAGAGCCCATGGGGGACATTTCTCATTCAAATCACTACAGGGCTAAACTAAAAGTGTAAATGATGTACTTATGCCAAGAAAGCCATCCTGGTAGGGATGCTGATGTGACTCTACAGAGATGCTGGATTGGAGCTGGGTCATTATGGTACATGCTAGTGAAGGTGTTATTTGGCAAAGGCAGCTAACCTCACATGGTAGCCTATTAAAATCCAGGTCTTTGGTCACAACCCAGACCTAGAGAGTCAAAATCTGCACATTAGTGAGATCCTCTGTCACACATATGAGCATTAAAGTTTGAAAAGCATAAGCCAGGCATGGTGGTGCACACCTTTCATCCCAAGACTCAGGAGGCAGAGGCAGGTGGATCTCTGTGAGTTCAAGCCCAATCTGGTCTACAAAGTGAGTTACAGGATAGCCAGGGCTGACACACAGAGAAACCCTATCTTGAAAAAAAAGAGTTTAAAAAGTATTTATTAAACTGCTTTGGGGATTGATAGATATATTGAAAGGAGAAGTCAGGTGGAAAGACAAATGACAGCCAAAATATGTGCTACGTACATGAATAATGGTAAGGACAAGTGGCAGATTTATGAACACGTATGAAAGCTATGGCTGTCACCATCAGAAACGATAAAAATAAACTGCTTGGCCATTGACTTTGATGCAGCCACTCTGCTAAATGATCGTTTCAAAGCTCTCCCATTCTATGCCCAACAACTCCATCATTTCACAAATGAGAACACTGAGATGGATGTTACATCGTTTCCCAAATCCCCACTGATGGAAAATGGCAGAGCTGAGACTCTAAACTATTCACTTCTGAGCCAGTGCTCTCTACCTGCCCTAACCTCCAGTGCTGCACATCCAGCCCCCAGACAGCACAGGAGGGTGAGTCCCACGGGGAGCAGCCCACATGGCCCATGCTCCTTCCCTCCCTCCTCCTCCAGATCCTGTTCCTGGTGGAATTGGAAAAGAAGACCAACAATTCTTTGTTTTGTGAGTATGTAATTATTTTTAAATTAAAAGTATAGCTTTTAATTTTTTATCAATTAAATTCATATATAATATAGAAAATTTGGAAAAACACACAAAGATACAAAAAAGACACAGTCATCTGAACAGCCACAAATACATGACAGCTAACATTGAGGCCTAATTCTTTCCAGGCTGATTTGAATATCAATGACTTTTCATGGATGCATGCTGTCCTGTCACCTACGATTTTGCTGACCAGTATATCACTAAGAATTTCCTCTGGTATCCATACTTTTATCCATCAATATGTTCTCTCTCATGCGAGTATCCTGGGTTCCAATTGTTATAAGTATGTCTTTATGTGGAAGTGTAGTGAGTGTGAGTAAGTACAGATCATGAAGCTAGAAAGAGACCCATGAGGGGAGAAAGAGACTTTAAGGAAGGGAGAGGAATGATAAACACAGGTAATATGAAACTGAGAAAAGGAATAGTGGGAGTCGGAGGTCACAAGCAAAGAGGGATCAGGGAGATGGAGAGAATATAGGCATGTGGGAGTGACTAGGAGGAAGCAACCAAAATTAAGCATGTATAAAAATGCTATAAGGAAACCTGTGACTTCCATATGCTAATTAAAAGTAAAGTAATTTTTAAAATGCCTCATCAGGTGTAGAAGTGTATGCCTATAATGCCAACACTCAGAGCCTGAGCCAGAAGGAACACAAGTTAGAGGGCAGCCTGAGCTACAGAGTGAAGCTGGATCTCAAAAATCAAACAAATAAAAAATGATGCTGTAATGCATGGTCCTTACACACATCCTTAAAAACACCCAAAAGTAAAGGAATCTTATTCACTTGTGGACTATTTCTTTACACTGTGTGAACATATGTCACTGTGATTGGTTTAGTAAAGAAGCAGGCCTTATCCTGGCCAATAGCTGGACAGGATAAGGTTAAGAAGGAGAACCAGAATAAGGACACTAGGATGAAGGGAGGTATCAAAGGACTTACCAGCCAGACACGGATAGGAAACAGGAGGTACAAGATGAAAGAGTGGTAATGCCATGTGGCAGACTGTAGAATAATGTAAGTGGGTTAATTTAAATTGTGTAAGAGTTAGCTAGTAACAAGCCTGAGCTATTAGCCAGGCATTTATAATTAATATTAAGCCTCTTTGTGGTTATTTGGCAGCAACTGCCAGGACACAGAAAAACTCCACCTATATTTATTTTCACCTGATTATGAGTGACAGAAACTTGACTGAGAACAAAACCCCATATTCATAGCCAAAAGAACATCTCGCAGCACTTGGCAGTCCTCAGGAAAGCTAGAAGCAACAATAACAAATCACTGGAAATTAGTTTTTCTCTGGGGTCCCCTGATTGCCTGGGTTTTAGATTGTGTTCCTTCCTTCCTTCTTTCCTTCCTTCCTTCCTTCCTTCCTTCCTTCCTTCCTTCCTTCCTGCCTACCTGCCTGCCTTTATTTATTTCCTTCTCCTGTATGTTTCTCTTTATTTGTGTATATATTATTTCTTATTTTTCCAAAGTTTTGCTTTCTTTATACAAGGGAGAGAAGACATGGTGATTTGCATCCCCCTTAACTTGACTCATGCATATAAATAGACTTGCTTTCTCTGACTTCTCAAGCATAAATTCCTGGGAGAAAGAATGCAATTTGCTGAGCCTGAGTGAGGTGTCCATCATGATCCAATCTATGAGTGGGGCAGGTGAAGAGGGAGGAGATGGACAGACAGGGTTAGGTATTCTCAACACAAAGAAATTAAGGAAAGACGAGAAAATGGGCCTACTAGAAACCAGGAAAATGAAAACCAAGTGAATGAAAAATACAACTAAGTGTGTTAAAGTCTTTTTTTTTTTTTTTGGTTTTTCGAGACAGGGTTTGATAGATTTTTTTTTCCTCGTTTCTTTTCTCTCCTTGCATTTAAGAATACTCTCCCAGTGTTTCTGTTGCAAGGGTGATGCATCAGCTTTATATTTAATATAGAGATTGTTCATATAACTGTAGAGGTGGGAAGCATTTGACTTTTCAATTCAGTAAATGAAGCACTAGTCGGGGAATGTGCCACTGGCACCAACATTCCCATTCACTGGAACTCTAGATTGTTTATATATTTTCACATTGCAAGAAATTTATGCAGAAAGGTATTCCTCTATTTTAAATTATTGAATTGAAGGTGACTTCCCAATGCTCAGTTTTGCCACATTAAAGAAAATAAACCTCATTCAAGTTGTAGATAGGTATTACTAAATTTCTTTTCTATGGGTTACATAATGTGCCCTTTACACACATTTAGAGCAATGTTGTATTTAATAATTTCTATAATGGAAACAAGATAATAAGAACATTTACCAGCATTCTGAGCTAATATGAGTACACATACAGTTTCTTCTCAAACTGCAGGGGCTCAGTCACCCCACACATGAGCATTAAGCCATCTTCCTTGGTCCCACCCTCCATTCATTCAGGAAACACTGATCACATAACAATCAACCAATAACTATTTAAAGTTCAGAAATAAATTGACATAGGTACCTGGTACTTATCTTTACTGAAACTGTTACACAGAGGATATGAAAGAAAGGTGCCATCAGGATGGAGTATACACACAGAAAAACATCACTGCATCCTACTCTCAAGGGAGCACACACAGGAGGCTTTTCTGCCAGTCTTATTCAAACCTGCAAGTAAGAAAAGCCCAAGGAATAAGGTGGGTAATGATCTGAACATATTTCATCCCTGAAACCAGGCCTATGTAGCACGTTCTGTTCCTGCTTAACTGAACGAATGACTGAAGATACAAGATGATGGATGAGCTGCTCTTTTGGAATGTACTCAAACATATCAAAGCATATGTTCAGCTATAACATGAGGAGCAGAAAACATCTGCACATGGTAAATTTTCATTCTCTATCTCCATATATACATACACACACACACACACACACACACACACACACACACACACACACACACACATGCACATCTCTCTTATTTTTTCTCTCTCATTCAATTCATTCAAATAAATGTTGCTATCAATGTGAGAAGTTCATTGAGGCATAATTTAGAATTAATAAGCTCAGGCAATAGCATGTAGTTAATATACTCCCCAAGTTGGAAGCTTAATGTCACCACATAAAACCAAGTCTTTGTGATCACTTGAGTAGCAGCTGTGCACGGATCAGGAACACAGGAGGGAATTTGTTAATTATCGTTACCCAGAGGAAAATAATTAGTCATTTGTATAAGAAGAATAAAAACAAATGTTGCTATTTCCATTTTAATTTCAACAATTGGGGTTGATAAAGCTCAAAATTGGTCTACCTACTAATGAAAGCCACAAACTTATTAACATAGTAGCAGATTGCATGTAATTTTCCTGTTCATAAATTAATTGTGCCCTATTCACTGAGTAATTGCGACAGTGTTTTCAGGGTGTGTGAAATAACTGCCAAGCTCCACTCCAAAAAGAGTAACAGCCACCCTTACCTCCAAGAGGACAGTGCAATCCGGCTTTCTGAACCCTTCAGAGCAAGCTGGGATGGAGATGCATGTCTGTTTTCCTAGTAGGAAGCTGAGGCAGGAGGATGAAGAGAATCTCAAGAAAACCCAGGGCAAGGGAAGGAAAACACTTCAATAGCTTTTAAAAGCCTCAGTGGTACCATTGTCCCTTCCTTTAAGTATGATTAATTGGTTGTCCTCCAGACCTTGAAGAGGAATCTCAGAAGCATTATATCAGAGTGATAGGAATACACACTGTTGTACTACAAGAGTTAGGGTCAACCATGCACTCCTCTAGCTCTTGACGACTTTGATTTGATTTGGTTCTGGGATGGGCAGAGCCTTTTGATATGAGGTGTCAATGTCTACTTGGGCCAAGAACTTGGGCCAATGGATGATAAAATGTAGATGGTTCCACACATCTAAAGCAAATATTTGAGGAAATCTGACTTCAGGGGCAAATGAGAAGTTCAGTCCTTACCCCAGGATCTGGAAATCATGCCCGTGACCACAAATCTTGACTTTCACAAATCATCTCTTCCCATTCTCATGTCACTGATTAGAGGCATTTCCATCTATCACTTAGACCCTTCTTCTAGATCACACACTCCACACAGCACCAACACAAAAACTGCAAAGAACTTGAGTATCCTGAGGATTTGAAGGTCATTTTCATACTCAAACCTTAGTTTTGTATCAGAACAATAGGACTAAGAGCTCTCTCAGTGCTATTTCAAGACTGAAAATTTTAAAATCAATAACCACACATCAGTATTATCTCATGGGAACTTTTTTGGCTCTAATTATTCTGGGTTGACAACAAATAAGTGTAACTACCCAAGCAACAAGAAAAAGTCATGTACTGAGCTTACTCTTTCAACTGAATGAAGTCAATGGTGTTGTGTATCTAATGTGTATCAGTGCTATGCAATGGCATGCATAGGAAAAGTCATGAATATAAATGCCTGCAATTACTTTTACAATCAAGTCCTTTTTCATTATTTCTCTTCTCCCACTTTGTCCATTTTCAAATATTTAATGAACTCTAATATCAGCATTTTTTTAATGTTACTGACCTGAACACTCTCCTTAAAGACAGAGAGCCCAGTGGGGCAAACGTAACACTCAGGACACTAATACAGAAAGGTCATGACTTTCAGGCTAGCCTGAGCTATATAACAAGACTCTATCTAAATAAATAAATAGATAGGATAAATAAATAAAAGACATAGCTTCCCCACCCTTGAGTCAAGATGTCCCTACCCCAGAGCACAGTGTCTCAGCCCACACTTCATACTAGCCTTTTTTCTATTAATGTTGTGGGAGTAGGGAGCTTGAGGTACTTGAATCATGAGACCACATCTTTCCCTTAGGAAGGCAGTGAAAACTGATGGCTGAAGCAAAGTTACTATCTGTGGAAGTATTATTAAGTATTGACCCTACTAAATGCTCTAAGCTTTTGTATCTACATCCAAAAGTAATTCTGTATAGTAGCTATTACTATTAGCCTGATTTCACAAGTGGTAAAGCTACATCTAACAAATGTCAAAACTCTTGCCTACCTTGAAAAGGAAAATTGAGGAAATGAATCAACAACGTCTCCAGTGTAGACTCTAACCTGACTCTGACCTTACCCTGTCAGAGCAGAAGTCCAACACCCCAAAATATGCAGGTATGTATCTGAAGACGGGTAGGATCCAGCAAGATAGCTTGGAATCTTGGTTAATAAGAGTTTTGAAAGAGATGTGATGAGGATCAAGGATTAATTGGAACAGCGAAAGATTGAGTCAACACAGGATATTTTCACTATGCAAGTTTCGCTCTGGAAAAGGAAACAAATGAGTCTAGATGGGTATGTGCTAGGCTCCAGTCAGAGACAACCAACATGGAAATAAGGGATTTGATAGAGGAGTTAGGGCTCATGTGAGTGTGAGGCGAGCAGGAGAGCCCCAGAAGATGGCGGTAGAGGGCAGACTTAGGAGCAGCTGCAGGAGGCACTTCCGGCTGAGAAGCCAAGCAGGGTCAGTCTCCAAAGCAATGCTGAAGAGCTGAGCTCCTGGAGGTCTCAGAACTGGCAGCTCCTGCTCTTGATGGTGGGCTTGAGGTCACAGATGGTCAGCGGGTCCAGGAGCCAAAGAGACGGAAGAGTCATCAAGGGAAGCGCTGTGAGAATCAGCAGGCGTCCATCAGATGCCTCTGCATCCTGTCATCTCCACAGGAACTGTTTCTACCTCTGTGTGTCAGTCAGGTTCCTCTCGCTAATTCTACAGGAAACTCAGCCAGAAGGAAGCTCCAGAAGGACGATTTCAAGCTCAATCAGTCTCTCACAGGCAGGATTCAACATAGAGTAGTGCAGGAAAAGCGGAAGAAGCTGTACTGGAGAGGCCCAGGCAAGACAGAGCTAGTGAGAAAGAAATCTCAACTGGACAAACAGAAAAAAAAAAATAATCCAGAGGACCTGGCAATTAATGAAACAAAAACACAGGATTGATTTCTAGTTTAAGCTAGT
The DNA here is from genome assembly GCF_007827085.1 of Peromyscus californicus insignis. Lineage (NCBI taxonomy): Eukaryota > Metazoa > Chordata > Mammalia > Rodentia > Cricetidae > Peromyscus > Peromyscus californicus. The sequence continues at coordinate 72,145,919 of NW_026294402.1, forward strand.
TGGTGCTAGAAATGGGGTTATTTATAGATATAGTTGGCAACAATAATTTGGAAATGAAACCCCATGAAAGAGGAAGTTCTTTAGTGTTGACATGAGTTTACCCACCTGTAACAGATTTCCTTATGGGAGGGGGGACTTGTGGGTTTGCCATTGAGATGATTCCTCTTGTATGACCAGGACTGAAGTCAGGAGTCCAGCAGCAAGGGTGTAAAACACAATTGAGATGTCTGCACTCCAGAGTATCGGAGGCAAAGGAGCAACCCTGCTTCATGTTCCTCTCACCACTGAGAAGTCAGAGCTCATCCCAAGTCCTGCCGATTCCAAACCATCTGGGATGAGAACTGTCGACTAAAACTCCCCACTTTGACACACAAGGTAAAGACATCTTAAAACTCAATGGCTTCTTTATGTAAAGTCAGAAAAATCAACAGCTTTGCAGCTAAGCCCCCTATCAGCACCTCAATCCCCCTCCTCAAAGGTGAAGGTATCAGGGTCATCAGAGAAGGGTCCTTGGATTGCGACTTAGACATGCGTGCTTCTCATCTCATGGCTGACACTACTTAGTCCCTTTGTCTCTCTAGAATCTATGTGGCAATTATTAAAATGAGTGACCTAGGGCAGATACTTTCCTCTTTCTGTTATGGGAATCTAACGCATTCCCTGAGCAAAACATAAAACCTCGACCTACCTGTCTGGATCCTTTGGTCTACAAGCCACAAGCCTCCAGGCTTTGCTGAAGTGGCCGCAATTTCAAGGAAGATGATTTTCATAGGCTAGTCGTATTCTTGGGTAAATCAAAAGCTAAAATACTGTACCCAGTCCCAAGACTCCAAACAACCATGAGCAGTGGCCCCTCCACCGGAAGCTCTCCACAGCCTCCATCCACAAAGAATGACACGTGATGCTTGTGAATGCTACTTGAATGCTAATGATGGCCTCACAGATACATTCTTCTCTCTTTTTTTTCTTTCTGTTGTGATTCTAAGGATAGAACCCAGGGAGGGCCTCATGTTTGTAAACGAACACTCTCAGCAAGTCATAGCCCATCCCATCCCATCCACTATAGGTATTTTAGACAAGAAGATCCCAAGGGCCCTGGGAGTGAGCACAGTTAGTTAACATCTACACATTTGCTGGATACTGTGCCTAGAGACTCACCGTTTTATATTTGTGTTTTATTTGTAGAGTTTGAGAAGAGTTTTCAGATCATTATGTCTATCGAGAAGAAATCATTTTAGAGACACAGAAATGGCACATAAGGGACTGAGGTGATGGCTTGGTCAGTAAACCACTTGCAACATTACGAGGACCCGAGCCCAGTCCCAAGAGCCCATTTACAACAGCCACACATGGTGGCTTGCTCTTGTCATCCCAGTGCTGGGGAGGTAGAGACGAGCAGACCCCTGGGGTTCACTGGCCAGCCAGCCTACCCTACCCTATGAGTTCCAACCCAGTGAGAGACAATGTCTCAATTAAAAGAAAAATACAGTGTCTGGCATCTGAGGAACAACACCTCAAGTTTCCTCAAGCCTCCATATGAATGTGTACACGTGAGCACACACACACATGCACACATGCACAGTAAGATGACGTAAGACGATTAGAAACAAGATTCATGAGGTAGAGATATTTCACTCATGTTCATTCAAGCAAGCTGGTGTCAGCGTTAACCAAGCATGTGGTCAATTTGTGTCAGTGACAAGAGACTTGTGTCACCACACCTTGAGAAAAACTACAAGTTGAGAGAGTTTATACTGCCTAATACCCTTTACTAGAGATAACAAGTATCAATGTCTTCAGGGACTAGCCAGCGTCCTTCAATTAGTCGAGTTAGCATGTCTTAGCCAAGCAGGAAATGGGGCTGTGGTGAGCTACACAGTGCAGGAGGCATGAGATTCCTGGACCTCCTCCTCCTCTTCTTTGTTCTTATTTGTTTAGCTGTGTGTATCTCCACTTGATACAGAGGCCCACTACATAAGACCAGGCCTGCAAATCCTCTTGTTTCACCTTCCCACTCCAAATCTTCTAGTTTTTCCAAAGTCATTGGATTCATCTACACAATATCCTGAGTGTCCACTATCATAATGAATTGTTGGTTCATTTGTTTGTTTTAAGCTTCATGGGATAAAACGGGAAAAATACACCACTATCTATGTCTATAGAACAGATTAGGCTTCCAATTGCCAAAACAGAAATTTTACTAAATACTAACATTAATATAAGAAAAATATCAGACCTTGTATTCTGTGGGTTCCAGGATAGTAAATCCAAAATGAAGTTCTAAGGAATCAGAACCAGGCAAATGCAGAAGGCTGCATTCCAAGAGGAGGTTGGAGACCCAGGTATAAAGGAAGGGATTATTTAGAGTTCTACACCTTGTCCCTGGAATCAAACCACACAGAATGTGCTCTGGCATTCCCAGGGTTGTGCATACCCTGGACCTGGTGTTTAGGGAACCCTACTCCTTCTCTTCAATTTTAGTACCACGTCTTAGCCCAGTTCTCATCTGGTCAAGTTCCAGACAGCACCTGCACACCCTGCCCTGTGTCTTGCAGTGGCAAGCTCTATGGCTTCTCACTCACATGGTACTGCATCCAGCCACCTCATCTGTCCTCTTTCTTATATGAGTCCAGAAGCAACAGAAAGGCAAGAATCTGTTTCATTTATATTTATTGTCTCAATTCTTTGAACATTTGGAATGTGGTGAACAACAGTCCTTAAATGAATATTAGATGATAATTCATAGAAGATGTATGGTTTAGTTGACACTTCTGAAAAGTAAGGTGTTTTTGCAAATAAAAGATGTGGCATTTGTGCTGACAGGTAACAGATCCTCCTGAGAATAGTTTCCTATATGTCTCTTGAATTTCAAAGTAAAGGAAGGGACTTTCCCTTTCTATGGCTAGATGCAATGTTTGGACTGGTTGCAGCTGTCTTGTGACCATGAGCAAAAGGCTCTGAGACTCATGATGCCATTTGGCCTGACATCTCTAAGTCCTTAAACCAACTCTAAATCACATTTAATAATGACAGAACTTTTGTTTGAGAAAAATAAACTTGAAAAAAATGAACTACAGGATATAATATTCTAAGAAGGATAGCATTTACTTGAGGAAAGAATATTATTCTGAGAGAAATCCATTATACTCTGAGTGGATTAATAAAGTTCAGAAGAAAAGCTGCAGATAATAAATTAGTATTATTTTCTCTTTCTCAAAACAAATGCATATACATAAAAAGTTACTTATTAAATTGAAAATATTCTCTATTTCAATGAACAGTAAACAATTTCTGAAACCAAGGCATTTGTACATAAAAGAAATAATTGGCTTTGCAACACAAAACAATAAAGTAAAAATCTATGCAATTATTTTCATCATTCTTCCCAGCGGAATATAATGAACAAAAATATCATCATGGTTACTTTAGTGCTGTGGACTACCACGTTTAATAAAATACACTTAAAGTAAACAATAGGGTGTGGTATGGTGTGTGTGTGTGTGTGTGTGTGTGTGTGTGTGTGTGTGTGTGTGTGTGTTGGGTAGTCTGGCTGGCCAGGGAGCCCCCTGGATCTACCTGTCTCCAGCTCCCTAGTGCTAAGGGTACAGGTAGGTGTATGCCATGTATGCTTTTACATGAGTGCTAGAAATCTAAACTTAGGTTTGGCGCATGCTTCCATAGGCAAGACTTCACCCACTGAGCCATCTCCACAGCCAAACATTAGGAAATTTCAATGAGCCAACAATTTTATTTGATTGTTTTATTCCAAGTTTTACCATTTTTAACTCATTTCAGCTAGTATTTGTAAATAAAAGACAACCTAAACAAACCTAATTTTTTTTTGCTCTATTGAAAAAATTTTGGTACAACCTACATAACTGTGCCTCTGTTACCAACTAAAGTATAAGATTTGAAACATACAAATGGCAAAACCATCCAACCATTTTTCTAGGAAAGCAGTAAGGTGAGGGGAAAAAAGAAAGGCTTGGAAGAATATTTGAACCATGGAAAGCAGCGCTGGCTACATCTCCTGTGTCCAAGTCACCGGTCCTGAGGTACCAAGTTGCTGTCTTCATCTGAAGCTGAAGGCCCGGTCAAGATAACTCGAGGCACCTTTGACATAAACAGAGGTTGTTGACGTGTGAGGTAGAGAAATTTTCCAAGGAAGGAAGCAGCGAGGAGAAACCAGCGCATGAGTAGACAAAGGCACCTGCAGACCATATGCCCCAGAAGCACGGGGGCAAGCAATGAAACAGAAAAATTGAAGGTAAAAATGGAGAGGCTACATCCATGTCGGGCTAATGAGCCAAGAAAACAACGCTAAAAGTGTAAGGAAAGCATTGCCTCTCTGCTGGTTTTAGCAACGAAGGCATGTGCACTACTTTATGCAGCAGACGGTGCTGGGACCAGAAGGGTTCAGCTGTACATTAAAAGGCCGCATTCAAATTTGCATAGATTTTGATAAAAAGCAGAGAATCTCAAAGTGCTAAATGCCAAAACATATTTTCTCTTTCAAACTATACTCTTTTAACAGCCACTAACGTGAAATTACTTGCAAAATGGTTTAATCAAAATCCCAAATGCTAATGGGTGAATGTGTTATTTGCAAGCATCATTTAGTAGGCAGATTTCACCCAAATTAAATCCCTGTTAATTTTGTGTTCTGAAATACAGATGAGAACCAGAGAAATCCAGAGGAGAGATATTCAAGTCTTTGCCAAAAAGCTAAGTTTAACTGTTCCATTGCTGCCATGTACTTTTGGATAATAAACAGAAAAATCCCTGTGCTTAACGCCAGGTTGATGTTTTCAACATGCAAAGCATTAAGACCATGCCCTGTGGGTGATCCCCACCCCCTATGATTTTACTATCCCACAGTAAAATGCGCACACGTGCACCCCATGTAACTAGAATTTTATCCGCAGCAAGCAAGCATTACAGACATTAGAACCACAACAGACCCTGATCTAAGAAAAGTAGTAACTGTCAGACAAAACAAATTTTTCTGAAAGGATTCAGTGAATGAGGCTTAAAAAAACGGAAGGGAGTGATTCTGCAGTCTCTATCACCCAGTATATACAAACACCCCGCTGAAGTCTGGAAGAGAGATTGGTTAACATTTCCATGAATAACCATTTACACCCCTAGTGCTGAAAAAAAAAAAAAAACAGATCATGACTATACGAGGCAATGTCATAAAATCTGTAATGCTAAACTCTAGCAAATGTACCCCTTTGATCTACCTTCTAATCTCACAGAATCAGAGTAGCCATCGATCACTGTAAACTCAACGGGCTTTTGTCACAAAAAATAAGTAGCTCAGAGCGCTTAGCTGGCTAAGCAGTGTCTAAAACAAGATGACTGAAAACCACAGAACTCAAAATTACAAACAAATGAAACGGAAATCGCAGCAATGGAGCCTCCAAATGTGGGTTTATTTCCAGCAGCCCAGTGGTGACAGAAAGAGGCTTAGCTCTCTGGGTCACCCTCCTCTGTCGTGTGTGCCACCGTGCAGATAATTCAACCATGACTGGTCATGCGTGCCACCTGGATATTTGCCTCAAATGGGCTGCCCCTTTCCTCTGAGACCTTCTTAAAAAAGAATCCAGTGACCTCTGCTCCGTCTTTACTGTGTTGCATTTTAAACCAATTAAAAGCAAGGCCCCACGCCTGGTTCCTGACCTTTAAGGAGTGAGTTCAGGAACCAGCATTTCTGTGCTGTCCGAGCTGGAGTTTGACCAGGCTACTGCTGTCACTATAACACAAAATTCAGAGGCCAGAATTGCTAATAAAGAAAGCTTTAGGCGGCAGCTTAATTTTAAATCTCAGGATTGATAGTCACTTCATCATGTGTGTGTGTGTGTGTGTGTGTGTGTGTGTGTGTGTGTGTGTGTGTATGTGTGTGTGTGTGTGTATCTGAAGCATATACATATGTGTACATATGTTATGTTAAAACAAACACATATATCTGAAGCATGTGTATATATGCTATGTTAAAACAAACATGTATATCTGAAGCATGTGTATATATGCTATGTTAAAACAAACATGTATATCTGAAGCATACATATGTATATATGACAACAATACAGCTGTTAAGATATGGTTAAGTTAAGATACAGAATCCTGCATATCATTCAAATAACTTACACAACAATAAATTCTATATAAACTATGTCGGACAACAAATTATTTGGAAATTTTTGATCAATTCCTCATATTTTATAGAGGAATAAATTCCATAGCAAGCCAAGATCTGCATTTTAAAAATGAAACTACACAAGTACAGGGCAAGTGAGTATGTTCTTCTGTGACACCGGATATAAAAGGCTTCCTAACTGTGACTAAATCCGAATCCAGAGGCACCTGAAGAAAATAATGATAAATTGAACTGAATGTTTTTAACTGTAAGACTAAAAGGAACATAGGCAAAGTCAAGCCACAAAATACAAGCCAGATGGAAATATTTGCAATATACATAATATTGATGTATCACAGAGAAAGGGCTATCCCGAATATGTAAAGAAAAAAACTTTCAATTGAGGGGACAAAGAAAAATACTGTCAAAAAATGGGCAAAAAAAATACAAACAAGCAACTGACAAAAAGCGTTTGAAACTTTTCCTTACACATGCAAAAAGATATTCAACTTCATTAATACTAACAATAATGCACAGTGACTAAAATCACATAATACTACTCAGCAATCATATTTGGAAACATTCACAAACCTCAGCCAAGGGCACAGGGAAGCAAGACTTTCCTACATTATCCTTGGGGGTACAAAATGCTGCAAACCCACAGCAATACTTAAATTGCATGCAATTCACTGCCAACCCCAGTAATCCTTCTGGAAATTTATCCCCAAAATATCCCTTCAACAGTCTGAAATAGATGCAAAAGTGTATTCATTGCAGCCTTAGTACATAACTGAAAAATTTTAGAAATAATCATAAGATATTGAATAAACTCTGAAACAAGCACATGATGGCTACTGTGTCATTCTGCAAAGGAGTAAGCAAGTCCTTTGACTAAGATAGAATACTGGCCAACAGACCACATAAAGTGAAAACCCCTTCCTACTGGAGAATATATACCACACTGTGACTTGGCTTATAGGGACACAAAATATACATATTTTTGTTTATCTTTCCAAAAACAGAAGCATGTTGGCTGACTAGAAGGAGTGCAGGTGAAGAGGAATATGGGGGGGGAGGAACACTTCTCTGATCCACCTGCTTTTACCCTTTTTCTTTTGGAAACAAGTTAATGTTTAATGTACTCATAAAAAGGCTCAGAGAACATCACGGGGTGGGGGGAAGGATGTAGGAATGGAGGACAATGGGAAGGAGTACTGTGAAACACTGTCTTCTATGAAACACACCATGGCTGTGGCATTCATGAGCACACAGTAGCAGTGGCCACCTGCACAAGACTGGGGTGCTGGACTTTTCCTCATAGAGTGTGGAGGGGTGCATGAGGCTTCCCTCCTCCCTGAGGAGCCGTAGGCAACTGTGGTTGCTGGTGAAAGGGAGGGTCACAGCCTAAACTCAAGAAACAACCCACCTCAGTCAATAACCTCATGTAAGCATCTCTAACTCAATGCAGCAAGGCACAAAAAAACAGAGCCATGAAAGCAAGAGGGGGCTCATTGGGAAGGGAAGGGGTTCAGCAGACATAGGTAAGAAAGCATAGTGGGGGGATGTGAGCAAAATACATTGTATTGTACTTTGTAAATGAATAAATAATTTTGAAATTGTAAATGAATAAATAAAGAAAATGGAAAATATTTATCTAAAGAACTAAAATTTCCTCAGCTATGGAAACAGTTAACAAGGCAAAGAGGGGCCAGTGCAGGAAATTAGTTCAAGTGTGTGTCAAATGAAAATAATAATCACAGCAGAGATACAAAATGGTTTATCAAAAATAAATAATCCGAGTTATTATATAAAAATAATGAGTTATTATATAATTTCCATATAATTTTCCATTTTTTGTCATGGTCAGCATGAGGAAATGAGAGAAGTGGAAAGTGAAGACCGTGGATTCATTCTAGTGGGCTTCCTTTGTGTGTACGATATGAGCAAAGCCATTATTTCTGATATGCTATAGGACTAAGGAAATAAACAGGTGTGTGGAAGTCTTGGGAAGCATGGCTCTCACCAGGAAAGAAGGAACAGCAAATGTGGAATGGGGAAAGTGCTCTGGTGAGACCCTATCCTAGTGGATGAGGACCCTCATGCTCCTAGGGGACCAAAGGAAGAGGCTGACAGGGCCAGGGATGCTGCAGACTGCAGTTTGTGGAGTTAGAGGGTGTGATTAATGGATGTGTGTTCCCAGCTGTCAGCAAGGCCTACAATTTTTGTTAAAAGGGTATATTTATGGTTTAGGATAAAGATGACTTCACCCCAGCTAGAATATGATTGGTTTGTCTTAAGATAACATTGAAGGGGCATGTATAGAGCTATGGTTGTAAAGCCCTGCATGCTACTTGTCAACTGGTCAGTCAGCTGTAATCTGGGACAAATCAAGGTGATTATATTCCCCTAAAGACAAACCCCTGCAGAAGGCAATGACTATGGACTGGAGGGACTGATGCAGACACAGTTGCTGAAATATGGGAGTGCTGTACATGCACATGTATACATGTAGATACATCTGTGTGTGCTGTGTATGTTTACATGCCTGTATTCCTGGATCCTCTAACTAGAAAGTCTGGAAAGAGGCATCTCAGGAGCGATGAGTACAGCCAGTACACAGATCTTGACCTTTAATATTGTTTTCCACTAAAACAAACCAGAAAATCTTGGAGAAGTGGAGTAAGGCCAGGTTTCAGAACTTTAAATACAAGATGACCCTGTGTAGCTAGAGTTTTCCTGCCTGGCCCACAGTCAGGACAAATCTCTCTCACCTGCCAGTCCCACAGCCGCTCAGACCCAACCAAGTAAACACAGAGACTTACATGATTGCTTACAAACTGTATGGCCGTGGCAGGCTTCTTGCTAACTGTTCTTACAGCTTAAATTAATCCATTTCTATTAATCTATACCTTGCCACATGGCTCGTGGCTTACCGGCATCTTCACATGCTGATTGTCATCATGGCAGCTGGCAGTGTCTCTCTGACTCAGCCTTCCACTTCCCAGCTTTATTCTCCTCCTTGTCCCGCCTATGCTTCCTGCCTTGCCACTGGCCAATCAGCGTTTTATTTATTGACCAATCAGCAACACACTTGACATACAGACCATCCCACAGCAACCCTGGGATATGTTGTTACACCAGAATCTAGGGATGTGTGCACAAGAATAACAGCCGTATGATACAGGCACACAAAACTGAGTTGAAAGGCCTACAACTGATCAGATCTAAAATGATCTGAACTAAACGTGGATAATAATTGCTGACCACCTGAAATGCAGTACAGAAATGGGAAATCATGAGTCCATACAGATAACACATACGGCTGAGTTTGTGAAGATACACAAAAGGCATTCTTCATGAGAAAGGGGCCTAACAATGTGCAGAGTCTGTGGGTGCCTTGATTTCAGACTGCTCAGCATCCACAACTATGAGCAATACATTTTATTACTTCTAAATTTCCCAGGCTGAAGTATTTTTTGTTAGACAAGGAAAGTAGCCTAACACACACACACACACACACACACACACACACACACACACACACACACACACACACACGGAGAAGGGAGAGTTCTAGGCTCCAGTGAAATGCCCAATACTGGCTGACAAAAACCAGAGAAGATCCTTGCTTACCATTGTCTCACTTTGACAATAAAGACTGGTTCAGGCAAAAATTCTCAACAAATGCTGGACCTAAGAGGAAATTAGATGAGGATGCTGTTGTCCCCACGATCCTAAAGAGTCTTTTCATAAACTTTTTGTGGGGGCTCGGGGGGGAATAATGATCATATACAACTGGAGAATTGGTGCAATGGTTTTGTGTGATGAAAATACATTACCAGTGGGGCAGATGGGCTCTCCGAGAAGCACACATGTCACAAACGCGACGTTCTGGCCATTAATACACAGCCTGAATCTAATCATGAAGAAACAGCAGGCAAATTCATAGTGAGGAGACTTCTACCTTTAAAAAACAAGGGGCTCCTGCTGACACTTTCAATGCCATAAACATGGGGAAAGTCTGCGGAAAAGCCTTAGAGACTAAAGCACCCTGACCAGGGCAGCACCGGCCTCCTGGCTACACCTTGGCTGAAGCAAGAGTAAGCTGCAGCGAACATTGGTGGGATGGAAGAAAGTGAAACTGTAAATCAGATAAAAGAACTAGGCCAGGCAGGGTGGTACATCTCTTTATTTTTTTTAATTTTATTTTATTTTATTTTACAATATAATTTAATTCTACATATCAGCCACGGATTCCCTTGTTCTCCCCCCTCCCCTTCCCCCCAGTCCACCCCCCCATTCCCATCTCCTCGAGGGCAAAGACTCCCCCGAGGATTAATCCTCGGGGTACATCTCTTTAATACCAGCAGAGGAGGAAGAGGCAGGGATATCTCTGTGAGTTCGAGGACAGCCTGGTCTACAGAGAAAGTTCCAGAGAAACCCTATCTCAGAAAAAAAAAAAAGAATTAGTGATATATTTACTCAAATTGGCAGCTCCCCTGAATATTAACTTTATAGCATGTATACGGGAGAGAGAGAGGAGACCAGAACAGAGAGAATAGGACAGCAAACAAACAGTGTGGCAGGTAGGTAAAATGTCACCAAGGCATGGACCCTGGGGACTGGTTAAATGCTGTTCTCTATGCTATTTTTATTCAAGAAACTTCTATAAACATGAAATTACTTCTAAGTAAAAAGATACATATACATATTCATCATATCATACATATCTTCAAGAAGTAGCATCTGCCTCACCAGTAGAATGTATGGCTTGTGGAATTTCTTTTATGGTTTCCTCTTGTTTTTGTTTTACTTTTCAAAATAAAAAAATTAGCATTCCACAACTGTGCACATTTTTTGAGATATATTTTGATAAACAAGGATATATGTACAAAGCTTAATAATCAAACTAAGGCAAGTCAAATTAGCATTACTCTCACCTTAAACATTACAGTTTCTTTATTTTGGAAACAGTTAACACCACAAAATACTTAAGAGTGTCATAAACTACAGTTACTTTTCATGTTGCAGAGAATTAGAGCTGGTTAGTTTTATGTAATTGTATTTTGATACATGTGATTCAACTTCCATCTAGCCTGCTACCCATATATGTTCTACTCTCTTGAGGCCAGAATCCTACTCTTGACTTCTATGAAATTGTTTCCTAGTTTTAATATGGAAAGGAAACATACCCATTTGCCTTTCTCATGAGTGTGCCATCAGAAACAGATGAACACATTTATGTCATTCTTGTGGAATGTTTTTAAAACACAAAGAAAAATAAACACCCATTTGTTAAAAAAAACATCTGATCTCTTGGTGGGCTCAATTAGCCATAGCTAGACTGAAGAGATGGAGTGTTTGCATAGACTAGAAGATGAATCAGTCTTTCAAGGGTGGCAAAATCATTGCTCATGAAATGAGCTGTCTAAGTGATATACAGGGAAGAAAAGGAAACAGAAGTGATCAGGACTTGGGACACTGCTCTCCAGTAGGAATCCCTCCAAAGAATTCCATTTGTTCATGGCTTTGTTCTTACTTTACAAAGGCTGGCTATCAAGCCCCAGGGTGATGTTGAATCTCTGGGCCCTGGGGTATATTGGCCTTCTTAATATCAATATTTAACATCCGGGAAGGTAGTCACAAGGGTCTGATAAGCGCAGAGTAAGGGAGATCTCCAACAGGAGCACTGGGAAGACTTGGCGCTGTTCCAGCTCCTCTGGATACCAGGGTGATCGATCTAAGGAAAACACTGAAAATTTTCATTGAAGTTTTATGCTATAATAACATCTTCAGTGGGAATTTAAAACTGAGCACTGATACTCAAAGGTAAAAAAATTTTTTTTAATTTTAAAAAATAATAGAGAGGATAAAAACATCTCCAAATTACCCTGTTTTCCCCAGACACAGGTCACATTTTTCTGGGATTTAGTAATTGCTAAAAAATGATGTCTTGTTGGCCTCCTGCTCTGAGCTGTAGAGAGGACACTGCTGAACAACAGCATTTATCTCAGGTAAAATACTGTAGATTAAGTACAATCAAGACCTCTGTGAAGTGTGATCAGCACTTTGAGTGAGCTGAAATCTTTTCCATTCCAGGAGATAACATACAACCACACACACACACACACACACACACACACACACACACACACACACACACACACACACACACACCACAGAGGCAAATAAAATCCAGAAATGGCAGGACAGAAGGAGAATGATCAGCAGAGATGAAGGTTGATGGTGGGATAAAAGAAGAAGAAATCCTTTAAAAGGTCAAAGAATAAAAGAAAAGAAAAACAATGTCCAAGCCAGGCTGGCTGGGGCTAAATGTACTCTGATTTTTCTACTTGGGACATCACAAAGGAGCCAACCAGCTTGTAACAGGACCACGGATTACAGACACAGGAAACTGTGAGCTGCCCAGTTGAGTGTACCTGAAATGAAAACCACTTGGCTGAAGTCTATCATGTCCATTCTGAATTTGAATCAATAGGAAAAGCAAAAAAGTTTAAAAAGGAGCAGCTGTGAAAATCCTTCCTTGATGACACTGTAAGAAAATACTTCTCAGAGTTTTAGAACATAACTGGAAAAGGACATTTTCATTGGCTCAGAAGATTATAACTTCCTTTCTTTTCACATATCAGAAAAAATTCAAAAAAGCTCCGTTAGGAGCCGACAAACCAGTATCAACAACTCACAGGATAAAATGAATGTCATATTTTTTTGATAGAACTGTATCCACACATTATTATGATTAGTAAATCCCAGAAATGAAGCTAACATTTTTTTGGTGATGTTCTCTTATTTTTTATAAGTCTTCACTCTTAATAAAATTTCCAAGCAAGATGCACAGATGTGGCTTTTCATCATTCTGTAATACTGAAAACTAACTCATGCCACAATCTTTTTAATATAACTCTCTTTCTCCTAGGAGATGGTTCTAATAAGAATGCTTCCTGAAATACACATAAAAGCAAGATGCTATCATCACTCTAACACACCTCCAAAACCCAGTCCCTGTGAGATCCAAGATATCTTGACACAGTATCATATTAAAGCCAGTTCTCAATCTGACTAGAGCTGAATTGCCCTTTATGTTAAATTATATGTTTTTTCATACTTTATGTAACCTAGTGGGTTGCGTATGTGCATTGCTTTTTAGGTTACGTGTAGCTTATGATCATGCTCACTGCTCAAAAGTCAGTTTACCAAAGCCACAAACTGGTCAGTTGTTAACTCAGCTTGAAGCTTCTGCAGCACCTTCAAGGGAAGACGGTTTGTTCTAACAGCCAGGCCTCGGTGGTACACACTTGCCTGTAATCCCGGCACTTGAGAGATGGAGGCAAGAGGATCAGAGTTCAAGGTCATCCATAGTGAATTCAAGCTCAGCCTAGGACACACAAGACACTGTCTCAAAAATCAATAAATAAATGTGTATTCCTGCAGAGTTTCCCCTTTTCTGATCCAATCCATAGATTCTAAACAGTCTCCAACTTACCCAGTGAGAAAAATAAAAGGTCAAGAGCAGAACTAGGAAGAGATAGAACCAAAGTTGCCAGGGCAACAGAATAAAGTCTCCTATACCACTGTTTCCCTCCTCCCCTCTCTCACTTCATCTTGCTAGTCCCAGAGCCCTACAGGAATTCTCAGGGTAGAGAAACATGACCCTTACCTGGAACAACTGCTAGGTGATGCCTGGGTGTTTTGAAACTACTAGAAAGATTGGTGGAACACAAAAACACAAGGAGAAACACATTTAACTATTAGGGCAATCATGAATAAGGAACTGAGTTTATAACTCTTCAAGGTATGACCTTTTAAGCCTTATAAATAAAAATCTAGTAACCTTTTCTTCCCATTGTAAAATTCAATTGAGTGAGCTATGTTGAGAATCAGTTTACTGTAAGTAATCATAATATTAACACTTGACAACATTTTCCTTTCTGAGACATTGTGGGGAAAAAAAAAAACTTTTCTCTCTTATATAAAAAATTTGGCAAGGTCCTTCTGGCCGCCACTGTCCCACAGTTTGGCTTTGAAGAGAAGCTGCCAGCAATGGTTTTGTGTGGTGTGTTGTGAGTGCAGCGGCGGCAGGGAGCTGAGCAGAGAGCATGGGTGAACTGGAAAACCACAACATGATTTTATTGTGAACTTACAAATGAAGCGGGACCTGTGTAAGAACTGAGTTCAGAAGTTCAGAGTTGCCAGCCAGCAGGGAAGACTTCCCCACCAACACCCCACACACACACCAGACCCTACAATCTACAAGACCCACTCCCTACCTCGAACCTACCTACCCCACTGCAACCTCAGCGGCTTCCTGAGACACAGAATCCTCCAGCTCAGACTGGACCAAGAGCAGCTCCCTGGGACACAGAATCTGCCAGCTCCAATTATACCAAGAGCTATGATTGAACCAAGAGTGGCCCCCTGAGACACAGACACAGCAAGCACAGGTTGGACCAAGAACAGCTCACTTGCTCAGACACAGGCACTTCTTGTACCTATTGAAGGAAGAGATGGGTAGATGCCAGTGCAAAAATACATACAACAGCATAAAGAGCAATATGGCACCACCAGAACCTAGAAGTTCTACAACAGCAAGATCTGAACATCACAACGTAGAAGAAACAGAAGAAAGTGATCTTTAAAATAACTTTATAAAGATAATAGAGGCCTTTAAGAAGGAAATGAAAAATTCTCTTAAAGAAATTGAGGAAAAGACAAAGAAATTGGAAGAAATCAATAAAACCCTTAAAGAAAGCCAAGAAAAAGCAACCTAACAGGTAAAGGAAACAGTTCAAGACCTGAAAATTGAAATAGAAGAAATAAAGAAGACACAAACCAAGGGAATGCAGGAAATAGAAAATCTGAGTAAACGAACAGGAACTACAGATGCAAGCATAACCAACAGAATACAAGAGATGGAATAGAAAATCTCTAGCATGGAGGATACAATAGAGGAAAAAGATTCGACAGTCAAAGAAAACACTTAAGCCAAAAAAAGTCGTAACACAAAATGTCCAGGAAATCTGGGACACCATGAAAAGGCCAAACCTACGAATAATAGGGATAGAAGAAGGAGAAATATACCAACTCAAAGGCACAGAAAATATATTCAACAAGATCATAGAAGAAAACTTTCCCAACTTAAAGAAGGAAAGACCTATGAAGATACAAGAAGCTTATAGAACACCAAACAGACTAGACCCAAAAAGAAGTCCCCTCACCACATAATAATTAAACCTCTAGACATACAGAATAAAGAAAGAATATTAAGAGCAGCAAAGGAAAAATGTCAAGTGACTTATAAAGGCAGACCCATCAAAATAATACCTGACTTCTCAATGGAGACTCTGAAAGCCAGAAGGTCCTGGACAGACATGATGTAGACACTAAGAGACCACAGATGCCAACCCAGACTACTACATCCAGCAAAACTTTCAATCAGCATAGACTGAGTGAACAAGACAAAACCAGATTTAAACAATACCTATCCACAAATCCAGCCCTACAGAAAGCACTAGAAGAAAAAAAAACTCCAACCTAAAGAAGTTCGATACACCCATGAAAACACAGGCAATAGATAACCCACAGCAGCAAATCCCAAAGAAGGAAAATACACATACACTACCACCAAAAAATAACAGGAATTAACTATCACTGGTCATCAATATCCCTTAATATCAATGGACTCAATTCACCTATAAAAAGACACAGGCTAACAGAATGGATATGAAATCAGGATCCATCCTTCTGCTGCATACAACAAATACACCTCAACCTCAAAGACAGATACTACCCCAGAGTAAAAGGCTGGGAAAAGAATTTCCAATCAAATGGACTTAAGAAGCAAACTGGTATAACTATCCTAATATCTAACAAAATAGACTTCAAACTAAAATCAATCAAAAGAGATCAGGAAGGACATTACATATTCATCACAGGAAAAATCCACCAAGATGAAGTCTCAATTCTGAACACTTATGCCCCAAATACAAGGGCACCCACATATGTAAAAGAAACATTACTAAAGCTTAAATTACACATCAAACCCCACACACTAGTAGTAGGAGACTTCAACACCCCATTCTCACCAATGGACAGATGTGCCAGACAGAAAATTAACAGAGAAATAATGGATCTAACAGATCCATTATTTAATGTTATGACCCAAATGGGGTTAATAGATATCTATAGAACATTCTACCCTAACACAAAAGAATATACCTTCTTCTCAGCACCCCATGGAACCTTCTCTAAAATAGACCACATACTCAATCACAAAGCAAATCTCAACAGATTAAAAAAAAAAGAAATAACCTCCTATATCATATCGGACTACCATGGCTTAAAGTTAGATTTCAACAACAACAAAAATTACAGAAAGCCAATAATCTCATAGAAACTGAATAATGCTCAACTGAATCACCAATGGGTCAAGGAAGAAATAAGAAAGAAATTAAAGACTTTCTAGAATTCAATGAAAATGAACATACAATATACCCAAACTTGTGGGACACTATGAAAGTAGTGCTAAGAGGAAAATTCATAGCACTAAATGCCCACCTAAAGAAGTTGGAGAAATCTCACCCTGGTGATTTAACAGCACACCTAAAAGCTCTAGAACAAAAAGAAGCAAACTCACCCAGAAGTAATAGATGCCAGGAAATAATCAAATTGAGGCCTGAAATCAATAAAATAGAAACAAAGAGAACAATACAAAGAATCAATGAAACAAAGAGTTGGTTCTTTGAGAAAATCAACAAGATAGCCAAGCCCTTATCCAAACTAACCAAAAGGAGAGAGAACATCAAAATTAACAAAATCAGAAATGAAAAGAAAACATAACAGACATTGAGGAAATCCAGAGAATCATCAGGTCATACTTCAAAAACCTGTACTCTAAA
The DNA here is from genome assembly GCF_007827085.1 of Peromyscus californicus insignis. Lineage (NCBI taxonomy): Eukaryota > Metazoa > Chordata > Mammalia > Rodentia > Cricetidae > Peromyscus > Peromyscus californicus. Next base: position 72,162,974 of record NW_026294402.1, read on the forward strand.
AAATTGGAAAATCTAAAAGAAATGGACAATTTTCTGCATAGGTACCACAAACCAAAATTAAATCAAGACCAGATAAACAATTTTAATAGACCAATAAACCCTAAAGAAATTATACGTCTCCCAACCAAAAAAAGCCCAGGACCAGATGTTTTCAGCACAGAATTCTACCAGAATTTCAAAGAAGAACTAATACCAATATTCTTCAAATTCCTCCACACAATAGAAACAGAAAGAACATTACCAAACTCTTTTTATGAGGCTACAGTTACCCTGATACCCAAACCACACAAAGATGCAACAAAGAAAGAGAATTACAGACCGATCTCCCTCATGAACATTGATGCAAAAATACTCAATAAAATACTGGCAAACCAAATCCAAGAACACATCAAAAAAATTATCCACCATGCCCAAGTAGGTTTCATCCCAGAGATGCAAGGATGTTCAACATATGAAAATCTATCAATGTAATCCATCATATAAACAAACTGAAAGAAAAAATACATGATCATCTTATTAGATGCTGAAAAAGCCTTTGACAAAATCCAACACCCCTTCATGATAAAGGTCTTGGAGAGATCAGGAATACAAGGAACATACCTAAACATAATAAAAGGAATTTACAGCAAACTGACAGCCAACATCAAAGTAAATGGAGAGATACTCAAAGCAATTACACTAAAATCAGGAACAAGACAAGGCTGTCCACTCTCCCATATTTATTCAATATAGTTTGAAGTCCTAGCTAGAGCAATGAGACAACAAAAGGAGATCAAGGGGATACAAATTGGAAAGGAAGAGGTCAAACTTTCTGCTATTTGCAGACAATGTGATAGTATACATAAGTGACCCCAAAAATTCTACCAGGGAACTCCTACAGATGATAAACACCTTCAGTAATGTGGCAGGATACAAGATTAACTCAAAAAAATCAGTAGTCCTCCTATATACAAATGATAAATGTGCTGAGAAAGAAATCAAAGAAACATCACCCTTTACAATAGCCACAAATAATATAAAATACCTTGGGGTAACTCTAACTAAGCAAGCGAAAGACCTGTATGACAAGAACTTTAAGTCTCTGAAGAAAGAAAATGAAGATATCAGAAAATGGAAAGATCTCCCATGCTCACCATCAAAATCCCAACACAATTCTTCACAGACCTTTAAAGAAAAATACTCAACTTCATTTGTAAAAACAAAAAAACCCAGGATAGCTAAAACAATACTATACAATAAAGCAACCTCTGGAGGCATCACCATCCCTAACCTCAAGTTCCACTACAGAGCTATAGTAATAAAAACAGCTTGGTATTAGCATAAAAACTGACATGTGAGCCAGTGGAATCAAATTGAAGACCCTGACATTAATCCATACACCTATGAGCACCTGATTTCTGATAAAGAAGCCAAAACTGTACAATGGAAAGAAGAAAGCATCTTTAACAAATGGTGCTGGCATAACTGGATGTCAACATGTAGAAGGTTGCAAATAGATCCATATCTATCTCCATGCACAAAACTCAAGTCCAAGTGGATCAAAAGACCTCAATATAAATCCAGTTACACTGAACCTGATAGAAGAGAAAGTAGGAAATAGTCTTGAACGCAATGGCACAGGAGACCACTTCCTAAATATAACACCAGTAGCACAGACACTGAGAGCAACAATTAATAAATGGGACCTCCTGAAACTGAGAAGCATCTGTAAGGCAAAGGACATAGTAAATAAGACAAAATGACAGCCTACAGAATGGGAAAATATCTTCATCAACCCCACATCTGACAGAAGGCTGATCTCCAAAATATATAAAGAATTCAAGAAACTAGACTTTAAAATACCAAACAATTCAAAAACTGGGCTACAGAGTTAAACAGAGAATTCTCAACAGAAGAATCTCAAATGGCCAAAAGACATTTAAGGAATTGCTCAACATCCTTGGTCATCAGGGAAATGCAAATCAAAAATGATTCTGAGATACCATCTTACACCTGTCAGAATGGCTAAGATCAAAAACACTGATAACAGCTTATGTTGGAGAGGATGTGGAGCAAGGGGAACACTCCTCCACTATTGGTGGGAGTGCAAACTTGTACAGCCACTTTAGAAATCAATATGGCAGTTTCTCAGAAAATTTTCTCAGAACCTCAAGACCCAGCTATATCACTCTTGGGCATATAACCACGAAATGCTCAATCATACCACAAGGACACTTGCTCAGCTATGTTCATACCAGCATCATTCGTAATACCCAGAACCTGAAAACAACCTAGATGCCCCTCAATGGAAGAATGGATTAAGAAAATGTGGTACATATACACAATGGAGTACTACTCAGCAGAGAAAAACAATGATATCATGAAATTTGCAGGCAAATGGATAGAACTAGAAAATATCATCCTGAGTGAGGTAACTCAAACTGAGAAGGACAAACATGGTATGTACTCACTCATAAGTGGATACTAGATGTAAAGCAAAGGATAACCAGACTACAGCCCCCAGCTCCAGAGAAGCTAGCTAACAAGGAGGACCCTAAGAGGGATGCATGGATGGCCCTGGGAAGGATAGATAGATGAGATCTCCATGAGTAAACTGGGGGTGAGGGGGGGCAATAGAGGGTAGGGGATGGGGGATGAGAACATAAGGGAATGGGATGGTCGAGCTAAAACAGGGATGGAGTGAGAAAGCAATGAAGGAGATACCATGATAGAAGGAGATATCATGGGGATAGGGAGAAACTGAGTGCTGGGGAAGTTCCCAGAAATCCACAAGGATGACCCCACCTTCGACTACTAACAATAGTGGAGAGGGTGCCTGAACTAGCTTACTCCGGTAATCAGATTGGTAAATTCCATAACTGTCAGCATAGAGCCTTCATCCAGTAACTGATGGAAGAAGATACAGAGATCCACGGCTGGGTGTCAGGCCGAGCTCCAGGAGTCCAGTCAAAGAGAGAGAAGAGGATTCTATGAGCAAGGGATGTCAAGTTCATGATGGGGAAACCTACAGAGACAACCAAACCAAACTAGTGGGAACTCATGAACTTTAGACCAACAGCTGTGGAGCCTCCATGGGACTAGACTAGGCCCTCTGCATAAGCAAGACAGTCATATAGCTTGATCTGCTTAAGGGGCTCCCTGGCCGTAGGATCAGGATCCATCCCTGGTACATGAGCTGGCTTTTTGGAGCCCACTACCTATGGTGGGACACCTTGCACAGCCTTGATTCAGGGGCAGGGGCTTGTACCTGCCCCTACTGGATGTACCAGGCTATGCTGACTCCCCATGGGAGACCATACCTTGTTGGAGGAGGAAATAGGGGGTGGGTTGCAGGGGAAAGGGTGGAGGGGCAGGAGGAGAGAAGAGAGGGGGATCTGTGGTTGGTATGTAAAATGAATAAAAAATTCCTTAATGTAAATATCTCAAAAGGACTTTAGACATTTACTTTAAGTGTCTGATTACTTTTTTGCACTTTATGTTCTACAAGAAGATGAGACAAGTTGCTTGCTGCAGATGCTGAAACAGATTTAGGATCAATATCTGTGAAGGACTGGGACAGGAATGGATTGGGCAAAAGGAGAAGTTGATCTGCCTCAGCCAGGCCACCCTGGGCTTGAAAGCTCCCACTGGATGTGAGGAACACTTTATTTTCTCCCAGCTTCCATCTAGGTCACTGAAGGTGGGCTTTTGGGTGGAGGGAGACACAAGGCAGGGTACTCTCAGGCTGAAGGTGACACAGGATGCAACATCAATCACCTAGCTATGGGCCACACTCCCAACAGTTGGTCAGCAAGATCTGTTCTGAAGGATAGGACAAGGCGCCACTATTTCTATGGCACTACTGTGAACCAACTTCACCAGACACACCCCAGCTGCTTCCATCAAAAGCCATTTCCTGCCAAAGTCATTCAGCATTCCCAAACCACCTTTAAAAAACCAATAAAGTCAGCTCTGAGAGTCTTGCTTTGGGCTTGTCCTCATGTTTATTAAATCCAGTTTCATCAGCCCAAGTTTCCCTCTGGAAAGCCACCATTAGCTTCTGATCCTTCTCCTAAAACTTCAGCTCTCCCTGGCTGGTGATTCCTGTAATAAAGGCAGCGACAGCAGTCGAGTAACCCTAGGGCCTGAACTTGTGGAGCCACAAAAATGAAAACCAGGGTGATTTCTGGCTTGCTAGTTAGTTGGACTCTAAGCCAGCATGGGCAAGTGCTTCTGGTTGTTATGTAAACAGCACACTCCTCATGCCCCTCTTACTGTGGCTGCCCAAGGGAAAGCAACCACAGTGACCAAGAAGCATGAGAAGGCCTCCTCAGTCAACCGTCCCCTGGGAGTTTCTTTCCTTCTCTAACGCAATCATCTTTATTGCCCAGCTATGAGCTGGTGCTGGGCTTCATTGCTATGGGAATTACACTGAAGATAATCAATCATTGGTGAGCACGTGTGGATTGTGACAGCCTGCCAGAGACTGATGTTGCTTTTGTTCTTCTATCTGAGCACGGCACTGCTCGGGATGGATTACTGATTCCAGACAATTGCCAAGGTCAAGGAAGTCACCAGTAGCTCTAGACTCCAACTCAATACTCCAGCCCGATGCTCAGGCTTAATGAAGACCTGGATACTTTGTCTCTTGATTTGCTCCTAATTCTGATCCTCCCCTCTACAGCTGTGAGTCTTTAAACAAATCTCTTCCCTACATGTTTTATTAACTTAAAACTTCAGGTCTCGGGGTATGCTGCTCACATCCAGGGGCCACTGTTGGTCTTCTATTCACAGTCATGAATCAATTGCCTTCAAGAAAAAAGTTAAAATTTGGGTCACCTATTGAACGATGCTCAAGTATTCAAACAATATCCCAGCCAGTGTTTTTAACAAGGGAAAACTCAGCATGAAACTCTGGGTGTGCAGTTGTCCCAGACTGAGGCGGTTTCTCTCTGAAAGCCAACCCAGAGTTTGTTTAAAACATACAAGAAGTTGGTTTTGCTTCTTCAAAGACTCATTCAAACAAGCAAATGGCCATAAAGGAACAAGCACGGGAAGGGTGCTTGTGTTCTCCTGGGAGAGACTGACCCCTGCTGGACAGCTTCTACTATGCAGTCACCTTCAGGAGTCGACTTCGAAGGATAATGCTACCTAATTGTGGTGATATATTGTGTACCCTAATAAAATTTGCCAGATCAGAGGACAGCAAAAGCCACTAGATTAAACATAGAGGCCAGGCAGCGGTGGCACACACCTAGCACTCATGAGGCAGAGATCCATCTGGATCTCTGAGTTCAAGGCCACCCTGGACTACATGAGACAGACTCCATCTAGGAGAGAAAACAGAGCCAGACAGTGGTGGCACACACCTTTAATCCCAGTACTGGAAAGCACACATGCCTTTAATCCCAGGAAGTGATGGCTGGGTGGAGAAATGTATATAAGGTGTGAGGAGACAGGAACCAAAGGCTTTTCAGCAGAAGCCTTCCTTTCAGCTAGAGGCTTTTTCAGGCTAAGGAGTCCTAGAGGTAAGATGTGGCTTGTTCCTTTTTCGCTCTGATCTTCAGGCAAATTTTTATTAGGGTACACAATATATCACCACACCTAGTCCTCTACTTCTGATATGGAATTTCACTTATCTGGGGAAAAATGCCCCAGAATATGTAGGAGGGATGCCGTGAGCATGACACACCACGTGTCACCCAGACAGAGGAGACTGAGGAGACAACACTAGAAATGTAGATAAACTAACTACCTACACTAAAACAACAAGATTTCCTTTTGAAAACAATACTTCAAAATGTAGTGACAATTATGGAAATCAAAGTCAGGATATAAGGCAGGGGGGGGGGCAAATATAAGGGAAAGAGAAGCAAGTGGAGAGTCAGAAGTTACAGAAAAAGATGCAAAATGTGAATCAGCAGAAAGCCAGACTAAAGCACACAGTGAAATCTGAGGGAGGAAGAGAGAATCATCCACACAGTCAAAATGACCCCAGGACAGCTGGGCCGAGTGATGCGTCTCCTTTAGCTGCCTGGTGGCAAGGGTGGTGTAGAGAGCTCCTCTGGACCCTCCACCAAGGGCAACTATCCTCCATCATGCAAACCACATTTCTGAGGCCATACTACAAAGTGAACGCTTTCCTTGACCAGGGTTCTTAAGGTAATGTGCACTGTGTGCTGCACTGAGGTCACTGTGCCTATGGGGACTAGGAGTTAGGCGGGTCCCCAACAGGCAGACAGAGAGGGACAGGGGCCTCAAATAGAAGAATGGTCAACTTCTAACTTCTTCCTCACACTCTACTGAGACAAAAACCTAAAAAGCTTAAAACAAAGGCCTGTAGTGATTTTTCTCCTTCCAGTAAGGCCTGCCTGCCAATGGATTGGTCCCACAAGTACAAGGCTGCATCAGGGCATGTTTATCCCTAAGTGGCAGGTGAGCCTATCTGCTTCCCTGTCTTTGTGGAAAGTGACCAACCTCCCCCCTCCCCCACCCCCTACCCCGGCTCTGCAGAAGGTCTTTATCTCTGTATGCCTTGCTGTGTGTCTCCTCATCACTATTAAAGCCTTTCTTACCTGGCTGATTCTGTCTGCTGCATCTGAGATTTTCCCTGCTGATATCTGCTGTATCTTTATCTTTCCTGCCTTCTAATTCTTTAACCTGCAGAGAAAACAAACCAGATCAAGACTCCTAACGTGTACCATTTTGGTGCCCTCCACTTGGGACTTCTTTCAAGGCCAATATAAACCAAGCCCAGGGGTGCCAAGGTGGCTCAGATGTTAAGGGGACTGGTTAGTCTTCCAGAGGAGTCGGGTTTGATTCCAACACCCACACAGTGGCTCACAACCGTCTGACGAGCCCAGAGGATTCGTCTCTGTAACAAGGAAAGATGTCTGAGGTAGTCACAATGCAGTCAGGGTAGTCACACTGGGCCTCAGCCCTGGCTCCGGAGGAACCCACCTGGAGGAACTCTAGGACAGCAAGAAGGGATCTGTACCATGTTCAGCTCACAGCAAGACGGCTTAGTGGGCACTCGCAACCTGCCTGATGGCCTGAGTTCTAATCCCAGGACCTACATCAGGGAAGGAGAGAACTCCTGAAAGTTGTCCTCTGACTTCTACGTCCCCTGGGTGGTGCAGACCTGCCCACATACTTACACACACACACACACACACACACACACACACACACACACACACACACACACACACTGCGAATAAAATAAATTCAGTCAGTTCTGTCTGGGTGTGCTTAAGACTGACAAAACACACTGTCTCCTACCCCTTTTTGCATTCTGGGTAGAAATCAGAGGACCACCATTTGCCTCTCAGTTCTTCCAATTATTGAAAGCCCTCTGACCTCTCAGAGTTTCTGTTTCCTTTATCCACAAAATGTGGAGAGTACTTTCCTTGAAAATACGTGAGGATCAAGTGAAATAATGTCTATGAAAACCCAGTAAGTTTTCCAGATATTCTTAAAAGTATTTAATGATAGAAAAACATTCAAAGCAAATTCTCCTTGGGAATATGAGGAGCCAGGGAGGAGCCCTGAAGAACTGAAAACTGAAGGGCAGAGGCCATCAGCTGGCACCAGCATGCCCCCTGCTGGGCATTTGAGAAAGCACACCCAGGAGCCCGGGGAGGAGAGAGGATACATGCATGTCTCCAACCTGGACTATTAGACGTGGCAGGCAAGTTTCCTCAGTGGCTCTCAACACTAATTTACGTAACTGTCCTATCCGTTCCACATTTGGACAGGTTGTTTGCATATTGGTTTCAAGTTGCCATGTGGTCTTCCATTCAATCCACTTGGGAACAGCCAGAAATTGATCAAATGAAATTGCTTCTAAATATAGTTGCCAAAGCTTTGGGTGTGTCCCCAGACAACCCTTCACTGTGGGGTGTGTGTGTGTGTGTGTGTGTGTGTGTGTGTGTGTGTGTGTGTGTGTAAGGGTGGGGGGAGATTGATTCTCACTTCCTGGACTAGTATATCACACCAGGTTCTAGACCTCACTAGCACTCAAGGGAGCATTTGGCCCTGCAAAGAAGAAGGCATACACACAGACATGGATGAATCAGTCAGTCACCCTACTTATATGTTTTCGAAGATATTTGGGATGAGCATTCCCATACATGGCACGGTGAGCTGTTTTCTAATTTAGAATGCTGAAATCCATTTAGAATTAATTTTTGCCCTGGAAGCGATCTCCTGATTTTGTATTTAAAAAAAAAACAAAAACTTGAATAGGTGACTCAGAAAGTTCGTTCCAGTAGGCTGTTGGTTCTGTTTTCATTTCCACAGCACCATGAAGGTGGCTTAGCTCTGACTGTGTCCTTGTCACACCTCAGGATTAGCATGAAGAAAGGATCTTAAGCTAAGCCTATAGAAGGCACAAGTCCTTGTATGCCCAGATAAGCACTAGGGAAAACACTCAGGGGTGTCTCCTCAATGGGAGAAATAAAATACCTGCATTCCACCCAGAAAGCTGGGAGTGGATGCTCTTAATGACCTGATGACCTTTGCTATCTGCAGAGCCAGACCTCACCCAAACCCCCCAGAATGTCTATCCCAGGCTCTCCCTCCAAAGACCTTTATCTTTAGCTCCCAGTTAAGAGAATCTGTCCTTAGAGGAGATGTCACATGTACTTCATGGCCTGCTGACCTCTATGCCATCTCTGTCAGAGACCACACCAGATTCCAGGCCTTTGGGGGTGAGGGGAAGGCATCTTCACAGTCACATGTGCCATAGAGTCATACCATAAGCTTTATTTTGCACCTGGAATCGGAATGATTGTTACCTGGGAACTTTTTTAAATATGCTTACAACAAACCACCCAGCATCAGACTCCCAAAGTTTGATCCAACCTGGCTGATGAAGTCAAGGTGAACTGGGTTTCCATTCTCACCTCTGTGGATTGCTTTGCTGCCACTGGACATGACATCTGCAGAGACTCCCATATAAACTTTTTTTTTTTTTGGTTAATTCTTTAAGAATTATGATTTTGTATATTTTTGTTGTGTGAATGTTAGGATAACAGCACAATGCATTTAAATGATTAACATATGTATACAATTCACAAATTCTTTCATTAATATCAGTGTCTCATCTCTCCCACCCCTCCAAAGTGTTTGCAGGGCATAGTAATACAATAAAGAATACGTTGCAATGTAAAAAGTAAATAAATAAAAAATAAAATGCCATGTGTCGCCTGGCAGGTTGGTTGACTGTGAGGGATCAGTGAACCCCAAGCTTACAAATGTCACAGGCTAATAACAGAATTGTTGAACTTTTATCCTAAGTAAAACTGTCCAACAGTCAAAATTCATTACAGTAAGTCAATCACAAGACATCAGAACTCATATAATCTGTTCCAGTGATATGACAGACATCACACAGCACATATGTCACCTACACAGGGCTCTGAAAAAGTCAATGTCCCATACAAGGCTTTACATTTCTCAACAGAAGTCATGGTGGGTACTGTTGTCACTTAACAATAACCTAGAAGTGAATTTCTCTTCAGTGCAAAGAAAATCATCAGGTGTGACCCCAACACGGTGGTTTGTAAAAATTAAACAATTTGATCTTCACAGTGGCTCAGTGATAGCAAGTAACTGTGTTGTTATCAAAATAGTACAAACTTTGCCAAAACGCACATGAAACCCAGGCCCTCTGGAGGCTGTTGCAGGAGAATCTTGAGTTTGAGGCCAGCCTGGGCTACAATATAATAAGACCCTGTCTCAAAAGTAAAACGAAACAAAAGGAAAAGTCTATCTCTTTACATTTACTTACTCTGACGAATGTAAAAGACTACAGACAGAAATGGTGCTGCTAAAATGTTGCTTAAATGAAGCAGCGAACAGCTCTCCACATCTGTCATGAGGCTAACTCACTGTTAGTACACGCTTCAGTGACGACGGGAGGGAGTTACCAGCACAATCCACTGACCTGACTTTTGAGAGAGCGCTTTCCTGCAAGGCAAAAGTGAACTCATCAGGCCACATTTATTTCATCACTTCCAGTGCTCAACTGGTAAAAAACATCTATATGATCTGCCATTCCACTAACTGTCACAGAATCCAACCCTCAAAGCTCTGGAGATGATGGTTCCCCCCTAACTCAGTGAATAAGCAAGGAGGAAGGAATCCCAGGGTCAAGGAATCATTACTGTTCATCAGCTTCTTAGCCTGACATGTTATTCTTAATCCTGGTTTGTGGTTGAGAGAAAGAGAGCTTCATTAGCCTCAGTGAGACATTTGGGTCCTGGCTTTCCTAACGTCTGCCCTAAGTTGGGAAATGCCACCTACATTCAAAGCATCTCGCCTATAAAATTAACAAATCAAGTAATCCATCCATAAAAAGTGGACGCCGAAGAAAGCCAAGTGCCAAAGCAGTAGAGCCATCTCTTGGGTTTAAAGGTATCTCACGCCATATTGTCAAGAAAGACATAGACTCCTGGGAGCCAAGCATGCTTACTAAGACTCCCCCACCACCAGGTCCTGTTGCCTACAGGAGAAGCCCACTATCTCTCTCTCTCTCTCTCTCTCTCTCTCTCTCTCTCTCTCTCTCTCTCTCTCTCTCTCTCTCTCTCACACACACACACACACACACACACACACACACATTCACCACACACACACACACACACACACACACACACACACACACTCCATATGTAGAAAACACAGCCTGAGATTAGAGCATCTCAGGTTCCAAACCATAACTTGTCCAATAGCCATGTGACAGTTCTCAGCTCTCAAACCTGTGCTTGTCTCCACCCTTGTCTATTACAAGTATCTGTAGTATGAAGACTGTGGAATTTGGAGGATGCTCAGTACAATGGAGGCTGGGAGGGGAGGAAGGGATGTTACTGGACATGAGCTACAGCCATAGAGCAGGCTAGGATCGCCCCTCTTCTCCATTAACTCTGGTGGGAGCTATGGGGAGGCACTTCTCTCCCAGCTCCACATCTGCTTGTCTACTGAGAAAACACCTTAGACAGGTGCAAAGTCAACTGAAGAGAAGTGGCTATGAGCAAAAAGCCTGTGCCATGGCTCAGAAGGGATGCTGGGTTTCCTTAGGTCACATGTGTAGCATGGAAGGAAGCATGGCCCCAGCTTCTAGCTGGTTTATTATGCAAGATGGCTGACATGAAACAACAGATCCAGTGAGTGTCGGAGGATTGGAGCCTCAGCAGTCTTGGTAGAGCAAGAGGGGGAGCCAGATTTCTGATGGAGGACTGGGCTAGGTGGGAAGCCCTGGAAAGCTTCCAGCATCACTCAGATAGCCTGTCTGTATCAGACTGCCACACTAGAATCTTCTATAGCCAGTCAGGGCTCTGAAAATCAGCAGCAGCCCTCAGAGAGTACACACAGAGCACTAGTTGGTGAAGACAAGGCCTCTTGCTGTCTCCCTCACTCAAAATGCCATGCCTAAGAGGCTTGGGATGGGGAAGACAGGACACAGTATTGCAAGGTGAGCACAGCGCCTACTCTGAGAGCTGTAGACCACCACCCAGGCAATGAGAAAGCAGGGAATTTTGTTTGTTTTTTAAATGTTTTTATTTATTCTTTGAGAATTTCATAGAATTCTTTTTATCACATGTTTTCCCCTCACCAAGTACCTAATTTCATGTTCTTTCTCTCCCTTTAAAAAACAAAATAAAACAAGGAGTCTGATTTATGTTGGCCAACTACTCCTGCCATGGAGCCTTCCCTGGCATGTGACATTGGGTATATCCAATATCACTCCACTGAAGAATATAATTTTCCCCTCCCCAGTAGCTTCTTAACTAGGGGTGTAATTTTGTGCCCACTTCAGAAGAGAACTTTAAATTGTATTGTCCATTATAATTTAAGCTGTGCTAACATGACATTGTTTTTATTCTCTATAGCTGCCTGCAATGTTAGTATACCTACAGAGAGACTCTTTAAAAGGCACCATGAGACTTCGGGGAACCTAACAGAGGTCATTGTCAATTGAAGAACAACATTGTTTTGTGTGTATCCAGGAGAGAAGAGACTGACACCCAACCTGGTTATATAGGGTCACAGCCATTGCAGAAAAAAAATTAGCTCCTAAACCAAGTTTTCTTATTTATACTATATTATATATGGCTAACCAGATGATTTAACATATTGTATGAATGGAATTACCAGAAATTGTCCTTCTGTAGATGATAATGATGGAGTTATTACCTACCTAAGAACCCATCCTCTGAAGTCCAATGACTACTCCAAACTGTGTGTGTATGTGTGTGTGTGATTTATAAATAGACACACATATTTGTCTTGCATGCTCAAAAATGACAGCAGTGATATTTTGAAATTTTAAGCACCACTAATCCAAGATGCCTTTTTCTCAGCCCTAGAACACAGTGCCATCTGTTGATACCTTGAGATAATACATGCCTTCTATTATTTGTAAGTAAAATAAATAGGCTTGTCATTCAAGCACTATAATAACATCCTAGGCAGGCTTCACAAAACTTGACCTCTATCAAGAGAAACTATGAAATAACCTTTCTATGCTTCCTGGGGCTTCTGTGTCCTTTCTTTCTCCCCTGTCCTTTGTATTGCTGGCAGATCCCCCTGTAAATCCCAAAGCTTTCTTCCCAGGAGAGCAAACTCCTGTATTCCTGACCTGCCTTTCCTTATAGTTGTGTTCTTTCTCTAAACGTATCCCCTGGCCCCCTCCTCGGATCTTTTGCAGGGTCACCAGCTTGCCAGCTGCACCCACTTCACAGGCACCCTCCCCTAAAGCACTGGCCCCGGCATGCAATGCTCTTCCTGTGTGACACCTCCATGTCTGCATAAATTCTAAGCAAGCACTGTCTAGAAGAAAGATAATATGAGTCACACATACAAATTACATGTGTACCTTTAAATTCTCTGGTAGCCATTCAACAAGCAAAAAGAAGCGAGTAAAATCTATCCTTCTGTGTTTAATCGAGTATATCCAAAATACCGTCATCTCAAATGTTATCATCAAAACATTAACAATTCAATCCTTGTATTTTTTATATTGCCTTCAAAATCTAAGACGTGTGCTATCTGTATAGCATATCATAATTGGTGCCCTGTTACCAGTGCAGAGGAACTACATGTGGCCAGGGGCTATTGTACTAGACAGTGCCATTCTAGAGACAGGGTCTGGCAACTCCTCACACTAGTGAAGGTTAAAAACATGCTTTAACAATCACTTCACATTGTCAATGCTATTAGATGTTCTCTGGGAAGATCTGTCACCTGTGGATTATACTTGAGCCCTCTGTATATAAGCACAAGCAAGTGTCTCTCATAAGAGAAAGTACGAAGACTCTATGGTATACCATAGCTGGTACCATAACTACTGACTTTGTGTGTTCAGCATATCTCTTCACTGCTCCCTTCCATGAGCTCCTGCAGACTTTCTAACAGCCCCAGGAGGAGCCAGGCCAAGTGCTGATTCCCCCTTTACACACTGCAAAAGGTTACAGAACCTGCCAAGAGTAAAAACTTAAGTCACTGGCCAGCTCTAAATTAGATAGATATTCTGGCTCTTGGAATGGGTTCCCACTGCCCATTACTGTTCTGCTTCTGAACATTGAGAAACATTTTCCAGATCATTCAGTTTTTAGTGCATTACTGTCTGATATTTGTAGTTAAGTGTTTGTTTGGTTTTGATCTACCTTAAGTAGCTAGTATATGGACCCAAATGGAACCCTTTTCAGAACTCAGAGTATTGAATGACATCAACACCAAATGAATGACACTGGTGATCTACAAACACATCTAGGCGCAGTGGTCAGGACCAACATGTACTGGTGTGCATGCAGGGTTGGCAACATATGACTTGGCAAAGTGCCAGGAAAGAGTACAACCTTGACCCTTCCGTCTCTGGACAAGAGAATATTGTTGAAGTTACTGAGATATCTGAAAAGGGACTATGTGGCTGAAGGAAATGGGCCCTAGCCCAATCTGCCCTTCACAGCTAGAAGGTAAATGTCATCTGGGCCTGCTCTCTTTTAATCCCCTCCCCATTTCTTACCTGATGAAAAAGTAGACCTTGCTTACGACACTCAATGAATGTCTAATTTGTTTTCTTTTAAATTGGGGGAGGGAGGCAGGCAGGGGTAACCATCCAAGGACTTTAGAGAGACAAATTCTATTCAAGTTAGTAATAACCACAAAATAAGTACAAGTATTTCTTTTCCCTTTTAAAGCACCTGGAACATTCTAGAAAAGGCTATTAAACATTCTGATAGCATATAGCTTTAGACTCATGTATCCTTTTTTAAAATAGGTGGCTTAAGACAGACAGTTTTACCTCATTTACAACTAATTTAGTCAATCTCACAAGCTTCTGGAAAGGTCTCATTCCAGGGAGAGAAATAAATCAAAGCTGCAGTTCATGACCTAGCCTCAAGTAACCCTGAAACATAATCAGTATTAAACACACCCTCCTCTCCATCAGTCATACCTCTGAAGGTCCACCTCTTCCAGGCAGGCCTGGTATTTCTTAGTTTCCCTGAAGCAACTTCAGGGTTCAGTGAGGGACCCTAAAAAGACAAAAAACATCTTGTCAGAACTTTCCACCCACATTTCACAATTTAACCTCAAAGGAAAACACAAAGCCACCCAGCTGAGACGCCTAGACTCAAGGCTGGTGTACTCGTATTTGCCTACTCATGGACTTCACCAGTGTTTGATTTCTTCCCAAGACAAGGAACAGCAAGGGATATGTGGGATCGTTGCATTATCAATATTTTTTAGATGTCTACACAGCAGAGCTTAGGAAATGATTAGATAACACTGGACCCTAGTGATAAAAGCCAGGACACCGGCTTCTGTGAATAGTTGTTCTCAAGAACCCAGAACTTGAGACTGCTTTCGCAAATGATGAAAATTAATTATGTCATCTCAAAAGAACTAAGCACTTCTACAATCCACTCCAACTCCACAGCACTGAGTGCTTACTCAGGCACATGGGCTTCTGCCAGTCCTTCTGGGGCAGACACTTTACTTGAGACGGCAACACACAAAATAAACTGTGCATTACAAACTCTGAGTACAAAGGAGTAATCCAAGAGTTCAGAGGTTCAGAGACAGACCTGCACTCAGAGGACTGACTGAACAGTTAGCCCAGGAGCCGGATGCCATCCTGTGACTTCATGGACTTGGCCTGGGCCTGATTTCCTTGCATGAAAATAAAGCAATTGCTGTACCCACCTCATCTATGTGATGGTCACTGAGAATAGCTTTGATCAGCACTATTTTCCTACAGTTAAGACCCAAATGCATGGGATAGGGGGGGGGTTTTAGCCTCGAATGAGTAGAGGGAAGGCTATAGATTGGTTGTCCAAACGAGATTCTTTGGGCTGTAGAAATGATTCAGTCAGTAAAGTGTCTGCTATACAAGATTGAGGGCCTGCATTCATATCCCTAGCACCCACACAAAAGCCAGGTATAGAAGTTCCTGCTTGGGGTGGGGAGAAGAAGAAAGAGAATTAGAGAAAGGCAGATTCCTGAAGCTCATCAGCCAGCCAGCTTACATGACTGATGAGTTCCAGGCTTGGTGAGAGACCCTGCCTCAAAAATTAAAGTGGACAGCAATTGTAGAAGACACCTTACACTGACCTCTGACCTCCACACATACCGGTACACACACACTTACCTCACCACAAACATACCTAGAAAGGTTTCCCAGAAAATACAATTTTATCATCTGAAGTAAGACTGAAAGAAGAGAGGACAGCCTCCGTCCACATAAGAACCATAAAGAGGAGAATAAACCAGGAGCATTGAGAAGACCAAGAGCGATGCCGTTTTTCCTTTAAAATTAGGAGATGATACTTCAAACAGCTATGACAGAAGACATGAGCACCAGCTCGAGTGTGGAGACCTAAGCACCAGATGATCTGGGTTTTCTACTTTGGGAAGCAGGAGGCCTTGGAGGGCACTTGGACAGTATGATGATAGGATGTGAGGGGTGTATTCACAGAGTCAACTTGGCAGCCCTTGGAGACGTGACTTGAAGCAGGAAAGAGACTGGGAAGAAAGAGGCCAGGTACAAAGGGATAAAGATAAGAACAGAAAGAATCACCAAGGGCTTATCAGGGGGCCTTTGTAACAGACTGGAGATGAGAGAGAGGGTTGGGATAAAGCATGGATGACAAGAAGAGTGATGAATCCAGAGACACAAATCACCAACAGCTGTTGGGAGACCTGAAGAGAAACCAAAATTCCATTCTGGAAAAAGACTTAGAGTAAACAGATCGCCCAAAATCAAACCTCTAAAGAACAGATGGAGATAGGAGATCGCTCTGCAGAAAAGAAATTTAAGTTTGAAAAATAAACTTGGAAAAAAAAAAACTCCTCTGGTCATGGAAGCCAGAGGAATAAACACATCCACAAAGCAGGTCGATACATATATGAAAGACATAGTAAAAAAGATGTGATAAGAGAGTCTGACCTCCTTACCAGAGAAGGAGGGATGGAGAAGTGTTCATGTGACCTGACTCAGGAGGACATCTGATGCTGTGTTTGGGTCTACATCAATGAAAAAAATGTGTAAACAGAAAGGCCCTGAACTAGAAGTCAGAGGGAGCGTTTGGCACATGCTGGGTTGATCATCACACAGGAAAAGTCTTCCAACTAGAAAATTCTATGTGGTTCTGTCAGTACCCAGTGAGTGTATAGTTATGGTATAGTAATGTCAGACTTTATTGTCAATAATTCTATATTAGTTTCTTTTCTACT
The DNA here is from genome assembly GCF_007827085.1 of Peromyscus californicus insignis. Taxonomy (NCBI): domain Eukaryota; kingdom Metazoa; phylum Chordata; class Mammalia; order Rodentia; family Cricetidae; genus Peromyscus; species Peromyscus californicus. The sequence goes on from NW_026294402.1 coordinate 72,179,693, forward strand.
GCTATGAAAAAGCACCAGTGGAGCTGGAGAGTTTTCTCTCGGGTCCGCCCGGCAGTCTGACAGTCCACTTATAAAATAAACACACAGACGCTTATATTATTTAAACTGTTTGGCCTAATGGCTCAGGCTTCTAGCTATCTAGTTCTTACATCTTAAATTAATCCATTTCTATAAATCTATACCTTGCCACGTGGCTCGTGGCTTACTGGCATCTTCACATGCTGCTTGTCATGGCGGCGGCTGGCGGTGTCTCTGCCCGCCTTCCTGTTCTCTCAATTCTCCTCTCTGTTAGTCCCGCCTATACTTCCTGCCTGGCCACTGGCCAATCAGTGTTTTATTTATTGACCAATCAGAGCAACACATTTGACATACAGACCATCCCACAGCACACCAGGACCGAAGCAACTTGTAGAAAGAAGAGTTTATTTTGGCTTACTGTCTCAGAAGTCATGAGTCTATCAACATCACAGAGGATATGAATGACATCAGGAAGGCACAGTGACTGGGACAGCAAGTGAGGTGCTGTTGGTTGTTTTACTCTTTACTCTTGTCTCTTTTAGGGGCCCATCACCCAGCTCCCAAATAAATACACACGGAGGCTCATTCTTACTTATGAATGCCCAGCCTTAGCTTAACATATTTCTAGCCAGCTTTTCTTAAATTACCCCATCTATCTTTTGCCTCTGGGCTTTTACCTTTCTCTATTTCTGCATATCTTTTCTTCCCTTCTTATTCAATATCTGGCTGTGTGGCTGGATGGCTGGCCCCGGCATCCTCCCCTTCTCCTTTTCTCGCTCCTCAATCTTTTTTCCCAGATTTCTCCTCCTATATATTCTCTCTGCCTGCCAGCCCTGCCTATCCTTTCTCCTGCCTTGCTATTGGCTGTTCAGCTCTTTACTAGACCAATCAGGCAAAGCAACACAGTGTCTTAGTGTTAAACAAATGCAGCATAAAAGAATGCAGCACATCTTTGCATCATTAAACAAATATTCCACGGCATAAACAATGTGACACATCTTTAACTAATATTCTATTACACTGAGAATGGTGGAGTGATGGCAGGCAGGCACAGTGACTGGGACAGCAAGCTGAGAGCACCCACTGAGAATGTTGCAAGGCTTTTGAAACCTCAAAGCCCGCCTCCAGTGACATACTTCCTAAAACAAGGCCACACTTCCTAAACCTCCCAAACAGTGCCACCAACTAAGTGTTCAAATGCCCTAGACTATGGGGTACATTTCATTCATACCACCACAATCCCTAATAAAGGTTTAAATATTTTTTAAAATGAGAAAAGGTATTTTAGAAGTTTATAAGAAATATGACAGACTGCTGGGATGAAATTTTACTTTAACTTCCAAGGAACATGAGTATAGATACTAAAGATAGTTTGCAAAAATATTTATAATGCATTTTACTAAGGGGAATTGGCACTAATAATTTATTTAGATGACTATACAACATGATTGTTACATTTAAATATCTGCCTTAGAGGCATATACCACCATGCTTGGCCTTTTCATTTCTATTTTTAAACGCTGTGTTAGGAGCCTAAAGCAGTTTTTGGCTTTTGTTTCATCCTCTGAAAGATTTCTTCTTCCTTCTAGCTAGTGTTTCATTTCTGCTACTGTACTTTTGCATATTTAAAAATAGTGTTTTGTTTTTCCTTTATGGACATGATATCTCATCTCTTTGAGAATATTTTGTAAAGAACTTATTCTTTATTTTTTCTGTACTAGGGACTGAACACAGGATTTCTTATATACTAGGCAAGTGCTCCTTCATTCAGCTATCTCCCCAGCTTTCTTTGGGGACAAGGGGAACTTCAGTTGATGAATTACCTCCATCAGATTGGCCTGTGGGTGTATCTAAGGGGTATTTTTTTGATTAGTGATGGAGGCAGGAGGGTTCAGCCCCACTCTAGGCAGTACCACACCTAGGCAGGTGGGCACAGTTTATAGGAAAGCTGAGCAAGTCAGTAGGCATCATTCCTACATGGTCTCTGCTTCAGTTCCCTCTTCCAGGTTCTTGCTTTGAGTTTTTGCCTTGGCTTCTTCAAGCAATGGACGATTACTCAGAAGCACAAAAGGAGATAAACCCTTTCTTCCCCAGTCAGCTTTTGATTATTGTATTTATTACAGCAACAGAAAACAAAATGTATGGATGCTGCTGTTTTTAAAGTATGGTATGCTTTGATCTTGCAAAGGGAAGATCTTTTGCCTCTCCCCTGGGCATATTATAAAAAGCCATTTTGAATAAATTTCTGAGCAACTGGGTATTGACCCAGGGCCCTCCCGAAGCTATCCTGTGTCTCTGTCTTTCTCCTCATCATCTAGGTCTATCTTTCTACCTAATATTTCCACATTCCTCTCTCCTCCACCCAAAAACCCTTTGAAAGGTGGGAGCAGTTCAGACTTGGTCTTCCACAGAGCCCCACATATGGCACCAGAACACGGAACTTAGGTACAGAGGATAAAGAGAAGGAGTACCGCAGGTTAAGGGGGCATGCCAGGTAATTAAGTTGAATGCAGTGAAATTCTATTCTTCAGGAGTAAAATTTTAAATATAAAGCAAGTAGTTAAAGTTAGGCTGCAGCAAGTATCTCTCTCTATCTCTGTTTCTCTCTACCTATCTATCTATTTATTAAGATAGGTTTAAAGTTATAAAAAAGTTTTGGTGAAGTTTGGAGAATATAGGCTTTAGGTCTAGGTATATGGTGAAGGTTTAATAGAAACTTAGAGTAGAGTAGGTTTTCCCCAGCAGGGGACCTGGGACACAGAAAGTAACATCCAGGACCAAGCAGTCACTGCAAACTTGGTGGTCCAGGAGTGAGCAGTGGCTTCAGAAGCCCTGACTGCAAGCAGCAGCAGCAAGAGCAACAGCAGCAAGAGCAGCAGCTGCCCCAGTCAGGTATCAGTGGCTGAGACCCATGGGGCTTCATAGGTAACAGAAGGCAGACACTGAGAGCAAGCACAAGCAGCAGGGGTTCTGTACACTTTCTGCCGTGAAAGGTGAGGAGAACACAGTCAGCCAGGATGCCTATGAGAGCAGACTGACATGGCTAGAGGCTACGCTCTGGACCTTGACAAGCCAAGCAGAGAAGCTGCTGGAGAGGCTTAGGACCCCAGCAGCCAGAGCAGGTCTGTCAGTGGGCAGCTGGAGGGCTAGCACAGGGTGCCTTGGCCACTTCATAGGAGACAAAGCTTCCAGAAAAAATTGCCTAAGGGAAGTCTACCTGTGTAAAGTGCTTCTGTAGCTGAGAGCAAAAGTTCCAGAGACACTTGTTTGAACTGGGTTGCATTCAAGAGAACTGCAAAAAGTTTTTGGTTATGGGTTTCTTTGTATTTGGAACTTTAAGACTGGTATCAGAAAGCTTTCAGTGGAACATTAAGACTAGTATTAGAACTGACTTTTTGAACTTTTCAGACTTAAGAAATGGGATGGACAGGAGTAGTTCAATTGAAATGGAATTGTTTTGCATATTCATTTATATTTTATATTTTATCAACTGTGGTGACTGATGAACTGTTTGTGTAAAAATGGAACTTTTGTATAGAAATAGAGAAATTTGTTTTTTCAACCCAGGCTCAAGATGCAGCTTAAAAAATTATAAAGACAGGGACAAATAGCCAAATGAATGGAAACACATGAACTATGAACCAATGGCTGAGGGGTCCCCACTGGATCAGGCCCTCCGAATGGGTGAGACAGTTGATTGGCTTGATCTGTTTGGGAGGCATCCAGGCAGTGGGACCAGATCTTGTGCTCATTGCATGAGTTGGCTGTTTGAAACCTGGGGCCTATGCAGGATTGTTTGGCTCGGCCTGGGAGGAGGGGACTAGACCTACCTGGACTGAGTCTACCAGGTTGACCTCAGTCTGTGGGGAAGGCTTTGCCCTGGAGGAGATGGGAATGGGGGGGGTTGGGGGGAAGGTGAGGGGGACGGGAGGGGGGAGAACAAGGGAATCCGTGGCTGATATGTAGAACTGAATTGTATTGCAAAATAAATTAAAATAAATTTTAAAAAAAATTATAAAGAAAAGGGGGATTAATATTCCTCAGTCTCTTTAATTTTTTTTTAAATATTTTCTTGTCTCTTGAGTGGACTAATATTAACTTGTGTTAATGTACCCTGTTTAGTTCACAAAAGTGTAAATAGTTCTATTAAGAGATTGCTTTTGAATGTTTGCTAAAGTTTGTACAGTATAAATAGTTCTATTGAGAGTTTGCTTTTGGATGTAAGTTTGTGAGAATTGTAATTATGTACAGTAATATTTATGTTAGAATTATGATGTTAACCTGATAATGTTAATTGTGATGCTAAGGAGTCTTTAGATTTGATGTGGTTACATCAGGAGTTTATTGATTTAAAAAAGGATGTGGTGCAACTAACACTGCTGTAGTCATCTTAGACCCATTCAAAAAGGCCATTCTTCTTGGTCATCCTCTATCCCTTTCCTGGGAGGTGTAGCAGCCATAAGGAGCAGCAATATTGCTATAATTATTCTAGCTACTTGCAAGCTCTTGGTGGAAAGCTAATTAAGAGCTGCAAGAGTTAAGCTCTGAACCTTCACTTGAGACAGTTACATTATTAAGAAGGGGGAACTGTGGAGACCCACAGAGGTTTCCTAGTGAAAACTTACTCAGGATCATAGAATCTGAGCTTGCTTTACTGAGCAGGGCTGCATAAAGAGATGATTTGGCCAGAGGAGTGTTTACCAGGTATTTGGAAGGGTCTACACTTGGCTGCACAGTATGCTTTGATATTGCAAGGGGAAGATCTTTTACTTCTCCCCTTGGCATATTATAAAAAGCCCTTTTGAATAAACCTCTGGGCTATTGGGTTTTGATTCAGGCCCTCCTGAAGCTATCCTGTGTCTCTGTCTTTCTCCTCGTTGTCTAGGTCTATCTTTCTACCTAATATTTCCTCAATTCTTTCTCCTCCATCTAAGAACTATTTGAGAGGTGGGAGCATATTGAAGAATATTATTTCAAAGTGTGTTACTTTTGTTTATGCTCTGAAACAATTGTTTAAAGATGCAAAGATGTATTTGATTAAATAAAATTCACCTGCAGTCAGGAGGCTAAGTGAGCAACTAGCTGATAAGAAGTGGTAGGGAAGAGCCAGGTGAGAAAGGGTTTATAAGGAGGGGCAAGAAGAAGCGTGAGGGCTTTTTGGAGGATGAGAGCAAGAAGAAGAGGTAAGCTACTTGCTATTCAGCCTCTGAAGAGCAGAATTCCACCTTAACCTTTGAATCTTGAGTTCTTTAGAGGAAGAGAGATTTAGTTAAGTTCCCCTTGTAGCTTTGCAAGAGTTGGAGCCGGAGGAACAGATTTCCCTCCAGCTACGGCCCTTGCGGCCTAACCGCTGCTGGTGGCGGCGGAGTTGCAGTTGCTGATTCAGACAGCTGTGGCTTAAAAGGCAGCAACCATTTTTAAAAAGGGCAACAGGAGCAGGTTGGAGCTGGTCTCTCAGAGTCTCCCACACAGGTTCCTGCTTTGAGTACCTGCCCCGATTTCCCTGGATGGTGGACCATAAGCTGTAAGATGAAATAAACCCTTTTCTCCCCATGCTGCTTTTTGTCATGGTGTTTTATCACAGCAACAGAAACTTTAAGTTTAAAAAAATAAAAATAAAAATATTAAATTACTAAAGTCCTGCTTAAATACCCAAATAATAGGAACTATGGAAGGAACAGGAAAGGGGAAAACAAGCAGTCAAAACATAATATAAACCATTCCCAGGTTTGAAGAAAATTAGTTTGCACATTAAACAGTACAGAAAATACACCTACTCTGTAGAGTATCCGAATGACAATAGAGACAATCCCACAACCTCTAGTAACTTGTTTCTTAGAATCAGAATGACAATGGACAACTCAATAACAAGTTTGAGAAGTCAAAATTATGAGGAAAGAAATTTCCAATCTGGAATGCTATACTAACTAAACAGTTGATTAAATAAGAGAATAACATGAAAATGTTTTCTAAAGTAGGATCTAGGGGCAGAGACACTTTTCTAACAGACAGACAGACAGATAGATAGAGATATATCTCAGAAAACAAACAAGGGATGTGTTTCTCCAAAACAAAGACTAAGCTAAGAAATGGGAGGACTAGGAAAACAAAATCCAGGTAACGCTCCATGACAGCTGGTTAGGTAATCTGTAAGGACAGAGACATCCCAAGCAAGGAGTGGCCCAGCAAGACCTTGAGCTCTGTCCTTAGACTCCCATGGAGACAACATATGTGCATCACTATACCCAGCCAAGAAGATAACTACAGAAGTACTAAATATGACTGCTTAAATTTGGATAACTGACACAATTTGGAACAAGTATATGAAACTCCTAAGTAAACTACAACTATTACAACCAGGAAAAGAAAATATTTCACAAGGAAGAAAACGAATATCCAGTCAGTGGTAGCATGTGCTTTTAACCCCAGCACTCAGGAGGCAGAGGCTGGTGGGTGTCTGAGTTCAGGCCAGCGCCTACAAAGCAAATTCCAAAACAGCCAGGGTTACACAGAGAAATATGTCTCAAAAAAAAAGGAGGAGGAGGAAGGAGAGAGGGAGTGAGGAGAGAGAGAAAGAGAGAGACTACAGCTCCACTTGGCTCTTCTGAAAGCAGCATTTTCATAGCCCAAACAAAACTGAACACTTACTTCAAGAATATTATGCTCTTGTCTTTACTGAGAGGCTGAAAGAAGGAAGGGAAAGTCAAACAAGAAATTATGGAGCAATACAGTTTGATTGAACACAAAAAACGTTAACTAACAACAAAGTTGTAGCAAAAGAAGTAACAATGTAAATAATAAACACAAAGATGGAAATGGAGCTCTGGAAGTAGCCCTCTTAGCGGAAACAGTTCCTGCAGAGTAGAAATTGGGAAAGCAGATTGGGCTGCCCGGGGATTGCTCTTTTTAACTTAAGTACTCATAGCAATTTCTGATCTCTCAGACTATGTTCATATGTAGCTTTAGGTCATTTGACTATCACATTCCTTGAAAATAGCTTATCCAATAAATATTTCTAATTGTCTTTTTAACCCGTACTCTTCCTGGAAATAACTTGAGGTGAGATTTCAAAAGATAAAAGTAATAAAAGTATACCTGAATCTACAGGAAAATCATGGGAAAGTAGGAATAAAAGGATTGGTTTGTTTGTTTCAAGAATTCTAAATTCCTGCTTATCTCTTGTCTACTCTATTTCCTCAATTGGAGGAAGTGAGAGTAGAGCTACTACCATGATTTTGTGTGAGATTTCTGTCTGCAGTGGCTGATGTTCGAGAAGCTGTCTGTAACTCCTGTTCCATGTATATCCTCGAACTTTCCAACCTGAGACCCAGTGAGCCGGAAAATTGTTTCTAACTTAACAGGCTGGAGCGGATCTACTTTGCAGAAGTGAATCCATCTCGTTAATGCTCACACACCGTCTCAGCTGCTCCCTAAGGACAACCACACAAGAGTGGAGGCAGTTCTCTCCTGTAGGCTTCAGGGAGGGACAGGGGAGGGAGGAGTAAGTGGGATGTCTGCGCTAATGTTACCGATCCCAGGGGATTTCTGCAAATGGAAATAACTGTGTGTCTCCTCCTCTGAGAACTACCTCTCACATCTGCTATGCTGTGTATCTAAATTGTAGATTCAACAGCTTAAGAAGCTGGCAAAGGTTATATTTTTCAACAATACTTAAATTAGCATTAGGTTTGATAGCAATTCCTAATAGAGTCCCAGGTTTCTTGTTTTCAATCATTTATGTTTGCTAAACCAGAAACTCAACATATTCTGCATGTGTCCCAACTCATGAATCTAACAAGAGTTCTTGTGATTTTAATTCTAACATGTTTATTTTTCTCCTAACATCAATATTTCTCTTCAAAAAAATAACTTTTGTTTACCTAAAATTCATCAAAATATTAAGGAAAGTTGTTATTTTCTTTATGGGGAATATGCATTTTAAAAATAAAAGTAAGCATGGAGGAGATGCCAAAAGCAAGTGATGTAGCCAGTCATGGAGGCCTGTACCTAGAATCCCAGCACTCAAGAGGCCAGCCTTGGTTACATAGTCTCTAAACAATGGGTGGTTATGCCCAGTGGTTCTATCAAGTAGTTATTGAGATACTGGAATCTGAAGCTGAGGAGAGAGGGTAGCACTACAGATGAACATGTATTTGGATATAGGATTCATAAAGGCTGTATTTAAGGGCAGCGATATCACTATGTATACAGCCATTTGAGAGCCAGAGAAAATAGAGTTGAAAGCCCAAAGATGGGGATCAGAAGAAATGGGAAACATGGGGCTTGAGAGATAGCTCAGTGGTTAAGAGCACTGACTGCTTTTCCAGAGGACCTGGGTTCAACTCCAGCACCCACATGGCAGCTCACACCTGTCTGTAACTCCAGTTCCAGGGGGATCTGGCACCCTCACACAGACATGCAGGAAAAACACCAATACACATAAAGTAAAAATAAAGTTTTTTTTAAAAAAAAGAAATGGGAAACATAAAGGCCAAGCAAAAGAACAAATGCCTACCCCTAAGAAGAGAGGAGGGAACGAAGAAGGCACACGCTCCAAAAGTCAAAGGAAAATGTTGCTTCATGCGAAAGCTTGGGCCTTAGGTACACTCAGAGAAGGGGTATCTGTACACCTACTGAGCAAACCAATGAAGCAAGCTTGAGGTTGTAAGCTCAGCTGATGGTGTTGCTATTCTGTCTGGTTGTGGTACTCTCCAATTAGAATAGAAAGTGAGCCAAAAGATGGAAATGGAAGGTACTCACTGTACCAGGCTTTTTCTTTTTTTGGGTGGGAGGGGGGCCACCAACCAGCTCCCAAATCATAACACAGACTTCTTATCAGTTATGAACGCTCAGCCTCACTTAGGCTCCCTTCCGGCTAGCTCTTTTAACTTAAGTTAACCTGTTTCTCTCTATCTACCTTTTGCCTTGGAGCTTTTTACTTTCCTTTCCTTCTGTGTATCTTACTTTCACTGCTTCTTGTGTCTAGCTGGCAGCTGCCTGGCTCATTGGCCCAGGCATGTCCCTCCTCCTTCTCTTGTTCCTTCTCCAGCCTAGATTTCCTCTCCTATTTATTCTTTCTGCCCACCAGCCCCCCCCCAGCACCCCCCCACCCCCCCCCACCCCCCCCCACCCCCGCTTATCCTTTCTCTAACTAGCTATTGGCCGTTCAGCTCTTTATTACACCAATTAGATCCCTTAGGCAGGCAAGGTGAAACAAATGCAACACATCTTTACATAATTAAGCACACATCCTTACATCATTAGACAAATGCAGCATAAACAAGTGCAACACACCTTTAACACAGTTAAAGTAATAATCTGCAGCACAAATACATGTAACACATCTTTGCCTAGTTAAAATAATATTCCACAACAACTCATCCAGTGTGGGGGCTAACCAGGTGAGTGAGGCAAGGACAGACAGGAGAAATGAAACACTTTCAAGACAATGACTGCAGGAATAGTTGGCACCATATCATGCATAAGATCACAACGGCTTCAACTGCATTCACAAGACTGCATACAATCAAGCTAGCAAAAATTCCAGCATGGGTAGGGGAGAGGCTACTCTCATCTCTAGGGGAATAACTATTGTTAACTGATGGGTTCTAGGGGATGCAGAAGGTATGTTTTCCTCAAGGAAACAGCCCCTGATAGGTTGTCCGTGTTCCAGTGGACCACCCTACAACCATGCACATACTGGCATGATTAAGTGGACTCACTGGGTTTTAAATAGAATATATGAAGTTGGGAGGTCAAAGTTGAGGGGATATGGGAAGCACTGGAAGGGAGGAAGATGGATGTGGATTTTTATCAAAACATATCCCATGCATGTATGCATTTTCAAACATAAATATGCAAAAAGAAAGAAAGAATGTAACCTAGCCTGGAAATGAACAAAGTGAAAACAGAAGAGGAGAAGTTTATATTAAAAATGGCCTACCTATCCTTTACAAATAAATAATTACTTATTTCCCTATATATTCATATATATATATATATATATATATATATATATATATAAAGAGAGAGAGAGAGAGAGAGAGAGAGAGAGAATTTCTAAAAGTAAAATTATTATATCCAAGGCTACAAATGTTTTAAGTAATTGACTCATGGTGAAGTTGTTTTCAACAACGCTGAAGCCACTTAAACCAGACTGGCAAACTATATTGCCTGTATCACAGCCTCTGGCCATTTCCAACACAGCACACAAGGTCTGGTTAACAGTAAACAGTCCCTGCAAAACCCAAGAAACTAACTCCTAGCCCTCCCTGGCTCCCTTTCTTGATTCTTTCATTTTCATTCAGAATAAACTAACCTTTTCTACACTGACTCTGCTTTGATTCAAATCCTTTAAGTAGCTGTAAATTCTTCATTCAAAAAAACTGATTTTTTTTAAATCATAATGCCCACAAAAAAAAAAGTGAATTAAAACTGGTGAAGACCTTGATGACGTAATTCAAAGTCATTCCCACCCTTTTGTTTCTGTACCCAATTTAAATCAGCATTTATCTGGGAGACCTGAGAGCCTTCCCAGGAGTCCTTATGTCCAAAGCTTATTCCGAAGTAGCAGGGGAGACAAGCAAAACAGAACTGAGACAGCCATGGAATGAGGTATGCGTGTATTTCTGAAAAGATTCAGAAACTCAAAATAGCAATGCTCTTTAAATTGTTATGTCATCCCTACAATGACTGACAGCTCTGTGGCTTGAGTAACTTCAAAGACATCTTCTTCCCTTTCCAGTTCTTCTTTGACCTTCTCAATTTCAGGACAACAGGAAGACCAAGACAGCTGGTCAGTAATTAGATTTTAGGGAAAGAGTCATCATCTCCCAATCCAACTTGGCTCCTGCCATCCCCACATTGCACAGTGCATGGATGGTAAAACACAGATGAAGATGTTTCTAAATGAATGGAGACAAAGCATCAGTAACTTTGGGTGATGCCGGACAGGAAGATACACTTCTCTATGTTCTACTAACAAAGAAAAATACATCTGTGAGGGTTGTGAATAGCTAACAGTTTCAAAGTATGTGGTCCTATAGGTTTAACTGTTATTGCTTTACATTTAGACTAGAGATGAAAGGGTGGGTAAACTTCTTGAAAATGCATATCTAATTATTCCTTTAAATCAATGCAAAGAAAGGAACTGGAGGGTGGGGATCCTAACCCTAAGATTTTTTTTACCTCATATTTATCAAAATAATCAGCAATCTACTGAAATTATCAACATGGTGGGTCCTAACTCTAAGATATTTTTCACCTCACATTTATCAAAATAATAAGCAATCTACTAAAATTACCAGCAAACTAGTTTTAAAAGCTAAACAAAACGGGGAATAATAATCATGACAGTCACCAATTTTGGGGGGAGTTGAGACATGCAAAGCATCTTATACTGATAAGAAGAAATCCCCTTTGCAAATGTAAAGTCTTGCTTCATTGTAAAAACGTGATGCTATGTAAGGCCCAATACTGCATAAGTAGAGCATATTCCATCGAACAGGAAGGTAAATGTGGGGCTGCTGAGACGGCTCACCTGGTAAAGGCACTTGTACCAAGTCTGGCGACCTGAGTTCAATCCTCTGGAATCAAATGGTGGAGGAAAAGAATTAAATCCAAAGTTGCCCTCTGCCCTGGTCCATACTCTCACCATGGTCAGTACACCACACACACACACACACACACACACACACACACACACACACACGAATAAGTGAAATTTTAAATGACCTTAAGTCCAGCTGAAGATGCAGCTTCAGTGGCACTTGAAGGCCTTAGAATCAATCCCAATACTGAAAAAAAAAAAGTTCAAGTCGCACAGGACAAACTCTCATATGAGAGCATGTGTTGGAAAGTTCCAAGTGAATTTTGAAAAATCAATTTAAAAAAATGTTTGAGTGCAACATACATCGACAAAGGTTTATCAAGGAGTTGTTTTAACACCCCTATGTACAAATAGCCAATTTTCACAGGCATTCAAGGAACTCATTAGATAAACTGGAATAATTAAATTCCCTCCTCTCTCGTCTCCCTTCCTGAAACCGAGAATAGAAAAGCCTATTAGCAGGTCCACCTTCAGGAAAGCAGGCTTGCTGACACCATGGCAACCGGCTATCACACAAAAGGGACCAATGTTGAGAGTCTGAGAGAACCACTGCAACCCATCATCACTAATGGGGAAAGCTCAGCACGGAGGCCGGGTAATATGGTTAACCCAGCCCACTAGAAGCATATTTCTTGGGTTATTAAACTATACAGCTGCAAAGAGAAATGTCTCTGGCTCTTTTTTTAGAACTACTCTAAAGGAAATCTTTTCTTATGTCTCCTGAAGGTGCTCTATCTCTGGGTCTTCTTGCTCTTCACTAACTGACTCTTCCTTCCACTTACACATGAGCAGATCTGAGTTTGTCCAAAAACCACTGTGAAGAGTTTCCTTTCCCAGTAATGAGCCCCACTGGGGGCTCTTAGGAAATTTCACAACCCTCTTCCCCATATCCTGAGAGGCAAGGTAGGACCAGGTGGTTTTTTCATCCATAATAGCATCCTATTTGGAGCTACTGATACCAGATCCAGCGGCTACTGCCACTAAGAATTTAGAACATTTACAAAGAAATGTCTATTAAAGTGCAGATGTCCAAGGACAGTCTGAGAAAATGTAACACCGTATTTTTTAAAAAAATCATTCTGAAGACTTTCAGGCCATCTTTTTTAAAATATCCTTACTAGATACTACATCATTGGATTATATTTATAAAATGCCTAAAATTATATTGGTCATTGAGATACTAAGAGTATCTCTGGGACCATAGAAAAGACACCCCCCCTACACACACACACACACACACACACACACACACACACACACACACGACTCCATAGACTCTCAAATATAAAAATTCCAGTGCTAGGTATAGGTTACCTAATTTTGAGTTGTTGGTTAGTGATGCTCCATAGACCCCTTCAAACATTATAAGCTATTAGTGTTGCACTTGGCTACCCTCCAGAACTTGGTGCTAAGACCCTATTGCTAGACACATCCCCTACCTGAGTCACAGAACATAGAAAAATGAAATTGATCCCAACCTGGAAACTTCATTCCTACTGGCTAGCTTTCAGAGTTATGTAAGATTTTATGCATGCTGGACAGGGAGAAAAGTCATCACTAGTCTTACCTAACTGTGAATCCCTGCCAGCTACATTACCAATTTGCCTATAAAGATTTGCCACTGATGCAATAGTGGCATGAATATTATACCAACCACTTTATCATTGGATTTGACCCCATTCCACAGAGTGGAACCTAGATAACTAGTAACAATTAACTATGGGGGGAAAAAAAACCTATGACTGGATATGTCATAGACCCTAGGGGAGAACCTAGTAGTATGAGTCTGTTTAATCAACAGTTCTCAACCTGTGGGTAAAATGACCCTTTCATAGTGATTTCCTAAGACTATCCTGCATATCAGATACTTGCATTACAGTTCATAACAGTAGCAGAATTACAGTTATGAAGTAGCAATGAATGTAATTTTATGGTTGTGGGTCATCACCACAAGAGGAACTGTATTAAAGGATCACAGCATTAGGAGGGTTGAGAACCACTGTGTTAAATAGACATAGTCATAAACTGCCCCTTACATTCTTATTTTATACCCCCAGATTAGTAGAGCTCTCAGCCCTCACCAGAGAAGCTTCTTTAAGGCACAATTGGTGACTAAGACAGAGACCCCCCCTTACCACCCCACAAGCAGTCAATACATGGAGAATAAAAGCCTGTGGAATCCTCAGCTCTAGATGGGACATCTGCAGCACACCTTTTCCCTAGAAGCTCAGGGATCATCAAGGAAGAGGGAATAAGGAGGAGCCAGAGGGAAAAGATGTGCCTAGAGAAACACTATTGGATGGACGTGGCAGCAAAGCTGCACCCGTGAATTCACAGTGGCTAAGACTGCATGCACAAGACTGCCGCAAGATCAAACCCACCAAAATCCCAGCAAGGATGGGGGAGGGGCTCAATAAGTCCCACCTCCCCATGGCTGCTGGGGAGGGACAGTCAGCTTTCCTTGGGGCTGTAGGCTCTGAGAGGATACCCATGCTCCAGCATCTAGACCCATTCACACAAGACAGCACTAAATGGACTCGGCGGGTATTAAAAAAGAGTGGGGAAGAGAGACAGACATGGAGTGGGGAGGGAAATTATGAAATAAGGAAGGAACTAAAGAGAAGGAATGGTGATGTGGACTGGCTCCACATACATTATATGCATGTATGAATATTAAACATAATATTTTTAAAAACTACTTTCCTAACCGTTGCTTATCTTACAAGTTTTTCATATCACTTAGTACAGATAATACATTCTGGGAGAAATTTTGATTTTCCTATAAAAAAAAATGATGAATGATAACTAGGGATTCCTCGGGCAGTTTCATATCTAGACATCTTCCAAATCAAACCAGTCCTAGAACTTACCATTGAACTGTGATTTTGGCAATAGAGGGAATCCACACAAACTCCAACAGGAGAGTTTCTGAAGGGAGTCAGGCTACTGCCTCTCAGCTCGCCCAAAGGAAGACAGCAATGGCCAACCTTCCAGTAGGACCTCAGTCATTCAAAGACTCAGCTCAACAGACCCAAGAGCCCTTCAGTTCATCATCACTGATTGTCATACAGAATGGCTAATCCCAACAACCCATGTAATTGGATAAGAGATCAGTGAAGCACACTGTAGGGATGTCTGTAATGATGCTTCAGGAGACAATTAGGTCTTGAGGGCTATGATACAAAGAATGGACGGAATCCTTGGTGGGCTCACAATATGATGGCATTATTAGAAAGCGATGAAAGGTAGGAGTGGAGCCTGGTTGGAGGAAGTGGGTTAGTGCAGCCTAAGTGCTTAAGGCTCTATCTTGCCCAGCTCCTGCTGGTACCGTTCCTTTTGCTTCCCAGCTGCCAAGATGTGAGCTACACTACTCTGACACACCCTCCACCATGACGGACTGATGTCTCTGAAACCAAAAACCACATCAAATCCTCCCTCTCTGGGACTGCTTCGCTCAAGTGTTCTAGTCACACTGATGATCAAGTAACTGAGAAAGCCTACCTTTCTTCTAAGCAGGTGGAGCGAGTATGGGAAGGAACGTGACTCCTCTGCTTGGACAAGGTAACGGGAAGGAGAGAAGAGAGAACATGGAAGAGAGTGTTTTGCTTGTACTACATACATGTTAGAATCGCATTTATTAAGCAGTATCAGTAAATATGGAAACCACATTCTAATAAAACAACAACAGTAAAAATTAATGAGAGAAAAATGTTCAAACTAAGAATACAGGTTTTAGGGTACGGCAACAAAGCCAGACAGGAGACAAGTGAGAGGCGCTGCCTCTCCCCCGTTGCTATGGAAAGACTTCCCTCTTCCCCCAGAGACAAGAAGCCACTTGAGATTCTATGAGAGTAATTTTCGTAAATGACTACAGTAAACAGGATACCTTAGTTATGTTTCTACTGCTGTTATAAAACACCCTGACCAAGGCAACTTACAAAAGAAAGTATTTAACAGGGATTATGGTTCCAGAAGGCTAGAGTTGACGAGAGTGAGGCAAAGGCATGGCTTAGGAATGGCTGAGAGCTCACATCTTGATCTGCCAGCAGTGGGCAGAGAGCACACTGAGAATGCTGTTAAGTCTTCTGACATCTCAAAATCCACCCCCAGTGACATACTTCCTCCAGCAAGGCCACACTCCCTAATCCTCCCCAAACAGCCAACAATTAGGAACCAAGTATTCAATGCCCAAGACTTATGGGGATATCTTATTCAAGATAATAAAAATGTAACACATTAAAATCATCTGACACTCAGAGTGTATTCAGAGTGTATTTAAAACAAAACTGGGCTTTCATAGGAGGATGATGCTGATCCTTTTTTTTAAAAAAATGGTATTTTATCTTAGATAAAATTTGGTGGATACAAGCCTCAAGCCTATAGGTTAGGGTGCTCCTGTACCCTTTTAAGGCACTTTTTCTATTATTAACAGAGATATGTGAGTTCCCACTAATGCTAGATGGTTGGATTGGCACAGGAGAGCCTAGTTTAATGAACTCGCAAAGCTAAGAACAACATATACATTTGTGTTAGTCCAGGTGTGGTAAAGGAATACTTGTATTTCAAAGAAATAGACTTTTCCATCAATATGTTATTTTTTTATTTTATACTGTTTTACATTGGATTATACATGGTAGATGGGAAGGAGCAACATCAGGAAGTATCAGCTGTTTAGTGGAGGCCTTACTTTCATCACAGAAGCCACGACATGTGGGCTATAAGCTTGACCTTAGCAATATAAAGGTAAATGGCTGGTAGAGAAAGTGCTTCTGATAAAACTCTACAAGGCATTTTTGCTTGGAGTCGGCTTTACCGATGCATGGAATGCTAGTCCACAGACAATGGGCTTTTTCTCTTGTGTTTATTACTAGGTTTCCTGTGCTAGAACAGTGCTTGTCACATAAAGCAAACGCTGGCTAAACGAACCACTGCGTGCTTCCTGTGACCGTCTCAGGAAGCTCCCGCACCTGGACTTGGGAAAATGCAGAGCCTTCTTTCTTTCTTTTGTTATTTCCTTGACAGCTTTTAAATGTTGATGGAACTTGAACTATTGTTACCAAACATCTGGACAGATCCTCCTCCCTCATGGCAAAACCATCACAGTCTAGTGCCTATCACATCATTTTCGTCTCCTAAAATCCGAAAGAGAAGTCCCCTCCTAACATGTGCTGGCTAATCTCCAGTATCTTCAGAATGTCTGGTGAGAAGTCTAGATTTGCATAAGTGACATCACCCCAACGCTGACCCCCCACAAGGGACATCCAAAGTGAGTGACATGGAGCTTTCAACACCACCACCACTTCCTCCCATCCCCATCCCAGGGAAAAGAGGCCTGATACTCTATTTAGTCATTGTCTTTCTTCTGGTG
This sequence comes from Peromyscus californicus insignis, assembly GCF_007827085.1. Classification (NCBI taxonomy): domain Eukaryota; kingdom Metazoa; phylum Chordata; class Mammalia; order Rodentia; family Cricetidae; genus Peromyscus; species Peromyscus californicus. The sequence continues at coordinate 72,196,687 of NW_026294402.1, forward strand.
GACAAGCAGGGATGGGGCTGTCTCTCCTTCAAAACTGTTACCATCAGCTCACAAGAGAATGGGTTTCAACCTGTAATTCACATCAAGCCTCAACACGGAAATGTGCCTTACAGTGATCACTAAGCCAAGCCCTCCAAGTTCAGACTCTCAATGATTCTCACAGGTAAAATTGTTTTTTAAATCACACTGCACAGTAAAGGTTCAGCAAGCCAGAAGAAATAAGCAACTTGAGTTTAAAAAAAAAAAAAACAGTAAAGTGAATCAGGCATAGTGGCTCAGACCTACAGTCCCAGCATTTGGAGCCTGAGGCAAAGCGGACTGCCAGGAGCTCAATGCCAGCCCAGGCTGCATGGCAGAAACAGCAGTCAACAGTGAGAAATCATCGAAGACCCGAAAATGCTGAAACACTTGGGATTCTATAACATGTAAAATCAGCATTTTAACATTTCAAAGAAATAAAACACTTTCAAATGTGAGTAGGCATTTCTGAAAGGGGACCAAATACAGCTTCTAAATATTTTCTTTAGGTTAAGCAATGGGTTAGGTATGGCTGATGAGGGAATCAATGAGGTAGAATTCAAAGCTTTACAGTATCACCCAGATGCCACTGTAGAAAACTGGATTCATGAATGAATATGAGGAAAAAGTAAAAGGATGTCGTAAACAACCCAGAAGAAAATAACTGAGAGAATGGGGAGGGTCAGCACTGAAGACAGAATACGTGAGAAAGTTCTAATACTGATGATAGATTTCAATACTCAGATCACGAAGCCCAAGCAGGATGCTAACAGACATATAATCTTCAACCTTCAAAACACCCAAGTAGGAAAAAAGTCCTTTAAAAATTATTCCAGAGAAAGAGCAAATATCTCCAAAACTTAACAGCTCGACTAACAATTTCTTATAAGATAAAGAAACCCAAGTTTGACAGGATGTCTTAAAAATACTGAAAAAAAAATATCTGTCTATCTACAATTGTATAGAGAGGAGTTGGTACACAGTAAAGAAGTTGCAATTGGCATTAAAATACTAAGCCCCAGCCCCTGCTCAGGTATGTGCCACAGAGCCATGTGATTGTCCCTTTCCTGGGTTGTCCCCTCATCTAGCAACTCGTGGCACAGCAATGAGTCCCAGGACCATCAGGCACCTTCTCATGCTCTCTGGGTCCCCTATCCCCTAGCCCTTTCGTCTACCAAACATCCCTCCACAGCTGCTACTTGTCTCTTCCTCTTATCAAAGTCTTCAGCCCAGTGGGGAGATGGCAGACTTTCTACAGTGCTGATCTTGGAGGAGTTGTGCCTCTACTCTCCCCAGGCTAGGACTGAGCACCGAGTCAGGCCCCTTGAGAGATACCTTTTAGACGCCACTGGGGGTCGCTGCAGCCTCTGCATATTTCACCTGAAGTTGCTAAAGGGCAGGCAGGGGTCAGCACAGCAACAGTGGCCCATTGCGTCAGGTCACCCACCTAAGACATTCCCACACTAGGAATATCTTAACGAGGTACACTCTACCTATAAACTAAATCAGTATTTACAGTCTTCCCACAAAGAAAGATAAGATCCAGACAGCTTAGAAGCAATCTCTCCTGTATATTTAAGGAGGCGATAAAACCACACTTAATGTCACTTCAAAAAGAGAACAGGAAGTATACCCCTATTCATTTTATGAGCTGTGTATCCATGGAATGCCCAGACTAGACATGAATACTATAAGAAAGTTATTCCAGGCCACCTATGATCATGAGAACAAAAACCTTAAGCAAATCATCAGTAACATGAACTAAAAGAAGTATAGATCTGGCAATTCACTGTGGTCGAATTGAATTTATTCAGAGGGGTACAACAGGCTCGATGTGAATTACAGGTGAATGTAATGTAGGCTACTGGTAATGTGACTTTCCAATAATCATAGATTCAGAAATGGCAGGATCATGTAATAGATGCAGGATAAGCGCCAATAAAATTCAGTGACCATTACAGATTTTCTTAAGTGTCTTACCAAAATTAGAATATGAAGAAATCCACTGAGCTGATAAAGTTAATCTACTAAAAAAGAAAGAAAAAAGAAAGAAAAAGAAATCTATAGCCAGGTGGTGGTGGCACATGCCTTTAATCCCAGCACTCGGGAGGCAGAGCCAGGCAGATCTCTGTGAGTTCAAGTCCAGCCTGGTCTACAGAGCAAGATCCAGGACAGGCACCAAAACTACACAAAGAAACCATGTCTCAAAAAACCAAAAAAAGAAAAAAGAAAAAAAAAAGAAAGAAAATCTATGAAAATGCCTAGCTTACTGGTGAAACATTAAGGAATTCATTTTAAAGTCTGGAGTCAGACAAAGACACACACATACACACACACACACACACACACACACACACACACACACACACACACTTCAAGCTTTTCTATTAATTATATTCAGATACTTGTCAAGGCAAGGCAAAAAAAGAAAGAGAGAGAGAGAGAGAAACAAACAAACAATACAGCATGGAAACTGGAAAGAATGAAATCTTTATTGTTTATCAATGATACAAGGATCTATGTGGAAACAAAAAGAATTATACATAAAAAGCTTAAGTTAGTGAATTTAGCAAGTGGACAAGATTAAGATCAATGTATAAAAATGATTTGATCTTATAAGGTAGCTATGAAGAAAAGCAATTGAAAATAAATTACAACTAGAACTGTTAATGCTTTTGGTAATGGCCAAGTTAAGGTGTACTAACCACACTATTTAGAACAAAAAAAAATTTAATCTGATATATTAGATTAAAGATACAAGAAAAAACCACAAACCATGGAGAGCTTGGGAAAGGGGATTCAGAAAGATTATCTTAGAGGTTGGGAAGGATCTAGTTAGTGTGCACTATTCATATTACATATGAATATTCATATAACACTATTCATATTACTCTGAGGGTTAAGGTCAGGCAGGGAAGGGGCTGTGAACAGAGAGGGCTCTGAGAAAGTCTTAGATGGTGTCTGCTCCTTCACCTGGGTAGTAATTTCATGGATGGTTATGACAGCCCCTTAAGCTGTACAGTTTTTACATCTACGTTTCAATTAATATGAGTGGGGTTTTAAACTGGCTACTAACTTTTTGGATAAAATGGTAACTTCATCAACTATTAAGAAGACCTAGTTCAGTGGAAAACGTAGGTTGGAAGATTCAATTTGATGAAGATAGCAGTTTCCCTCAAATTAGCATATAGATTCAATGTAATATAAATCAAAACCCAAAGATGCACTTTTGTACATAAAGCAAGCTGACTGTAATTCACATGAAAGGGGAAATAGCCTGTTAGTCAAAGTCAAAGAAAAGCAGAAGCAAAGCATGTACACATTTATATATGATGGACAGGAAGGCGGCAGGACACAGAGCCAAAGCAACCCATCACCACCACTGGCTCCCACGGCTGTAAGGACTGAAAGTCCTGAGCTCAGTGGGACTTTGTAGGGACAGACCAAAGCTGCCATCTATAATGTCTTCTCTCCTGGGAAAACCTGTCCTTCCTTTGCCACCTTCCAACAGCTCCAACCAGGCTCACCCACATCATCCATGGTAATCCTCTTACTTAGAGTCAGCCCACCAGGGACTCTTCTTACACATGCAAAGTTCTTTCCCAGTAGCACCTAGATTAAGGTTTGCACCACTGTGTCTGCAGTCTAGACAAGTTGGCAGATCAAAGGAGCTCTCAAAGACAGACAGGACCTATCCGCCCAAACAGCCAGACTTCCTTCTAAACATCAAGGCTTATGATAACATACGTAGGACTGTGGCAGTGAATAGCACAAGTGGTAGGGGGGTCAGAGTGAGATCAAACGCCAAATGCGCATGTATGTCGAAACCTGTAAAATGCCTGATGTGGTAATGAAGATCAGGAAGAAAACGGATTAGCCAGTATGCAGTACTTAATATAGAAATTAATAAAATGAATCCTACTCCTTGCAACACACACACACACACACACACACACACACACACACACACACACACACACACACACACAATGTGAGAACAGAGAGGCTGAACAGAACACTTTCCATCCACTATGTGGAGGCTTTGGGTTTCCTTCTGTGAGTTCTGTGGAGAGGTAACAAAACCTTTGGATAAGAATGCCTAATTGAACTGTGTCTGGCCTGGGAAGAGAATTACTAAGCCACAGGTGCCTGCTCCAGAAGCTTCCTTCACACCACACAACCTGCAATGAGACATTTCCCTTGCCTTGTCCTGGAAGCTATATTACACATTTAATAACTTCTGAACTGGTGTTGAGTACTGCCTCTGGCTAGCTGAGCCGGGTGACATATGCCTGGAAGTTCCATTACATAGGAGACAGATGTAAGATGATCACTGTATGTTCAAGGCTCTCCTGGTCTACATGGTAAATTACAGGACACCAGTGAGCCCCTGTGACCCTGGAAGTGCTTGGTTGATATGCTGGTATACTCCCACAAATCCATTAAGGGGACACCCACTGAGACCTGCTGGGTGCTATGCTTCTAGTCCTGCCTACTCAAGAGGAAGTGCCTAAGTGGTCAAGTTTGGGGTGTATTACACACACACAACTCACTCTCTCTCTCTCTCTCTCTCTCTCTCTCTCTCTCTCTCTCTCTCTCCCCACATGGATTGAGGAGTGAAGTACTATAGATAATTTGGAAGAGAATCTAGGAGCATCTGTTTATGACTCCAAAGTAGGCAAAATTTTTTGATGCAAGCCATGAAGGAGTATTACATTTTCTAAAATCTTCCTTATACTTCATTTATTAAAGACTGTAAGATCACAGGCTGCAAACTGAAAGACATTTTCAATATACAGAATAATACAAAATAGCAAAGTCCATGATGAAATAAGGATAAAGAAGTTTTATGAAGTATGCAAAAGATAAGTATCGGAATTGAAGAGGGGCAGAGAATTATTATCATTTTTAACAGAGACACTAATAAAATCAGAAAATTATTTCATACACATATTATGAAAGATTTATATATGTGCATAATAAGTCACAGGGACTGTTACATACTGCTAGGATGATTATAAACTGAAACAATTACTTTGGAAAATACCTTGATATCCCTCATGAATCAGCCATTTACAAGTCTCCTGCTGTATATTCTTAGTCCAAAGATGAAGTGTAAAGAGAAATACTTGCTGACATACTGCAGAGGTCATGCTCAAGAATGATCCCGGCAGCACTATTCATGTTTGAAAAGTGAGGCAACTTGATATAAAGAGTATAATGAACATGTGCATATTCATACATTCACACAGGGGTGAAGAGGAAGGCCACCTATACCTATCTGCATGATGAATCTTAAAAATGTCCTATGTGTGAAACAACAAGATACAACACAACACAGACAACAGTTATCCTATAAAGTTTAAAAGCAGGCAAAACGCACAGTACATGGATTTGAGGTAAGATGTAAGGCGAAACAAGGAATTGACAATCAAGACTGTCTGGGGCATGGTCCCAGGCCTGGACACAGAAGGGATGTGTTCAGCGAGGGCACACAGGGATTCAGAAAGCATGCACAGTGTTCTTCTGTCTCAGCGGCAGCAGAAAGTAAACACGGGAGCTGGCCTTCTTTCTACTGCCATGCTTTAGAACGTAGACATGAAAACTCTCTCTGTGCCTTACATTATTGACGTAAAAAGAAATTCAGGGGTGAGTGTAGCGGTGGTGGTGCAGGCCTTTAATCCCAGCACTCAGTAGGTAGAGGCAGTGAATCTCTGAGTTCGAGGCCAGCCTGGTCTACAGGTCCAGTTCCAGGACAACCAGGGCTAACTCTGAGAAACTCTGTGTCAAGAAAATTTAAAAAAAGGTTGGCTGGCCCAGCAATAACCAGCAGAGAGAGAGGGGCAGCTTCCTGTTATATTCTCCCGGGACAAGGCTGGTGGTGGCCCCACGAGAGGTACAAATTAGTAGCCCTTTCACAAGCTGTCCCCTTCTGACTCATGCCTATTAATAAGGCTCTCATCTACAATCAAGACCTCAGTCCCTACTGCTCGGTACTGATCTCTAATTCCATAGCAACGGGAGCATGCATTCCACACAGATTCGTTGTGAAGGAAGCCATTTTGCAAATTACTTGTGGTAAAACGAAGGTGACGCCACTTGACTGACATCACTGTCACCCGTGGAGCCAGCAAGCCTTTGCTGAAATATCCCAGGTTGTCAGTTTTCTTCCACTCGGCTCCTCCTAGAAGCTCAGCTAAAGCTGATGCTGAAGAGAGATCTGGTCGTCGGGGGCATGCTTGGCTTAAAACATTGAAATCAAGAGACTTCTCTCAGGGGAACACGAAACCTAGACAAACCCTCCCAGCAGTTTGCTCTTCACCAGAGAACCTTGCGTGTTTCCACAGGATTCATCTGAGGACCCGGATGGCTCCCCGGGATCTGTTTCCCTCCTCTCTAGAAGGCTGCAGGGGGGAATGGAAACAACACATTCCTAATTCTGCAGTGAGAAAGATACCTGTGGGAACCACTTGGCCTGAAAGCAGGCTCCACTCTTCATTTCCTTGAGGGCTGTTGTCTGTCTGTCTGTTTTCCACTTTTAACCAACACCCGTGTTGACAATTTACAAACAAATCATCTTGCCTAACTTTCTTCCCTTTAATTGCAGTCAAAATAATTACTGGGAACAATAACCATGTTACTGTGTATACAAGTTAAAAAATATAACAGAAGCTTTTGACTGACATTGAGTAAGAACGGGAGCGGGAAGGGGATGCCATGTGGTGACAGAACATTTAGCTAGCATGCATGGGATCCAGGACTCAACACCCAAGCACTGCAATGACCACGGTATTGGGAAACATAATCACAAAATAGTGTGAAGTTTTTACCCTGTGCTTGCGCCTTGGTAAAAACACAGCCTATGGTTTTTGTGGCCATTCATAGTGAATGCAGCACCTTCAATGCAGAAACCTAAAACTACAGATCCTCTATGAGTCTAGATGAGCACAGGATATATGGTCACACCACCCATCTCTCCTCTCTCAGGAGGCCCAGCCCAGGCAGGACTCCAGCCTGAAGAAAGGCCAATATCAGCATCTCTCCTTTCATTAGCTGAGGCTTCTCCCAGCCTCTGCCAGCGTCCCCTCTTAGTGTTGAGCGCTTTCTCCAGTGAAGAGAGGGAGGGGAGGGCAGGAAGGTGGGCAAGAAACTGCGCTCCTGGTTCCACTACGATAAGTTGGCTTCATACTCTTGGGCTGGCCATGGCACAAAGCCAACGGTTTCTCTCTTGTCCCCTTCAACGGATGTGTTTGGCCATCCTCCTCATCGGTGCAGATCTTTTCCCAGCAGTTCTCTGGACACATATCCATATCCATTGCTGTTCGTTTTACACAAGGTCTTACTGTGTAGCCCTGGATGGCCTGGAACTCACTATGTAGAGCAGATTGGCCTTGAACTCACAGAGGGTGCATGCCTCTGGGATTAAAGGTGTGCCTTGCATATGTTTTTCAAGGCTCCTAGTCACACCTTCATTTTTGCTCAAGACCTGAAGAGACTCAATGCTACATCTTACAGCCAGATGTCATCCAGAAGACTCATGACAAATTCTGAGAAGCCTGATCCATGCCATGCAGCTCTCAAGCACACCACTGCCCAGCCAGTCTCTGGAAAGTGAAAGCCAGCCTTGAGTGTACACTGAGCCATATCTGAGAGGTATATATTAGGATCCTCCTGAGAGCCCTCCTGCAAAGCCTGAAGACCAGGCAGCCTTAATCTTCTCCTTCCCTGGTGGGTGTGGGAGACATGCAGTACACTGCAGTTCTTTCTATAACAACCTTGCCACTACGGACTGCCTACGTCTTATGCCTTTCATGCGGTGTGACATTCAGAAGTCATCTAACTAGTCACAAATCTCACAGCAGAGTATAGTGGCTCTTAAAACTTCAGTATTTCAGACACAAGTTTCACTTAACGCCCTGTTCTGCCAAGTAAACAGCAAGGCCACTGGGTCTTTCTAGTGAAGGCGACTGGGCAAACTGCATAAGAAAAGGAATGGCAGAGTGAGATATTCTCCAAGCAGGAACTGGCCTGCACAACAACAGTTCAAAGAACAGTGTCGTCCCTGTCAAGGAAGAAGCAAGGTCACACAAACAAAAGAGCTTTCATGGTGGATGTGAGACGCGGGAGGAAAAAAAATCTCACCATAGTGGAATACGAAGATGAATAAATAAATGATAAATAAGCCTTGTGCCATATAGTCTGTGGTCCTGTTTTCTCATTCTTTTTTTTATTTTTTTATTTTTATTTTTGGTTTTTCGAGACAGGGTTTCTCTGTGTAGCTTTGCGCCTTTCCTGGAGCTCGCTCTGTAGACCAGGCTGGCCTCGAACTCACAAAGATCCACCTGTCTCTGCCTCCCGAGCGCTGGGATTAAAGGCGTGCGCCACCACCGCCCGGCTGTTTTATCATTCTTAAGTGAAGTGGTCCAATCTACTCTGATTTCATAAATGTATGTGTTCCCGACATAGACAGATAAATTTTAAGTATTAATGACAAAAGGGAAAAAACCATTCATAGAGAGAGAGCAGTTGTTCTATGCTGGGTCCTAGAGGAAGGAAAACCAGGAAGACGTTCCTTGCTCTTAGCTGGCTCACTTCTGAGATCGATGAACAGGGCTTCTGAGAGAAGACCTGGAAATAGCCGGGGATAACCATCAATGTGCAGCAGAGGGACCATATTAGAAAAGTCATTCCCGCCACAGAGAACAGCACAAGCTGAAGAAGCAGGCTGGGACAACTGGAGCTGGGGTCTCCGGTGTCTCCCCGGGAGATCAGATCTCACCTTTTGCAATGAGCAACCACAGCACATTTTAAAGAAGAAAAAAGAGAGACTTATTTTGGGAGAGTCACCTTATTGGCCAGTTAAAGAACGACACATGAGATTTGAAACCGGAAGTAGGAATGCCAAATGAAGACCACAGCTAGTTTGGGTAGAAATACAGATGCTTAAAAACCGGACCAGTTGAAAACTTGCTCATGGAGTTAATCCATAACGGAAGACTATAGTAATTAGAATGTGGGCAAAAATGCTAAGACACGGAAACCTGAAATACAAGGCTTTAAAACTATGGAGATTCCTATCTGTGACACAAATCTTTCAGTTTGTGGATGGGGTGAGGTAGGGGTCAAATCTAAACTGTTCATTGTTAGGTACAGAAAAGTTTATAGAAACCCAGCCATGCCAGTCATTTTCTTGCTGTGTGTATCTGCTTCCCTTTACAAGAGCATTTCTACATTTTCAACAGAGACCTCAGGGCCAGAGAAAAAGTTTTTTTCTTCCTTTGCTGTTCAAACGATTATCCAACAGACCTTATAAGCACTGTATCTCAGGGCAAAGACATGTCTTCCAGCCCGAGACTATCTCAGATCCAGGCTGAAGAGTGAGCTCGGATATATTCAACCCAGACCTCCCACACTGGGTCCAGGGAAATCTCTGCAACAGTATCATTTCCCAGGTAGGGGAAAGAGAGAAGCTAAAACCCAGCCGCATTCAGACTTCCTACCTCCTAAGTCACCAGACACATCCTCACTGCAGAAGAGACTGGGAAATTCAGTCCCTAGCCACTTGGCTGTAATTCCAGCTGGAATTCATCACCACTGCCCTTCATCTCCTGTAACACATGTATGTTCACATTCCGGCATCCCTGAAGGATTCACCTTATGGCCACTGAGCCTAGACTGAAGTTGCACATTTCCAGAGTTGATTCTCATCTCCTCCCTCCTAATCGAGTAGCACGGCCCCTATGAAATGACTTTACGTAAATGTGCTACTTGGGATAGTTTTTAAACCACCCTTAGTAAGACTCTAGACCACAAGTCAACCAGAGTGACTTTAGGGGGAGCTGCCTTTCTCCAATCCCCACCAGTGTGACAGGCTCCGGCTGCTTTTGTTCAGTGAGTGGGTAGGTGGCTTTTTCTCATGTCCTTTCATCGAAGAGCAGCCTCTTGGTGTCTCACTCTTGTTTGTGGCTTCTGTTCAGGCTCCTCATTCTTAAATGGCTTTTGTTTCATACATATGATGGATATGGCCATAATAATATCTTAAGTATTATGCTATGGTAAAAGCTAAAAGAGAATTCATACAGGCAGGTGTGGAAACATCCACTGTAAGTTTCATAAGATGAAGAAAATAATATTCCTTTTAAACTCTGCTCAGTGAAAGAATTACATGAAATTAGAATGAGCTCTTTAAGAGCTCATACATATATGGACAAATCTCTAACGGGCATTCCTGAAACACAAACTGCCTTCGAGGGTGTGGGAAGGGGCAGGTCAGAGTTCATTGCCAGGTGTTTACTGTGTGGAGCCATGGAAGGTGGCACAGAGTAACCCCAGACCTTGCAGTCATGAGGGCCAACAGCTCTCCATCCACATCCCCTCCAAAAATAACTGAAGACAAATATAAACTATGACCTAGAATGGTTCCCAAGCTTTCATTCTGTGTGTGGCAGGCCCCTATCTCAGTGTGGTCTGCGGATGGGTCGGCATGGGAGGTCTTGAGGGACGCAGTCACGGAGGTGCGGAGATGGGCGTGAGAGTGGAGACGGTGGGTAGGGCTGGTAGAATGCATGCAGGTAGGGGCTGTGGAGAACACTGTTCCTGGCAGGGACCATTCTGTGTATAACGGTAATGGTAACTAAACAGAATACACACAAGAAGGCAGATTTAGATTCTTGGTGAGATGTAGAGAAAAATCTTGATCATTTGCGAGCAGACTATACTAGGGGTATCTCCTCGTTAAATAAGAAATGGAGCCAGGAAATGAACACCATAAAGAAACTCTTTTCTTTACACTTTAAAGAACAATCAATTGGGATGTATGGAGGAAAAGTGGGATATTTGAAGCTACCATAACAACATGCCAAATTTACCTGACTGAAAAATTAATAAAACTGAAAATATCTCAAGTGTGTTATGTAATTAATATACATCGGATTATTCCCAAACCCTCTAGCAACCCTATGCAATGAGTCAAATCTAACAGAAATGACTAGATGAGGTCGAGAGCCTTGAAGACATTTGCCAAGGGCACTGATGTGGGAGTCCAGCTCCAACCTGCTCCCACCTTTTGCAGGGTTCTTGGGTGGAGGAAAGAGGAATGAGGAAATATTAGATAGAAAGATAGACCTAGACAACGAGGAGAAAGACACAGGATAGCTTTGGGAGAGCCCTGGGTCATACCCAGTTGTGCCCAGAGCTTTATTCAAAAGGACCTTTTATAATATGCCAAGGAGAGAGGCAAAAGACCTCCCCCTTGCAAGATCAAAGCACACCCTACAGCCAAGTGTAGATCCTTCCAAACACCTGGTAAATACTCCCCTGGCCAAATCATCCCATTATGCAGCCCTGCTGGGTAAAGCAAGCTCAGATTCTCTGACTCTGAGTAATTTGGGCCTCCACACACCGGCAGGCCTCATGACTACCCTCACAGTTGCCACCACGCAGCAGCAACATAGCAAATGCTGGTGGGTGACTGACACACTCCAGCTGCCTCGTGAGGTAGCATGCCTGCTTTGAACCTAAGTCACAACCTTTCTACTTGCCTGGCAGACAGCTGTGGTTTTTGTACTCCTGTGTCTCTCTTGGGGCCCAGCATGCCACCTACCATTGATTCCCCATCTCATTTCTTGGTTCTGACCCTCCTTTTTTTCCTTTTCTCCTGGCATTCTGTGGTTCCCACAGCCTTTTCCCGATCCACTGTAACTTCTAAAACCACTTACAAGTTGGGGAATTAGCATAGTAAAAAATCAAAGAAATAAAATGAGAAAAGTACAAAACCCCACAAAACATCAGAAACAAAACACAATTCTAACTTTAAACAAATATGTGCAAACACTGAAAGTCATATAAGCTTAAGTTTTCCAGATGAAATAAATTCAAATTTTTGGATAGTTTTTCCCAGAAAATAAATCATACAAAGATTCTACTAGTGTAACCCTTTAGGCTGAGAGTGATATCACAATATGGCTGAAGTCCTGAACTGAATTACTGGCTACCAGGCTCCTGCTCCCTGCTGGATCGGCCAACGTCTCTGTCGGAACTGCCTTGCAATTCAACTCTGCGCTCCTTCCCCAGAAAAAGTCCTGGAGGGGAATCTCCGTCTCAGAGCCTATTTACAGGGACTCACTTGACCACCACAGCAAGCCAAAAGTGAACCGGTTTCTAGAAGAGGTTTTTACACAGCAATCAAGAAAACATTTCCCTGTTTACATTCAAAGACGACAAAGAAAATATTTTCAGAGAGTCAAAGTTGAGTAACAAGCACGGTAAGAATGCAGAAGAAGAAAACACCACCGCACCTCTGTATCTATTTAAACCTCGGCATGGATGTTGTGCTGAAACTCTAGAGAGGTAAGCGTCAAGTTTATCTCACAGTCCTGGAAAATTCCCAGCTTCTTGGGCTGATTATATTCTGTCCGAAATACTGCCAGCCAGGGAAGCGTGGGGGACATACAGAGGTCTCCAGAGACTGTCAGGATGCACACAGGTAAGGGGAAACCTAGCCCAAACAGGTTGTAAAATATGGCAAAGAAAGTGGGGACCTTCACTGAAAACTATCCATTTTGGGGAGGCTTGTCCAATCAGTTTTTAATAGGGATGAGAACATACACCTGAGTCTTATTTCAGAATGCTATATTTCTTTCTAAAGTGCAATATTCCTTATGAAACTATAGTTCTATAGTTCCCTCTCAGATTAGCTTTTCTCCCTAGGCCTGCCAAATATGGAAATGTATTCCTTTTTCTGGTGTGATGTATCTGCATTTCCCTATTTACAATCAGTTTCTACCTCCCACCTCTCTTCACTCCCTCAACACAAGGCCCTGCTGCACCTCATCTTTCCCTCCCTGCCTCCCACTCCCACATCCCCCAAGAAAACAAGGTTCTTCCACAACTTCTTATCCATAGAACCGGACTCTAGCTGTTGGCTGGTGAGAAGCTTCATAGAGGGTCCATCTCCTCTGGACCTGATTCACTTTCCTCCCTTCTTTATGCACTGTCATAGCTAGATGCCAGGGGGGAGGCATTTTATTTGGGAGAACCAATTAAGAATTGATCTGGAGTAGTTTCTCTCTGTCTCTCTCTGTCTCTCTCTCTGTGTCTCTCTCTTTGTGTCTCTCTGTGTCTCTGTGTGTCTGTCTCTCTCTGTCTCCTTCTCTCTCTCTCTCTCTCTCTCTCTCTCTCTCTCTCTCTCTCTGCCTCTCAATATTTATCAACCCCTAGTTTTATCTGTCATGAAGGGGTTTGTAAATCCTGGGGCTAGGACTGCCCCTGAAGGTGTCACAGTAGCAAATTCAACAGTCTTGACTTCAATCACCAGAGCAGCACCTGCCAGTGAGTCAATGATCCTAAGTTCTGACTCAACTTCCTAACCACTCGAATGGGTCTAATATCTCCAAGCACAGGATGGTGAGGGAAAGTACCGACTAAGCTAATATGAGCACTGCCACTTAGAGCAGGCCTGCCACGGAACAGTGGTCACTTGATGAAGGAGACCTGTTATCCTTACTTGACACACTGATGAGATGACTCACTTGGATGCCAGATGGACCCAGGGACTCACATCTAACTGTGAAGAAGTCCTGGAAAGAAGCTGTGTCTGCAGAGGCTGACTGATCAGAACAGCAGTGCTGTGGGGAGATTGGAACACTGCAGGTCCAAAGGCTAATCACCTTATCTTGGGTTAGCTTTATCCTAGAACAGCCCTTCCGTGTCCCTCTCTGTGTCAGAATGAACATCCGGTAACTAACAGATAAACCCTTTGGAATCTATTGACTTAGCAGACCCCCAGCTTCCACTAACTCCAAAGCTAACAGTGTCATCATAGAAGAGCTTCCTGCATCTTTAGACATACCTCAAGTGGATTTTAAACGTGCCTTGAGTTTTGTCTTTCTCTGTTCTGGGGAACTATGAAACTGCTTCCATGTTGGAACATGGATCTGGGATCGCTGAAATCTGTGTTCCCATGCCACGGTCACTCAAAACGGCTCAAGAAAAAAAAAAAAAAACATCTCTTATTTCCTTTAAGATGAGAGCTGTGCTTCTGTTTTTGTTTTTGCATTGACATAGTAAACGCTGTACAGAAGGAAAAACGGCATAACCTTAGAGAGGGTCCTGGCTCTGTCTCAGATGCTCACGGGATGACATGCTTCGGGTTTTCTCCCATTTGTGTCCTGGCTCAACTCAAACCTATGGACCGCTTAGATGTGCATACCCTTGACCATTGTTTAAACTGGAATCTCAGATCAGGACCTCGAAGAAATTTTTGGCAGGCTAACTGGACTCTTTGTCCCTCTTTCCAACGTGGCCACACTGAATAAACTTCCTTTCTTTGCTTTCCACTTTTAATGGGGCTCTTTAAATTGAATTACTGAGAATGAATGGCCCGACCTGACTTGGGGCGCCAGTTGTGACCCCGATGTTCAAAAATATGTTCACAGAGTGTAGGCAGCAGAAGGGTCAAGTGAAGTAAAAGTGGAACACATGTCCACTGGATGAAGCCACATAGAAAGCGGACGGCCTCGCTACAGTATTTCTAAAACGCGGTTTACTGGAGGCAGAATCCCCACAGATATGTGTATACACAGTGGTGTGTATGGAAGGGGGGACAGAAACAGTAATCTTCTCATCAGTCTTCACAGAAAAGGAGAGACAGTTATGGAGGAGCTTAAAAGATTTTTGATCCTGTGGGACGGAATTAGAAGACACTTATAGAAGCAGCTGAAGATATGGACAAAATGAATCACAGACAGGTCTAAGAGAGGCAAGATCAGACAGTGGCAGGAAGAGAGAGGGATAATGTCTAGGAAAAGATGTCAGAACAAGCAAGAATAGGGGTACACACAGGGGAATAGACACTGGTGTTTCACTCGTGAAAGCCAGGATTCCCCCCTAAAATAAAGCTTACTTTTAGTGGTACCTTTAGTGGTGCCTCAGTAAAGCCCTAAGTGAATATGTGTTGTTGGCATGGGCCTGGCCATGTCAAGGACTCCAATGTCTCAAACCTACAGGAGTAGCAAAGCCCTCCCCAGGTGAGGCTCAGGGGGACGGCAAAGCCTTCCTCGGGTCTAAGGGTGAATGCTGTGTGGGTGGAAAACATCCACCATAGCTTTCTCCCCTCAAGTGTTTCGTCCTGAATACTGCTCCCTTACAGAGACTGCTCCTATTGAGATTAGCTGAGCCTGTCTCTTTGTTCAGCTGTTTATAAAACATGTTTATGTAAAGCTGAACCTTGTTCAGCTGTATAGAATACAAAGAACCCTGCCGCCTTGCTTCTCTGTATGTAATAACTCCGCCTCCTTGTTCAACTACATGCAACCACTCGACCTTTCTGTTCAGCTGTGTATAATAAACACACTGAGCTTCTGGGGTGCCGCGGCCATCCAAGAGCCTAGACAACCTGATCTTGGCTTCTTTGTGTCCATGCCTCTGTCCTTTCTCCGTTCCCTCACTGCTCCAGCTGGGTCGATACCTGCAGCTACGCAAGAACGAACGTGGCACCTTGACTATTTGTAGATCACTTATTCATAGATCAGGCTACAGTTTCAACTACAGACCCTGTACGTCATGTGATAAAATTGCTCAGCCAGGTCAACAGCAGTACTCAGACCAAGGAGGGGGTGCCACGAAACAATCTCCAACTCCTGAGCAGTCTGACAAGGGCTGCTCCCAGGAATGTGTCCCAGAGCATTACACAGAAAAAGTAGTGAGCCCAGGCTATGCTGTTAGAAGGGACTAAGACTCAGGCGCTTTGCAGCCAGCCCACTTTGGCAGAGGAACATCTGGCTATGATAAGGAGGCAGCAAGCACAGCCATGGCCCTGTAGTGGCACAATGTAGCAGTTGGTACCCACTGACAATAGGAAACTCCTGAATGCTTAATTGAGGTAATATGGTAAATATTTTAGATTTGAGGGGCATCTGGGCTCTGTACGTTTTTTTTAAATTGGCTTAAGGAGCAGGAGAGATGGCTCAGCGGTTAAGAGAACTTGTTGCTCTTGCAGAGGACCTGGATTCAATTTCCAGCACCCACACAATGGCTCCTCCTAGTCCTGGAGGATCTGGCACCCTCTTCTGAACTCCCTAGGCACCGGCTGCTCATGTGGTACAGAAACATGCATGCAGGCAAAATACTCATACACAAAATACTTTTCTGTTTTTTTAAAGTGGGCAGATTGACACAAACTGGGGTCATCACAGAGGAGGAAGAGGTAACCTCACTTGAGAAAATGCCTTCCTCAGATTGATCTGTGAGAATGCCTGAGGGCATTTTCTTAATGATTGATGTGGGAGTGCCCAGTGCACGGTGGGCAGTGCCACCCCTGGGCAGGTGGTCCTGGGTGGTGTGAAAAAAACAAGCCAAGCACACAGTGAGGAGTAAACCAGTGAACAGCATTCCTTCACGGCCTGTGCCTCAGTTCCTGCCTCAAGTTCCTGGACTTCTAAGCTGTAAGGTAAAATAAATACGTAAATCTTTTTCTCCCCAACTTGTGTTTGGTCATGGTCTCTAATACAGTAACAGAGGACAAACCAAAGCAACCATAGGCAAAGCAAATTCTGTTTTCACAAGCAGTGATTTGTGACTTAAGGATCCTTGGACTTTATTAATAGGGATGTTATTGAAAAAAGTTTTAATGTTATTTCCGAATGAAGTTGTGGAACAGCAAAGGACATCATTTAGACAGGAACCAATCATAAAACAAGCTTTAAGTGGGCACACACCTTCTGGGACTTTCAATCTGGCAAGTTTCTACTTTAGACAATGTAAATGGGCTTCAATAGACATGTGTGTTGATATAAATTTACATATCAGATATTTACTTTGGAGGGCAAACGGGGATAATAAACTTAGAAGAGCAAAGAAGACTTGAAGCTGTTGAAAAAGCCAACTTGGCTTTCGTTTCCTGGAGACAGATTGTCTTGTTGCATGAAGGATAACAGGTGAGCTTAGGAATCCTGGGGGTGATGCAGTTGGATGTTTGCAAATCTGAGATGTCAAGGTGGGGTGCAGAATATTCACCAACAACCCAGTCATAGGGGCTGATTGCAAAGTTGGAGGGTTTGGGACTGAATGCCAGACACTAGCTCACAAATGAGTAAGGCCAGGTTGCTGCTTATTGGCAGCCCACACTCAGCAGGCTCTTGTGCTCTTGGGCAAGTCAGGAAATGTTGATATAGTCTCACCACATCTGGCCATCAACACTTCCAGCCTTCCCTTTGGGCACTCACCCACAGGTAAGCATAGTTGCTGTTTCTGTTAGCACTTCATCTATTGCCATTAGTGAGCACATGTTAGCAAGGGCCCAAGGGTCAGCAAGTGGGAAGGGAGAGCAAAAACCTACGTAAGGAGCAAGTCTGCACAAACCCATTTTCATGTAGTTCTCTAAAAAGTATTTTTTGGGGGGGTGGGGGGTGAGGGTGGTTACAAATGAGTTAATGGAAGTCCACAGAAATAAAGAAGGCCTGTCAAAGTCACATCAAGTTTCCTTGTGTTTGAGCAGAGGTTCTCTAGGTGTGGCCCCAGATCTGCTACAGCACCTGGGGATTGGCCAGAAATGCACATTTGGGGCTCCATTCTCATCTCCTGAATCAGAGATTATGAACAGGGTTCCACATCTACTGTCTTCGACATCCTAGAGGGTGATTCTAATGCAGTTTCCAGTTTGGGAACTACTGTGTATCACCATTGTCAAAAACACACTGCCAAAGATACCAGGGTATCCAAGTGGGCAAGACGGGCTCAGTCGCATGTAGCTTCCTGGCAAGAGTAAGTAATATAGGGGAAAGGGACAACCAGGGCCCTAATCTTTCTTGCCGTTCACATTGCACCACCTTGTCCCAAACTGACAGTAACTACTACGAGTATCTGAGGGTTGAGCAAAGAACCCTACCAAACTTCGTTCTTGGTACTACCATTGTTTCTTCCAGCAAACTATCTAGTGCGTGGTCTGAGACCAGAACAGGTGGCAGGTAATTCTAACAGTGTGCATTTACCACAGGTGACAAACTGAGTTCCAAATTATTGCTTCAACTGGGTGTGTCAGGACATTTACCTGCTAACAGTCCTCAAAGGGAGGAGAGGGAGCCAGTGTGGGGAAGAGGGCATCTCACCTGATGCTCTTTCTACACTACACTCCTTTCAGGCATCCAAGAAGGAATCAGCATGGATGGGGGTTACCTCACTATCAGGCCTCTGCAAAGGCCTTCCTCTATGCATCTGCTGCCATCCATCAGGAGGAAGGTGGAGCAGGCCCTCCCACAGCGTCTATGGCAATGTTCCCGACCCTCAGATGCTCCAAAATGATTAAATTCACAGGTAACCCTAACCCAGCAGACCCAGCCCACAGCCTGTTCTCGAAACTTCCCAAACTATCACCGAAACTCACCGCACCCATTATGCCTCTGGGCCAGTGGGCAGGACAAAAATTCAGGAAGAACTTTTCAATGCCTGGACAAGTAAGCCTGTTGTTTTGTTTTTCCATGCAGTGCTGAGCTAGGTTTAAACAAACAAGTACTCACACCTCCAGCTGGAGGAAGGGCAGCAAGCGGCAGCCCCATGTGAGAGCATCAGACAGGATACACACAGGACAGAAGAGCCCACTTGCAAGGATACCTTCTCAGGTGTTCAGGGTAGGCCACTCAGGCAGCTTTTTCCAAACTATTTACTGGAGTCGGTACCTTTAAGACCTACTTCCAGCAGCCATCTAGAGTGGCGTTTATATTCTCTGGGATCATGCAGGATTGGGTGCAAGGTGTCCCCCTACCACACCCTGAAGCTAAGCTGGTCTCTTGACTTGTGGAGACTGCAGGAAGCAGAAGAGCCGGTTTCAAAGACCGTGAAAGACAGGATAGTTCCACAAGCTATCTTGTTTCTGCTTCTCTAAAAGTCTCTACACAAGAGCAATACAGTTTGTACATCTTTCACAGCAAGCTTTTTCGAAGGCAGATTTTAAATAAGAAACTCTCCATCACATTTCTCATCCTCTAACTACGGGAAGGTCAAGATGCATCGTGCAGATCTTCAAGCACCTGACTTCTCTCCAAGGGAGGGCTATTACAAGTAGTGATGATCAAAAAAATATATCCATTCCTAAACGATGGGCCCACTCTAGAGCTGCCTGCCAATATGTGGAACATGCCAATTCCGAGAGCGAGCAGGTTCCTAAGCTGACTCCAGCTAACGTGGAAACATCAATTTGTTCTGGTCATGCACTAACCAAGTGAGTTATCTCCCAAGTGTCTGATGATTCACACCACTGGAGATGGCTGAATATCGACCCCATGGGGATTTCTGCAGCACTTAAATAGGACACCATGGTGTGCAGAGAGGGAGAGGTAGGCAGGAACAACCAAGACTAGATAAAATGAAGACCCGGCTCTGCATAAATCTCATGCAGTTCCATGCCTGTGTTTGTCCATAATTTAGGCCTGCATTACCTGAGCACACGAAGACAGAAGCCTCCTCACTATAAATACAACTCTAAATGTAATTGCAGGTTCACGGCTGTGGCTGGGAGAGGGAAGTAAAGGAAAATAAACCGCCACTGCAGATGCAAGTCAGCAGAGAAGCAAATTTAGATTCTGACCCTGATTTACGGCTTGATCTTGGGATCATTTATGAAATCGTTTGAATCTTAATTCATGGCTTTGCAAAGTGGAACTGGGATCTACTTCACAGGGTCATTCTGGAAAGCACAGCATCTTCAGTTAGCTTGGTGGGAAGGCACCTGGAGGCAGCGGCAGCCATGTATCTCCTACCTAACCAAGAGCAGCCCATCATTTTAGATGTTGAATGTTGATGTCTCAAAAGAAATGGAAGGAAAAAAAAATCAACCCCAGCAGATTCTTGCCTGTCATAGTGACTGCCAGCCTGCTCTCATGGTTTAAAATTATGGTCCTTCTGGCCAATGGGCAAGAACAAAAGTCCTTCCTGCAGCCTGCAGCTTAGCAGGCTCCCCATCAGGTTCTTCTTGTTAGTCTCCCTTTCCAGCCAGCTGTCTGGGCTTTTTAAACACCCAGCAGCAAGGCGGAGCGGCGACTCCACCCTCCCCGCTCAGGCTGCACTAACACGTGCATCATCGTTTCCTGGGTTTTTTTTTTTTTGATGAGTGTCTTAAAGCTACTTTCCCTCCTGATCCTTTCCAACCCAGGAGCTCCTTTGAGAGAAGAGACAGAACATCGTATGTCAAAAGGGAGGAAATTATAAAAAGCCAGGGTTAAGGTTGAGATAAGGAATAAAATGAATCCCATTTGACTTAAAATATAAAAGTGAGGTCATGGCAAAATGGAAAATATTTTGTCAGAAAGAGTTTTCTCCTTGATTAGGTATTTAACGGTTTCTTGGTAGAAACTTCCCAGACAGGGTTTTCTCTGTGTAGCCTTGGCGGTCCTGGAACTCGCTCTGCGAATTTATAGAAGATCTGCCTGCCTCTGCTTTCAGAGTGCTGGGTTTAAAGACATGTGCCACCACTGCCCAGCTTTAAGAGGAGTTCTTAAGTCTAGGCCAAAAGAGGAAGTTTGACAGAGACGGACGGGAACCTAACCATTAACTAAACCAATTCAAATGCACTTAATCAGAATTTCTCAGGGTGGTGCAAGTCTACAACCCTGGCATCAGGAAGCCGAGGCAGGAGGACTGACAGTTTTGAAGCCAGCGAATTTTTGCTGAGTTCCCCTCATACAGTGTGGGGGCCTCTATCTTAAACAATAGAAGAGATTTTAGGCCAAGTTACCAGTAGTGCATGCTCCTAAGAGTGCTGCCCGCCTGCTCACATACTACTGGTTGGTACGGATTTCAGAGCTCCTAATGACATCACTGTCATAGCAGCAGGGCCTGTAATAACAGCAACCATCAATTTCCTGAGAGCTTGTGTTCCATATATTCCATTTAGTCCCCTTCTAAGCTATTAGAGGCTAAATCGCTTCATCAAATCCATGTGGTATGGCTGGGATTCAAACCTATGATTTCATTGGCATCCTGACTTAAAAATTAACTCCAAAATGATATTTCAAAGAGTACACTTGGGTCCTTCCTTTCTTTTGAGCACACATGTGGTCATCCTGCATATATATTAAAACATAACTTCAGTCCCTTTAAAAAAGCAAGCCTCTTCATCTTGTGTTGATACTTGGTGACACTGACTGACAGGCATGTCCAAGGCCCATTATATAACTCCACGTATGTCTTCGATTTCCCACAATCAAAAGTTGAGGGCTATTGTAAAACAATGTTTTAACCGGCTCTTTGGGAAGCTGGGTGAAGTCAGTCAGCAGGAATTGGTGAAGTGAGATTCCCACTCTCCGAGGATGTCACCTGTGCTTACCGCAGCTCCAGCACAAAGTCCCTCACCACACACCTGTCGGGGCACCCATGGCACAAGGAGGGCAGTTTCACAGGGACAGGACTGGCTTTTCAGAGTCACTTCCTGACACAGACATTTTCTTTTTCCTGGCCTTCACCCATCCATTAATTATGTCTTCATGGGCATGGCAATCTCCCAGATGATGGCAGATGGGCCGCCGTGCAAAAAGCCTAGCGTTTCTGCTCTCACAGATAACCAGTTAGCAAACTCTTAAGAGTTGGCTGCTTATCCACAGCCCTTTAAAATTTCCAGAAGAAAACCAACATGCTGGTAACCATTTTGCAGTTTCTTGCTGGTCACCACTTTCATCACCAGTGACTCTCTCTTTGGCTTCATCTCCTCCAGGTTGTGGGTTTGGTTGTTTGATTACTTTATCCATACAACTCACTTGATAAAAAAGGAAATAAAAGATTGTGGAAAAGGGAAGCAGGTAAATATGCTCTTATAAACATTATCTTTTTCTACCTTTACCCATTACTCCCACCAGAAACGGAAGTCAGTGCAAGACTGAATTCCACCCTTTCCTGAAGGAAGGGGAGGGCAGGGATTAGAGTGGTTCATGCTATCCACTCTCACCCCCCACCCCCCCGCCCCCCTCCACACCCCAACAAAAGGTCAGGAACTTGACTACTGGACAGGAAGCTTTCACATCCTTTCCCTTCCTAGAAAGTCTGGGTATCCTCAGGCTGGGGATGTTGAGTTGGTGCTGACTGCACCGTAGAGCCTAAGTTTGGAGCCATCACCCCGGAGTTTTAGAGCACCACAGAACCAGCCAGCATAAAAGGTCAAGATGAAACAAAACCTCTCAAGCCCCAAACTCAAACCAGAACAAACCGGCTGTGGACAGGGCATAAAGGAAACAGGCCGAAGGAGGTAAATAATTAGGTACAATGCATTTCCTACAGTAACTATCTGTCCTCCCCCATCTCTGTGTGTCTCTACCTCCACCCATTCACTAAAGCCAAGATAAAACTGTGTGGCAAATGGTGGCCTTTATATGAAAACCACAAACAAAATACACTGGGAAAGTTTGTTTTTCAGAGTCAAGATGACTCTCTTAAAATAAAAATCTGTTTATCTACATAGAATTATGTGGGAGCCCACAGAGGCTATCTAGAGAGACCTTACTCAGGGTCAGAGAATCTGGGCTTGCTTTACCCAGCAGGGATGCATAATGGGATGATTTGGCCAGGGGTGTGGTTACCAGGTGTTAGGAAGGGTCTGCACTTGGCAGTACAGTGTGCTTTGATCTTGCAAGGGGAAGGTCTTTTGCCTCTCCCCTTGGTGTATTATAAAAAGCCCTTCGGGCCGGGCAGTGGTGGCGCACGCCTTTAATCCCAGCACTTGGGAAGCAGAGCCAGGCGGATCTCTGTGAGTTCGAGGAGAGCCTGGTCTCCAAAGCGAGTTCCAGGAAAGGCGCAAAGCTACACAGAGAAACCCTGTCTCGAAAAACCAAAAAAAAAAAAAAAAAAAAAAAGCCCTTCGGAATAAACCTCAGGGTGACTGGGTATTGACCCAGGGCCCTCCCAAAGCTATCCTGTGTCTCTTTCTTATTGTCTCTTTCTATCTTTCTAACTAATACTTCATTTCTCTCTCCTCCACCCAAGAACCTTTGATAGGTCGGAGTTGGACTCCAACAGACTCCCACAGAATCAGTCCTTGAATTACAACTATCAGTTTTATAGGTTTAAAATCAGAGTATGTCAAACTATTAAAATGGAGAAAAGAAAATGGGTCCCTACCATTTCAGGCAAAGCTGAAAACCATTCAATGGTATGTACTCTCACCTCCAGGGTTTTAAAAATGCATCTATACATGGACATACCAACAATGTGTTCAGGTAAGTAACCCAAGACAAATGTACAGAAGAGAAGGAATTGCATTTGCTTGGTAGAAAACAGGCTTCCAAGGAGTCCAACTGGCCGGATGCCACAACTCACAATGATGAACCCACACTGAAGGCAGTTCTGGGCTCTGCCCTGTGTGGAAAAATGACTCATGAATGAAGTCTCACCAGAAGTTACTCAAAACTGGCTAAAACCTAGACACTCAACAGACAGAAACACTTTGTCCAAGAACTCAATTATCTGCTACCATTTTGAACACACAAAGTAATCATTTTTAAAAAGCTGTATGGCCAATGTCCACGATGAGTTTATTTCATAGGGAATCCCCATCCCACCCAACCCCGGAAAAAAAAAAAAATCCCATGATTTTCTCAGACACCACACAGTACCTGGCACTTTGAATTTCTCTTTCATCACAGCATATATAAAAAGAAAACAACAAAAACACATTAAAAACATACTCCTTAAATTAGCAGATTTAAAAGGAAATCTTGAAGCAGTGTTTTGTTATGCTTTGATTAAAACTATCTATAAATCAAAGTGCACTTGTATAAAGATAGCAACATTTCTATTAGGGTATAGGTTATTTTGCTTTATTGTGGTCTTTTATCTAGATATAAAACTTTTAAAGCTTTCTTCATTAAGAGTCATTCTTCTGCAATACATAAGTTATTGATCCACTGACTTTATGAACCAGTTTTTTTTTTTGTTTGTTTTCTGTGCTTTTCTGCTGTACATCATTATACAAACGGCACACACATGCCTTCGGAGTAGGCACGGTCAGATGCTGCACTTCCAGGAACTTAGGACGAGGGGCAGTGTGTGAAATGACACAGCAGCAGTCGAATCCTTTGGCTCATCTTTTTGAAGAAGTCACCAGATGAAACTTACAAATCACTGATAAATTCATCTTTTTGGTTAACAGGCAGATCCATCTGGTACATTACTGCTTAAAATGCAACACTGCTTTAAAATGACCACACTCTTATTCCCATCTTGCTGCTCAAGGATGCCACTGTTATAACTGGTGTGACAGGACAGGATGATACAGTAAGGCACGGAGTGGATGGTACAGATAAAAACGAATACTTTAGGCCTAATTTGTTTCTCTGCACAAATACGAAAATATGTACCGTCTTCAAGATAAAATAACAAAGAAATACATAATTTTTGTTTACGAAATACCTATACAAAATTTTAAAATTTACACCATCTGAGCTGCCAAGAAAGGTTTAAAAAAGTATCTTTTTTTTTTCCATACATAAAGCTTCCTCTCATCAGTAGGTCCATAAGAACTTAGGTTCAAAATGTCCAGCACTCAATAGAGGGGAGAGGGCCGTAATTCCCCTTCCTGCTCTCTCTAACCCCAATATAAGACAAAAACGAAGGTCAGATGTTGACAGTAGTGTATTCTACTTATTAGGAACAACTGAAACTGAGAAACAATCAGGATGGGAGGCTACTGGCACGCGGAGTGACTGAGGGATGCTTAAGGCACTTTGTGCGAGAGCAGCATCCTGGCACGGGGTGGTGAACACAGGCTGCAGGAGGCTCCTCAGTCGCACGCACGGGAACATCTCTTTTGACAGCAGGGAAGACACAGCAGGCCAAACGCGGGTGAGAGCTACACCGACGTGGTCACTCGGTCGGCGGCGGTGGCGGCGTGGTTGACCTCGTTTTTGTTGGAATCCAGTCCTTTGGCGGCATTCATGTCGTTCCGCAAATTCTCCACCGTCTTTTTCATGTGCTTCAGCTCCCCCGGGTGTGGAGTGGCCCGCCTCTGAAGTGTTCTCTGCAAACAAACAGAGGCCCGGGGGTTTGGTTTTGTCCACTACTGTTTCAAAGCATGCAGGGCGGAGGCATTAGCATTCCAATACATAGCTTACAACTTCAGAAATCCGAGTTCCAGGGGAAAAGAGCTTTCTTCCCAGCTACATGCATTCATCAGCTGCTCAGCCCGAGTTCATGGGACATTAAAGTAACTTCGTAGTCATGACAGAACATATTACTTTTAGAATAAAGGAATACATTCTAAAATATTAGTATAAAATAAGTTTCTACATGTTAACGGAGAATAACAAAATTTAAGATACAATTATAGAATAAAGAAGAAAAATAAATAAATATTCTAAATTAAATTTACTAGAACGTTCTTGTGTTACTCAGACAAGTGTGGCTCTGGTTTCCTTCACCCCTCAGGGCTTGGGAGTGGAAAAAGAGAAAGCAAAAAAGAGGACTTCATCTGGGTTGGCTGCTGTGTGCCAGTTGCTGTTCTGAGGAAAGTGCACGTTCTTCTAATAAAGACCACAGCGCTGACAGTTAAAGGGACAGGGCTGGGCAATTGGTACATTTTCCCATTAGTTAATATAGGACGTGCTCATTATCTCACAAAGCAGCGTTTCCATCTTTCCAAAGGCCTATCTTAGAACACATTAGCTTAACAAAGAGCATTTCTGAGGTAGTAAAGCAACCACTGAAATAATTACACTCCGAAACGTCCGTGGTAAGCATTAAAGAAATACCGCCTTTGAAGTTCCTTTATCACCCCTTGTTCCCATTTTTCTCCCTACCAAGGCAGATGCCTAAAGCCCCCTCTGGTGACACCCAGACCACTAAAGACAATTTTTAAAGCAGCCTTTGGGGGGCCGCAAGCACCCTCTCTCAGCACTGCTTGTGAAAACCCAGCTAGCACAGAGAGTTTAAAAAGCTAGTGTGGGGGCTGGAGAAATGGCCCAGTGGTTAAGAGCACATAACTGCTCTTCCAGAGGACCCGAGGCTCAGTTCCCAGCACGCCTGTTGGATGGATCACAACTCCACGTAACTACAGCCAGCACCAGGGCATCGACAGCCTCTTCCAGCCTCCGTGGGTAGCATGCATACTCAAACACACATGCATACACATGACTGAAAATGAAAATCTTAAAAAAAAAAAAAAGAACCAGCCAGTGTAACTCAGTATCAAGTTCAGAGCTGAAACACAGGACATCTGAGAGACATTTTCAAATATGAACCAAAGAGCGGGGCTTCAAACATATTCCTGATTTCTAAATGGAAACTTGTCAAGACAGTTCAACCAAGATCACAAAACTCTACACAAGGGCCATGGTGGCCTGGTATGCCAACAAGAGCCATGTCTTGTACTGAGTCACATAATGACATGTGAATGGAGTGAACACAGCCCAGCCACGAGCAGTGTTAGAGACAGGAAGAGATTTCATTCACACAAGCAAAAAAATAAAAAAAAAAACAAACAAAAAACGGGGGGAGGGAGGGGGAGAATTGCCAATTTTAGAGAGAATATGGGGACAGAAGAGGACACTATCATAAAGAAATAAAAACACCAAAACCATTCAAGTCATAACAATGTCAAAAATTCACTTTGTATTATTGGTGCTTCGAGAATTAGTTTTGTTTAAAAAACAAACAAACAGACAAAATCTAGATGTTGAAAGGCAAAACGGAAAATGTACTATACAAAAACAAAGAAAATCCACGTAAGGCGCCACAGTCCACCGTGGATGAATGTCCACCCCCGTACCGTTTCGCTTTCGTCTTCATCCTTTTCGTCTTCCAAGAACCGGATTGCACTGACCCTGTGTACCGTGCGGTCATTCCAGGCATCCTCAGAGACGTCATTCACCAGGCTTTCCAGGGCACCACAGCGAGGCAGGCTCTCTGCAGGGACAGAGACAACATCAGCCGGGAATGCTGGCCACGGCTGGGAATGGCTGCACTGTAATTTAGTGGCTCGCTGGTCAGAATCCACATGGAGGCCCGCAGCGCCAAAAATAAGGAGGGCAGACCACTGCTGCAACCTCCAACCTTTGCTTTTCATTAACACAGAGAGCAAGAAGCAAAAAGGCCTGGGCAGAATTAGTCCTTTATAATGGAACTCCATCTGAGATCCTCTGAGGTAGCTGCTAGATTGGGATGCTTAATGTTTCATCATAGAAGGTTCCAATGCACTAAAGGGTGCTCTGACTCTTTTCACACAATGAGCACAGCTTTTTGTCTTTTTTTTTTTAATGTGGTTTGGTGGCAGTCAAGGGAGGCCAGTGCTCTCTCTCATGGCACTTTGCTACACTTTCCTGAGACTAGCAAAGTCATTTTGGAGTGTTCCAGCTCCAGGGACTCCAGTATTCCTACCAAATCCGTATCTCTCAGCAATGGATTCATACCATCATTTTGATATTTGTGTGAATATTTTTTTAAAATCACAAAATTTACAAAACAAAGATATAATGACTCAAAATAATTCACTGGTTTAAAGATACCGTGCCAACGGTATTTATTACCTGGGAATCCTCCAATATCAGTTTGGATTTTAACAAGCTACCCCACCGATAAGCATTATACTTTTATCCTTACTGTGTAATTCCAAACCAAAGGGTGGCTTTGGGAATTTCAGTCATGATAAACAGAGGCGAGTGATCTTTTCGTAGGGTTCAGTTTGCCCCTACCTTGCTTCTGGTAGGAGCAAACTGAACAAAACGGCAAGCAAACTAGGGAAGAGGAGGCCCTATGGGCAGACACTAGCTCCAGCTCACGGTCCTTCGGAGAAAATCACCTTGGGAGATAGGCTCGGAAGGCAGCTGAGGAAGTAAGACACAAGTTAAGATCTTCTCCCCTGTGGTGCGGTCTGTGTCCGTCTGGAACGTGAGCAGAGGCTGGGACTGGTTGTCGGATAACCACAGGGCTTTCAACTTCAGAGCCGTCAGAGATAAGGGCAGATGACGCAACCTGACATGAAACAAGAGATGTTACAACCTGAAAGGTCAGGGAACTGACTCCTGCTAACTCAAGTGGGAAGAAAATAAAAGGCAGAGCCCTCAGACTGGATCCAGAGAATAAAAAGATATGTTCATAAACAGATCTGCCAGGAGAGAGAGTCACAAGTGAGGTGCCCACTTCTCTTTACTGCTACCACTGCTCTCCGTAGGACCTCCACAGCACGTGGCTAAACAGCCCAGACAGTATAAATCACGTCTCACTGGTAGGCTGCTGGGGGTCCCCAGGGGTGGGAGGAAGGAGAGAGGCAAAGAATTCAACTTCATTCTGCACCTGCTGCACTTGCCATCTCTGGGGAGACCCTCCCAGCTATTGCTTTAAACACTGACCTTTCAGATCCCTGTCACTGTCAATTCTCAGACTCAGGTGATAATTAACAGTCGCATCAGATTATTATTGAATTTCAGATCAGAGAATCCACATAGGAACACTTTAAAAGCTGAAATGGGACACCTGAATATTAGCTGTATATTTATGCTTGCACCAAGATTTGGTAGACTGTGGCCATCAAAATGTCCTTCATAAAAATAACCATGGGTAATGGGTTGTTACCTGAGAGTGTAAGCTCAAATAAATAAACCCTTTCTTCCCCAGCTTACTTTCGGTCACGATGTCTATCACAGCAATAAGAACATAACTAACATAGAAATTGGTGCCAGGATTATGGATCATTGCTGTGTCAGGCACAACCATGTTGTCTGGGGGAGGACTGTCAGAGTGTTCGGAACTTTGGGGTGGGAATGACATTGAGTTCTGTGGAAGCTTAGAAGATCGCAATGTTGAAAGCAGGGCAGACAACAGAGGTCTGGCTTGTAAAGTTCCAGGGGGAAGCAAGGACTCCACTTGGACCATTTGGTGGTATTCTGAATTAAGAATCTGTGGTTCCAATCAGCTCAGGTTGGAGAATCAGATATGACTAACCAATGACCATTGACGTGAAACCTTTGTTTTACTGCAACAACGGATACTGGTTAGCTGGAGCTAAGAAACTAACTGTGGCCCTAGTTAGGGTTTCCATTGCTGTGATAAAATACCAGAACCAAGAACAACTTGGAGGGGAAGGGGCTTATTTTGCTTCCACTTCCACATTACAGCTCATCATCCACGGAAGTCAGAGTAGGACCTCAGGGCAGGAACCAGGAGGCAGGAACTGATGCAGAGGCAGGAACTGATGGCGGAGTGCTGCTTATTGGCTTGCTTGCAGAGCCCATGAGGAGTGCTGCTTACTGGCTTGCTCAGTTTGCTTTCTTATACACCCAGGGACACCGACCCAGGGGTGGCACTGTCCAGTGACTTGGGCCCTCCCACATCAATCATCAAGAAAATATCTTACAGGTGTTCTCACAGAACACCTCTTCTCAGTTGCAGTTCCTTCTTCCCAAATGACTCGGGCTTTTGTCGAGTTGACATAAAACTAGCCAGCAGGTACTGATTAAGAGACCAGCATCACCGGGGTAAAAACTTCTGGGAATATTTTCCCAGGATCAGTGCATAAAAGCCAGGGTCCAGAGGGGGCCAGGGCTGCATGTCACGCTGGCAGTTAAACTTGGTAGTGTCTGAGAGTCTCACAGGTGGTGCTAGCTTTGAAGCCAAAAGGGGGTCATGGAGAGCAGCTGAAGCTTGGCACTCTAAGAGGCCGGGAGAGGCCATTGGTGAAGGTATAGCCTCAATTACAGTGGAGACCCCAGGATTGAAGGGGTCATGGAGAAAAGCTGAGGTGTGTACCATGCGGCAGAATCAGAATCCCAAAGAGAGACTAGGAGGCCATGACTGAAGGTGCAGCCTATGGAGACTCCAGCACACAGGAGATGCCAGGACCAAACCACCAAGGACAGTAACAGCTGAGGAGTGACAGTGGCTTGAGCATGTGGGACAAGCTGTGTTTGGTGCAAATGACAGAGCTGAAGAAACGGAGCCTCCCTCTGGAGCCCAGAAGACCACGAGTCCCAGGCACCAGGCACGGAGCAGACTCCTGAACTCAGGTTTTACTTTTATTTGATGTGACCGTGTCCTGGTGTTTCCCTCTTGGAGTAAAAAAAAAAGTATGTAGCATATTGTTTTTTTTGTTTTGTTTTGTTTTTTTTTTTAATTTTACAGGAGCCCACAGTTGAGAGATTTGGGATATTTTAAAGAAACTAGACTTCTATAGTGTTTGAATTTTTAAAGACTGTGGGGGCTTTTTAAGTTATTTATGTTTTACATTGTGATATTAATATGAATTATGGGAATGAACAAGGAAGAAACGTTTACAGTTGAAGTGATGTGTTTGTGTGTCAAACTGACAAGGGGTCAACTGTCCTGGTTGGTTTTGTTTTGTATTTGCTTTATGGTTTTTTTGTTTTGTTGTTTTTTCAGTCAACTTCACACAAGCTAGAGTTATTCCAGAAGAGGAACCTCAATTAAGAAAATGCCTCCATCCCAATTGCATACAGGCAAGTCTGTAGGGCATTTTCTTGATTAATGATTGATACGGAAGGGACCAACTCCTTGTGGGTGATGCCACTCCTAAGCAGGTGGTCTCAGGATGTATAAGAAACAAACTGAGCACGCCAGGGGTATCGAGAATAAGCAGCACTCCTCCATGACTTCTGCTTCAGTTCCTGCCTCCAGGTTCCTGCCTCGGCTTCCCCCAGTGACAGAGTGTTACCTAAAGTATGACATGAAATAAGGAACCCCAAGTTGCTTTTGGTTGTGGCCTCTATCGCAGTAGGAACCCAACCAAGACAATCTTGCACTAATGAAGGTCACACCCATTTCCCTGCAGTGAAGAGCTCACACCAATACAAGGACATCTGAGGCATCTGGGAGAAAGCAGCTGTCCTCTCCACCCCTCTCCTCATTTAGATGTGTTTGTTCCTCAAATGAGGCAGCAAGTGAAATCTCTGTTGCTGGCCCCAAAATCATTTTTCTCTCTCTATAACATCTGTTGTATACACATTCAAACTCAAGGAGGTTGAAGGCATTGTTTTTGGCCAGGCACTGTGACAGAGGTATGAACATGCATACATACATATGTGAATATCCACTATAGGACTGAGGACACAGAGCAGTGGTAGGGCACTTGTCTAGCATGTACAAGGCCCTGGGTTCGACTGCCAGCAGCAATGACATACACAGACACACGGACACACAGCACGAGCATCATGTATGCAAACACTTTTATGTTATAGGAATGAAATGTTCTGAATTTTTACTGTTTCTTTTTAAAATCGGAGTTAAGCTAATAGCCTCTAAAATGTTAAAAATTCCAAGTGTTGCTCAAGAACGTTACAGTCAGCAACTCTGCTGTTCTTGTTCACAACACAACGTACAAAGGGGGAAAAAAATCAAGACTTGAAAACTGGCACAAAACAGACAATCTGCTCCCCAATACCTCAGAGCCATTACCCGCTGCCCAGTGAGCCCTGGCAAAGGCGAACGAGAGGCTAAAAATATCACCAACAAAGAACAGCTTCCAAGGATGACAAGTGGGTGATAAAAGCTGAAATAAATTACTAGACTCTACAACAGCAGACCTGTAATCGTATTCCAACTCACATTAACGAGTTGTCTGAAACACTGGCTTTCCTGTGAAGAGCCCAAGTGCCAGCCAGCTCCAACGCGGGCGGGCGGGCGCCGCTGACCAAGTCTACACCACACACCAGCCTGTTCTCGACGGATCTGTACACACCAGTGTCACCTGGAGTGCTCCTGTCCCTACACAGCCTGCACACATTCTGCTGGCCAGGGCAAGTGGCTTCTCGGGACTCGCTGTGGCCTGCTCACTGCAGACACATACACCCTCCTCTGCTTCCCTCAGGGAAACCATCTGACTGGAAAGTCAGAAAACGGTATCAATACACTGCAGCTTTCCAGAGGAGTAAGTACACTTTACAACCTCAGTTGGTACCTTAAGTACCAACCTTAAGTGGTATAACCGAAGTTGTACCACTGGATAACAGAATTAGAGCAAGCAGCCATGGTCTCACTCACACACATCTCTGTGCGCTCTTAAGCACCCCACCCCAAGAAATAAAAAGCTGGTGTTGACGGTTTCGCGCTGGCGGTCTAGGAGGAGGGCCAAACAAACTGTGACCAACCCAGCCTCAAGGGACCTTTCACGCCTCAGGAATATTACAGCAACTACTTTGCCAAAGGTATTTAAGAACTCAGCGTGCCTCCTGGCTAATGGAGTGCTAGCCAATGGCTGAACATTGCTATACTTTATGTATTTCATTTGTTTGTTACTTCCAAGTAGAATGTCCTAGTTTCAAGCAGTTTTCAAAACATGTCTGAAGTATATAAAAGGTTAGACAAGAGCATCTGGGGGGGTGGGGGGGGAGCAAATCTCTCAAATGAAAGTCCCATGTACTCAAAAGTCTCTATCATCCTCTACTGACATGGGCGTGACTGTTGATAGCTTGGTGTAGTCAGATATGGTTTTGTTTTTAAAAAAACAATAAAATTTAAACAACAACATTCAATACTTGCTTTTTCACTCAGCATCATGAGTCTTCATTTGAATGCGGACCAAAAAAAATCTAATTTTTGATGACTTAATATTCAAGTTTAAAAATGTTTAAATTGTTTTATTAGGACATGTATGTCTATACATAAATACACACACACACACACACACACACACACACACACACACACCACAAAACTCAAAAGTCTAACCTACCCACTAACAGATACTGTTTCTAGTGTTTGGTACTATTTATAGAAGCAAGGGCCCCAAGTACCCTATTGTGTGTTCCTGGTGAGTATTTCTAGGCAGAGAGTTTATGAAGAGTTAAGAAACTCTGTCCTGTGTCCCAGAGTAGCTGATGATACAGAATACTACCCGTCACTGCCACAGAGGGCTTCATAGTTCCCACATGGTACTTACTCTAGACTCTCTCTTGCAGTAATACATCCTCTCAGGTCTATTAAAGCAAGTTCCTGCACAGTAGCAACCAGTCTCGCTGGCAAGTCACGATTATATCCCTGAGAGCAGAGCTAAAGGCTGTACCTTCAATCATCTCCCATGGATGACATTTCTGCAAGTTTCAACACTGACATGGTGATATTATTATTATTACTAGTTTCAATACTGAAATTTTAAAACAAGTAGTGATTAAACATTTTTAAAGGCTGAGAATTTAGTTATGAATTTATATATGGATGGACAAAATGGCACAGTGAGCTGACTCAGATGACGACTATGTACCTCAACTTCTTAACTGAATGTCTCCACCCCAACCCAAGCATAATAAAAATGTAACTTCCCTTTCTTCTGAGAACTGGAGAATGATGCCCCTACTCACAGGAAACAGTTTTAGAAGCCAGAGCCATCTTTCTGCTCAAGAATTAGGAATGGAAATTCATACTTCCCAGTATAGCTAGGACCAGGGAAATGTCCAGAGTTCCTGAGTTTCCTGGACTGCAGAAAAGCAACTGGAAAGAACAGTACTTCACAAGCTACAAAGGCTGCAGTGAGCAGCTAGCAGAAATTGACATTCAGGCCAAATCATTCCTGAGTTCCCAGTCACTTCTTAATGGCCTGAAGAATCTATCAAGATTTCCCCAGAGGATTAACCTTTAAAAAGGTGAGCATTCCGAGGCCATAGCTCACCTCCAATTACAGCTTATTTAGCCCGGCTGTCTAGGGTCCATTGCAAAGGATGAAGAGTGTGGGCTTGTGCCTGACCTAAGTGACCAGCTAATCAGTACGTGGGAGTCAGTCCCACAGCACTCTTTGCCCTGCAGGCCTTTACCAAGTAAAATCAGCTCTCTCCAGTTTAATACATTACTGCTTATCTATCCCTCTCACATTCAAAAGCAATTTTAAAATTCCTGTTAGCAATGAAGATCATAAAACCCTTTTTGCAACACCAGGTTGCACATTCTGCAAAGCTACTAACATTTTCCTTCAGTCAAGAATTTACCAGGCATCCACCATGTGCTAGAGGCTGTGATGGGAAAAGCGATACAATGACACAGAAGCAGGCCCTGTCCCTTAAGACAACATCAAGTTCAGAAGGGTCACACACGCATACGTGCCAACAGGCATCACTACAGGGGAAGCTCTTTACGAAGATCCAAAGGGGGAAACCCCAAGAGAAAATAAAGTGGGTGACGAAGAGCCAAGGCAGAGTCAGAGAGGGGGTCCCAGGTGGAAAGGCTAGCTCGTGCACACCCAGGGAGAAGGTGCATAAGGCATCTGGAGTGCTGAAACTAACTCGGAATGCTTGACAAGGGGCTGCGTTCTAGACCACAGAACCTGGGCACAGCGCAGAGCTGGGAATGTGAGGACGAGCACTGCTATTCCTCACAGGGACGCCACCTGCTTTTGACTGTAGTTTGGATTCTGAATCATGTGGATACTCTGACATTATGGAGCCTCTCCCCATAAGCACGCCCCTACACAACACAACTTTATTTATGGATTCAGGAGGTTGAAAATGACTAGCACAGAACAGCAAGACCCATGTTTAAAATTCAGCCAGGTTTGGTAATATGTGACTCTGGTCCAGGCTTCTTGGGAGGCTGGGGCAAGCAGATGGCCTAAGCCTAGCTTCGACAACATCCTGAAACTCTGCCCTGCCTCAGGACAAAAAAAAAAAAAAAAAAAAATTCAAACGGTTTCAAGCTCATTGTGCAGACAGAGTCTCTTAAGGCCCACTGTGACTTACGAAAGTAGCTACAGACGCAAAGGCAGAGCGTCCAGTCCACTGTCTGGTCTTGTAGATGCACTGTCATCTAGGAAGCCCTCTGCTCTGAAGTAGCCTAAGTTCAGGTGCGCTGTCAATGCTCCACCTGGCTCTAGTAGTCTGGTCCCCACCAAGAATTCTCTAACCCCTCTGGTCGTGCAGTTAGGCAGTCTATGCTCCGTTAGAGGTGGCCAGGCCACAACGGCAGAGATAACACGGCCAAGACGGGGCTACATATATGTTTGTTTCTCTCCAGCAAAAGCCTTCCTTACCTGTTCCCTGCCACATCTAGGACATGGAGTTCCATGGCCTGCGACACCTCCGCAGGTATTCGAGTCAGTCTGTTGTCCCGGACGCAGAACACGGTGAGGTTGCAGCAGCCGCCAATCTACAGTGGGAGAGAAAACGCATCTGTTCTTTTCTCCATTTTTGAGGAGGGGTGGGGTAGGATATTTTACCAACAGCATGAAAAAGATGCATAAAATATACCATACAATTTTAAATTTCACTGGTGAGCATATATGATTACCAAATATATGCTGATAGCTGTCAGTTATACAAAATGTTAAACATATTCTACGTTGAATAAAGAAAATACTTAATACAGTTCAAACTCTCATTTGGAAAACTATCACTTTTCATCGCTGATACCTAATGCACCGCACTGGTTAAATGATAACTAAACTACACAAGTCCAGGATGTATTATTTAGCCATAAGGGAATTAAACAATTCTACTTCAAAATACTAGGCCAGAGGTAACGCTGCCACCAGTACACACAGCTCAAGGCCTGCCCTATAACTCCCATGCTTTCAATATTCCAGGGTTAAGCAAGGAAGGGAGGGACCTGATAGATTATACATGCATTGTCACTAAATATATTTGAGTATCTTTTGGTCACTCATAAATTAATTTGGCAAAATCACTTTCCCTTGAGGAATGCAAAACCATCAACATCTTAGTGAGAAGCGACACTGGTAAATGAATAGTTTGTCTCGCCACGGTTTGCTGTCAACAACTTCATTATACCAAGAGCTGCGTCCACATTCAAGTCTATTCCAGGGCGGCTGAACTTCCTATGTGTGGTCTTCAAGACACACTAATTCAAGACTTTACTGGACAAATCGGCCATGGATTTGTGAGTCAGAAAGGGCTGAACCAAAGGAATCTCAGACACAACCTTCTCCAGACTCCATAAAGCACTGCATTCTTCTGGCCTTTGCCATCCCGAGCAGAGAAAGCTCATGAAGGGACCCATTGATGTCCCTCGGACACATGGGAAAGTAGTACCCCAGGGCCTCTCACCAGAGGGAGAGTCTGGCCTCCTCAAGGCTGTCTGAATAGATCCCCTGCCCTGTTTTACTTCTGTGTGTACTTAATACATGAATATAACACCCCTAAAAGGGCACAGTACATCTTTACAAAATTGCTACATAGTTAACCTCATGCATTTTCCTTTGATTTCTTCTTCTAAGAATATCAGGATTTCCAATTACTATATTTAACTGCAGAGTTCAACCATAACAGATGTAAACATATTAACATTACAAAACACACAGATCTGTCTCTTGTCACACAGCCTCAATGCACAGAGGCTGTCCCTTTCAGGTCTCAGAATTCAAGTTTCCCATCCCAGTAAAACTAGTTTATTCCCTCTATTTCTACATCATTACTTCCTATAGAAACACCTTTCTTCTTTCTGTTTTTAAAAATCTTACCAGTAATCCAAACTGACTGACTGTCCTTCAGCCCCTCCATAGCTTTCCCAGAACCCCTGGTCATTGTGATAAACTGCCATCTACATTTCTTTCATACTCTAACAGGACAAAATGTCTCATGGAAATCCTCACGGGCACTTGACGAGATTGCCACTTTGTACACATGTACACAAAGTTAGAACACTGGACAAGAGCACCACCTCTCCCATCTACCCTCCATCCATCGCCTATGCGCCACCAGAGAGCTCAAGCATGTTCACCTGGACATCGTAAGAACTACCTGACTGCATGTCCCAATACCCTTTACATGAAAATCAGTGAAGGACTGACATGAGCTCACTATCATGTTCCCTGAATCATTTGTGTGTATTCTGATCTCTCTTTTGGTTTCATGGGCAGAATTTGAAGGTTCCCTGGCGGTCATCAGGATCAAATGTCTATTATCACTTAGAAATTCTGGGAAGCAGAGTCACTGTTTAAATACCCTATTACCAGTTATGTAGGAAGCTGGTATTTTAAGCCTCCCTGAAACCACTAATAACACCTTCCAAGAATACAAGGGTTTGGATTTGGAGTCTCTAAAAACTACAGAATGTAGCAGGAAACCCAAGTTTAGCTCTTTTGTGTCAATGTTAATTCAGAATGATCCTATATTTAACTGTCTGCCATTGAGTTAGCCTAGGAAAGGTCTCAAGATCACCATGGAAACCTTTAAAGCAGTGGTTCTCAACCTTATCACTACTGCGACCCTTTAATACAGTTCCTCATGTTGTGGTGACCCCAACCATAAAATTATTTTCCTTGCTACTTCATAACTGTAATGTTGCCACTGTTATGGATCATAATGTAAGTATCTGTGTTTTTTGATCGTCTTAGGCAACCCCTGTGAAAGGGTCATTTGACAACCCCATGGGGTCATGACCCATGGGTTGAGAACCACTGCTCTAAAGGGGAATTCTTATGGAGCAATCTGAAGACCATAATCAGACTGATGATTCAGAGAAGCAGCCTAGGTCAGGCACCCATGCTGCTTGCAAATGGCTGCCTGCAGGTAAGAGGCTGCTATCTCATGGTACTGTTCTTTCGATATTGGTAGCATAAACAGAACCCACATCACACAGGCAAAAAGGAAAACTTACAAGAAAACAAAATCTGGCCTGAAATACAAGGTGAACAAAAATAATATACATGATTTTAGAATCCTTTTCAGAGCCTGTGCTATATTATATAAATGTTCCCCACTTCAGCCAGGTGGTGGTGGCGCACGCCTTTAATCCCAACACTTGGGAGGCAGAGCCAGGTGGATCTCTGTGAGTTCGAGGCCAGCCTGGGCTACAGAGTGAGTTCCAGGAAAGGCTCCAAAGCTACAGAGAAACCCTGTCTCAAAAAAAAAAAATGTTCCCCACTTCATGAACATTTTTGAAATTACATGGTTTGGAGATTCCACAAATTATTGGACCACACAAAGAACAAGACACTATGATCTTCAGCATATATATCATCAAGAATATGTTCTACTGCCATTAAATTTCTCAAGGATTTTACTGGCCGCACAATACTACCCCCTTCAGATATATAAGAGATTATTTCACAAACATCCACGGCTGATGGTGCCCGTTAGTTCCCAGCACCTCTTTGCCTCTCTCTGCACTAGTTTAATCATCTGGTAGATGGTGATACTGACTTGTCTACACCTCACAAAAGTACTGTAAGAATCAGACAAGAACTTGACACAAGGGACTGGTACATGACAGCCACCTCTGTATACACTCAGGACAGGGATGGTACCTGGGGCATGTTTGATGCTCCTGTCTAAAATCTGAGAAACAAGTCTTGTGTGTGTCTTAATATGAATGGACTATTTTCTTAAGAATAAATTTCTAGAAACGGAAGAGTAAAATGTCAGCCCCAGCAATTTATACTTACACAATAATATGTATTTTCCCTGCAATATTTGTCAACATTTGGCATTTCACTTAAAACCTTAAAATTCTGATATATTAAAATGTCTTCTCACTTCTGTGAAAACCGATGAGATGAATTTCCCCCATACTCTCCCTTTCTGGGTATCACTTGTTTTTGGTTTTGCTTACTTTTCCATGACAGACACATCTTTTGCTCAGTGACATGAAGGACTTTCTGATAACAGTTAAGATTTTCTTCATTTGAGATTAAATGTCTTCCTACCCATAAACTGTTTTCAATCCTCTTTCAGACAAGGAATCTTCCAGGTAGACAAAACCATCACACTCACCAACTGTGTGTGCGCCTGCTTGCATGTGAATCTTAGTGTGCATTTGAAGGCTGGGTGGCAAGCTCATCTTTTCTCAAGTCCCATTCTCCCATTTTGTAGACAAGTTTCTCGTTTGCCTGGAACTCCCTCATCAGGCTAAGCTAGCAGGCCAGGAAGGCCCAGGAACCCCTGTTTCCGCGGTGCTGGGGTTACATGCTCCACTTTTCTTAACGAGGGCCTCCGGGCACTGAACTCAGGCCTCATGCTTGTGTGGCAGGCATTTTCTGACTGAGTCATCCCTTCAACCCTGTTAACCATTTCTTTTATGATTTATTTCCTGTTTCAAATTTAGGAATGCATTCTCAGTCTTCAGATCTCAGGGTCAATTGTATTTTATTTTAATATGTATAGGTTTTATATTATATTTATTATCACTAATTTTAAAATGCAAGGGCAACTTAGACCCAAACAAATTTAAAGTATAAGGCAAAAAGCTGTGAAATAAATACTCTAACATCATAAACATTTCTGAATATCGGAGTATTTACAGGAAATTAATATTTACACACTGCCTAAATACACACACACACACACACACACACACACACACACACACATATATATATATATATATATATATGAATGTCCTACGAACTCTACTGTAGCCCATTTGACCAAACAGGTGTGACATAGTTGGGGTACCTTTCTCAGTTTGATCCAATACAGACAAAAATAACGAGCAAAAAATGCCCTCTGTAGTCTAAACTTAGCCATATGCTCAATTTCTTTTAGCCAGAAGGTGTTTCAAGGTAGCATTTGGCTGGGGAATCCTGAAGGCACTACCCTCATTCATCAGACCCACAATCACACACTGGCTCCCTGCCCACCTACAAATCACACTCCTGCATTTTCATCCCCTTAACTCTTCCCCTTTCCCAGAAGAATATAAACTTAAGCAACAGAGTGAGAAATAAAACACACAAGTAAGTGGCTGGGAGCTCAGAAGCATGCCATGTGTTGCAAATGAGCCAGGTTTAGCCTTTCCACCACAAGCTGGAATCATGCCGACAGAGCACAATGTAGTGAAGGCAGATGAGGTGGCAAAAGATGCCTTTCAGAATTTCTGAGTAACTTACAATCTAAGTCACAGAAAAGCATTCTTTTGTGAAATAATAATCTGAACAAATGTGAGAAACACATAACGATACAAGAGTCCAGGCCATGCAGTTATTACATTTATTTGGAGAGAAAATGCCCATGGTTTACAAGGATGAACACACAGAGCAGTCAGACAGTTTGAATCTTCATGCACTTATGAAGCAAAACGGGAGTTGGAGACGTAACTGTAGTCAGAACGATACTTACAAGATGACAAGTTTACCTGACTTTTCTAAAACTCCAAGCAGCTAACAAGTAAGAAAACAAGAGACATTCATTCATTTCCAAATGTTTACTACAAAGGACACCACGAAACACAAACAGGATCCTTTACTGTGACCCAACAGTACAAACATCTTCCCCTCAGTCATTTGGGAAACTAGATGGGAATACATGCGGTTGGGAGTGAGGAACTGTGCTGTAAGACTGACGATATCAAATACCATCAAATAAGATGATGAGAGACGATATGGGGGAAACTACAGACACAGCAAACCAACAGCAATTATACAACTATGGACTTGGGACACAAAAATTGACTCGTTTTTGTCTTAGCTTAGATATGCCATGTATGCAACTTAATAGATCAAGGAAAAAAGGTAATACGTTTTCCAAAGGGAAGACTCCAAGAAATCAGGCATGGAGGCAGAGCTGGTGCTCACACACAGACAATCACAGGGCAGACTACACTAACTGTACACACCGGTGACTTGACATGTGGCTGGGACACACTTTGTGTTTAATTGGTCAGCCCCGATGAGACAAACAGTCAGACGATTTCTGCTGGGTACCAAACTGTGATCCATGGCAGAGCCAGAGACATACACTCGGTGACTTGCTTATCCTGGGATCTGGGTGTGTGTGTTTTAAGGCTCAAGATAGTCTAGAAAGATCTCACTCCTAAAAATGGAAACGTTTCTGCTTTATCTAGAGGCTGAAGAAAAAAGTATCTGTTTTATTCACTTATAAAACTCTACATGCCAGGAAATCAATCACAATTTCCCAGAAAATAGATAAAATGTAATAGCACAAATGCTTTAAAGCTAAAAATACTTTTGCAGTGGATGTAAGCAGACACAGAAGGTGCCATGTGTCACTCTCTAATCGGAAACACTGCTGAAGACTCATTTTTTTTAACCAGACAACTCATTGTTAAAATGACAGTAGCAATTTCATAATAAAAAATTCGTAAGATTCTCCCCTAAAATGTCTCCCTGGAAAAAAGAATTCATGAGCCACCCAAATACAATGGGAGAATGTTGTTATTAAACTTTAAAGTGCTCTCCTTAGCATTTGCCTCAAAAATACCCCTTAAGCTGTACTGATGTTCTAGAATGCCCAGACTAAAGGTCACTTGACCTTTCTTTACTGAATCAAGGTTTTGTACAATCTCCAGGACACACAGATGAAAAGGCCATGCTGAATCTGAATCCCTTGTGTTGCCCTGTTTTTACAGTCCCGTCATAGTGATTGGGAGCATCATCTTTGGGGCTAAAGCCGACTGTCCTCAGTTTTTGTATCTGTGAACTGAGGAAATCATCATGACTTCAAAAGCCTGAGTGAGTGGAGCGGCACAGAAGCACCACACACCATGCAGAGCATTAAGGAAGAAAGAGAGAAATCTCCTTGTGCTGATTCTGCATCCGATCCATTCCCCACCCAGAAGGGGAAAAACTAGTGCTCACACTATCAGCTGTGTTTTGGTCGACTGCTTACAGATTAGCAGCAAAATGTTTTGATTAGCAGAATCTTAGTTGTGTCCCAGTTTGACTGCGATGGAGATTTGAGTCCTTCTGTTGATGACAGTTTTACTTAGATGTGATAGCTCACGTTAAGGGTATGTCTGATTAGAAATG
Organism: Peromyscus californicus insignis; assembly: GCF_007827085.1. Lineage (NCBI taxonomy): Eukaryota > Metazoa > Chordata > Mammalia > Rodentia > Cricetidae > Peromyscus > Peromyscus californicus. Next base: position 72,238,334 of record NW_026294402.1, read on the forward strand.
TGTCCAGTTTTCAGTCTGTATCCTCTTGCTTCCACTCAGGGAGGTTATCTAACTTACCCAGAAGACGCTGGGCACTGGGAGCAGAGACCCAAGCTGAGAAAGGGAAAGGGGAAGCCCACACACCCTGTAAAGTAGCCCTTGGAAAAGAAAAGAGGTGGCCCTGAAGTCTGGCTGGTCAGACGCCAACTTTGAAATTATTCCGAGACAGATGGTGAAAAGGCCAGAGGAGAGAATATAGAGACAAGACTAAGTTGGCCAATGATCACGTGGAGGAAAGAAGCTTTTTCTATGAGGACCCAACAACCAGGAAGTCTCACCAACAGCTATTCGATAAAGGGGAAGGAAAGGACCAGAAACTCAGCTTTTGGCTATGTGACGAACACTAAAAACAAGAGCGAAAAGGCAGGCTCAGTCTTCCTCTTTCCTCCAGGACAGCTCTCCCAGCTCTCAGCACGCAGTAAACCTTTCAAAAAGGACACTAGACACCTCCGTGCTCCATTCACTGGGGGCTCTCTCTTCAGCTAGCATGTCCACCCCCTCTGAGGGACGTTAGGAGCCTCGGAAGAACCCAGTCACTCTCCACAATAGAGAGTGGTTGTCTCTTTTCACTAGTAGTGGTGGAGAAGGCAGCTTCCTGCTGGCCTTCCTCCGTAGGTGTGCCTTGAGAAAGGATTCCCATCCTAGACGTTAACGTGGCCTGACCTAAATCTCTGCCAAGAAATAGGGCTGCGTGATGGTCCACTTTTATAAGCACAATAATGGTTTGCAGTTAAATGCAACAGTTAAACCCCAAATCACCCACGTTCTCTGGCAAACTCCCAAATTACCCACTTCTGTCAATAGTCATTCTCTTTGGACCAAAACACCACTCTCTTCCCTCAACTTAAAATCCCATCAATCAACACTCTCTAATGTACCTGACACGTATTCTTGGATGCAGTCCTCCGCAGGTTCATACTCACACTCTCTAAATGCACCACAAGTCTTTTAAACACAAAAGAAAAAAAAAAAGAAAGAAGGAACCACTGGTGGACACTTCTGATCCCTTACGTATCACCATTATTACCATATTATTTCTTTAGTGGCACGTACCTCTTTTGGTAAAGACACCAGTTTATTTCTGTCTGCATTCAAGTTGTTCAACTTCTTAAGTTTTCCAATGCTCTTAGGTAAAGTCTGTTAAAGTAATACGTTCGTTATTAGCTTATCACATTTTTTTTTTACACAGTTCAGCAGAAAAAGCAATTATTTACAAGGACTTTAAGAGTATCAACAAAAGAAAATACTTCTTCCTGAATATGAGATGTCTGTAATGGTCACTTAGGGAAATGTAATTAAGTATTCTAAATTTCTGTTGATATGATAGTATGTTTGAAAGAAATTAAATCAAAGGTGGAGACAGGGGAATGTACTATTCTTCCACTCAACAAAGTGTGTATTTACACCCTCAAGGTTTCTACGTGCCCTTCCAGCATACCAGACCACCACAGGTGGATGGCGGCTTTGACACGTGGACGCTAGAATGTCGCATGGGTGCTGTGGGGCCAGGGGCACAGAAAGACCAGGGTGGGTGCCGAGAAGGGTAAGCGGGCCTGGCATGCTCAGCAGAGTGCTACAGCAGCAGGCGGGCTCCCAGGGGCTCTGGAACCTCACAGCAGAATCTGAGGGCGACTTTAGTTGTAACTGTTATGGTTTCTATCTGTAAGCCTAAAGCCACCACTAAGACAGGATGACCTGGGAACTTCAGCCACGCCTGCCAGAGGATAGCTATCTAAGGAAGGACCCCGAGAGGACCCACCACGTCTAAGTTTTTGCTCTCCGTAGGCTCTGACTGCTCTTTCCACCTAAAGGACACCACTTCACTTAATAACACTTGAGAAAGGGGAAGCAGGAGGAAAGACAAGAAGGGAACACAGGGTAGAAAGACAGCAAAAAGAGCAAAGTACTTGTTTCTTAAAAGGGCACGTACAGGACAATTATAGCAGAGGAAGAGGAGATGAGCAGGGCCTGGCAGATGAAGCCAAGGGAGACGGGAAGGGGACAGACAGCAGACACTGGCTGCCACCGTGCTGACCCACCCTCAGGAGGTGGTGCATGCAGTCTTTGCCCCTGGTAGGGAGAGGAAGCTTGGCCAAACTGTGAGTCTGGGCAGCTGCCCTCAGTCCTGGTTTTTAGGGTAGAGACGGCAGCGGTCAAAATTTTCCAACACCACTCTCCAGCTCAGAACACAGAGCAGTCTAAGCATCCATCCCCCAGGGCTTTCTCATTTCTTCTGGGTACACTAACATAGCTTACAGGCAGGCTTCACCAGGGATCTCTGTGAGGTGTGAGCTCAGTGCCCACGCTCTGAGGATGGAGCCCACATCCACTTTGCTTATGCAGCGAAAGTTGGTCTTCAGGCCACACCTCACTGTGGCAGGTGCAAAGAACTGAACTCACCCCAGCCACACAAGGCACTCACCAGGAGACAGTTTTCTGTAAGAACTAATTCCGTGAGATTTTCACAATCCCCAACGGCTTCAGGCAACTGTGTGAGTCTGTTCTGATCCAGCTTCAAGATTGACAGTTTCTTTAGTTTTCCTATAAAAGTGTCATTTAGACTCATTAGTCGTGATTCTTCACCTAACCACCACTTGGTTTTTTTTCCTCTCTGCTGTTCTTTTTTGTTTTAAATAATTACTTATTTTTTTTTCAACCAGCTTTTCAAACCGAAACTGTAACACTCTCATTTAGATCACTAAAGGTTGAGTGTTAAGAGTAATTTGTTCGGCACATCAGAAAGTCGGCAATTAGAAACAAATCGTTTGAAAGGGCTAACTAAAAAAAGCCAGAAAATTCCATGAAGGACCAACAGTTAGCTACTGATGCATCTGTAAGAGCAGGAGCTGTTCTGTGGATGGAAGAGGACCGTGTCTGAGGAATGAGTGAAGGGCCACCTCCAAGTCCCCAGGGAAACAAACCAACAGCGGAGGCACTCTTCATTATCTACTGAGATCCTAGCAAGGACACCTTCCCCATTAAAGGAGAGGATCACTTCTACACAAAGACAGACATGATGCTGGGGAAGGAGAAGTGAAGGAAGAGCTCTCTGGCCTTGGGCAGAGCCCTGGGGCAAGGAAGGACGAGTCATTCCTTAGCTCACTGTGGAGCAGAATCAATATCGAACTAAGTCCCTGGTGGATCCCCACAGGCCCTTGCTATCAGGAGATATGCAGGCACTATCCACAGGGCACAGTGCAGCTTGAAACAGCTCCTGAACCCTCTTCCCAGCTAGGAGTTTGAGAGCTCGAATAGTTCAAGTGACAGGCAAGTGACAGGGCACTTGTTTCTTCACGAAGAAGTGCAAGGTAATTTGTAGCCATTACCTTTGTTTTTCAAAGCTTTTCGAAGGAAACTCTCCTTTTGCCCATCTGAACCTCAATATCTACTAAGCCTACAACAGAGGGCCTTGCCAGAGACAGTCCTTTAATGCCCACAGCAGGTCAGCTCCTATTCCAAGCATCAAAACATCCAGTTTCTACAGCACCTGATGCCCCAGATGGTTCTAAATAAACATTTCTAGAAAGTCAGAATCCTCATCTGCTTTTCAACTGGTGCCGACCATCATCAGTTGTCATTTTCATCCTGACCAAATACCAGAAAGGAAGAGGTCCTTGGCCACACTCTTCTCCATACTCTTATGACAATCTGTGGTTACACACAGTTCCAGACAGGCGCTGGGCAGCACTACTGTGATGGGGCCATCAGTCCCTGCGATTACACTCTATCTCTGTCTCTCTGTCTCTGTCTCTGTGGGTGTGCATGTTTTAATTATTAGCACACATCTAAAAATTAACATTTTAAACAGCTGTGCAAAACAAGCAAACAAAAACTCTGATTTGGTTCTGTTTTCAAAATTTCTGTATTATAAGGCTTTCTACCTGAGAAATTCAAACAAATGAAGAACCAAAAAAAGCACATTAACAGACATGTCTCTTTCTTACAGGATTAGAAATGCATATACGGAAAACATTATGAAAATCTCTATTTAAAGAAGAACAAGTTCAGGCCCTTGAATAATAAGACAAGAAAGACAATATGATAAGAAACGTTTTTCACAGCTTAAGTAACAACACTTGTTCCATCACATTCTGTACTAATTTCTCACACTGGTCTAAGTTCCTTTAAAGAAAGGAAATGGAGTGGGTGTCGTGTGGTGGTGCACGCCTTTAATCCCAGCACTTAGGAAGCAAAGGCAGGCAGAGCTCCGTAAGTTTAAGGCCAGCCTGGTCTACACAGCAAGTCCCAGGACAGCCAGGGCTACATAGTGAGGGGAGGGGAGAAAGAAAATAAATAAATAGCAAGGGATGGTTAAAAGATCTCTCCCAGCATATTAAAAAATAACCAGCTCTATCAGTGTCCTCTTATTTATTTATTTATTTATTTATTTATTTATTTATTCATTTATTCATTTATTCATTTATTTATCACAATTTATTTATTTGGTTTTTTGAGACAGGATTTCTCTGTGTAGCTTTGGAGCCTGTCCTGGAACTTGATCTATAGCCCAGGCTGGCCTCAAACTCACAGAGATCTGCCTGCCTCTGCCTCCCAAGTGCTAGAATTAAAGGCGTGCACCACCACCGCCTGGCTTGACTGTCCCCTTTAAAAGCACCTTCCCAATGCACTCTCATCAAGAGGATGGAGTCCAAAAAGACCTAAGTTCTTAGTGATGTCCAAGCTACACTCTCATGGACTGTTTAGGATTCTCATATAAAACATCCTAGTGACTGCTCATTGGCCTTACACACGTCCTCTAACTGTGACTAGTCACTTTTATAATTATAGAGCTCAGATAAAGTAGACATGAATCAACACTTGAAAGTAACAATATTACAGGTTTCTCCAAACCAGGATGGAGAGACGTATTTGCTATCCCCTGCTTTCCTTCTAAAAAACAAGCAATGAGGAGCCACATTCCCAGCACTGAACAGCGATGAGCAAAGAATTCGAGTGAGTTCCAAATGCTCAAGACCACAGCAGGTGGAACTCTATGTCTGCTACTTTTCAATACTTACCAATGCCATCAGGAATTGTTTCCAGTAAGTTCTGGGAAATGACTAAGTCTGTTAAAGAAGTCAGGCCACTGATTTCATCAGGAAGTCTTTCCAACTTGTTTTCAGAGACATCTAAGCAGAGCAGGCTCTTCAGATTGCCTATTTCCTGTGAGAATGGCACAGAAAGAGAAACACATGCTTGAAGCTGGCACAGCACGACGGAATTTGCTATCGGGGCTTTTCACAACCAAACCTCAGGTCTACATCACAGAAACAGGAGCAGAAGGAATGTACGAGCTAGAAGATGGGGGTGAATGCTGTCAAACACTGGACATGACCTGACTGTTGGACTCATGACCTCACAGCACATGTGGTTGTCTGCACAAGATCAAGCTGTTCAAAACTCGAGCCCAGACTGGGTAGGGTCTCACAAAGTCTCACCCGCCCTCCCGAGTGAGGAGCTACTGGCAACTGAAGACTGCTGGAGAAAGTAGAGTCCTTTTTCTTTAAGAGCACGGCCCATGGTAGGTGGGCCATACCCATGTGCATATGGGCAGCACTTATTGGACTTACTGGGTCCAAAAGAAAAGGGAAAAAAAGAGGACATGAAGTTGGGAGGAGATGAAGCAGAGTAAGGGGAGTTGGAGGAGGGGAGTGGAGGGTGGATATGATCAAAATACATTCTATATATACATATGTACATATACATATAAAAATGTATGTTTCATACATATATATATGTATATATATATATGAAAAACTGTTTTTATAAATCTCCAGTTCTTTGGGAGGCAGAGACAGGCAGATCTCTGTGAGTTTGAGGCCAGCCTGGTAAACAAAGCGAGTTCCAGGATGGACAGGACTGTTACACAGAGAGACCCTGTCTCAAAGAAACCAAAAGGAAAAAAAAAAATCCTGAGTTCTGAGGCTAGAGAGATAGCTCGGTGATAAAGAACATGGGCTACTCTGCCAAAAGAACTGGGTTCAATCCCAGCACCCACATGCAAGTATATAACCATCTGCAACTCCAGTCCCAGGGGATCCAACACCCTCCTCAAGCCTCTGGGAGGCACTGCACAAATGTGGTGGACATACATACATGCCAGGAAAACACTCACACATAAAATACAAAAATAAAACAATTTAAGACCTCCGTTCTAAGTATGTTATTTTAATACATATCTAGGTGTAAAAACTTGAGTAAATTTCTAGACCCCTTTCCAATAAAAATGATAAACTATATGAATCACAGCCACAGAGTCTAAAGGGGGCTTTGGGTTTAGCACAACTTGATGCTAGAGGCAAAGGAGACTTTTAAATAAGCACTTACAGTGTAATCCACAGGAGAGGCAACTCCTTTGGGGTTAGAATGCCACATGCCACACAGTCATTTATACACATCTGCACAGCCATGTGTTCTCCCCTTTTAATGTCACACGGCTAGTATTTTATCACACTCCTGGTATTCCATAGCATTCTCCCCCATCCAGGAGTTCTCCGGCAAGAATTTCACACGTGTTCCAGGGAAATCTAAGCATTAGTCAACGGCTACCACAAGTGACTTATCTGTTTCTCTTTCTGGACTGCAGCCCACATCTCAGAAGTAGAGTCTAGTTTCTCAGTTCCATTAGTCACTAGGTGACATCATGAGAACCTCAGTGCCGTCACAGTGACAACTACATTTTAGTTGAGTGTGTCCTTCTGGTGTCAGACTTCCTGGCTTCTCCCTGTCACTCCCCACCCACAGCTCGTAGCCCCATCATGACTGGGCCACACAAGCAAGTGGGCAGCATGCAAACCGTTTGTAAACGGGACCATCCGCACCATGAAAGGCACAGTCTGTGAACACTCAAGATTCAAACCCTGTGACAGAGAAAAAGGAGGTAACAATAAGAAACGCCTGTTGTGCTGGAGAAAGCTTTTGGGGGGAGTTTCTCATTTGATCTATCTGAAACTAGACCTGCCTGCTAGACTCCACTCTGAAGAAGGAAATGGCTCAAGGGCCATTTCATTTAGAACATGGGTCTCACATCTGACAACAGTAGAGAAAAGACTAAACGCCGTGGTACACCAGCTTCATCCGAGAGTGCTATTGGGGGCGGGGGCAGGGGGAGCTCTTAATACTACTTTACATTAACTACCACAGGGGAAAAATGTAGTTAAAAAATGATCCTGCCGGGCGGTGGTGGCGCACGCCTTTAATCCTAGCACTCGGGAGGCAGAGCCAGGCGGATCTCTGTGAGTTCGAGGCCAGTCTGGACCACCAAGTGAGTTCCAGGAAAGGCGCAAAGCTACACAGAGAAACCCTGTCTCGAAAAACCAAAAAAAAAAAAAAAAAAAAAATGATCCTAAAGCACTTGGGCACATCACTAAAAGAGGCAGAGATTTATACTGTCTTAACTATGGTCTTTATAATCCACAGGTCTGCTGGGCTTGAAGTAAACTATCCTGGGCAGGGAGAATGAGATGAAGTACAGACTTCGGCATCTTTAGAGACGGCGGGCTGGGTTTTCAATCTCCCGTGGCACTGCACAATGGGGAAAGCTCAGGGCCTATTTGCAAATGTGTTTTTTAAACAAGGTTTCTTATCTCTGAGGTCTTCTCCCGTGGCACTGCACAATGGGGAAAGCTCAGGGCCTATTTGCAAATGTGTTTTTTAAACAAGGTTTCTTATCTCTGAGGTCTTCTAGAAAGCCCCACAGAAGCAGGAAAGACACACAGTTTACTGCTGTTGCTGTATATTTTGGGAGACACTAAATTACCTGAGGTAATTCAGACAGTTGATTTCCATCCAACCAGAGATCCTTCAGATGTAGGAGCGCCCCAATTGATTCTGGCTGGAACAAAAGGTAACATCATAGTAACAAGGCCCTAGACCTCCATCTTCTATTATGGGAGAAAGAATCATCAAATGGAAGAGGGTACCACAGCCGGGTTGGTTGTTACTTCTCTTCTATCAAGACTCCACTCCTAAAACTATCCAAACTCTTCCCTAGAATGCAAACACCTCCCCTCATGACCACCCCACTAGTCCTGACTCTCCCAAACCGTATTTCTCAACCACTGTGAACGGAAGCACATTCCCCATGATTCCTAGCTGTACCTGAAGAAATACATCCCTACTGAACTCCTCAAAATCACTTGAGATTATGAGGACAAAAAACATCAACTCCCTCAGATATACACTTACCAAATTATAGATTTCATTGTTTCCTAAATCGAGTTCTTCGAGTCTCCTCAGTTGGGCAAGAGAGCTGTTGAAACAACCCACAACAAAGATGCTCAGAGAAGGCTTGAGGCACACAGAGTAGTGCACTTCCTGTCTTGGACTAGTTTCCTAAAGAAAGCATGGTTCATGTGGATGTGGCAGGAAGACCGCTCAGGAGGGGCTATACTGCCAGTCACTCTGCACAAAATCCCCTTATTTTCCCCAGAGACTCACTCAGGAAGGTACGTAAGAAGATTCTCTCTCAGTTCCAGTGAAGCCAGGTTATAAAGACTAGAAATTCAAAGAAGAAAGCAGTGTTAAGAAAACGCCTCAGATAGTCCTACTCCCCCTCCACCGTCCACACCCCCACATGCTGCTCTTATTAAAACCTTTCCTGTTGTTGCTCCCCAGGATAAAAATATTTACCACCACCACCACCACTAATCAACATAATCTTCACTTCCCAAGTTTCAATACAATGGCATTAATAAAAGTATAGTGTTTGACCCACAAATACCTTATACATGAGACGTGGAAAGAACTCACTAGCCACTAAAGACGACCACTCCCTGAACTAAGACAGATGCCAACTATGTGCCTCTCAGCTTCAGAATGTTAAAAATGTGCTGTTACAAGAACAGCAGTGCCTTTAATCTTAAGAGGCTAGGACTTCTTCCTGCTATCAGTGAAATATCATGCCTGTTTTGAAGCAGGGTGCCTTGGTCTGACAAGAAGGCTCAGCTGGACAACCTGAGTTCTACCCCCAGGATCCACTGGTGGAAAGAGAGAACCAATTTCTGCAAATTGTTTTCTGACCTTTACAGTGGCATGTCCCAGCCCAAATAAATGTAATAAAAAAATTAAACTAGGGTGCCTCAACAAAGGCCAAGTGCTCTACCCCATGGCCACCAACACCAGGGAAAATGCCTCTCTTTTAATTCATCTGAGATAATAAAATGGGAGGCTCTGACCATACAGCTGACTTAATACTGTAGCTACACTGACGTTGCTCTTATCCTTACTAAACCCTAGCATGGTACTCTTTGGAGCAGACTCTCCTGTCTTTCAGATATAAGAGAGTCTGTCAGGACACTATGCCACAGGCAGATGCTCTCCCTAACGATGATTATCTGGGTCACTTTCAGACAGTGACTCATCAACAAAGCCCCCACATACTGAGCAAATTCTGCACTGCATGGTACAGATTCCAAAAAGCGACTATCCTTCACCACACAGATACCTACCTAGTCTCCATGCCAACCCCAAGTAATTTTGCTAATATTGCTTTTGCAGCATCTAGATTTGGAGGGATTTTATTTCTGAGCATCAACACTAATCTGCCTTAATCCTTTACTTTCTGCCTTTCCGACAATAAACAACAAAACTAGGACCATGTGGACTAAAAAGCCAGAGAGCATAAATATGAGTAAACAGTCCTTCCATCTATCGATACAAATCTGTATTTGTACACACAGATTCTCAACATGTGTTTGCCAGGAACATTTTTAACTATGCTAAGGACAGTATACATTCTGAATCTTGTCCAATTATAAACTGAATAAGGGATTGGAGACATGGCTCAGCATTTAAGAGCACTGGCTTCTCTTTCCAGAGGTCCTGGGTTCAGTTCTGAGCATCCACATGATGGTTCACAATAGTCTGTAATTCCAGTTCCAGAGGAGCTAATGTTCTCTTCCGGCACTGTGTGTACATAGTGCACACACATAAACCCATACACATAAAAATAAGAATCTGAAAACTGAATAGCGTTTCCAGCAAAGGCCAAAGCCAACAGAGACGTCAAATGAACATGATTTAAGAAAACCAAAATCCTTGCTCTAAATAATTACTCGTGGACTTAACCCCAATGTTTTCCCAATGGAATGGGCTAGCAAAGAAAGTTCTAACTTTACTTTCTTTCAATCAAGTGTTCACATGGAAGTACTGCCATGGGGGAGGGGGGGATAGCTATCCAGACCAGATAGAACTAACACACACAATGCTAACAGTTACACTTAGGAAGGGAAAAGCAAAGATTTGATTTCAGAGATATGTGTTCACGTCACTCCACCGGGTTTATTAGAAAGGTGGTAACCCCCCCTCCCCCACCTACATTCACATTTAGATTTAAAAAAAAAAAATCACTGGCGGAACTGTCATCTTATCCATAACCTCCATATCTATTTTGACAAACTAAGGACATCTACTGCTTCAGAAAATTTCACTTAGAAGGCACCATCAAATGCATTTTAAGATTTGTAAAATTGTTTAATTTTTTAATTATATAATGTGTGTGTGTGTGTGTGTGTGTGTGTGTGTGTGTGTGTGTGTGTGTGTAGGAGGCTGTATATGCACATTTGTGAGCAGTTGCTCATAGATACCAGAAGACAGCATCGGATCCCCTAAGAGCTGGAGCTACAGGCCAATTTGGAACTGCCTGATGGTGAGTGCCGAGAAGAAAACTCAGGTGTTCTGCAAGAGCGAAACATACTCTTAAACACTGGGCCACCTCTCCAGCCCTATCAAATGCATCTTGAAAAGCTGTTTTATGCACAGATTTCAGATCTGTGTTGTACCACGTTTCTGAAGTTTTGGTCTGAGCACCTCTACCTGAAACACAGACGGGAGCCTGGAGAGGGGAGGAGCTGTACAGGGCTCCTCTTACACCTCTTCTCACCAAGTCAGTCATGACCATCTTGTGGGCAACATTAGGATGACAGAGAAGGAAGACTGAGGCATCCTGCATTAGGAAGAAGCAAAGCCACAGTTCAAGCTGGCCCCGAGCCAGGGACTGCCCTTACACTGGACTGATCAGGCCATCTTAGGAGCTCACCGCTTGCTGGAAGTTTCCCAGCTAAACATTAAAACCACTTCTCAATCTCCAATGCACACAGTAGTCTCACCTCCTTAACCAAACTAAGAAACACCTGAATTTTTACCACTTTGTGTTGTTAAAGATATGATACATGGAATTCTATTCAGTTGTAAAGAAAACTGAAATTTTCAGGTACATGGATGGAACTAGAAAATATACATAGCATGGTAACCCAGACCCAGAAAGACAAACACTGTTCTTTCTTATTTGTGGATCCTGGCTCCTAATCTTCGGATGTGAGTATCCTAAAGTAAAAAGTAGAAAGGGACCATGGCACAGGGGGCGTGGGGTGGGGGGAGAAGAAGCTCTAGAAAGCAGGTCAGTAAGACACAGGAGCTATGAAGCTGGGATGAATGAGGGAAATGGGTGTCATTAAGTGAGAAGGGGGAGAGAGGACAATTCAGAAAGATGCCTGAAAAGCCATAGGGGCCCGCTGCCAGCAGTGGTGACAGAAGCCAGGCCGGCCCCGCCAGTGGCTCACCACTCAGCTGCCATCTGGGCCCAGATCCAGTGCTCTGAGTCGGTCTACCCCAACACCTACCCCATCTACGAGCTGCTGGATCGTGTGAAGGAGCCGGTACTGCGGAACCAGAGCTGCAGAATCACCATGACTCTGGCAACAGCCGGGTATCTGAGACGAGTCTCAGCAATGGTCCAACATTTACAAACCAGAAACCTTGAACCAGACCAACGACTCATTGCAATGAATGCTTGTGTTTGCATGTGTGTACGTGTGTGTGTGTGTGTGTGTGTGTGTGTGTGTGTGTGTGTGTGACACCGCAGTTTCCACTACCAGTGTGACAAATGACAAATGAATATTCAATGCAGAGATGGAAATGATAAAGATTGGTGAGTGAGTGGTAGAGAGGTGGAACTAGAAATGAGACAGCGGAGATAGGTGTGAGAGAAGCCTGCAGTGGATGGGTGAGCATGGTGTAGGGCCAACAGGATGGTGTGCAGCAGCCTGGACTTGTGTTCTGACTCAGCCACCCCCCACCTCCCAACACAAACACACACACACACACTGCCCAGCCACACCATCTCCCTGGTTCTGAGCAACAACAGGATGTCCAAGACGAAAACCGATCATTTTCTGAATTGGATCTCCTCAAAAGACCTCTATGGTCCATGCTTCCCTGTAGGCCACTTTGGTATCCATGGTCTACTGCCCCAGGCCATGTTGAAGCCCAAAATTCATGTGGATGTCTGTGGTCCTACAACAGCTGGGAGCCATGTTCATGTCCTACGGTACCACTGAAGGCCATTCAGATGTCCTTGTTCTGGGCCACTGCCTGAGGCCATGCTGATGTCCGTGGGCTTTGCTTCCACTGGAGGCTCTATTGATATGAATGGCCTGCACTGCCACCTAAGGCCAGGATGATGTCTGGGTCTGTGCTGCTGCCAAGGACCACGTCTAGGTCTGTGGTTCTACCGCAGCTGGGTTTTGTGTTTATGTCCGAGGCCTGTATTACCTCCAAGGGCCATGATGATGTCCACGGTCTGTGCTACAGCCTGAAGCCACGTTCATGTCCATGTTGTGCTACCACTGAGGGCCATATAGATGTGAGTGGCCTGTGATGCCACCTGAGGCCATGGTGATGTCTGGGTCCATGCTGCCACTGAGAGGCATGTCTGGTCCCATGGTCCTACTGTGGCAGGGGTTGTGTTGATGTCCGAGGTCTGTACTGCCACTGGAGACTATGCTGAGGTCTATGGCACACGCTGACACTGGAGACCATGTGGATGGTCCACGCTGTCTCCAGAAACCATGTGGAAGTCCATGATCAGTGCTCCTGCTGACTGCAAAGAGCAGGGAAGCTGCTTTTGCCATGGTATTGATGACTACAGACTCACAGCTGAGAGAGAGATAAATTCCTCCCCCACCTCACCCCTTACCACACACACACACACACACACACACACACACACACACACACACACACACACACACACACTAATAGCCTAGACAGAAAGCCACTGAAGAGAACTCTTAAAGATTGTGCTAAGGATGCTGAAGTGTAGCTCTCCACATCTGACTGTTTCTGGCAGGAGAGTGGGTGGGAAAGACTCAGTTCTCTTTAAGGGGCTGGCCACCAAGAGTTTGACTATGCTCCAGTGAGTATATGGACAATACAAATTGGACTTGTTTTCTTTTTCTTCTTTTTCCTTGGTGTGGGGGCAAGAAGTCATGGAGGGGGGGAGACCTGGGAAGACTGGGAATAGAGTGTGCTCAGGATTCATGATGTCAAATTCCCAAATAATCCATAAAAATATTATGAAAAAAGAAAGACATGGGGGAAATTACTTATGCTTACTTAAAATACGTGTATACATATAATATATAGTAAATGCATTGACTCCACTTGGGTGATAATACTCCCCCAAGAGCATCAACTAACAAACGCCCAAGTGCTAGGCATGGGAAACCTCTCTTCCAGTTGTTCGTCAGGGAAGTCCAAGAGAGTTCCAACACCGTATAGGCAATGGCGGTTGCTCACGGTTATCTCGGAGAACTCAAAGGTAAGACCTGACTTTGAGGTAAGACCACACACTTCAGGCACAGGGCTTCGAGGATCTGAGCTGGAACTGACCTGAAAGCCCCCTCTCTGAGGACTAACGCTTACCATATCCAAAGGCACATTGTTATGGGGGAAAAGTAATCAATAACCCTACACTGCTCTAATGCCTTCAAACTACAATGACCAGATTGGCAAGATGTCTCCAGCGGTACAACTGTGGCTTTATATCTTGGGAGTAATCAACAGCTGTCTAGGTGGACTAATTCACTGTCCACTGGAGGGAGTTCATCTCTAGTACTGTAAACCTAGCCAACCAACCATGGCTTATGAGGTCATGGACCCTTGAGAAGAACTTAGGAGTGCCACTTTCCTAATCCAGTATAATACTTAGCCATCCACAGGTAACTGTTAACTCTTATCCTTCATACAGCCGAGATGATTACAGAAATCTACAAGTGATCAAAATACAGAAAGCAGCAGACAGTGGGGTGCCAGGCCACAACTGGATACATCTACAACATAACCCCTACATTGAAGTATAGCTAGAGTTTTCCTGCCTGGCCCACAGTCAGGACAAATCTCTGTCACCTGCCAGTCCCACACCCACTCAGACCCAAGCAAGTAAACACAGAGACTTACAAACTGTATGACCATGGCAGACTTCTGCTAACTGTTCTTACATCTTAAATTAATCCATTTCTATAAATCTATACCTTGCCACGTGGCTTGTGGCTTACCGGTGTCTTCACATGCTGCTTGTCATGGCGGCGGTTGACAGTGTCTCCTCCCACCTTCCTGTTCTCTCAATTCTCCTCTCTGTTAGTCCCGCCTATCCTTCCTGCCTGGCCACTGGCCAATCAGTGTTTTATTTATTGACCAATCAGAGCATCTGACATACAGACCACCCCACAGCATTGAAGGCTCAGGGAATATCATGGGGGAGGGGAACAGAAGGATTGTAAGAGCCAGACAGAGGAACACGATGACTGCTACAAGACAGTGTCTTCTATATATAATAGGGAGGCTGTATCCATGAAATCTTAACAGTATGTCACCTAAACAAGATCTGCAGTGACACCCACCAGTTGACAAGCCAAGTAGATGGGAGGGAACCTGGGAGGGAACCTCAGAAGGCCGCACCCCTAGATAAAGAGCTACAGGCAGTAAAGTGGTTGCTGGTAGAGTCTTATCTACCATAAATTGCCCAATCCCCAGTGGTCAACAGAAATGCATACACATAGGAAGAGCACTCAGCAGGCTATATCTGTATTCGCATGCAGTTTGCATGTGCACACACAAACTGAAGAATCATGAATCTAGAGGGAGTCGGGGGACTTGGCAAGAGCTGGAGGGGGAAGAAGAAAGGGTAAAAATGATGCAAATACAGTACTCGTGTACAAAATTTTCAAAAATTGAAATACTAAATTAAAAACAAATACAGATTTTAAAAATTCTCTTTAAGTGAAAGTGCATGGCATCATTACCATGCATAGCCAATAACCAAGCAAAACATGACTAAAATGCCTACAATCTTAAGGCAGAGTTCCTACCCTCAACAGGACCCCAAAAGCAGCTCCATTCAGCAGTGACAACAATGTAGATTGAGCTCCTTTTCGACAGTCTAACCCATTGCTCAGAATGCCTCTGTCAGCCTCCTGTTAGAGTCTCCTGAGCAGCTGGAGGTAGACATAAACAACATCTCTCTTGGAGAAAGGTCAGACTTGTAGACTTACACTTACCATTAACATATATAAAATAATGGCCCCCAGAAAATTAAAAATAAAGATTTGGACATTATAATCAGACTCTGCAACCTCATGCTGAAAGCCACTCTGTCTGAAAGGCTTAAATCCTGACCTGTTTGGTTGAGGAATTTCATTACTAACTCTCAATATCTTCTAAAATACAGTGTCTGTTACAGTAATTAGCGCTTAATATATTTTCCTTTCAAATTAACCAGGCTAGTTATTTTACAACTTGAGCCATCCCTTGTCCCTTAGCACACTTGGGTAAATTACAAGACCACAAGTCCAGTCAGTGTCAGAAGAAAGATCACATTAATCATCGTCCACCACTGGAATCTCAGAGGACGGACCCCAGGAAGGGGAGGTGCGGCATGGCCATTCCGTACCTTACATAGACTGTACTTTGTGACTCACAAACCAGGGGCAGAAGACAAAAGGCTTTGGCCACGGACTCCTGAATCCGGACAAACCATTCTCAGTCAGAGGACAACAGATGAACTTGAAACCACCATGGGCTTGATTCTCATGAGCATCCTGCCTTGGAACACGCTAGACCACGTACAGGACCTACCAACCCACTGTGGAACAAGATTCTCCAGACCGCTGCGGTTACCAGCGGACACTGATACCAAGAAGAACCAGCTCTTCCCTCACCTCCCAGAATACAGTGTTAACGTGGTGTCTGTTCCCACCGAGGCAGCATATCCCACTCACAGTAAACAGTACCACATTTCTAACAGAACCCACAGAAGAATGTGCTATCGAGGAGCCCAGAGAGGTGGCACATGCCTTTAGTCCCAGCACATGGGAGGCAGAGGCAGGTGCATCTCTGAGTTCGAGGCTAGCCTGGACTACAGAGTGAGTTCCAGGACAGCCAGAGCTGTTACACAGACAAACTCTGTCTCAAAAAAATTTTTTAAAAAAATTGCTTAATATATATAAAGTCTTAGTTTTTAATAATCTTACTAGCACTAATGATATTGGCAATTTACTGTATGATATATTTATTATAACTGCTTTACAAGAACTAACTGTATGGAGAAAGCTAAGGTACAAGGAAAAATACTGAACATCTCGCATAACTGTGGAGTAAAAAGGCCAGGATTCACATAGCATTGTAAGTGCTCAGCTATGCTACCTCTCACTCTGGAGTTGGTGAGTGAACCTTGTTAACTGGCAATACATATGTACATACATACATATATGTAGGCATTAGAAGACACACACACACATATATATATTTAAATCCACATGTTCAGCAAGAAGTTCTCCTTCCATACTTATTCCCTTCTAAGACACCCTCACAATTACCTTTCAAAAGACATTTTAACGAGAATTTTCCTTTAAGCAAAGACAAGAAGGCATGACTCCAGTCTTTTTTAAAAGCCCCCCTCCAAAAAAAAATATGTGTTTGTGTGTGTGCCTGTCTCAATTTATGTTCACCATGGGTGTGCATATGCTGCAAAAGCCAGAAGAGGGCATCAGATCTCCTGGAGCTGGAGTTATGGGCACTGTGAGCCACCCAGTAAAGGTGCTGGGAACAGAACCTGTGTCCCTAGAAGAGCAGTAAGCACCACCATTGAGCCTTGCCTTCAGTTCCCAATCTTTCTTTTTTTCTTAAAGATGTATTCATTTTATGTGTGATTGGCCTCTATGTATGCAATGTGTATTATGTGCATGCTTGATGCCCATAGAGATCAGAAGAGGGAACTGGATTCTCTGGAACTGGAGTTACAGATGCTTGTGAACTTGTTGAACGCTAAGAACTGAACCTGGGTCTTTTGCAAGAGAAAAAACATGTTCTTGGCCAATGAGCCACCCTGTCATATTATTTGAAGTAGAAAACTGGCATCTACCATACACCTGCCACTCTGCTTTCCTCAGCAGACAGTGTCTCCTTCTTTACCTTGTACACACACTATTCTTAAAACAGCTGCACAGTATCTCAGTACCGACACAATCCTTAACTTTTAAAATCATCCCCTATTAATAAACAGCTCATCTTTCATTCCTGGCATGTTAAATTTCTGTGCAGTACTGCTGGGATGGCCTCGAGGTCCTCTAGGACACAGGAATTACCTCTTGCCACTAGTACACCCCCACCCCACCCCCACCCCCGCCTGCCTTGCAGCAGCAGCAGAGGGAGAAAGCTAAGGAGCCTGCGGGAAGCGTAGGAAGTCATGCCTCCTGCATGTTTCATACAGTTCAGAACAGCGGGGCAGAAGTTACACTCTAAGACAGAACGGAGGCCAACTGTATATTTAGGAATCTATTTCAAGGGAGTGAATGAGTGGCTATTTTGAGAAATTCACATTTTTTTAACTGTTTTAAATAATACTCTCTTTAAACCACTTTGATTTTCATTACCAAATCATCCAGAAAATAGAATGAAAGATACTTAAACCAAACAAATGACAATACGCTGCAAAATTATAAAAAAAAAAAACTATAAACATTTACAGTAACAATGAGTGAAAAAAATACAATTTTGCTGGTGAAAGTACTTTACCAGTAAAGTATACTCCCCAACCCCAAACTTTAAAAAAAAATTATTTTTGCTTTTCAAACAATATTGTATAGCCATTCCCCAGACTTCAAAAAAAGAGTATTTAATATGGCAACAGTTTTCTCAAAGGTTTTTCTCTTCTTCACATCACAGCTAAGCAGCCTAGCGCTAGGCTTTGTCAGCCTCGGCCGCAGGGCTTACTTAGTTCAAGTCCACTGAAGTCAAGGTCACTGGCTCCAAGGACAGCACATACAAAATCAGACTCACATGTTCTAGCTCAGTCTGCCAGAGAACCTAAGGCCTGCCAACTCTGTCTATTTCTACCACCAAATTATCATAATTACATGTTTACTGATAGGAACTATTCAATGACCAATGGCTGTGCTGGGAACTACATTAGCTCATCACAGACATTTCTACTATTCTAGGCAGGCTCCACTTTGAGGAGAAATTTTAATTAAAGGCGCAAGGAGTACGCTTACGCTAACTTCTTCTTTAGAGCATTATTTCACAGCGAGTAACATGACCATTTCGTGGAGGAGTTAGACAGGGCCAGGACCAAGCAGCACATTGGCCAGGGCTGGGCCACAGGCTCCCCAAGTCCTTGGCATATGCCCTGACCGTTCTCTGGGGTCTCAGTCCCTCCAACCTTCACCCCCACTCTGTATCACCTGAGCACCGTAAAGACTGGACACATGTGCTGGCCAGGGGCAAGTAATTGGACTAGTGACCTTAGAGCAATCCATCAGTTATTAAATTCTCTTTCTGAAGTATACAATTCCCTGTTGTTAGCACATTTATTCACAAGCTATGCAAACATTACTACGAATTCCAGAAAATGTTTACCCTCTCAAAAAGAACCAAAGTCATTCTTGTACGTACATGTTTTTAATTCTTTTGAGTACATCTAACTAGAAGAATTCATTAAAATTCAATCCTTTATTCTTCAAACGTGTCCTACCCTTCAGCCTCTAACAACTACTCTTTTCTTACAGACTTGACCATACTTGTTCCTCTGTATAAACAGAGTCAGTGCTGTGTAACCTTTGGGGTCTAGTTTCTTTTTTTTTTTTTTCCTTCTTTAACTTAGTATCTTTTCAAGGTTCATTCATGTTGCAGCATGTAGTAGTACTTCATTTCTTTTATAGTAGTTTATTGATGGGTGTATATCTTATTTATCCATTCTCTCATGGATCCAAGTCTGAGTCCACTTTGGGGGTATTATGAAGAACACTGCTATGAACTCACCAACACATTTTTGTATGGACATATCTTTAATTCTTTAATACACCTAAAAGAGCTGGGCTACGCGGGAACTGAGTTCAACTCTGAGAAAGAACCGGCCCACACTGTCGCAATAATACTGCACTGCTGTACTTTCCCACCAGCAGCAGGTAAAGGTTTCAACTTCTCTATATCTTCAATAACACTTGTTACCGTGTACCTTTTCGATACCATCCTAGCGGGTGTAAAGAGAACACTGGCTACCATGTATCTTTTTGATAATCATCCTAGCAGGTGTAAAGTGTAAACTCACAGAACAGCTCGGGACCTAAAACACTAAGACCCTGGGAAGGAGGAAGAGACAAAATGTGCTTACTGTGAGAAGCGCGCAACTTAAAAACCGCAGTATCTGCAAGAAAGACTCGAATTCTCCAGCTAACTCGACCATGCACAGCAATGCAAACATCAGCTTACTTATCACCATTCTGCAGAAGGCGCTAAGGACACGCAGGGTGGTTGGTGCCAGCCTTGGGAGCAAGGGTGCGGCTGCCAGCAACACCTCACCCCACTCCCTCCTTCCCTCGTCGCGCGGAAGTCCATTCCCTACTTCCTCTCATTGCACAGAAGTACACACAGCTGCTCCCACTACACATCGGAATTAGCTTAAGCTTTCTGGCAACAAAGGCAGGGAAGTAAATGTGATCAATGTCAGAACTGTGACTAGAACGAGAAAGGCTTCCCATTCCTTTGGCAGATATTCTCCCCTAAAAATAACCCCCTTTCTCCTTCATAGCTCCTTGTGTCAGGAAAATTAAGAACTTTTAATAGACAATACTTATTCTCCATTAGAAAATTTTTATGGCAATAGAAGCTATGTTTTCCATAGTTACTTCTTCATAACCGCTTTTTATAGCTGAGTGCAGGGCACCGCATAGGGACAGGCCAACACACTTCTGGCGGAGACTCCGGAACTCCTAGTCCAGAACAAAGGAGGATGCCTCGCTGTGCGGAAGGAGTGGATCCTGTGTGCTCTGTTGTGTGTGTGTTACCTGGCAGGAAAAGAGAAGTGCCACCCATCCCTGCTGTCACTAGAGTTCTGGTGCAGGTACACACTCTGATTATAGACACACAGGTGAATATCCAACACCTAGTCTTTTCTGTATAGATGTGGAACTGAAGCAATCACAGTATGGGGAGTAGGCAGCAGGTCAGGGAAGCCGCAGATCTGGAATCTCTTCACCTCTTCCCGTCACCACAGAAGGTGAGGCAAAAGAGGAAAGCTTTCAACCTTTACATGAAGAACATACTTCAGCGGGCTTCGAAAGAGAGGGTACCGGGCCGATTTTAAAGTACATTTGCAGGAAAGGCTTCTGAGTTTTCTGCTTGGTTTATACACGGATCTGTACCACAGTGACATCTGCACATTGCATGCAGCTATAAACATTAACAAGGGGTCTGAAACTGCAGTCCCCCAAGTTTAACTAGAAAAATGTCTGTGGGGGGACTTTTCAAAAGTAGAGCTAACTGACACAAAGATCAGCAGAGACCACCCAAGCATTGGTTCTCACTTCCAGAGTGATCTGGGAAGACTTCAACAGAACCCACTGGAGCCCAGAAAAACAAAGCTTGAGAACCACTGCTATAGAGCTTAGATGACTCCCTAACAGTCTATAATAAAAGGCTGCTTTCCACACACCTACAATGTACCTTTATAATCCTCACATGTACTATTTTAAATATGATACGTTATGTACCAATATGTTGCTCATATTAAAAATATACGTAAAATTTTATAGGAGATAAAAGAAAATTATACATATGTGTGTGTATATATATATATATGGTTATGTAGATATACATGCATGTGGTTTTATATATCTAAGACACACACACACAAATGGCTAAGACAGGTCTTAATTTGTAGCCCTGGATGTCCTAAGACTTACTATGCAGACTAAACTGGCCTGGAGCTCATACAGATCCTCCGCCTCTGGGATTAAAGGTGTGCACCACCATGCTCAGCTTAAATATTTTTACTAGAAATAAGAAGCTCTGCAGTGTGTGCTGCCACACCACCCCTCCTCCACTCCCGAGAGCACTAGGCTGATGACCCTTTATTATCTTCATGCACATACAGCACAGGCGATACTTGATCATCTCCAACACTTTGCTTTGCATTTGGTGACTAAACAGCGGGCAAGACACTGCACCGGCTGCCTGGCTGAAGACAAAAAGGACACTCTGCAAAGGCACGTGCATCTGGTAAGTCACCATACCAACTTTCACATTTTCGTCTAACTATGGAAAGGTCCTTGTTAAGGTTCCGTCGATAAACCTGCCGTCTTCCCTGATGGATTTGTACTGAACAAGTCTGAACAAGGTGCTTCTAAGATACTCTTAATTCTTCTCTTGGGAGCTCTCTGTTCAGACCCACAGCCCTCTGTTTAACCGGGTCATTTTCTTGACTCTTTGCTTTTGGAGTTCTTTGTATATTCTGGATATTGACGTATCAGCTGCAGAGCTGGCAAAGTTTCTCTCCCCCTCTGTGAGCCTCATCTTCACTCAGCTGGTTGTTTCCTTTGCTGGACAGGAACTTTTTAGTTTCGTGAGGTATCATTTGTCCAGTGTTGGCCTAAATTTCCAGAATTCAGTTCCCAGCACCCATATCAAGCGGTTCCAGGGGGCCTGACACCATCTTTTGGCCTCCATGAACACTCACAAACACATGGCATGCATACATACACATACACACACAGAGACACAGAGACACAGAGACACAGAGACACAGACACAGACACACACACACACACACACAATCTTTTAAAACAAAACTTCAAACAAATTAGACTTCTTACAAATAAAAAATAGCAGGACAGTTTATAACCATTAAAATTTAGGAACAACTGGGCACTGGATAAATGGCTCAGTGGGTAAGTGTACACGTGCTAAGCAAGAATGACAATCTGGATCCCAGAACTGACGCAAAAAGCTGAGTGTGGCCAAATGTGTGCCTGTAACCCCAGTGCTGTGAGGGGTGGAGACAGGAATCACCGGGGATTGCTAGGCACCAGCCCAGCCCCAGGCTCGCTGAGAGACCCTATCTCAAAGGAATAGAGCAGAGAGTGACAAAGAGGCCACCTGACGTGCACGGTCCTCTAGACTCCTCACACACGCAGAGGTGTACACAGGGGAGGACAGACGGACAATAAGTAATGAAACAGGAGCAACTGGACACACAAACGGAAGGTTGACTTTCATCTTTCTTGAAGGTGATATCAAAGGATGGGTGAATGGTACTCTCCGTTTAAAAGCTGCAGCGGCAGAGGATGTGGCTGACAAGCTTCCTCTCACCCCTGGCACTCACAGACTTCTGTAAAAACTTACTTGCCAATATTTTCTGGCAGAGACTGCAGTGAGATGTCATTTACAGAAAGACATGTTAAGTTCTGTAGTTCAGGAAAGCTCTCTGGCAACCTACAACAACAACAACAAAAATTGTTAATTAAAAAAAGTAAAGCAGTGTAGGCCAAGAATAAATATAGACTCCTTCCATGTGGGGGCTGCAACAGCTTCTTGCAATACCTTATATTATGGAATACCTGCCTTGTCTTCCTACATATACTACCCCTGTAAGCAAAAGCAAAAGGCTTTGTCCGCCAAAGGGAAGCACAGGCCACGTGGATACTTACTGGTGGAGTGATACAATCACAATCATAAAAATGGCAGATGAGCGTGCTCTAGTAAAGGGAAGGTGCTGTGGAGTGCTGGGTGTTCTCTGAGAAAGAGAGATGCTGCCACGGGAGCCAAAACTGCTGAGAATCTGGCTGGGTGTGACAGCACACACCTTTCAGCCCAGAGTTCACAGGCAGAGGCAGGTAGGTCTCTGTGAGTTCCAGGCCAGCCAAGGCTGCCACGGTGAGACCACGTCTCAAACAAAAAAAGAATAAATCCTAAGAAAAAAAACAAATGAAAACCTGCTGGGAGTGAAAATACTGCACTGATTAGAAGAAAATGCACAGAAAATTGAGCTGGCCCACGGGCGTTTAAGCCCCAGGACAGCTGCTCAGGCCTCCTCCTCGCCGCAGCTCAGAATGCCCAGAGCACAGGAGGATTACTCCACACTGACGGGCTGCCAGCCAACTGCTCCTGTCTGGACTGCTTCTTTAATTCAAGATGTCACTCATTTCGGATAATGTTATCTTTCACTATGTAGTCTACACAAATGCATTTTAGTATGTCTCAAACACCACAAAATCATAAGGATTCCATACAAAATCATTATTTAAAATTTACAAAGAAATTCTAGTTTCAATATTCCTACAGTTACCTATATTTAGAGGGAAAATCGTGACTAAAGATAACAGAATCTCATCACATCTAAAATCAGATGTAGCTCTTTCTCCCCCCTCCCTCCCCATCTCTCTCTCTCTCTCTCTCTCTCTCTCTCCCCCCCCCCCCCCCCCAGCATGAGCAGACCTCTGGCTTTAGTAGTGAGCTCTTGATCACTATACTTTTCCTTTGCTAGGTTTGTTTGTATTAAAAAAAAAAAAAGAAATACTGTATTAATGTTTTGACATTTAATACAGGTTAATTTCATAATTCAAAGCCCAATCCAGGCACCCAAGAACAGGGTACCAACAGGAATGTTTTATTATGTTATTGGGAATCGCTTGCTGAAGATAGTTACTTATAATTCAAAAGACAGAATTCACTTGATCTGTCTTGAGTTTTGCCAGACATATACATTCCTTTATAATCTTAAAAATACCTGGAATGTTCTTAAAGCAAGTAAAATGCTTTTGCTGGCTGCTCTCTGCCTTTCTCCAGCTGCTAGCAGGAAGAGTGGCACGTACGGACGCAGGATGGTGAGGAAGCAGAAGCCGGGTGAGGAGGTTCCAACGCTCTCGCGCTAGCTGCACAGTCGAGAAGTCTGTGCATCTAGCCGAGGTTCTCTCCCCAGCCATAAACTAAGTGGGCCAAGCCAAGCAATTACCACGTTTCCCTCAGCTCACAGGTAACATCTTAATTCTTAACATCAGGACACCTGCCAAATGAAATGGCTTTTCTCGAAGAATCCTGCCACGTTTGAGGCCAGGATAAAAACAGGAATGAAAGGCTCACATAAGCTGAGTGTATTCTCGCAGAGAGCGCCTTCAGAGAATTTGTGGAGTCAACTGTTAGCAGACATTAGGAAGAGAAAAGCAGGAAAGCAGAAGGCGATTTAAGTGACTGAGTGGTTAGATCTCGCCTGCACCACACAGCATTCCCCAGCTTGCCAGGCCATAGAAGCTGCCTTAAAGCTCAGTTTGCTCAGTTCAATGACCACGTACTGAGCACTTCCTTCAAGAATTACATCTGGACTGGAGATACGATAATAAGAGAGAAATGCATGTCACTTCCTCACGTCCGTGTGGGAGTCTTCATCAGAGGGACAGCTCATAGGTGAATGTCAAGTGTTATGAAAGCACAGCACAGAGTGGGTGCTGTGAAGGACGGGAGGGGGAGCATTAGGGAGTAAGCGGAAAGGCTTTCTGAAGACGCAGGGTGCTCTCCCTGCAGTCTGAGGGAAGGGTGAAAAGATCAGAACTGTGGGGGAGGGGAAGCTGAGAAATGAACAGAAGGGCTTCCTTAGTGCACAGAGACCGACAGAGGCAGCCAAGGGCAATCAGGGTAGAGACTCAGCACAAAGGCCCTGAGCAGGCTCTTAAAGCCACGGGGAGCACGAACTTATGAGGTTCTGAGAAGAGAATTGTGTGAAGGTAACTAGGAAAGATGATACATACAGCTTGAGGACAGTATACCTTTATATAACTCTTGATTATTATTTTTCAGTCATAAATGATAAGAGTATCAGTCACTGAAATCCAAAAGAGAGGAACCAGAAACACCATAAAAAATATTTAATTCTTGGAAATGAGATATGGGTAAAACAAAATTAAATAGGGAATTGTTCCATACTCAGGGAGTCTCAATTTTGAAATGAATAGGATAAATCCAGTTCAAATTCAAAGGGAACAGCTATGTACAGAGCCTTGAGAAATCCTACAAATGGACTCACCAGCCCAGGGAAACCTCTAGAATACACACCCAAGGATTGTCTCTGAATTGCCATGTGGGCACTAATTCATTTACCCTGGCAACACAGACACTTGGAGGCAGGTGTCAGTGGACTCCAAACTGAGCTAGGCCACCAGGAAAGCCATGATAATGCCCCTCCACCACACCCAGACAGTGTTCTGTGGAACCAGGAAGGACGGAGCTGAATTAAGTAGTAAAATGGGGCAGGTGGCCAGACTCAGAATGATAAACCTAAGGAAACCCCCAAAGCTATTGCAAAAGTAGGGAAATAATGGTGTTAAAAAGTTTTTTTTATAGCTGGGCAGTAGTGGTGCACATCTTTAATCCCAGCATGTGGGAGGCAGAGGCAGGTGGGTCTCCGTGAGTTCAAGGCCAGCCTGGTCTACAAAACGAGTTCCAGGACAGTTACACAGAGAAACCCTGTCTGGGGGTTGGAGGGGGGTGTCAACAAAACTTTTTTGTGTGTATGTGCTTTTGTACAGAAAGTGGGTATTATAAATGTTTCAGCACTGGAGTGTAAAAAGTAAGCTGAATAAGACTTCTCTGGCTGGGTGCATAACTCAGTAGAAAGGCACTATGTAGCGCCCCAAGGTCCATAAAGGAAACTGACTTCCTGGGAATCTCTCTAGCCTCAGTCTGATCCTGTAAGCCAGGAGATGAATTGGGAATTTATTTTTATTTTACTTTGACGTTTATTTAGTGGCGCACACACACACACACCACAGTGCACATATGTGTGGCATGGTGCATGTGTGGAGGTCCACAGGAGTCAGTTCTCTTCTGCTATGTGGGTCCCAGGCACTGAATTCTAACCGTCAGATTTTCTGACAAGTGCCTTTACCTGCTGAGCCATCTCGTCGACCCAACTGAGAATTTTGTTTAAGCTACAGCTCTTCACACTGCTCAGAAATGTACTCTTTAACTCCTGCTTCATACAGTCCTCAGGGATCCCCTTGTCCTCCTTATCAATGATTCCATCAGTACCAGTGTGCCCTCTTCCATTGTTTATTTATGAACACACTAAAAGTCCATCCTATTTGGTGGAGACAGTGCCCCACCTAGGCACCTCCTGGATGCGGCACTTGGCCATATCCTTTGCTCGGCTGTCCGACATGCTACCCTGAGCATCATAACTAGAAATGTGAAGTATGAAGGAGGTTACCTGGTGAGGGGGTTTCCACTGAAGTCAGCTACCTGCAGCGCTTTACAGAAGGAGATGCTTTCTGGAATTTCGGGAATATCTAGAGGAGCAAAGAAAGTTCATCAGCATTGTTAACATTTTCATCATGTTTAGGACCGAATACAATCACAAGAGAAAATCCAGACGCCGTTACCTCATTCGAATGTGGCCCGACTTGTCAGAACTATTTTCTACATTTTTTTTCAGAAAATATGTTCTGTAAGGAAGCACATTAAAAATGTGTGGTCCCAAGGAGCACAGGTTCTGGGTTTAATATTTTAGCTCACACAACCGGAGAGGCGCCAACAGTTTATTTGGCTGGTTGACTGAAGTGTGAGTCAAAAGACGGTCTGGTGCGAATGAGCTGGAGCGGTCTGATCCGCCTTGACTTGGTGTGGATGAACCCAAGGCTCAGGGATACTGGAAGGCTGGAGATGGGGGCAGAGGGGACATGTCCTCACTCACACTGCAACGAACAGGCTTGTGAGAGGGGCACCGGCACATCTGAGGAGCTGTCACTGCTTCTCCCGGTATGCCACACCTTACAGTTATGAGTCATGGCTGCTCAACTGGAACACCTCAACACCATGGGTCAAGTGGAACCCAGAGCAGCAAGGGTCAAGAGGCAGTACTAAACCACCAGAGCAAGGTGAGCTCACTTGTTATAAAGGACAACATAGAAAAAGCAATGTTCATAATGGTCTGACCTGTGCAGACCTTTGGCACTGGGTAACTAACCATCATGTTCCCAGAAGTCAAACAGACTTCACAGGACGCCTAAGTTCCTGCTTGAGCTATGTAAGCAGAAAAACTGTAGAATGGATGAATGGCTGTCTTGAGTCATAGCAACAGACATTCATGGCACCTTACCAATTCCCAGATTTCAGCTAGTTTATAGACCCAGGACCCCTTGAATGAAAAGGAGGCCATGTTCCCTTGAGGAAGGACCCACTGCAACTGTGGAAAGGTTTGCTAGTCTCTTTTCATGTTTCACTCCCATCCTTCCCTAAAGGAACCATGGCCTTTTATACTGGGGGAAAGGAAACGATCAGACCTTTCAGAGCCTATTAGACAGTAGTCCACAGTGACACTGATTCTGGGAGCCCCCAAAAGTATTGTGGCCCTCCAGTTAAGACAGGAGCTCACAGAGGCAGGTGAGAGGATGATCACAAACTCAAGTTGTGACTCCAAAAGCAGCTGTGGTGGCAGATGCCACAACATCATCCTTGCTGAAGTAGCCATCAATCTTACAGGTGCTTGATCTCAATACCTGTCCTTAAGGATCATGAGAGACAATTCTTTTACTCTTCTACCTCAAGGGTATTTATTATTCATTATCCAGCTCTGTGCCATAACTTAGTTCACAGGGATTATGATCATTTGTCTTTTCCACATGGTATCAAAACAGTCCAATCGTATTGATGGCATATGCTGACAGGGCCAAGGGAGCAGGAGAGAACCACCACTCCGAACCTGTTGGTAAAGAGTATGCTCCTCCGAGGATGGAAACCAAATCCAACCAAACTTCAAGGGCCCTCTACCTCTGTGACATTTCTACAAGTCCAGCAGGGTGGGTTATGTAGAGACGCCCCTTCTAAGGGAGGCCTAGAGCAGGGTTCTCCAGGAGGCAACATCAGTATCCATTATATACCATTGTTTCTCCTCCAGTCTGGGTTTTGGAGTCCTGGAATTAAGGGGTAGAAATGGGATGTACCATCATCCTTGGTGACCCACTACCAAGTCTGGCTTGACCTCAGGCTCTGTTGGCCAAATGTTTTGATTCTAGGGAGGGAAATGCTCCTGCTGGAGGCACAGCTATTCCATTGAACTGGAAGCTAAGACGGCTCCTGGCCACTTTCTCAACAGGCTGAGAAATGAGTTAGTGTTAGAAAGGATGATTCATCCAGGCTATCAGGAAACTTGACTGCTTTTTCACAATGTAAAAAGGTATATCCAGAGTAGAAGAGATCCATTATGGTGTCTCTTGGTGGTACGATGTCCTATGATAAAGGTCAGTGGGAAACTACAACTCAAACCAGGCAAGATGATAAATGGCCCATAACTTACAGAAACGAGAGCATGAGTCACCTCTCCAGATAAAGAACCAAGCAAGACATGCTGAGTTGCTAGCTGAGAGTGAAGGAAATACAGAATGGTTATTAGAGAAAGGCAGTATAAATACCAGTTAAGGCCAAATGATCAGTTATAGAAATGAAATTCTAATTACCGTGAGGGTTTCTGTCCTATTTTGTTAATAACAGTGTTTTTAGTTCAATGTAGGATAGTTATATCATGTTAGGTAGAATTATGGCCGTTATTTTATTTTCATTTGGAAATTAAGTATGACATAAGGAGATACAATTAGGTATCAAGCTGACAAAGGGGTGAACTTCTGATAACTAATCTTGATCATCAACTTCACTGGGTCTAGAATAAATTAAGAGACACACATCTGGACAGGTCACTATGGGTAATTCCTAGAAAGGTTAATTGATGTTGGAAGACCTTCCCCCAAGTGGATGACACCTCTGGCAGCAGCCAGACATGAATCGGTCTAAGAGAAAACAATGCTGCTTTTGCCTGCATGCCTTCTCTCCTTGCCTGTGAATGCATCTACCCTGTTGCTGCTACT
Organism: Peromyscus californicus insignis; assembly: GCF_007827085.1. Lineage (NCBI taxonomy): Eukaryota > Metazoa > Chordata > Mammalia > Rodentia > Cricetidae > Peromyscus > Peromyscus californicus. The sequence continues at coordinate 72,267,337 of NW_026294402.1, forward strand.
GCAGCCATCCTTCACTGCCATCAGAACCCCGCTTCTTCAGCCTTCCAACATGAACTGAAGACCAGTGGCTTTCCAAGAATCCTCCAGGATTTCATCACCAGATTATGACTGCTGAGGCATCCAGCCTCGTGGACTGAGTCAGCACCAGGTTCTCAACCTCTCCAGTGTACATTTGACCACTGCTGGACTACCCAACTCAAATCATGTAAGCCAATCTAATAAACCCCCTTTGTAATAAATACTCTTCCTCTAGAGAGCCTTGACAAATACAAAACACCAAATTTGGGGGGAGGGAGAGGTGTCTTTACCAGTTATTAATATGATCGGAGATAAAGATTCAGAATATATGAAGAACTCAAAATTAAAACATTAAATAACAAAACTACAAATGATCCAACTGAGAAGTGAGGGGGAAAGCTGACCAGACAGTTCAAATGAAGTATAAACTTCCAATAAATACAATGCTTAACATCCTTAGCCATCGGGGAGATGCACGTGAAAACGAGACTTAAAATTCCATCTCATCCCATGAAGGAAAAGTAAAAACTGCTGGTCAAGATGGGGTGGAGGCTCCAATACACTGTTGGTAAAGGTGTAAAAGAGTCCAATCACTATGAACTCAGAATACTAAATACAGAACTACCATAGTCCCCAGCTACCCAGGGCTTGGGTATATACCCAAAGGAGTCAATCAGTACTCTGTAGAGTTACCGTTCCATATTACTGCAGCCCTCTTCATAATAGCCAAACCATATAACCAGCCTACGTGCCTACCAATGTGTAAATGGGTGAAGAAATGCAGCCTATGCTCACACTGTAGTTTTATTCTGCCATAAGGAACAAAATGATGCCATTTGTAGGAAAATGGGTGGAACTAATGTTCACACAAGCAAACCAAGGCGGAAGCACAAGGACAAGTACCACGGCTCTTCTCTCTTCCGTGGAATTTATGGGAAAAGCAACATGGAGGTGACAGGGGTGACGTCGTACTAAACACGCTGGCACAGGCTGTAACCCCAGCATCTGGGAGGCCACAATGGAAGATCACAAGCCTGAGCTACACAGTAAGGCCGAAGATATCTGGGAGACAGAATGAAACCCTGCCTCAAAATAACAAGAAAAAGGTGGGGGTGGGGGAGCGAGAAGTGGGACTATTACGGATAGAGAGGGAGGGAGGAGAACAGAAAAAGGAAGGTGGGTGTGACCAGCGTACATTATACACATGCATGGAAATGGAATGAAACCCATTATTTTGTGCAATTAATAGCTTCCAGTTTAAAAACCGACAAAAGGGATAAAAACACACAAATCTATCACATGATTAGTCACACAGCAACCCAAGTAGTATCACCTCTACTTCACCAGTAGAACAATGCTTTTCCTAGAGGAGGCACAATAAAGTGCAAAGTATTCCCAGCTGAAGTCACTATTAACTGGTTCCCACATGTTCTGTAAGGAACAAACGTGAGATTCAAGACCAAAAAATGTATGGAAATAACTGCCTAGCCTGAACTCATTTAAAAAAAAAAAAAAGACTATCATTCAAATTCTGTCACCCTTCCTTTTAGAAACATCCAATTTCTAGATCTTCTTGACCATCCCATAAATCTTCCATGTTTTCTTGTTCACTATTACTATTATCTGCCTGGGTTGACCCCCATCATCTAGATAACTACACATCCTCCTAAATGCCATGAGTATTATCTGTACTGATTTTCTGTATTTACGAAGCCTGTGTGTCTGTCCCCTGGCAGACTAATAACATGTCTATACCTTAATTCCTTCTCAGTAACACAGACATCACAGGTATTTCTTAAATAACGCTGGCAGATCATAGTGTCAATACTGGAGGAAACTGAGAAGTGAGGAAGCAGATGAAGAAAGGCCTGACAGCTCTGAAGCAACAGGCGCAGAGGACAAGCCTAGGCATCAATGTGACACTTGATTTAAAACGTTAAGGAAAGGGTGACTATGAGGATACCACAGACTATCAGAGGAGGGTCTGGAGAAAGGACTAGAAAGGTCCCTTGACATTGAATCAGCCTGACATTCACTCTGAATTTGCTGCACATAAGAGTTTCCTTGTCTATAACAAGCACCTCCATCTTAGCATTAACTTAAGGATAAAGGGAGCCAGACTGAAGAAGAGTGAGGTCATTAATGAGAACCTAAGAGTTTTTGCTGTTGTTTTAATTATTTGGGAAGCAGTAATGACCAAACCCAGAATAGGCATGTATTGACACATTAGTAAATTAATACTTAGCATTAAGATTTTCATCGCCAGGCGGTGGTGGCGCACTCCTTTAATCCCAGCACTCGGGAGGCAGAGCCAGGCGGATCTCTGTGAGTTCGAGGCCAGCCTGGTCTACTGAGCAAGATCCAGGAAAGGCGCAAAGCTACACAGAGAAACCCTGTCTCAGAAAAAAAAAAAAAAAAAGATATTCATCAATTCATTAAATTATCCAAAACTTCTACTTTCCAATACTATAAAAGTAAAACAAAATAATTTAATCTTACTTTTTATAGTTCATATTAGTCATGTCCATTTACAGCCAAGAATAAAAATAACAAAATCTCTCAGGCATTTTATAAGTATCAGATTTTGTTATTTTTATTCCTCTTTTCCATAAAATGTTAAGATAACCTTTAATTCAGAGCCACCGCAAGCTACCATCATCTCTTGAATCTGATCTGCTTTTGACTAATGGGTTTTAGCTGTCTTGGAAAGAACATACCAAATCCACAGTTTACCAGCAGAACAATTTCTGTGGCCTGTGTACAGAGACTCTCATCAGTGCCGAGCTCTGTCCACAAAGCAGGCAGATCACCACTGTGGCACTGTTTGCTGGAGGCTGCTCACACAGACAGAGCCTTCACAACAGAACCTGCCACTTTCGACGTGATTTCAAGGGACATCCCCTGCCCTTCAGGGCATCCACTTTTTTTTTTTTTTTTTTTTTTTTTTGGTTTTTCGAGACAGGGTTTCTCTGTGTAGCTTTGCGCCTTTTCCTGGAACTCACTTGGTAGCCCAGGCTGGCCTCGAACTCACAGAGATTCACCTGGCTCTGCCTCCCGAGTGCTGGGATTAAAGGCGTGCGCCACCACCGCCGGGCAGGGCATCCACTTTTAACACAGGCTGAGATTCTATCCCACCCCAGCCCAAAAGCAATGTGTAATCTTAGTTTATATGTTCCTATAAGGAATAAATGGGTCACCGTGTCCCCAAATTATCAAGATACACCCTCTCTTGGTGTTCATAGTACTAATACAATTTTAGGGATGTCAAGGAATGGAGTCAAGATAGGCTATGTGGCACTGTCCTTCTGAGCATGGGTTTCAGTGCTGGTTTCAGAACTCAGAGCCCTGCCTTCTGTGGAGGACTGTGGGCAGCCTACTTTGTCAGTTATGGTACATTACATTTTAATGAATAAACTAATTGCTCACTGGCACTTCTTATTCTGTGTAACAAATACTGAGGTGGATAGTAGCAGACCAATTTAGAGACACAGAAGCATCAAATAAATGGTCCAAGATCATTCCACTGGCATCTGGAAAAGCAGAGCTTTGGACCAATTCCTCTGCAAGGAAGACACAAAAGTTCCATTGAAGATCTGCAGAGCCACCTTTGAGGCACTCCAGACACTGCAGGGATTACAGACAGCAGAGGAATGTACCCAGAGAAACACCAAATACTGTCAGGTTGTTCTCTTATGCAGAAACGGGGGTGGGTGGGGAGTGTGGAGGGCAGAGGAAACAAGAGTGAGCCTCCTGTTTTAAGGGTACAGAATCCCAAGAGCAAATAGCACCACTCAGAGCATGGTCCACAGAGTAACAGAACAGGGAAGAAGGGCATCGATACAAGCTGGGTTCCAGGAATGAACTCTTATCTTTACAGGTGATGTGAGGAAAAGCCAAACCACAGAGGTGGAGGAGAAGGAGGATAAGGAGGAGGAGGAGGAAGAGGGAGGGAGGGAGGGAGGGAGGGAGGGAGGGAGGGAGGGAGGGAGGGAGGAAGGAAGGAAGGAAGGAAGGAAGGAAGGAAGGAAGGAAGGAAGGAAGGAAGAGGTAAAGCAGCAGTAGCCAGACTCTAATCTCCAACACAGCAGTCACTGGCTGCCCAAATGAGAAAAATGGGAGAATGCTGTAAGCTTGTCTCATCATGATGCTGAATGAGTTAATTAATTACAGAGGACTGCTATTTAATTTGAAATGATATCCTGACTGGCAGGCTTCAATCTGTCTCTTGCTAAATTATGGCAACCATTTTTCTTACCAAAATAAGAGATGGCAACCCCATGTTGAATGCCAATAAAAACAACCACACTGCTCATCAGGCTGCATAAACCCCTGGGACACATAATCTGAACGTATGTGGGGCAGTATTTTCAGTCAGTCTGTGTTTTGCCTGAAGCCGGTTACATGAAGTCGGAGTTAGAATTTTTCACATACGGAGTCATGTTGGTATTAACAGTTTCTACTATCAGATTTCCCAAATAGGGATGGCAGTTGACACAGAGGAACTTGTGTCACAGTCATTATCAAGGACAGAAGCAGGACAGGCGATGGTGAAGGCAGGCTCACCTACCCTGGGGCTTTGCACACCTTATGGAGCTGAGCTTTCTTCACATCAACAGTCCAGTCCCCTAACACCAGGTGTATCCGTGCAAACTGTACCCCTGCCACTTGTCCTCACAGTCCCTGCGTGGTGCTACGTCTTTCAGATTCTTGGCACCTCTGACTACCTTGGCTTTCACACCAGCTCACTGGTCTACAGCGCATGTAAACCTTCCGATTCCAACAGCTTTGCTGAGTTCTACACACCGTGTTGTCCAGTTCCCAAGACTACGTGCCAAGCTGTCTTTCAGCAGGAGGCAGGGAGTTCCTGGCTGCTGCTCCGTTCTGCTTGTCCCCTGTGGACTTCCTCTTCACCTCTGCTTCCTATTGCTCCTTGGTCCACATCAACAAGTCACCGAAAGGAAAGCATGTGGTGAGATGAACAAGAAAAAGCATCTGTCTGTTTTGTCCTGCCATGGCCGGTTCCCACCACTGTCACACCCCGACCACGCCCCTCACCCATACCAGATCCCTCAGTCACCTCCCACCCTGGTGCACCGCCACCCATCCATCTCCAGTGCAGTGTCTGACAGTGCCTAGGGAAGAGGAACCTTCGACAGGAATTCTAGACCTAAGCTTTTGTCTCCAGTTTTTTCTGGTTCACAGCGACAGACACATCGTTGTGGTCTACAGAAATTAAATTAGTGTTTAAAAAAAAAAACTTCACGGCTGCACTGAATCTCCAAGTCTGAGAGTCTGGACGAGACCGTGCTTCTAACAAGCCTGGCAACCAGAAAGACAGAAAGGGGTTTTTGTTTGAGGAAGGTACTAAGGTCCAGGGAAAAGTCACTTCAGTGTGTTTGAATTTTTTTTTTTTTAATTGAAAACTCCAAGCAGCAGATGGAAGCCCTGTCTCAGAAGGCAACAAGAATGCAGCCAGGTAGTGTGGGCAGAGGGCATGAGCATCAGAACCTACCTATGTGAGAAACAGAAGAAGAACGTGAATACAGAAGGCCTGGGGGAGCAGAAGGAAAGGATCATGAGAATTCTATGGATGGAGAATGGCCTCCTGGGATGAGAACCCCCGAGACACAAGTGAGTGGAATGATACTATCCCACCATCTGAAGGAAACGAGCTGTCACAATATGAAGCACTTCTGAGCAGAAAGTGGGCAATGTGTCTACTTGGCAACCCAAGTGGAAGGAGGAAGGGAGAGGGGGCCATGCTGGCACCGAATGTGGGGTCCTATTGTGCAGAAACCGTGAATCAGGCCTCGGCCAAAGACAGACTTCAAACTCCACCACGACCACAACAGCCCACAGTGAACAGAACAAGCATGTGCAGGAGGTGCTGACAGGCTGCGGTGACATACTCAACACTGTGACTTTGGGGACAGTCAGTACACGGTCTTGATTCATTTAGAAGTATTTACTACTAGAATAAAACAAGGTCCTTGTGTGCCAAACAGGCTGGCTGATTAAGACAGCTTGAATGTTGTGCTGCAGGCTGTCTGACTCAAGCCTGTTTAAAAATATCCGGGGCTGTCAAACAAGACTAAATATGACTGCGCTCTCCCGGGTCCCTTTTTGCTGTCACAGCTGTTCCTCTGCTAATGAGAGGGGAAAACCAAAAGCAGAATTTCTTCAAATGTTTCCATTTATCATATTATCCCGAGCACTTCAGACACCCGGGAGGCAGTCGGCCTTGTCCACAAAGCCCCAGTTCTGGGCATCCACTTTTGTGCACCAGGAGGCTGACGGGCCTGGGCCTCACGGGGCACAGCCGAGAAGGCAAGACAGACAAGGACCCTTTATAAACGTCACTTTGCAGAAGACTTGTACAAGTCGTGTTAAAAGTCCCTGCTAGGTGTGGTGGCACACCCCTGTCATCTCAGCACTGGAGAGACTGGGTCAGGAAATTCAGGAGCCCAAGGTCAGCATCGGCTATGTGGTGAATTCAAGGCCAGCCTAGGATGCATGGTACCCTGTCCCCAAAAGAGTTCCAACTAAGAACTCCAGCAACAGCTACCAGAGTACCTGTGCCAGCCCAGCTTTTCCTTCCCCGCAGAGTTGGCTTAAACATGTCTGGAGGTACAAGGTCTTGTTTCATAAAGACAATATTAAATACGAGGTTTCATACAAAATAACAGAAAGGAAAGAAATATAGCCATTTGGCATTCATTCTACTTCTTTCTAAAACCAGTTGTGTTTAAATACATATTCATATATAATTTTAATTAAAAGTTATTTATACTTCAAGAAAATATCACTAAATATCAAAAATGAAATACTTTTTATTCATCGGAATCTTCCCTTTTCATCCAAAATTACAGCTCTTTGAAATTATTTTGATTTAATATGGCTAGATATAGTCACTGATACTTATACATCAAATTACCTAAAGAATTCTAGTGGATATATATTTTGACCAAGAAAGTTTAACTCCACACCCCTACCCCAACTTCTCCCTCATCCTTAGACCACGAAACCTTTTTCTCCTGACAGCACTCCTACAGTACCCACTCCCCACACCCCTGCAGTGCCCACTCTCCACACCCCTGCAGTGCCCACATCCCTGCAGTGCCCACACCCTTGCAGTGCCCATACCCCACACCTGCAGTGCCCACTCTCCACACCCCTGCAGTGCCCACATCCCTGCAGTGCCCACACCCCTACAGTGCCCACTCCCCACACCCCTGCAGTGCCCACTCCTCTGACGCTGCCAGCTTTCATGCTCTCTTTTAAAAGCATCTCTTGCCCTTCCAGTCAGGCCACGCCCTGCTAAGCCGTGTTTGCCTGCCACACCACTATATATACTGTCAGCTGGGACTCAATCACAGACCAGATGAGTCACTCTTTGGATAATACACACAGAGTAGGTAAGAGTGCAGGGCCAAGAGCGAACACAGCTCTGTACACATGCACAGAGGAGCCATTCCCAGATAAACCAGCCAGGACACCGGTTCTCTACTATTTCACTGGGCTTTTCCAAAGCACATCCCTATACAGTACTATAACCACTGAGTATCCTCGAAGCGAGGGGTTTTCAATCTTCAGACACAGACTAAACAGACAGCTTGAACTACAGAGTAAGACCCTGCAGGAGGGAAGATGAAATAATGGGGAGGGTGGTCTTACAGACGCCTCTGAAAAATACTGGGACATCTGGAAATAAATGGGGGTTTTATAGATACCTTTTAAAAACAATAGGGCATTTACCTTTAGTGGTTCTCAGCCTGGGCCTATCAGAACCCCTGGGGCCACCATCACCCAAGAATTCATAAAGGCAGTCTAGGGGAGGCCTGGGCACTGCCTCAAACAAGCAAGCAAACCAAACCAAACCACACCTGCCTCATTGAACCCAATACACAGCTAGACTCAGATCACACTGATCGAGGAGTGGGGCATTTCTGCATGGTACCTCACAGTTACTCCCATGCACAATTTCACCTCCACAGCAAAGGGATTTCCTCCTACCCTGATGGATTCAACTCCAAAAATCTGTGCCGAAGGCTTGGTTAGACTGCCTGGGATGGAGTATGACCAATGTGGGCAAGAAAGCTGTCCTGTAGGTGATTAGGGGTGAGGACAGGAATGGTGGATGGAGACTGGAGATGGTGGGGAGAATCTGTGTGGATCTCATACAACCTCTTCCTCAGAGGCATCAGCTCCCTCGGAGCTCAAGTTGCAGGTGGGTGTGAGCTGCCCAACATGGATACTGAGACTGGAACCCAGGTCCTCTGCAAGAGCAGTCCATTCTTAACCATGGAGCCAACTTTCCAGCCCTAAAACTTATTTTTTAAAAAAGCTCTCTACTTCCAATACAAACTCTCTTTTTTTTTTCTAAAGTAACCCTTAAAAGATAAGGAAGAAAATGGAGAACAAAAAAGGCTCTCAAAAGAAATTCAAAACATGTTTACATTACTCAAAGGAGTACTGCAAAAAACTTTCAAATTATAAGTTGTCAAGTGACAGATGAAAAGATACTCATAAGGGTGTTTAACTTCCTCAAAAGACACAACAGAACTCACCCACTGAAACCGGCACTGTCTATTCATGCATCCATCATATAACACTCTCTCTCTCTCTCTCTCTCTCTCTCTCTCTCTCTCTCTCTCTCTCTCTCTCTCTCTCTCTCTCGGCACTGGATGAATGTTACAAAATACACTTTGTAAAACTAGTGCTTTCTGTGTAATTTACAAAAAATCCAAGGCGAAGGATCAGAACACACACACACTATGTAGTGTGTTTCGGCTAAACCTCACCCTGAAGGTGCTGGCTCAACTTCCATGCCCTTAAAACAATCCCCACGGTATCACCATCCCAATGTCTGGTGAAAGGGGAGGGGGAGGGGAATTGCTTGCTTCTGCTAAATGGAAATCAAACCACTGTAACAGACATTTGATTTTTGAACTGGGCAAAACAACGTTCTGCACAAATTGACCATCTCTTGTCTGAAATGTCTAAAACCAAAAGTATTTCAGATTTTTTTAATTTTAGGACACTTGCATATGGAAATTGCCAGGTGCCTTGTGACTTTCTGCTGCTGTCATAAAACACTGTGACCAAAAGCAACTTGGGAAAGGAAGGGCTCATGTCGTCTTAGTTTATGAAAGGAAGCCATCTTAGTTCCCATCATGAAGGGAAGTCAAGGCAGGAATCTGGAGGTAGTAACTACAGCAGAGGCCATGGAGGAGCGCTGCTCTCCAGGCTGAATCTTACTCAGGTCTACCTGCCCACGGCTGGTACCGCCCACAGTGAACTGGGCCCTCCCACTTCAGTTACCATCAAGAAAACATGCTATGGGTTTGTCTGGTGGAAGCATTTTCTCAGTTAAGGTTCCCTAACATAAAATTAGCCAGCACACCTGTTGAAAACCCTACAGCCAAAATTCACTTGGGCACTCAATGTTTCAGATTTTGGAGTATTTCAAATTTCAGATTTTCAAATTAGGAATACTTAATCTATCCATATGTAAACTATTGCGGATTTAGATGAAGACCAGATGAAGGTCAGATTGTAGCATCCTTTTGGCCTAAACACTACCTACCATCTGGACCCAATCGAGAACCATCCAGGTTCTAGTGACTGACGCCTAGTTTAAATTTAAGGTTCATGGATTTTAAATACAAACTTGGGTATCTGGCTTCAGAAATTCTGACTTGGCCGAGATGGAACTATGGAATTTTAGCAAGGATTCTATGTAGGTGGTCTCAGAGCACATCTGCAGAAACAACTGCTCCGAGTGAAGGAAGACAGACCGCAATACAAACCTAAAACTTCTAGAAAGAATCCTAGCTGCCTTCACCACCCTTGAAAAACAGTGTTCTCTCTGGTCTGATGCAGTGGGGGAATTCTGAGCCACTGCCCTTGGAAGTGTTTTTCTCTGTCTACCCTTTCAAATCTACAAGCATGACTAGCCAAGGCGGCATACACCTCTCTGAGAACACATGATATCATGTCCACTTCTGGTCAGGACTCTTCCTCTGCTACACGTGACCACAATTGGTGCCAGACATGCAGAGAAGCCGTGAGGTTCTAGGCTCTCCGCACTTAATGCAGACATCTCAGCCCCTTTATAATAACTTAGAATGTACTGTAAATATCAGGGATGTGTGATCATCCAGCTTTAACCTGTTCTCTACCATTCACCCACCAATTTCTGAGTAGATTAACCCTTTCTATAACTTATCTAGTATAGGCTGCTTTAAGTCAATAGGTCTCCCTCGCTTCCCAGCACCATCTATATAACAAGCAGGCCTACAGCACAAACCCAACACACACGATGCTCTCTGCTCTGATTCTCTCTAGGAAACAATGGCACAAATGGCCAAGCTCAGACGATTACCCAAACCCCCTTTGCCTGTCTGGCCATTCATCCAGACTGGGAATTGACATTTATGCTGGGCCATGTGGCAGCAATTAAGAAGGCACAAGATTTGCCCACTATGATCTCAGCAGTCAAGAGAGTTATCAATGAGTCAAATGAAGCCAGGCGTGGTGCATGCATACACCTGTGGCCACCGCTATTTGGAAGACTTGGAGAAGAGAACTTCTTGAATCCAAGAGTCAAGGCCAGCTTGAGAAATATTAGGAGAATACTGTCCCCAGAAAAAATAGTAAGTAAAATTAACCAGTAGAGCGGGATACCTAACAAACAACCTTAGCCACAAAGGAGGAAGTTTCCTCCATTGGCATTTTATAATAACCACATTGCTTTTCTAATTCTGAAAGGAAAAAGAAATCCCCAGATGAAATGAACCGACAAGCACTATATGATGAATGCAATTAAAGGGCTCAGAAGGGAACACCTTCCTGGGATGCTCGAGCCCTAACATGGACTAACAAGCCTAAGACGATCACAGCTCACTTGGGATTGGGGTCCCATCCACAGCCAGTGTTCAAGTGCAGAAAGACAACACTGGCTGGCTGGTTAGACACACTTTTCCGACTGGATCTACCTCACTGCAACAACAGCCATGCATTCACAACTCACTCTCACATCACACCGTGTCCAAGCACATGCAGGATACAAGCAGGGTGTTAGGAAATCCCTCCCTCAGTTAAGTCAGCAGCAGCTGCCCAAGACACACTCCACCATCATCAGCATCGCCATCCCTCATCACAGGCCGACCGACCGACCCACAGCAGACAGCAATCACTGCTGTTTCCTCTAGGAAACCGAGCCTGCCAGCGTGCCTCAAGTTTTCCTCTGATCTCTCCAAACCGTGAAAAAATATTACAGCACTATGCGTCCTCACTGCTTCCTTTTGCTGTCACAGACGACCTCCCAAGGGCCGAACACAATGGAAAGGTCAATGCCCACTCTCTGACCATTCCCTCCCACTTCATCCTGAGCCCTGCCTGGGGTGCCCAGGCTAGCTCCCTGAGCTCCCCTTTCTTTACTCCTTCCTGCCTGCTTCCATTTCTGGGCTGCTGTTCGGCAGCCCTTTAATGACGGGGCAACCCAAGGTTCGGTCCTCCCACAGGCTGTGCAGGACAGATTCATCCACGACAACAGACACCAGCCTAATCTGTCAGTGTCGGCTGTGTCTCGACGTTGCATCCCGGTGTATGAACTAAGGTTCCTGCCTGACCTTTCCGACACCACCAGTCTGCACTGCTGGCCAGTCCTCCACTGAGATCTTCCCAGAGCTCCCAAGGGCCTCCCTCCGACTTCTTTCTCTTTGACGAGGATGTTCCTCCAGCTCTTCTGCCTTCCAACGCCTGCAGCTCCTCCCCCAGAGTGGTTTCATTCATACTGGAGCTTTTTTTCTCTTTATTAAGAAATTCTTTTATTCAGCGTACATACCAACCACAGATCCCCCTCCATTCCCTCCTCCCACTCCTCCCCCTCAACACACCCCATACTGGAGCTTAAGACCTCAACAAAGATGGATGACTCTCAGTCCTTCATCTCTTCCCAACAATGTCCTTTAAATCTCGGACCCTCACACTTAGCTACCATGGAACATCTCTACTGACAAAGACATCTCACTCTCACATGCCCACAAATGAGATTCACGCGTCACTGTCTCCTGTCTCTCAGGGTGATACATAGGAGGTTATCCCAGGCATCAGCTGCCATTTGCCCCCACAGCACCACCCCATCCTGCAAGTGTGCCGCTAACTGCCCTCAGGGCGGGTCCACTTGGTCTGGTTTCCCTCACAGATGCTTATCCTCCTGCATCCAGGCTGTCCTTAAACAACTTCAAGGCCCCTGCCAGGTCCAGGGAGATTGACATGCACGCCACTCCTCTACCGCCCCGCTTCACGGCTGCCGACAGCTTTCAGGAGGACGGCCACTGGCCCCAGCCTTTCCGACCCTGTGGCCATCTTCCTTCCTAGCGTAATCTTTCACTGGCTCCAACAATACATTCTATTTCCCCCAAATTTTCATAGAACCTCTAACCTTCTAATCCAAATCTAATCACTGTTTCAGGCGCACAGATGGGAATACTCCTTGGTCTCCATCAACACCTACTCCCCGGAGCCTAACTGTCGTCATTCCCAGGAAGCTGTCCTCCGTCTTGCCTGTGTGACTAAATTAATCGGCTCAGATCTGACTGTTCTTCTTCACCCAGCCACCCTCAGCTTGACGACTGGAAGGCATGGTCCTTAAGGCTTGGCAACACCAGGACATGAAGGCTGAAAGCAAAATTAAATACTTCAGGCTATCAACTAGTGTGCATGGCCTTTTCAACAAGCACTCTACAAACAATACAGTGTGTAACTAGAGAACCAGTTGCTTCACAGCCCTTTAGAAGGTCACACATTTGTCCCTGGTCTGTTCCTGCCACATGTCCCCATGTGCCTCTGTGACTTCATGGCCATGGGGTGAGTGTGGCTCCCGGATGGGTTTCAGCACGGGTGGGATCTGAGACCAGCAGACTAGCCTGCTCACTCATCTCTGTCCACTCAGTCTGGTTGGCTTTTACATTATGCTCTTCTGGAAAGCGCCCTCTCCTGTGGGTCAGCCTCACCACACCAGCCTTACCGCTGCATCTAAAGCTTCCCCACTGATGTCAAACCTACAGGTCTGTTCACATTTCCTCCAGAAAGACAAAAATGGCCGAGTTACACGACTTTCAGTAAGTCCCAATGACGGCACCAGAAATGCTCACAACCCACATTAAGTAAATAAAAGCAATACAGAAGTAGCTATTGATGAATGATGCCTATTTTTGTGAAACAAGAAATAAAAAGGAAAATACCAAAAACATTAGTGATCATTATTTCTGGATAAAGGGATGTAAGTTTTTATACCGATGGAAACAGAATTGTAACTTTAGAACTAAAACACCTACCAGCTCTGCTCCTAACTCACACAACTCAAGGCGGCTTTCAACCTGGGTTTGACTTTGGCATCTCTGCAGAGAAGACGCGAGCTGGTGCCAGGGAGCTGGTTTAAGGACTGAATGAGAAAATGCATATGAAGGACTCCACCTCATATTGGTATGCAATAAATGCCAGTAAATCTGTCAACCAGGAAGATGTACACAGTTCTCCTCCTGTTTACAGAACTGGATCTTTATGTCTATCGCTATTCTCGTTAATAGCCTAAAAATCCGAAACCAAAACAATGGTGATCCTCACAATCCGCTGCTGTGACCTTCTTATGCTTCTCTTGTTCCTTTCAGGGTAAGAAAAAAGGAAACCTGCGGACTGTTTCTCTGGGTTACAAAGAAAACTTCAGGGAGGAAAACTCAGTCTGCTTGGAGCAGAGCTTTGTACAGAAGCTTGTGGTAACAAGCTCAGAGCCCAGGAAAAAAAACCTACATGCAACCAAGCGAGCGCTCTGAGTACCGAGTACTGATGGTACCCTGACCACTCGCCACCCTTCTCAGCATCTCCGTCAGGAATCTCAACTCCCCACAGTGCTCAGTGAGCAGCCACATCCTTGGGAAAGAGCATGGATGAGCTAGTCAGCAGCAACCAGAGCTGCACCGAGTCAAAGAGGAAAGCCACACCTGCTTCCAAGGGACAGCCACTGCTGTCTAATCCCTGTTTTTTCCTTTAAAGGCACACACCATGTAGGTTCTGAGTTCTCTTCTTGGATCTCTGCTCATAGAAATACACCCATCATGTCTGGCCAAGAGAACACAACACCCACCTCAGAAGTATCATGTCGTCTTTCCTCACTAGATGATGATAGCTATTATTGGCCATAAGATGGTCACAGACGACATGTCTTCTACTTGGCATCCCTGTATGGATCCTACTAGACAATGTGACTGAATTAAGCAGAGCCTTTAGGAAGTGAAAAGTTATGGACAGAGTTCACTCCCTTACAAAAGAAGCTACAGCCAGTTCCCCTGTCCCTTCTGCCACCAAGGAACACAGCATCGAGATGCCATCCTCAAATCAGACAGCAGCCATCCCCACCAGACACCACATCTACTTTGGTCCAGAACTTCCCAGCCTCTGAATTACAAACAATAAACTTCAGTTGTTTGTAAATTACAGATTTACTCAGTCTAGGGCAATGTGTTACAGAGGTGCGAATAAACTAAGAAACTACCTTCCGGATAACCCTTTCCTGTTTCCATCTTCAAACTCAGAGGCAGTCAGTCCATATACTGACAGGCTCGCTTCTCTAAAAAATGGACCAAATTATCAGTCTTGGCTTTATTATCTTCAATATTCTCAAAAAACAATGACAAGTGCCACTCCTCCATGGCGCCTGATTTCGGTTCCACCACTAGTGACGAGTGATTTGGGGCACTTCACAACATTTTCAAACCTCAGTTTCCTTACCCATCCTGAAACAATGGTACCCACAAGTCACAGGACTAACATGTGACAGTACAGGGCATTGGTCACACCTCCTTCAGCTGCATCTCTGCTGGGTCCTCACCCTACTCCTGCACTGTGACCCTCAGTCCTAACTCAGACTTTCATGTCCAAAAGGAAAGAGCGTAGGATGAACTGCAGCACCCGCTGCTACAATCCTCCATGCACGGCGTTGCTCTAAGCGCTGCGTACAGCCTCTTCATAAATCCACATGTCTAAAGTCCACTTTACAGATGAAGCCAACTAGGACCCGGCGAGGTCAAAGCAACCTGTTAAGTGGCAATCTGACTCCAAATCCTTTAATGACCTTGTGTCGCCCTAAAGCAAGTGCTTCAAGGATCCCTCCCCCACAAAGTAAAAGTCCAACTTTTAAACTCTATTCTAAAGTAAGTTTCAAATTTCAAGTTAGAAATCACACACATTAGCACAGGTTTTATGCTGTCTACTGACGTATCAGTGGCCACCAATGATCTTGACCGGTTCCTGGGTGTATGTGCTTTCTGCAGATGTGGGAAAGAAAGCAAGCATGCTCTGGTCTGGGGTGCATCAGTAGTTCCTACAAGCGTGGGGCTCACTGCTGTAAGGCAGTAACATGACCTCGGGATCGTGTATACGTGACTGTGTGCGTAAGTGTTTACTGGGTGTGATTAAGTTTACGAATTAGCTTGACTGCAGCACAGTGTGCCAAATTAAACATTATTTCTGGGTGTGTGCATGAGGATGTTTCCAGGTGAGAGAAACATTAAAAAGACATACTAGATAAAGTCAAATCACTCCCCAATTCACAATCAGACAGGAATTTCA
Source organism: Peromyscus californicus insignis (assembly GCF_007827085.1). Classification (NCBI taxonomy): domain Eukaryota; kingdom Metazoa; phylum Chordata; class Mammalia; order Rodentia; family Cricetidae; genus Peromyscus; species Peromyscus californicus. Next base: position 72,282,988 of record NW_026294402.1, read on the forward strand.
TCACTACTTTTCCTGGAACTCTAGTTTCCTGAGGGAGCAGACCATGGACTTCTGAGTGCTCCATGACTATAGTATGAGTTGATCTCCACATACTTCCCTCTCTCCTGCTCTTACTGGTGCTCTTTCTCCAGCACAAAATGATACTACGTCAACATCTGCTCAATACCAGGTTTGCAGATGATCTCGTGCTTAACCAGTAGCCAGGCCTTCCTCTTCTTGTTCTAGCTATCTGGCTTTTCCCAGCTCCTTTCAGCCCAACAGCCCATACGTGCCTCCCATGAGGACCTTGGAGACCCTGGATGGCAACGGGACAGCACAAGCTGTGTGCAGCAGAAGCCCTCACCTCCAACCCCCACACCTTCTCACACCACACTGTAAACTCAAGCAGTAGTACAATGGCCCCGTTTTGATGAAACACCAAGACTTTTTAAGTCACAGTCTACACTGACTACAGAGAGCTTGTTACTTCACCTGGCACAGTTCCTTGTAACCCAGAAATCAATTATCTGTGTACTTTTACCTCTTATTTCGTACTATTCCCATGACTACATGAGAATTAAAATTGTCAATGGGTAATATTATAACAGCCATTTATGTGTAGTTCTTTATCTGTAATACTTGTGGATTTCCCTCTTTAAGTGACAGACAACCTTAACATAAAACCTTATACTCGATACTCAACAAAAGCAAAAACAATTAAGGGGGTAAAGAGATGACCCCATCAGAAAAGTCCCTGCCACACAAACATAAAGTGGTGCATTCAAATCTCAGCACCTGTGCTACAAAAGGAAGGCCAGGTGCAGAAACACACCCTTTATAACCCTAGTGCTGGGGAAGCAGAGCCAAGAAAAATCTTAAAAAAAAAAAAAATCCAGTCAGTACAGCTTAATTAGTGAGTGCCAGATCAGTGAGACCTACACAGAAAACAGGATAGAGAGCAACTGAGGAAGAGAGCGCCATCAACCTCTCACATGCACACACTTCATGCAGGCGCACACGCATGCACACAGCCTATACAAACACATAGAAACATACACAAAAACGAGAACTACAGTTAACTAAAAGCATTTTAATGCATCATAATCTAAGGCGGTTTTGTTCTTCCGAAGGAATCCATAGTCACTTTCACTACGGGCTTTAAGCAGATAGGTCAACTGGACTGAAAGCTTATTCAGGACTCACACCAGTAACTTAGCATCAAACCGTCACTACACATAACCACCAAGTCACAGTTCTTAGTGATGCTTCTCATTCCCAGACTTTCCCTCTAAGGTTCTCTGTCCCTTTCCCAAAGCTGTCTTTCCTAGCTTGACATGCTATACAACGGTGAGGGCCTGTGTGGCTTGGACCATCCATAAAGAGGTACCATCCAGCACTCAACTGCGCCAAGGCTCGGCACCACTTGCCTCAAGCCAGAGCCACATGACAAGGTGGATGACCTCAAAATCAAAATGAAGCAAGCTGTGTGGGTACTGCGCCCCACCCCCCGCTACCCTCAGGGCTGTAAGCAGCAGTGCCAATACTCACAGCATCTCCCGAATGGCATCAGAGCCCACCACCCGATGTGATCTGATCTGATCTGGTCCCAGGAGAAAGCACTGTGGTCAGTTTTGCTTTCTGCATCAGCCACTGGATATAAACCCACCATTTGGGGGGGGGGGGGGTGGAATCAATGAGCAACTTAGCATGTAAAGACTGGGGAGCACTCATGGGGAGGGCAGAGGAAGGAACATAAAATGCCACTGAAAAATGGAGAAACTTTTTCAAGAACCTGTAACTAAATAAAGAACTTGTCCTAAAATCCATATACTCAGCCGGGCGGTGGTGGCGCACGCCTTTAATCCCAGCACTCGGGAGGCAGAGCCAGGCGGATCTCTGTGAGTTCGAGGCCAGCCTCGACTACCAAGTGAGTTCCAGGAAAGGCGCAAAGCTACACAGAGAAACCCTGTCTCGAAAAACCAAAAAAAAAAAAAAAAAAAAAAAAAAAAAAAAATCCATATACTCAGGTGTTGTTTTCAGTTATTATGAACATGCTAGTTTTAAGAAAGAAAAAGAGGATGCTATATAAATATTCTATTATTCAGTACAATTTTGTTGATAACAGGGCAGGAGCCACGTTAGAAGTCTACTTTTCCATTCCTATGTTCTGGTATAGTATGGGCAAGTTAGATACCCTAGGGAGATCCTTCTAGACAGGGACAAAAAAGACTGAGGACCGGCAAGAAACATAAAGTATAAACATGCTCATCAAAAGGGACTTGTGGTTTAATCTCTAAGCCATCTCTCTGGCCCTGGAATATAATTTTCCTAATCACAATAGCCCAATTCCGTTCTACTGTCACTTAAAAAATCATCACTATAATCTGGAGTTAAGTACTGTGGTGGTTTGAATAAGAATGGCCCCCAGAGGCTGATATTTGAATGTCTGGTTCTCAGCTGGTAGACTATTTAGGAAGGATGGAGGTGTGGCCTGGCTGGAGGAGGTATGTCACTGGGGGTGAACTAGGGCGTTTCAAAAGCCCATAGCAGGCCCAGCCTGCTGCCTGTGGATCAGGATGCAAGCTCTCAGCTACTGCTCCAGCACCATGCCTGCCTGCCTCCCCACCATGACGTCAGGACTAACCCTCTGAAACTACACAAGCCCCCAATCAAATGCTTTCTTTTATAAGTTGCCTTGGTCATGGTGTCTCTTTAGAGCAAGAGAATAGTAACTAAGTATGTAGTACTCTGCCTTTAGTGAGTAGAAGGCAACCCTCTTTTTTCTGTATTAACCCACGAGAAGGTACAAACTCAGGCGGAAAGTGCTCAAGTGAGGAAGCAGAACTTGTAAAGCAAGGGACAAGCTCTATGTGAGAGTTGTCTAGCCACCCTGCATCAGCCAAGCGGGTCCAGCTGTGCGCTTCCTTGTGCATGGTTAATGGTGACAGAGGCGAGGAAAATCTCCAGGTCCAGCCACTGTGCAATGCGCTAAGCAGGGTGTTAATCCTGGGCCCGAGTCAGGCAGCCAGAGAAACGAGAACAATGGCTTCATTACGGCACGTCTGAGGTGTGCCGTGGGTAAACGCAGACTTGTGCAGCTTTTATGGTGGGGTTGTACACAGTTAATCACAGAGGAACCAAATAGAAATACCGTGTAACTGAGGAGGAGGGCACAGGGATTCTCTAGGTTTGTGCTGCCCAAAGAGGCCTTTTCTCAGGAGCAGACTCAGAAGCAAACACAAGGTCACTTCAGCGGGTTTCAAGCCTGGTTATAAGCTACACTCAAGAAGCCAAAAGCTGCAGACCACAGGCATTGTTCGGCATTCCCTGCTTGGACAGAAGAAACTGCCCTAGCATTAAACCAATCCCAAGCTCCAGAAGAGATGAGAACATGAGTTCTGCTCTCCCTGCAGAGCATCCATGGCGCTTTTACTTATACTGGAAAGACCTTACATCTAAGTTCTTGTTAACTTGTCTTTGCTAGTTAGCCAGTCACACGCCAGGATCGATATGCTAACTAACCAGTACCCCTTCCACCTGGCCATCCCCACCCCACCTGCACAACTACAATACTCCCTGAGTTCTTTACTTCTCGTTTAAACTGCCCTTTTAATCTCAATATTTATTTTCCAAAAAAAGCAAAGTGTTTTAAACAACTAATACAAAGCACTTTCAACATCAGAAATGCGTATTATATAAATACAGTTTTATAAGATCTCATACACAGCAACTCATGGATAAAACTGGAACATGGATATTGTTCTCTCCATGATTTAACATTAAGTGTTAGAGTTTTTCATTTCTACCAATAATGACCTCAGCTAGGGCCAGTGATCTAGGCCTTACACTTTGGGGAAAACTAAATTGAAAGGAGAATGACATGATTCAATGATGTAAGTCAAATTACAGCATCAACTATAAAACTCAATCTACTGACACTGGGGCCAGAAACATGATGCGTTAGGAAAGTCTGTCCCGGATCCTTGGATAGTAGATCACATTATGGGTCAATACCTTTTCTTATGAGAGGCCATTTCCCTAGGACTGCTACGAACAGGCGGACCCAGGAAACAGACATAAAGTTCCAGTGTCGAGCTACAGGCTCTGCACCACAGTGAATGCCTCATACCTGAAGTGTATGTAATAAGCCTGGCAAGTTTTATGTAAGATTTTAACAACGCATCCAGATATCAATTCCTTATACTGTATTCCAGTTGTCCTTTATCTATATTCAAGGAAAACAAGCAGTATCTTTTTCTCTCAATATATTTTTGGTTCCTGCATGTTTAACATGTACCTCGGTGCTCACATGCATCATACAAAGAGTAGCGCCTCATTCCATCCCTTCACAGAACACAGCCCGGCAGACTTAAGAGCCAATCCAAAGCAGATCCGGCACTGATGACAGACCCAGGACTCTGGCCTAAGGTCCCCAGCCAGTAATTCTGGGAGCAGCCTCTATTCCATACCCCTGCCCCCAAAAAGCATGCCCTCACTGCCTAGAACACCCCTAGGCAGTGCCCTTGCCTCATGAGCTCACTCTTCGCTACAAGCCCATATCTCCCTTGACTCTGTGACTGAAATATCAGAAAACAAAGTCACAAAGGTGAGGGTTTGGGGGTCTAGGCAGTTCTCCTTGGTCCAGGAAACAGTCCTTTGAAAAACCTTACATATAGACTTTCTTAGACAGAAACATAAAACTCTCTTATCTTTCATTTAAGCAAGGAAAGAAAAATCCAAGAAAACGTGAGCTTACGTCAGCTCGAGCTTATTGTCCTGAACCAGGCATATCTTGGAGACTTCCCACCCTACACACAGAGGTGCAGGGTTGTCTGCGGCAGAGAGAAGTTAGGCTCACTATCACATGAAACTTCTGAAGGAAGTCTGCAGCAAGTCTAAGTGGTAGCTTCTAAAATCCTGCTACTGTCTGGCGGACTGGCAGGGTTAGCAGCCCCTGGGAACCAAGGCACAATCTCAAGGCCCACTCCAGACCCACTACTTCAGAATCTCCAATTTAATAAAACGTTCAGGTAATCACTGCATGTTCAAGTTCAACATGAAGCAATCCAATGGGTGTGTGTACCAACACCTTGCCTTCGTCCCCGATGGTCAAAGCACTGAGTTTTAGAAACTCAGGAACTGAAGACACCATTGAAAGCCCTACCGAGAAGCGGCCAGCCCTGGTTTTAGCTCTTCTACAACCCAAAGGCTGGGCAGGGAACTCAGACAATCAGCTTCTGTCTGCAGCAGGCAGCTCCAATTAGCGCAACAGAGAGACTAGACAGACCACAGACAACGGCCTCAGATCCTCACAATGCCTCAAGTGTACAGGCTAGGTTCTCGCACTGCCTCTCAGGCTGGAGGCTTTCTGACTTTTATTATCCACTCCAGTTGCCTTGGAAATTTATACTGATGTGGTTTTTATCTGCCAAAAATTAATAGTAAATAAACGGCAAAGGGAAAGGAAAGGAAGCACATTGAGATCTGCCCATCTGGAACTGGCCTGAGACCCTGTTCCTGGTAGTTATAGCAACAGTGACCTTGTTTGGATGTGTCATCCTGGCAGGCTTTTACAACCTTCAAGAAATCCCTGAACCCACCCATGCTCCATGCCGCACTCTCTGTGCTGGGATGGTGGTTCGTGCCCCCATGCCATGTGCCTGCCTCCCCCGACTCACCCCCAACACAGCACATTCTCAGGCAGGTTACTTATGGAGGCAGGGCTCTTCCAGGACAGTTTAAGGCCCTCAGGATTTCTCAGACAGTCTCAGGGAACATGAAAAACTGCTGGGACCTTCACAAGGCCCCAACACTTGCAGAGGGCAAGGCTGAGAATGAGAAATGTCAAAGGGACAAAGTGAGCATCCCCAGGGCAGGGAATGTCACACCCCTACACGGACTTCAGGCATGCTCAGCTTTGTCAACATACTGTCAGACTGTGGGGTAGAGCACACAACAGCTCACAGTCCGTCAGTCAGACTGTGGGGTAGAGCACACAACAGCTCACAGTCCGTCAGTCAGACTGTGGGCTAGAGCACACAACAGCTCACAGTCCGTCAGTCAGACTGTGGGCTAGAGCACACAACAGCTCACAGTCCGTCAGTCAGACTGTGGGCTAGAGCACACAACAGCTCACAGTCCGTCAGTCAGACTGTGGGGTAGAGCACACAACAGCTCACAGTCCGTCAGTCAGACTGTGGGCTAGAGCACACAACAGCTCACAGTCCATCAGTCAGACTGTGGGCTAGAGCACACAACAGCTCACAGTCCATCAGTCAGACTGTGGGCTAGAGCACACAACAGCTCACAGTCCGTCAGACTGTGGGGTACAGCACACAACAGCTCACAGTCCGTCAGACTGTGGGGTAGAGCACACAGACAGCTCACAGTACGTCAGACTGTGGGGTAGAGCACACAACAGCTCGCAGTCCGTCAGTCAGACTGTGGGGTAGAGCACACAACAGCTCACAGTCCGTCAGACTGTGGGGTAGAGCACACAACAGCTCACAGTCCATCAGTCAGACTGTGGGCTAGAGCACACAACAGCTCACAGTCCGTCAGTCAGACTGTGGGCTAGAGCACACAACAGCTCACAGTCCGTCAGTCAGACTGTGGGCTAGAGCACACAGACAGCTCACAGTACGTCAGTCAGACTGTGGGGTAGAGCACACAACAGCTCACAGTCCGTCAGTCAGACTGTGGGGTACAGCACACAGACAGCTCACAGTACATCAGACTGCTGGGGCAGAGCACACTAAGGCATAATCAGGAGAAACCAACCTTTCCCTGGGGCATGACTTCTGTATATCAGCATCCAAACAAGCATTCACCACCAGCTCTCAATTCCAAGCTCAGTAAAATGAGTGAGTGCTGGTCATGGTCACCTGTAGCCCTAGTACTTGGGAGGCTGAGGCACGGGGGCTGCCACAACTTCAAGGCCAGTTGGGCTACACAGTGAGTACCAGGCCAGATAGGTTTACAAAGTGAGACTTTGTCTCACAAAACCAAACCAAACCAAACTGAGCGAAGTAAGTCATGTGGTCTCCAGCCAAGAGAGGTGAAAACTGAAGCCACTTTTTAAAAGTAACAAGTGTTGGCAAATATCTGAAGTTAACTGAACTATTTAAGATGTTATTAGCCAAGCAATGTGAGAAAGGCCTGGGATTCCAGTACTTAGGAAGGGTCAAGTTGGAGGTTTGCAAATTCAAGAACAGCCTGAGCTACAAAGTGAGATGTCTCAAAAACATAAATCTAAATCTCATTAATTTCCACACAAAAAAGTGCACATAGCTTTCCCATAACCAGAAAAAGCATCTCCAATAACCTTTATAGACTCATTGTTATTAATCATGTCCCCAGCATCAAAAGAGACAAGAGGATGATCCACGTGGGATGTCTTCTTACCATTTCGAGACACATCCAGCTCTACTAGCTGCATGAAGTTTGCTATTTCCGGGGGGAGCCGCTGAATTTCATTGTCACTGAGTCCAAGCTTTCGTAATTTGACTAGCTGGAAAAATTGCTGGAAGAGAAAATGGTGTAACGTAAGTTTCACATACATTTGCATGACTCTGAGCTAAAATAACATTTCAGTTTGTCTTTTAAAACTAATGAAGACTGTACCCATGCCAATTTCCTCATTTGAGCGGTAACCTGATCATATAAAGACATCATTGGCATAAACTGTATACAAAGTACCTCTCAGGACATATCATTTTTGCAAATTCCTATCCATCTACAAGTATTTAAAAATGTTTAAAAAATGAATAAGCAACTTCATGAGAATAGATTGTCACATATTCTATTTATTAAAACTATGTTATTAAATACATATATGTAAACATAATCATTTATTTTAGAAGAACTTTAATTAAAACTACTGTTTATACAAAGCATAATACATTAATTCTATTGGTTTTAGATGTAATATCTCACAGTGTCTGCAGCAAGTAGGAAAACATTTTGACCAGGAATCAAAAGTCTCCACTGGTTCCCAGGGCCAAAGCACAATGACTATGTAGTCTTTCTAATGCATCCTTCAACAATGTACTAAATTTGTACAGAGATGAACATAAATATAAAAATATGCAATAAGCCTATGAAGACTACTGTTGCTTAAAGTGTTCCTGTGTCCCGGCCGGTGGTCGGGACAAATCTCTCCCACTCACGTCCTCCAAGAAAACACACAGAGGCTTATATTAATTAAAACTGCTCAGCCATTAGCTCAGGCTTATTATTGACTAGCTCTTACACTTAAACTCAGCCCATTCCTGTTCATCTATATGTTGCCATGTGTTCCGTGGCTTTACCTGTGTGCCATTACATGCTGTTCCCTGGACGGCAGGCTGGTGTCTCATGACTCAGCCTTCCACTTCCCAGAATTCTCCTTATCTACTTATCCTGCCTACACTGCCTGCCTGGCTACTGGCCAATCAGCATTTTATTAAACCAGTGTACAAAAGCATTATTCCACAGCATTTCCCCTTTTCTGTTTAATTAAAAAGGAAGGTTTTAACTTTAACATAGTAAAACTGCATATAAGAAAACAGTTATCAAGCAAGAATTATAGTTACAATATTTAGTCTATTTGTATTTGGCAAAATTAAAGAAAATATTCTATCCTATATTTGTGAGTCTAGAGTTTTACATCTAATTTATCTTTTATCATAATCAAGGAAAATTATAACTATCTAGTCTTCAACTACATCAAAGACCCCAGAAGGATATAATATTACCTAAGTAAACAGGAAGTGCATTGTAATCAACTTCCAAAAATCTAGAATGGCAGAGACAGCTGCCTGCCTGGACAGTCATCCAAAGTTCCTCTGTAACATTGGGGCATCTATCTTCAGCCCACAGGCCTACTCTCTCAGTTACTTTTTTTTCCTCTGTGTCCTGTAGAATGTCTAGCAGTTTCTTCTGTGAAGCAGGAACCTGAAGAACCATCTTGCCTTGCAAAGTTCTGTGTCACCTTTCTATGGGTCCTGCATGTCCAGTTGATACAACATTTTTGTCAAGCAGTTCAGGCAAAAACAGTTTCTTGCCCAAATGGCTATTTTTGCGAGGAAGAAGATAAACTCCATATGGAGTGTCTTCGATGCTCATATTTCTCTCTGAAATAAATTGGTGCTGCTAGGAGCAGATGTGTCTCACTGTCCAGAAAGTCTAAGTTTTTAAAACATTTTAAATGCCATATTCTGTAGGTGTTTGAAGTGTTTGAAGATTACCTCCTTAAATGAATTATATCTATGTATACCTAGAAAACTTAACATGACTATAAGTTTGACTATCATAGAAGGCTAATTATTAATCTGTATTCCTTAATTATCAATTACAATTTAAATGAGTTACATAAACATAGCACTTTAAACAAGAGTAGAAATATACATACAGTATAACAAAACTAACTTTAAATTTGTATCAATAAACTAAGATCTATACCAATGTAAAACACTTTAAACAAGTCGCTCTTTAAAAGTAGGTTCAACAATCCACCCTTTTATGCTATCATGTCTACATCCTGTATTTCCATATCAGACTACTAACACACAAAGCAAGAGGCAAACTAGATAATTATGCAGCAAAATTCTTAAAGCCAAAATGCAGGACAAATAATAATAAAGTTAAAGGAAGGAAGGAAGGAAGGAAGGGAGGGAGGGAGGGAGGGAGGGAGGGAGGGAGGGAGGAAGGAAGGAAGGAAGGAAGGAAGGAAGGAAGGAAGGAAGGAAGGGAGGGAGGATCAAGTAGCCATAAAGAAATTAGGAGAAGTACCTCTAAAGGAAGGAAAACTGATTGAAAACTCATTTTTAAGAAAGTTAAATCCTTGTCTTCTCTTCTCTGCCCTTCATAGTCAGGCAAAAAGTTAACTGAAAAAGTTAAAGCATGAGGGCTTTAAGGGCAAGAATAAGGCAATCCCGCCACGCCACACACACACAAACAAACACACACACACACACACACACGCACACACACACACACACACAAACAGTCCAGAGAGAGCTCACCCTCCTCCTGTCTGGGGGCAACCAGGACTCCAGGCATGGGCACAGACCTAGTGACACCAATTATCATAGAGAAGAGCTGACATGATGTCCCCCACCTCCAATACACAGTTTCTGCACATGCTCATCTCACCCACATTCCTGGGATCTGGATCTCTAATTTAAAGAGTCTATATTCTCTAGATACCTAAGAAAAAAAGCCTACCATATGCCAAAAGCCAAGTGTGTACGCATGCACATGCAGGAACACACACACACACACACACACACACACACACACACACACACACACACCACCACCACCACCAGAGAAACAACACAAGGAACCAAAGAAAACTTCATCAGCTAAAAAGTACAGGATGGGGGTGGGGGGAGAATCAAGCTGAAGCAGTATGTTACCAAATCAAGAAAAATTTGAATTAAACACTTGGAAATTTAAAAATATTGTAGCCTCCACAAAAGATTCTAAGAGAAGTAAATAAAATAAACAAACTTCCTCAGAAGAAATTTGGCAAAACTCAGAGATGGTAAAATAGGAGGAACAAAAAACAGAAAGAAAACTAAACAACTCCACAAGCAATAACCCATGCCAGTAATATGGAACCCAAACACAGGAAACTGCAGAACACGGCTTTTCTGTTCCCGAGGGCACACCTTCAGGACAACACGAACGTGTTCCAGTTTGGATCTGAACTGTATCCCGCATCTGGTGGTGCTGTGAGGAGGGGACTTACGGAAGCTTCAGTAGGTGGCAAATCTAGCTGGAAAGAGAATGTCACCATCACTTGATGGTGACAGTCCAGAGCCAGGTTTCACCTCGATTTCTCTGTATACTGGTCCATCATGATGTAGACAGGCCCCTCCTTGAGCTTACATTGCCATAAATGCATCTCTTCCCACTGCCATATCTACCCTGCTATGATGGACCAAAACCATAAGCCAAAATAAATCTTTCCTCCCTTGTTTCTGTCCGTTATTCTGATCACAATCATGCAAAAATAACTAATGGAATGGAAAAAACACAATTAAGGAATATTGAACTAATAGAACTAAAAGTTCTACAGTAAGTACAGAACTAATTGGAATTTTAAACTCCCGAAGATGAGTGGAATAAAGGGGGAAGCGACTGACAGCGAGTTTGAATTCAGATCAGCACCGGTCCTGACACAAACCTGAAAAGTCAATGACACATGCCTTAAAAAGACAAGAAGTTAATTCCCACCCAAATATGAAAAACTTGCTTTTCCACACTTTCCCCAGAAATCTGTCAAAATGTGGATGTAAACTTAAAAGAATGATATGACATTCAGGATAGCAAAGCAGCAAAACTCAGAAGGACAACAGAAATTCCAGGGAGATCCCCATAAGCCCCTGAACCACAGTCCATGAAAATAACCTGAATACACAGAAGCCAGATATATAGGCTCCCAGATGAGAGTTTTGAAGGAAAAAAAATGAATGAAAACTCATCTCAGGGATTATCTGATATGGTAGAAAGTACAATGAAGAAATCCACAACTCTCCACATGTTAGAGATTATCTGATATGGTAGAAAGTACAATGAAGAAATCCACAACTCTCCACATGTTAGAGATAAATCAGAACCATTCATGGAGACAACCAAACAGGCAAACAGGGATGGAGCTGGTTCCCAGCAATGTACAGCACAAGAGAAAATCCTAATATAAATATAAGGTTTGGTTAGGAGGAAAACATAAGTCATAATAATATTCTATCATCCACATTGATAAAAATCATTATGTCAATATTTGAAAGGCAAGAAACGGAAAGTGCTGAATCTTCAACTTCCACTAATGGACATCTATCGAGAGCTACGAAGTGGGACCCACTCCAGCTGGAAAGCAGACAGGCCACTGATGATAAGAAAGCACACCTCTAAAACAGCACTGAGCTGGGCGTTCTCAAAAGCCCAGGAGAGGCAAGAGGCCCCTGTCCCCAGCTGATCAAAACTGTGAAATGATTGCATATACTACCTTGTTAAAAATAGAAAATGGGGGGGGAGGCGGGAGAACAAGGGAATCCGTGACTGATATGTAAAATTAAATTAACTTATAAAATAAAATTTTTTAAAAAATTAAAAAAATAAAAAATAAATAGAAAATGAAGCCAGGCAGTGGTGGTGCACACCTTTAATCCCAGCATTCAGGAGGCAGAGGCAGGTGGATCTCTGTGAGTTCGAGGCCAGCCTGGGCTACAGAGTAAGTTCCAGGAAAAGAATCAAAGCTACACAGAGAAACTCTGTCTTAAAAAAAAATAGAAAATGAATTTACAAAGGAGAAAGTCTGTACTAGGATGACAGGATGCTTCAAATGTTGACTCTAAGATGCTAATATTTAGTGGAAAGATTTCCCATGGATAGGTAGGATTAACATAGTAAAAATGGCAATCTTACCAAAAGCAATCTACAGATGCAATGCAATCCCCATCAAAATCCCAACACAATTCTTCATAGACTTGGAAAGAACAATACTCAACTTCATATGGAAAAACAAAAAACCCAGGATAGCTAAAAGAATCTTGTATAATATAGTAACCTCTGGAGGCATCACCATCCCTGACCTCAAGCTCTACTATAGAGCTATAGTTATAAAAACAGCATAAAAACTGACATATGGACCAATGGAATCGAATTGAAGACACTGACATTAATCCACACACATATGAACACCTGATTTTTGACAAAGAAGCCAAACTATACAATGGAAAACAGAAAGTATCTTCAACAAATGGTGCTGGCATAACTGGATGTCAACATGTAAAAGATTACAAATAGATCCATATCTGTCACCGTGCACAAACCTCAAGTCCAAATGGATCAAAGACCTCAACATAAATCCAGTTACACTGAACTTGATAGAAGAGAAAGCAGGAAGTACTCTTGAATGCATGGGCACAGGAGATCACTTCCTAAATATAACACCAGTAGCACAGACACTGAGGGCAACAATTAATAAATGGGACCTCGCCGGGCAGTGGTGGCGCACGCCTTTAATCCCAGCACTCGGGAGGCAGAGCCAGGCGGATCTCTGTGAGTTCGAGGCCAGCCTAGGCTACCAAGTGAGTTCCAGGAGAGGCGCAAAGCTACACAGAGAAACCCTGTCTCGAAAAACCAAAAAATAAATAAATAAATAAATAAATAAATAAATAAATAAATAAATAAATGGGACCTCTTGAAACTGAGAAGTAGGGCAAAAGACATGGACAATAAGACAAAAAGACAGCCTACAGAATGGGAAAAGATCTTTACCAACCCCACATCTGACAGAGGACTGATCTCCAAAGTATATACAGAATTCAAGAAACTAGACATCAAAATACTGAACAATCTAATTTAAAAAATGGGCTATAGAGCTAAACAGAGAATTCTTAAAAAAAGAATCTCAAATGGCTGAAAGACATTTAAGAAAATGCTCAACATTCTTAGTCATCAGAGAAACGCAAATCAAAATGACTCTGAGATACCACCTTACATCTGTCAGAACGGCTATGATCTTCTCCTTTTATTGGTTTTAAAAAAAACAACTGGTATTTACATAATGATCCAAAGATACACTGCCTTTTAAAAAGCAAGTCGGCAACACAAAACAGACAAAACTTTACAAATCTACTGATATACTACTAGGCACCACTCCTCATACTATAACTGAAAATAGCAAAAATAAGCATAGTACATAAATATATCTTTACATTATGATGTTAAAAACTAGGAAGCACATTGTGAATAAGGAAAACAGACTAGCCAGTTGTTACCTAATTCAGTATTATGCAAATAATAAAAATGATTATTAAAAACACAATAGAACTTGAAAAGGGTTACCATGCAAACAAAATTCTAAAAGGAAACAAAGTTCCAGGGTCTCTGTAAAAAGCCATGCTACCTACAGGAAGAGACTGCAGCGAGAGAACATTGGGTGGGATAAAGTAGATTACACTGAGGTCACTTGACAAGAGTATTGCACGAACTACTGTTTTTAAGATTTAAAAAAAAAAGATTATTTAAATGAGCTATATATCTGCACAAATGGTTCTACTAATTGGACGGATTTGATAATGAAGAAGATTCTCAAAGGGTGCTAATCCTTGAGATTTCTTTAACCATCAGTTGAGATTTAAGGGACGGCAATCTCTTTTTACTAGTTGTACTAAAGTATCACCAAACACAAAAGCCATTGAAAAGAATCACATATTTGAATAACTGAGCCGATGCCAATTGTTCAAAGAGTCTGACAGTTTCATAATACATCAATGTGTTTACTCAAGCATGAAAAGCTTACTTTGTTTTCCAAGAAAGGCGTAATAGCAAAAGTACAAAAGCCATCACCAATTCCATGCATCCAGGGACCGTCCGTTATGTCACACACAAGAAATCAAGTAAATCGGGTACTCAGGTCTGCAGCAAATAACAAAAATGGTAGCCTACAGATCTCCATGTCTAATAGAAGTCCTAACAAGCAAACAAATTAGGGCTTCGTTCCGCGGGTTGTATGCATCCTCACCTACACCGTGTCCCAATTGCTGCTTCGGTCAACATTGGAAGGTACACACTAGTTGTAAAAATACAGTATGCTATGATCTCAAAATTAACCCAATAACTCCTCAGTCCTTTCCTGCATTAGCCTGATGGATCTAAGCAGATGTTCAAATGTTCTAAATCATCTATTTTTCTTATACAATTGAGGAGATGTTACTCAAACTATATTACACTGTAAATTTTCAGCTTCCTTACATAGGCAGAGAAAAGAATTCATAAGCTATAAACCCTTCTGCCTTGTTCCTGAGATCGGCCAGGGCACACGGAAAACAATTTGTGTAGCTCTTCTGGCAGGGTGCCTGAGCACTGAGCAATCATATGACAGAGGACACAGCGACACTATTCTTCAGATCTACATGTTTGATTACAGCTCAGTGACCCACTTAGAGCACATTTTGTGCAATTATATTCAGAGAAACCCCAACTGCTCCGGGTTGTTACATGGCACCAGGCTTCTTACAGCCACTATTGTTTCTAGTAGATACTGAGCCTTTCATTCAACAAAACAAAATGTTGTTCCCATTCTCCATCTGACAAGGTCTTTGCCCTTTTGGTACTAGGAATCCTTCTTTTCTGCATTTGAGAAAGGGGCAACGGAAACCTTGGTTCTAAAAGGGCTGTATCCTTTCATGTTACTATGTGGCCAACTATCAATCAGTTGTACCCAAGTTGCCCAAATTCCTCCACCAAGTAGAGAAGAACCACTACCATGGATTCCCGTGTGGAACAGCAGTGTTGAGGATGCCACAAACCTCTGAGCTACAATGACGCCGATTTCCACGTTGGAGGCATTCTAATCCTTGACCAAAATCTTTTACCTTTTTGTATTTTACATAACTTAAATAAAATCCCTACCCCTGTCCTCATCAACTTGGGCTGCCTTTTTGATCAACTACATATATAGATATTGTAAACCAAAAGCATTTCCTACAAAATCAGGAACAAGACAAGATGCCCACTATCACCAATCTTATTCAATATAGTGCTAGAAGACTTAGATCAAAGATACTAGAAACAAAAGGGATAGACAGAAACAGGAAGGGCCAAGGTGAAAGCATCCCTGCTTGTAGATGACATGGAAAAAAACCCTAAATATTCCACCAGAAAACTCGTAGACACCTTCAGAAAAGTGCCAGAATTCAAAATCAACACACAAAACCCAGTAGCCTTCTATACACTGGTAATAAACTTGAAGAGGAAGAAATTAGAAGGAAAAAAATCTCAATCACAACAGCTTCGAAAGAAACAAGACTAAACTAAGTTAACAAAGGAGGCAAAAGAGAGACCTATACTCTACAACAAAAACTCTAAGACACTGAAGAAAACAAAACACCAGAACACAGAGACCTCCCACAAAAATAATCCGCAGAGTCAACACAATCCTTAACAAAATTCCAATGATAATCTTCCAGAACTAAGAAAAAAAGTTCCTAAAATTGATATGAAAGCATACATTATCCCAAGAAAGAGAGAGGGTAATGCTGTAGTACTGCACACCTGACATCAAATTATACTAGAGCTATCAGAACAAAAATTGTATGTTTTGGCACTAAGACATGAACAGAATAGAGAATGTAGAAAGTAAGCCCACACAGCTGTAGCCAGACATCTAACGCTTGATAACAACAGTGTCAGACAAATACTGGGGAAAGCCAGTCTCTTTAACAAGTGTGGCGGGAAAGCGGGATTTCCACGTGTTGAAAAATGGAACTAGGTCCATCTCTCCCCTCCTTCTCCACACGCACACACACACACACACACACACTCAAAAAATGGATCAAAGACCTTAATATAAGACCTGCAACCTTTAAAATGGCAGAGAAAAACCTAGGTAAAACACTACACTTCAAAGCCATAGACAAATATTTTCTGGAAGAACCCAAACACAACAGGAAATGGTCCCAAGAGCTGACAAGCAGAATCCATCAAATTAAAAAGTTTCTATACAAACACAGGTAACCACCACCCAAGTGGAAGAGATGGCCTATAGGGTGTGGAAAGGTCTTCCAACCACACAGCAGACAGGGAATTAACCTCTAGGATATATAAAGAAGTACAAATATAAACATCAAAAGGTCAACCAATCAATAAATGGACTAACAGAACAAAGAGTTCTCAACTAAGACATACAGGTAGAGAGGGGGTTGCAGAAGGGAAAACTCCAAGGATGTTTGAAAAAGCCATATAGTAACCTAGTATTTTATAAGCTTCTTATGTATATTATATATGAAATATATTCATATAGAAGTACTTAATAAGAGTTACTCAACACAGAGGATTATGCTCATCCTAGAAACCATAGGTTGCCAAATAAAAAGCCCAGGGCCAGCCAGGTGTGGCACAGAGAGGAGATGGTGTGAATATGCCCAAAATACATTGTATGAAATTCCATATATATATATATATATATATATATATATATAAAAATACACACACACATATATATATATATATTTATATTTATATATGACATACATAAGGCCAACAAACCTTCAAAAAATATTCCAACACTCCTACCTAGCCGTCAGGGATATGGAAACTGAAGCTGTGGAGATGGAGGTACTATTCAGTTGGTAGAGTGCCTGTCTGGCATGCATGAATCCCTTTGGGGTCAATTCGGTACAATCTGCAATGCCACATAAACCAGCCACAGACCTGTAATCCCAGCAACTGGTCAAGGTCATCCTTAGCTACATAGAGAGTTAAAGACAGTCTATGCTACAAGAGACCCTATATCAAAAGAAGAGAAAAACTGGACTGATTACCTCAGGAAGAACAGCTATCATCAAGAAACCAAATGACAAGAAATGCTGGTGTGAATGTGGGGAAAGAAAACCACTTAGTGATTGATGGTAGGAATGCAAATGTTACAGCAAATATGGAAATCAGTCTTGGGAGGTGTGGGGGAGGCATCCCTCACCCCCACATTTCCCCAGAGTACTCTTGAGTAGGAGCAGCAGGAAATAATAGTTAGAAAGATAGAGAGGAGAAAAACAGATAGAAAATACAGGATAGCCTCGAGAGGGCCTTGATCCCAATCCATCAGGCCTTGACTGTCTCTGCCCTGGGGTATTTAAAGGAATGTCAAGGGGTGGAGCAAAAGACCTCCCCGCAGCACAGCCAAGTGCAGACCATCTCAGACACCTGCACTCAGGCCCGTGGTCCAATCATCCTCTCTATGCAGACCTGCTGGGTAAAGCTACAAGGAACCTAAAAATGGGCTCCCACAGGGAGGGTCCCCAAAAAATAAAAATTAGAACTAGAGTGTGACCTAGCTATACCATTCATGGTTTTACTACCAAAGGACTGTAAGTCAATGTATCCTAGAGACAGGCGCACATCCTTGTTTATTGCTGCACTACTCATGATAGCTAAGAAAAAGGACAATCCAGATGTCCTTTAATAGATCAAAGGATAAAGAAAATGTGGTGGGTGGGTGGGTGGGTGGGTGTGTGTGTGGATGGATGGATGGTAGGTGGATAGGTGGGTGGATGGATAGATAGATAGAATGAAATTTTATTCTGCTACAAAGAAGAACATTTGCAGGAAAGTGGATGGAAGTGGAGATCAGCATGCTAAGTGAAATAAGCCAGAGTCAGAAAGACAGATGCAAGTTTTCTCTCACAGGTGGACTCATTTACATATATATATACAAATGTGTGCATGTGCATATGTGTGGGGACTATGAAAACAGAAAGGGGACCATGAGAAGAAAGAGATGATCACTTGACTTGACTGATAAAATATGAGGTGTTTTAAGATCTAGCCCCAAGAGTCCCATGTGTATTGAAGGAAGAGGATAAAGGTCTTGGGAAGAACAGAGGCGCTTCAGAGATGACACTAACTGACAGAGAGAGACTGGCAGGGTAAATGGAGTGAGAGGCCATGGGGAAGGAGGATGACGCCTCTTCTATCTTGCTAATCTTCATCCCCCCCTCCAAACACTCCTGGGGTGGGGGCTGTGTCTGTGTGTGCATGTGTGTGATGAAAAGGACCCAATCCAGGAGGTTGGAAAATAGTCTCTGCTAAAAGATGGAAAGGATAACAGAAAATATGTTAAAAAGAGTCATGGGAAATGTTGCTAACCTAAATAGTCTACCACAAAATAAGGTAGAAAGATCCGTTACAGGAGAACATATATTAAAACTGGGTAACACATGTTACAAAATTCTGCAGTTAATCAAGAGTGTTGACTTTTCTAATATAAATTAAGAGAGAAAGTAGCTGAATAAAAGGTTTCATAATAAACAAGAAAGTTTTTAATAGACAAGAGAGAAAAATATTTACAGAATAGTAAAAGGCCCAGCTGAGCTAAGCAGAGAATTAAATAACAGCATCTCACATTCAGAATTTGAGTATGAAGGGGGTTTAGCAAATGCTCAAAACCAAGAACTACTGGGAGCTGGAAAGATGGCCTAGCAAGTGCTCGCTACAGATTCTGGATCCCAGCACCTGCGCAGTGAGCCAAATACTCTGCACACACATACAGCAGCAGTTCTGAGGAGGACAGAGACAGGAGGATTGCTGAGGTTGGTGCCTTCCAGTCTAGCCAAGAAAATCCCAGCCTTGGGTTCAGTGAAAGACCCTGCTTCAAAAGAACAGGCAGAGAGTGCTAAAGTAGGTCACCCAATACACTCTTCTAGCATCCGTATGCACACACAGGCACCAGCACATAAACTCTCACACAGTATCCCCCACCCTCTCCTACTGCACAGCATGGTAAATATAACTGTGTATGATACATTTTGAAATAACTAAGAGTAACTTTCCAATGTTCTTAGCACATTCTCAATGTTAAATGTTTGAAGTGATGGATACAACTATATTGATTTAATTGTTCTACATCGCATTCAAAAATCATACCATTATTTTGTATCCCATAGACTTATATAATTATAAACTGTCAACTTATAATAAAAAAGAATTTGGAATACTGACTCACAAAATAGAAAACTCATATCCAAATACTCTAGAATAGGAAACAGTTAATATAGTTAATAAATATGAAATGAGACAAAAAACTCCATCCCTTATTAAAACTATTTCCTCTATAATTGGAAAAATTATTTTACTTGCCAATTTATTTGTTCAGAGGACAGATTACTGCTCTAAAACGTAATATTTAATAGGTGTGTGTTTTAGCCGCACAGGAAGCCTTTGTATAACAAAGAAAAGACCGTTCACTCATTTCTTTCCATGTCCTGAAATCTCAGATGAGCCAATGTTAACCAGACAAATCCGCTCCTGCTGAGGGCTGGCAGGTGTGCACGTGGGCATTTATAACAAAGGCACTGCATTTATTCTGCTCAAAATAGGTCTCCAATTTTTTGGTATTTTATTCCTGCTGATAATTTCATCCTCTTATTTGCTGGCATATTGGAATAGTCTCACAACACTTTCATGCCCCGTTACTCTTTCACCATTAATATATTTAACAAAGATATAAATGCCCAAGGTTCCCACCACCATTGTTGAAAAAGCTCAGGGATAAATTATGTTGAAAATCACGAAGCCAGGCATGCTCTCTGTGCTTGATCAGAAGTGGACAGTTGACAACGCCATTTGCGATCACTTGGACAGAAGGAACTCTTAATTAAAATCAGAAGACATTAGGAAAGTATTGCTTTAGTGGGAGCCTGAAGAAACTGTTGACATGGGAAGACCAGGCTGCTGGTGCCACAGAAGTGACAGGAGTGACAGGGGCTAAGCAGAGCAGCATGGTCCAGGAAAGATCAACTAAGTAAATACTATCAACCAAAACATTAGCAGCAGCAGCAGGAGATGAAATCCATGCATCTGGAAAATACTTGATAATACATATATGCATCCCAAGGTTAGGGAGAAACAAAGTAAAATTACACACACACACACACACATATATACTATAAACTTGATTTTGCTTAAAGGTGTACTAGAGATATATGTACGAGAGGACAAAGGACAAATCTGTTGAAAGAAAAGTTAAGTCAAATGACTGTGGCCATCCAACTTCTATACTGATGCTTTGTATCACGAAAATCGAAGAGGCCATGCCTATAGAGTGCTGCTTTTTCCTTTGCATTTTCTCTCTTCTGCTGTTTTGCTTTGCTTTTCTGTTTGTCCATTTTGCTTTATTGACACAGAGTCTTACTCTGTACCCGAGTACGGCCTTAAAATGGGATTACAGAAGAAGTATATCAACTGTGCCGGCAGTGGACGAAGTGGAAGGTGCAAGACTACCCAAGTCTCTTGGAACCCTAGACGCTGGACACGCAGTGCAGGTTCTGGTGTTTTCTCGGTTGCATCTTGCTCTGTTCCCATCATTCTTTGCTTTGTCCCAACTCTTCCCTTTTGGAACAAGAATGTTTACTTCGAGTCACTGTGTATTAGAAGCATGAAACTTGTTTTCAGATGATAGGAGCTCACAGGTAAGGGAATGCCTTCAGGCTGGCCATAGTGGCACATGTCTTTAATCCCAGCACTCAGGACCCAGAGGCAGGCAGATCTCTGTGAGTTCAAGGCCAACTTGATCTACATAGCAAGTTGTTCCAGGTCACCCAGGGCTACTCGAGATCCTGTCAAGATTGCCTTCAGTCTCAGCTGAGACTCAGACTTTGGGCTTTTAGAGCAGTATTGAAACTATTAAACACTATGCAGACTTTCGAATTTGGACTGAATGTACTTTGCATTGTGAGATGGCCATGAGTCTATGAGACAAATGGTGGAAGGTAATGGCCCAAATGTGATGTGTTTGGGTGTCATGCTGACAAAGGTGTCGTTGTGGTGACGAATCTTGATTGTTAACTTGATGGGGAGTAGAACTGCCACAGAAATCCAGTGCATGTCTTCCACCTGTCTTCTGTCATGTCCTGGATCCTTCTTGTCTGAACATGTCTTCTTCTAAAACTGTCTTCTTTATTTATTGCTATGTAAAATATGTGATAAAAGCAACTTAGGGAAGGAAGTATTTATTATGGCTCCTAGTTTTAGAGTACAGTCCACAATGGCAGGAAAACTGATGGGCAGGAGCTTGAAGCAGATCGCATGTCTATGAGGAATTTGTGTTCTGTTTTGTTTGAGACAATCTCATTATACAGCCTGGGATGGCCTAGAACTCACTATGTATATCACCCTGGCCTCTAGCTCAGAGAGACCTGTCTGCTTCTGCCTTCTTTAGTGCTGGGATAAGGCAGATGCCACCGTTCCTGGATCTCTGAGGGACTGTCTTAGATTTTCTTTTTAGAGTTTTTTAGGTTAAAAACTTACTCTCAATACGGATGTAGAAAGACTTACTCTCAATACAGATGGTATTCCATGTTCTGGGGTCTAAGACCAAATAAAAATGAGCAATTGTGTTAGGCACAGGCAGTCATCACCTTCTGCTTCCTGACCAGGGCTGTACTGGGACTAGCTGCCACCAGCTCCAGCCACCATCACTTCCCCTCCAGTGGGGTACTCTGGAGCTACAAGCAGTTATAAACACCTTCTGCATTAAGTTGCTTTTGTTCCATACTGTAGCCTAGCAAAGCAGACAGTTCCAAGAGATGTTCAAACAAGGAACCCCCGACTCCTCAGGAAATCTAGAAGACGGCATAAGGCGGGTGGGAGAGCAGCTAAAATGTAAGGTAGGAAGTGGAGAAAAATCATAATAAATGAGGAGCACCCTGCTAAGACAGAACAAGGGTCGCCAAGATGGCTCGGTGGGTAAAGCACTTGGCACAAAGGATGGTGACTTCAATGTGATCCCCAGGAGCCACAGGATGAAAAGAGGGAACCAAATCCCACAAGCTGTCCTCAACAAACACACATTGTGGCTCACACACATGCATGCGTGCACGCGTGCGTGCACACACACACACACATACACACACAAATTTAATAAAAATGTTTTTAAAGAAAGGGTATTAAGTATCTCCAATTATAAAAAACTACATCTGTTATACTTCCGCAGGGGACAGGGAGGGGGGGCAGGGAGCACACTATTTTATAGTCAACCATTAACAGTAAGAGCAAAGATTCCAAGGTATCCACCAGGAATGGATGCAGAGAGGCTGCATCAGGAAGGTTGTCAACTTTCTCAGTAAAACACCAACCTTCAGACAGGCACCATGGCTATGACGTAAAGAACTCACAAAGGCAACATAATGAGTGCTCACCCTGTATGTACAGGGTTTCCCAAGCTCCATCACTTACTGCTAATGGGGTTTTTCATCTTCTGAAGCCACAAACTGATACCATGCCAAACCAGGTTTGACTTTTCTAGAAAACAAGCAAGAACTGGAAGACTCTATTAATAACACGGTGCCTTAAAACTTAAGCTCAGCTCACAGATTAAAAGCCAGTGACTCCAAGGCAAAATTTAGTTACACTTTTAATGAATAATTACATGGAAAAGGCTTCATTTTATATTCTCAATAATAATGTAGAAGAACACATTTTTAAACCATTATCCAGAAATCCTGATGGGGACAGGAATTAATAACATGATTTACCACTTAACACAACAGACTGAAGCCAAGGATTCGGCTCTTAAGCCATGAAGTCCAGGAAGCTATGCACTGGTAACCACGATGCCACTGCTCTTATTTTAGAAAGCCTGCTCCAAGATCTTGCCACAGTACTTTGCCAAAGCAGAGGAGAGAAAGCTTCAGGCAGCTGAAGGCAGCAAACACTGAAAACTAACCCAGTCCACAGATACACACACCCCAGAGTCCCACACAACCCCAGGGGACTCACTAACAAGCCATGTGAACTGGATTAACCACGCAATGACGTGTATTTGGACTGCTAGGCTCTAACTAGATTTTAGACACTTAGAAATATAATGATCTAATTATAATCACTGTAAAATTTTATAATGGAAGTAGGCTGAACTTCTTAAATGTTTCCTGAACTTCTTGAACATTAGTCTAAATACATGTTTTTATAATTACAATTTAAGATTTAAATTCTGTAATTTTAATATAAGCCTTCCTCTCTATCCACACAGGTTTCTATTCCAAAGTTTCTGTAGCTCCTGAAGGGACAGACAGCCTTGTACCTTCAAAATAAATGCTCGTATATTTAAATTTCTCACATTGACTAAATTCATGCTACTTCCACTGGTTGATCAAAACAGCAAAGTAAACAGTGGAATGGAAAAGCTCAGAGTATCCCCTAGCAACTTAACAATGCAAAACCCAAACAGATTTCACACTGACCACTATAGTTCAGCTTCACAAACTGAACTGAGTATCAAATTCTAACACTAATCCAGATGAAGAGCCACAGACAGCGGCCTACGTGAGAACGGTCTGAATCGCCTCTCTGTCTGAGGCACAAGAGGAGCCTTTGGAACGCAGGAGCCTGCAACTCCCCCAACGGGCACCTTCATCTGATGAAATGCTCAAGCCCTAAGTCTGCTTTCTGCATGAAGAGGACAGGCAGCCTGTGGAGCCATCCGGCTAAAAGATGTTCTTCTTAACAATCTGTGAGCTGTATTTTTACTATTTGCTGGCAACCTGGGTAAGAGGCAAAACACTCTTGACTTTGTCCAATACAAAACCTTACAGGCATGATGGATGGCGGCCCAAGCCACATAGTGAGCTACCCTACTACCATAAATGAGGGCTACAGTTCTTGCCCTGTCACTAAGCTCTGGAAGCTAGTTCTGGCTGTGTCCTTGCGATTGCAGGCCAGCTGGTTGCCCAAAACATTAGTTAATAAGGGACAAATTCAGCAGATCACCTCAAAAGTTCTCAGAGTCAGAAATCTCTGTGACATGCAATCAAAAAGGAAGTTCATAAAACCCTGTCTCAAAAAGAAAGAGGGAGGCAGGGAGGAAGGGAGGGAGGGAAGGAGGGAGGGAGGGAGGGAGGGAGGGAGGGAGGGAGGGAGGGAACTCTAGAAAGGGAGCACAGAAGACTTTGGCAAGCGGCAGATAAAGTGCCTGCTGTGAAAGTATGAGGATGGGGTTTGGATCTCCAACAGTCCATATGCATAAACACCTGGTGGGTGTGGCAGTCCACAAGCAGTTCCAAGCACTCAGAGCCAGACATGGGGGATCCCCAGGGAAAGCTAGCTTACCCAGAGTAGCCAAGCTGGTGAGTTGTGGGTTCCAGGGAGAGACTCTACCTGAATATGTAAGGTCAGTCAAGGAAGACATCAACCTCTGGCCTCTGCATACAGGTGCACTCACACTCACAGTGTGCACCTACACGCACGTGAACACACCTGTGTGTAAAAGGAGTGGTGGTGTAAGATACTCCCAAACATAGTTCCAGTGTGAAGGGTGAGAGAGCATCCTTGGCACCTGACCCTCCAGGAAACATGAGAAGAGCTCCCAGGTGCGGGGCCAGGTGTGACTAGCCCTCCATAAGATCCCTGGGCAATTTTCTAAGCTAGTTCAGTGCTCTCCATGACTTCTCTGCTCCGACTTCCCAGTGTCTTACTCCCAGCTGACAGTCAATTTCTTTGCCCAGATTTGTACATTAGGGAGCAAGGCTACTATGTCCTGGCTCACTAGACCTACCCTTGGGAGCATTGGGAGTAGGGGGGAGACATGGTCCTCACTTCTCCATTCCTCTGTCTCTGGAACTTGTGGAAAACACCTTCCAGAGCCAGAAAGTGTGAGCCCATGATGCCCAGACTTCTTAAACAAGACTTTATCATATATAGCCATTAAGGCAATTTAAAATTCAAATACATCATTAACAGAGTGCTTCCGAAACCCTAATTTCAGAAAGTTTACACCGCTGCTTTATTTATTTATTTTTCACAAAAGCAGCTCTAAAATAATGAGAAACAATCTTCTCTCTTTGTGTATGTAGCCCTGGCTGTCCTGGAACTCGCTCAGAAGACCAGACTGGCCTTGAGCTCAGAGATCTGCCTGCCTCTGCCTCCCCAGTGCTGGGATTCAAGGCTTTCACTACCGCAGCAAGAAATAGCCCTAATGGGCCAAATATTAGGTAAGGCTTCTATGCGTACAATTGCATTTAAGCTAAACACAGCCTGACCCAGGCCACTGCCTTGACTCTGCAAGGGAAGTAGATGAAGCACAGGGAGGGTACCCACCACGGCCAGGTTACACAGGTCAATCACTGCTGAGATGCAGAACCACACTCAAATGCCACACCCGTCTATTATCAATGGCAACGCAAAGTGCGCTACAGAGTCCAAAGTCTCTAGTTCCCTAATTAACTGGATGGCTGTGTGAGCTCAGGCAAGCAGCTTAGCCTCCTTAACACCCAGTTTCTCCATCAGGGAAGATGAACAATCACGGTGTCTGTCTCTACTGCGGTGGCCATTATGTGAGAGAATACTGGTAACATATCTAGAACAGTAGCTGCATATGAGAAGTGGTCATATGTTAGCTGTAATAATTGCTTGTGGGTATTATAGAACCAGATCCTTCTTTGTATCCGAGTTACAACACCTTCTCAAATATTTGAAACTCCGATCTGCCCATCTTGCTACCCCTGGAATACACTCTCAAAATGCAGCTAAGTTCTAAACAGCAATGGAAACGGAAGACTTGCTTTCGTTTGCAAAAGCAGAGAAGGACCACACACAAAAAGCCATGCTACAGGGAAATCAACGGATTGCAAGGGTCAAATGTTACATGGTCTCAAAGAGTAGACCGTAAATATAAATCCAGTAATCCATAATCCATCAGGGACTCAGGCTTCCAGACAAACACAGCAAGTAACTCCAAAAGTGTACGTCATACTAATCAAACCAACAAAAACAACACAGAGGTGAGTTAAAATATAGACGCAAGGGCTGGAGAGATGCCAGGGAAGCTCAGCACAAGGCCAGCAAGGCTAAGTGACTGGTGACCCTAAGGGAGACACAAAAAGCGCTGAGACAGGAGGGAGCTGGGAGGCTGCACTAGAGGAAAGCCGCATGCTTTAGGAGACTGTCACCACTCTGGCTAGGCTGGCCCTTGAGTGGTGTGCTTGCCTCAGGCCCAGAGGGGTGTTACCCTGAGACAGGACTCTTCTGCCTGAAGACCTGCCAGCAACCTTGGGCACCTGAGATGGCACAGAGGGGCAGCTAGAACTCCCCCCTCCCTGCCCTCCCCCGCCACACACACACACACACACACACACACACACACACACACACTATCAGCAGACTGTGATTCTAATTATAAAAAGGAAAGAACACTGGTAAGGTAAATTACACACTGGATTTTTTTTTTCTTAGTCTTTGAGGTAATAGCCTCTACCTCCCCAACAGGCTCTGTTCCTTTACAGGTCGGAGCCATGGATCCAGACTGCATTTCTACATGCTCAGGAACCCTACGAAGTGTGATTATATCATCAAGTAGACCAGCTGAAGTAAGTCCGCCTGCCCCCAACACAATATAAACATGTCTTCTCAAAGCTTGAGCACTCGTCACAGCACAAGGTAGGAACTCAAAGAACCCTGGCACATGCTAAAAGCATCGTTAATGTTAGTGGGTTGTAAGAGCTTATAAAGTGCTGGCTCTTATCCCACCAACATAGTACCCTGTAAACTGGCAGGTGCAAAGCGGCGGAGCCACGCCTCAGCCAGCTTCTGCTGCAAGTCCAATGTTCTCTCCAACTCTGCCCTGGTGGCTTTTTCTAACTTCAGTTCCCACGCCCACAAGACCCAGCACCCTATGTTCTTATGCTAATGAACCAGTTGATGTCAGTCATGACTTTATTGTTCCCAATGCCTTTCCCCATCGACCAATGTCTTACTCTGCAAATACCACTTCTCTGAAGCCTTACCCAATTGTCTGGGCAAAACAAAAGATGTTTATCTCTCTGCTTCTTCAACAGGTGGACAAGCCGCCCGCCCCCCCCCCCCCCCCCCCCCCCCCCCCCCGTGTCTCAGAACACCTACCACACTGCTACATGTCAACAGGTACCCAAAGTACCTGTCCAGTAAAGCAGAATGATGCTATCTGGCCACTGTCCGTTGAAATGCATTTGAAGTTCCAGTTCAGGATATTTGGCTCACATGTATTCCCATTCCCTGGTCAGACAAATGGGGGAAGGGAGCAGCTTTGTGCCGGAAGAGCGAGAGTCAAGTCTAGCAGTCTTGACATCCTGGGACAACTACGTCAGGCATATGGGTCCTTGGGCCCACCCATTAATGCAGGCTCCGAAACAAGAACTTTGGGATCTGACCTCCTACCTTCTCCGTAACTCTTATGAGGTAGCAAATCCTGGGCACATAGAAACCAAACGTTAAAAGACAGTGCCACGCAATTCCCCACGTGTGGTTAACAGGCAACAACGAGGAACACATAGGACCCAGGAACACAGTACAGAGTAACCAGGCTACAAGCCTAGTGATGAGCTTGATCACGCCCCGGGAAGCAGCGAACTGGAGTCAAGTAACTGCATGTCCAGTCATGGCTCAGAGTTATCTGAAGACCTGCCATGAGAAAAGAATCAGACTGGCTTGATCCGGTCCAACACTAAGAAAGTGAAAGAAGTCAAATTTGGCAGAGTCCTCGGGGAAATGCAGTGAGGCCTATGGAAGAGGGAGGTCTGGCGACCACTGGGTATAGTCCCCTGAAGGAACTGTAGAATCAGATGTGCAACCAATCTAGAAAGCTCCTTAATGACCCTAGGCTTCTCCAAGTTCAACGTCTGGGCATATTTCCTGCCTCACATTCAAAGTTTGCCAAGGTAATTTACGGAAACACTGGGTGATAACACACTTGGGCCTATGACTGACTAGCATGTAAATACAGCGTTTACAAGAAGCAACAAGGAAATCTATAGATTATCTGGGTCATATGACAAAATTCAAGCACAGCACGATGCATGGCACAGTCCCCGGTGCATAAAAAGAACGCGAAGGAAGCAATGGCCAAGTCAGGTAGCAAAAATCATAGACATTTTCTGGAGGACTGTAAAGAAGAAGAAATGTCAAACTTGCAATCCCCCTG
Organism: Peromyscus californicus insignis; assembly: GCF_007827085.1. Lineage (NCBI taxonomy): Eukaryota > Metazoa > Chordata > Mammalia > Rodentia > Cricetidae > Peromyscus > Peromyscus californicus. The sequence goes on from NW_026294402.1 coordinate 72,311,408, forward strand.
CTTCAGCTCCAGAGAGCTGAAATTACAGGTATGTGCCACCACTCTGTGATACAAAGAATTCTTAAATGTAGAAATATTTAAAAAATATTTAAAAAATAAAAAACTGATTTCTATCAAATTTTTCCATGCTGATAGAAACTTACTTTTAAATTAAAAAAAAAAAAAGCCTCACAGATGAGGACAGTATTATATGGGAAGGGCTATGACAAGACACTTCAAACCCCTTGGGACACAGGCAGGCTAGACCCAGTATTAACCCCGGAGTCACAATAAGGATCGAGAGTACTGAAAAGCTTAGATGGGTGTCCAACCTTTAGACACTGTCATCTACAAATGCACTGGCTGACCTCACCGACATTCTGGACATATGCCATCCAGTCTGCAAAGAGGTTTCTGCTTTGGAAATGCATCCAAGTGCCTGACCACCTGTGTATTGTTCTGGTTAGTCTTGATTGTCAACTTGACAGTCCTGAGATCCTGCCAGCTTCCTCTGATGGTACACATAAGATGAAATAAACCGTTTCCTCTCCTGGGCTGCTTTTGGTCAGTGTTTTGTCACATCAACAGAGTAGAACAGAACTGTCCTGTCCCCTTTCTGTTGCTATGGCAATACCCCAACCAAAAGCAACCTAGTGAGGAACGGATCTATTCTGTTTACAACTCTCAGGTAACAATCCATCACTGAGAAAAGTCAGGACAAGAACTCACCCACAACCAAAGAAGTATAGCAGAAACCATGGAGAAACCCTGCTATGTGGCTCATGTTTAGCTGGCTTTTTGATAGCCCAGGACTACTTGCCTAGGGATGGTGCTCCCCTCCTGTATCAATTAATAACCAAAACAATCCCCTCACAGACTCCCACAGGCCAGTCTGACCCATGCAATCCCTCCTCTCAGGGGACTCGAGGCTTCATCATTGATGATGGCAACATGGGTAGTGGTGATGACTGTTCTAAAAGGCTCAGGACAGCATCACGGCGGTCCTAGTTCTGGCCTTTTCTAGCACACAGAAAGGTCTGCACCTAACGGAGCTCAGTCTTCCTCACTCATGAGACAGACCTGCATCTCCCAAAAACGAAGCATCCAGGTCAAAAGTCTGCAAGAATTCAGTGAGCATGAGTTCTATGTACAGCTCGTTCCTCACACTCTGAAGGAGCATGTTCTATGGGGACAAGGTGGGGGTAAACAGAAGAGAATTTAGTTACATTCAGTGAGATTTCAATACTTTGCCAGTCACAGATGAGATGGCCATTTGTCTGGTAACCCTGAGTGAACCGGAGCTAAAATGTGAACCAACCACTTCACAGCCCATGAGTCTACTAGGAACTGGCCTCCTGCCCAGCGACAATCCGAGCCCTGGAAGCCTGCCCTCCCCAGCAACCATTAGCAACACATGTTTTCACTGCTCCCGGTCCTGGCTTGTGGAGACAGTGGGAATGCCAACAACTTTCCTGGTTCTCAGCACACTAAAGATCTTCCCTGGTTAGAGTACAGCGGCTCTGGCAGAAGAAACCACGTCTTACTTCTCCCTACGGCCTCCACTCCTGGTGTGTAGGTCACTGAATGCCTTGCTCTGGCTTCTTGTGGACCCTTATTTTAAGCTGCCCATTTGTCTGAAGAATGGAGAGTCCAGCGTACAGCATGTTCCCTGCTCTCTCGGGTGGGCATGTGAGCCTTTGCTATCTCTACACCCTCCCCTCAGTGCCTCAGCAATTTCCCTCCATTGCTATGTGCTTATTATCGCCAAGGCTCTGTGCTCCATCCCAGCCACTGGATCTTTCAGCCGTTCTCAGAGCACCTGGAAACGCAGAGAGGGTAAGAACAGAGAGAGATGCTCTCTCCACACATGACCAGTGTGGTAATGATACTCTCTTTGACAAACTTTCTTTCAAAATCAGCACTGAAATACTCTTTACTGGTCCCACTTAAAAAGCAAACACAAGTTAATCTCACGTTAAAAAGTAAGTGAAAAAAGGATGAAAGACAAGTCGAGTGTTACCAAGGAAAGCACTAACTAAGCATCATCGCATCCTTCCAAAGCCAACCTCACACTGCAGCTCTGCTAACATGTCCCTGCACCTTTAATAGCACAGCACTTCTAAGTCTAAACTAACAATAACCTAGAAGGATAGTAGAAAGCGTTTACTAAGAACAAGCAAGGCCAGGGGTGGTAACACATGCCTACAATCCCAATCCTCCAAATCAGAGGCAGGAGAATCACCGCAAGTTCACAGACATAACGAACTACATAGTGAATTCCCTGTCAGCCAGAGCTACGGGAAGCCTTATCTCAAAACAGTGAAAAACAGGAGGAGGAAGAACTACTCACATAATCAAGACCACGAAACATTTTCAGACTAAATGACAAAACAGAGAAGCACCATCATCATTCACACTGCTAAGCCCTTGAGCCAGGAGACATGGTCATAACATTTAGGAGACAGAGTGACAAGGGCCCTCATTATTTTTAGGGGCCCTCAAGATGTTCTATTTTCTTTAATATCAAAAGTAAAAAAAAAAACTGAGTAACAATGAATATGTAAAAATGATTCAACCCTGAGTTATATTTGTCTAGTGTGGCCATAAATTGAAATTTACATTTGATGGAAGTAGCCATTCAAAGCAAAATGCCTATGGGAAGGCCCAGAGAAGTCACCTGTGGCTTTGTCCTTAGAGAACAAGCAGAGAGAGTGAGGCAAGTTACTTGGGATCTGAGGCAGACACAGAACCCCCAGGGCCGGTCAAGCTGTGTACAAATGCCGCTCTGCAGAGAAAGCCCACAGAGAACCAGCGCCGCACGCTGTAACAAGCATGGAGGAAAGGAAGTAATGTCTCTGTTTGAAGCAAGCTGGGTGACCGATTCTCATGAGTCCTATGAAATGATAAAGGGAATATGCTCTAACACCCAGAGAAGAATACACACAGAGATGGTTCTAAGTAGATGGCACTACAGGATACAGGCAAGCAGTGCCCGGTATGCCTCTAGCAAGCAGTGCCCAGGGTGCCTCTGGGTGCTGACAGTTTTGCACACTGCTTTGTTCTTTCTCCCTGCTCATATCTACTTCGCTTACAAATATCTTCGGCAAATTATGATTTTACTACGTGTGACTTCAGCATGCCCTTTTTCCCTTATAGCAAATAATGCCCCGTGCCTTTCAATGAAGCGACTGCAATTCAGTCATGTATGAATGACACCTTCTTGTGGTAGTCTATGTCTAGAACAGGCTAAGGAGTAAGATGACAGGTGGGAAGTTGAACTGGTTGGACAAGCAACATCCATTTTACAAATGCTGATTGGCAGGCTTGCCTGCCTGTTAGAAGACCCTGGGGCTGAGGGAGGGAGCAGTGCTTTCCATAGTAGGAGACGTCAGCTTTAACTGGCATGCTGGTAAGAGGTGTGTCCACCCCGTGAAAGACTCCTGCGTGAGCAGCCTGTGACAGAGACCACTCCGTTTATTCCAGGGAAACAGCGTTCTGCCATCCTTCCCTGAGTCTGTCTTCTCTGCCTTATGTGACCATGCACCAAAGGATAAAAGCATGTATGAGATGAAGAAGTCGCTGGCAGCTAGCAAACAGTAACAGTTACCCGGGAGCAGTCTCTAGCTCCGACCTTCTTTCCATTCCCGCACATAAATATTGCCAATTTTAGGGTCCCTGAAACTAACATAAAAGCAGGTGTGTGGGGAAAGCTCTCAGAGTTGACTGCACTGTGTTTTACACTGATGTGCTAATCTAATTAGAATAGATTTAGCTCCAAGAAATGCATACTCTTGCTCTTAGATCAAAAACCCAAAAATTCAGTACAGTCGTGGAGACTTGGCCTAAAGGCAATGTTCATAAAAAGACTGCAGAAAGGTTTTCTGCGGGTAATTTGAGTCCAAGAATCGTGTGCCAGAACTATACACATTAACTAAAACTATAAACTCAACAGGAATCCAACAGTCACGTACGCAATGTTTCATTTCTTTCCCTGAGGACCTGCACAGAGTGTCTGTCTACTCACCCCAGACAGGATCCCAACACACATGAAAGGATGCTATTCAAGTCCAGTTTGGTGAGCCAGTGAGTCTCCAGCAGCTGACCCCTATTCCATGACAAATGAAGACTCAGGAATTACTAGTCCTACCCCCAGTCAACCCCCTACCTCCTAGAGACTCTAGCTTCTCGCCCACCCCCCACCCCCCAAGACCATAAGCAGCAGAAACAGGGTTAAATACAACTAGGTGAGGGCAGAAGAGAAGAAGTAACTGAGGCCCTTCCCCCACCTGTCCTCTATGAGAGAATGCTAAAGGGCTCAACCATGGGAGGGTTTCCTGAGGGTAATCCCAGCAGCTGATTTCCAGATGACAATGGTCATCCCATACCCTGCTGACAGTTCCACAACACACACTTTCTAAGGCTGCATTCATCAATGTATTATTTCTCGGGTGATGGTGTTCTGCCTCTGGCTGACAGATCTCACTTTGTTTGCCATATGGCATCAAAAAAAAAAAAAGGCTTGATGAGCTATGACACCTCTCCAGGGGCATAGCCTAACAAAATAAGCAAACTAGAAACATTTCTACAGGAAAGATTGGAAGGTTCGGGAGCTGGGGACAGTGGCGTACTCATGGCTTCAAACACAATACAGGGCCCCGCTTCACCCCCTGCCTCTCCACCTGGCTTTCCACCTCTTTGGTCTGCAGAATAGAAGTTTCCCATTCCTTTAAGTAAGTCCAAAGTTCCTCCACAGTCTAAAAGCAAATAACCCAGGGTTCTGCTAACAGCCCTTTAACTCCCCGGAGGTTTACAACAGGCACTTATAGAAAGAGAGGTAATGAAAGACTGGGTTTTTCCAGCACTTCCCCAGTCCCCCTTGAATGACATCTCTCCTTTCCTTCATAGTTCTACTTGCTGGGAGCACAAACATGGAATACACTGAGGCAAGACGTGTAACTCAGGGGATGTTGCGAAGCCAAGTGGAAAAGACACCCAAAAGTCTTTCCCCAAAATGCCTTTCCATTCTTAACCTTCCCCCATTGCATCCCTCTGCCTCTTTCTAGTGAGACACCCCAGTTAGCTGGCCCTCACTGCCTTCTCTTCCAAAGCTCTGAGTCTTTCTGTCTGTGGCCCCAGAGGGCTGTAAGCCAAGCTCTGCTCTGACAGTTCCCTGTGTGGATCGCCCCCATGCAGTACCGTTTCAGCCGTGCCCATCCTCCAACAGTGCCGCACCCGTAGCTACCTATGGGGTCACCGCCCTCCCTGGAAGCCTGAAGTCAAGATAAATTCTTTGTACCAAAGCGTTCTGCCGTCCTTCCGTGAGTCTGCCTTATGTGACTCATGCACCAAAGGATAAAAGCATGTATGAGATGAAATTAAATGGGGATTGAACTACCCACTGCCATTTCCTAAAAGTGAAAGGAAATAGATGTGGCAATCACTTCAATGACCTTGACATCTATTCTGGGAAGGATGTCAAGAGCACATTAAAAAGGAAGAAAAACTTTAATTGGGAAAGCATGGTCACCTAGCCCCTCCCTTCCTTAGCTTTCTTCGTGCTTATGACATCATCCGTTAACACACATACACAGCCACACATCAATCAAGCTCTCCACGGTTGGGGAAGACGATATTCTGCAATCTTGAGAGAGATCTCTACCTCCTCTTTGGAAAGACTGCACCACAGCCACACCACAGTTTATCCAACAATTTCACAGACGGGCACTTACTTTATTTCCTTTTTTCTGGGTGTCTGTTGCTTTTCTGCCACCACAGAAATGAGCTGGCAAAATCCCTTCACTATGTATCTCGGTGCATTCCCCGTCTTTGAAGCGGGATGCCAGGGTGTAACTGGGTGCTGGGATGCCTTCAGGAGGGCTGCCTCTATTCACATGGCCAGCACAGCCCTACATTTCAAAGGCAGGTTTTATAAAAGATCACATGTAGTCATAGGTGAGTGTATACAGATTATCCGTGGGAAGATAGGAAACAACAAATGAGTGTCCATCCTGGGCTTTACAAAGAGGTAGAAGAAGGGATACTCGCCACTCATCATACACACCCCTATCTCTTTCTGTATGCTGTACGTCACTCAATAAAAACCTAAAATTCTCCTCATAGTACATAGAAGAAAAAAATGAAAGCACTGACTATACAGCATTGTCCTTATATAATTCTATAACGTAAAGTGAAAAGTGTATAGAATTTAGCTTAAACTCCTTAATCTATCTTGAGTACCAGCATTCCGATCAACCCTGTGGACACACAGGCTCCTCGAGGCACTCAGAGTCCACTAAAGAAAAGGACTTGCAATATGCCAGGTAAGCAGGTGTGGTACAGAGCTGAGTGCCAGGAGGCAGGTGTAGGGCTGGGGAGTGACACCTCCAGGCTCCTTTAGCAGCTGGCTACCTGGAAGGCAGGCCAGGCACCAGCCAGTCTCTTGGGGGCTGGACTCTTTGAAGTAGAGGTTAAAGGTGACTTTTTTTCCCTTCCTTTTGAAACCTTTTTCAAGGTTTCTAAAATTGACGTTGAGATAATTTCCAAAATCGGAACAAACACAACAAAAGCAAAAACCCTCCTCTGAAAATACCAACCCAAGAGAACGTTTCTTAGCAGTTAAAGCCCTAATTACAATCCTGACTGTCTTCTCAGTCATTAATGAATGTTTGGAGGTCTTTTCAAGAAGATGGAGTTAGATTTTTAGAGGAATTCAGACCGCTCAGCATATACAAAAGCAGTTACAAGAAGTGCTGGAAGACTGGGACAGAAGAGCAAGGAGCAGGTACCGCATGGCCTTGCCCTTCTCCTCAGCTCGCCTGCTTAGCCTTCAAAAGGATCTTCAGTTTACTAGGACTATACCCTGGATCCGGAAGAGCTTGCAAAGGTTCCAACATGCCAATACTGTGAGAAGGTGGAATCCTACAGTTGTGCGACCTGCAGGAGGTCTTATGCTCACTGGGGACACGTTCTTGTGGGAAACAGAAGAGTCTAGCTCCCTGCTCTTCCTCTTTTTCTCCTCAGCATGAGGAGAGACATGAGTTCTGCCACACACCTTGCTACAAGCCTAAAGACGACAGGACCAATCAGCCTTGGACTGCACCTCTGAAATTGTGAACTCTTCGTAGTTACCTGAAGTACCTGTTACAGCAGCAGAACACTAACACACAAATTTTCCTAGAAAGTATGTAAAATCTTGACTAAGGAACACATCACACACACACATTCTTACTGTGATAAAGCTGTATTCAAAATCAATGACTACAAACTGCTATATGGATTCTGGAATCCATAAAAGACTACAAAAGTCTTCCTGGCGGTCTCTGCAGCTACCAGGCACTGAGCACTCCCAGCTAAGTCACTTTTCTTTCTCCAGGTGTTTCTTTTGCATAATATCCAAGAGCCTTTTGGAAGAGATTCCAGGGGAAATGTTCCTATAGACTGTCTCAGGTAGTGAGCCGAGGCTTACAGTAAGTCCAGAATGCACCCAGGATCTATTATGTTTTAAGACTAACTTATCCTCAATATTATCACCAAGTCAAGAACTATGAAATACCAAACAAGGAAGCGAAGTACGCTCTGGTACGATGCTCACCACCATCCTCGTGTGGAGATTATCTCGTAAGTGCCCACTGCCAGGGCACCACTGAAGAGTAAAAGCTCTTCTCATAAATGGTTTCTGATGCTGGAATTACATCAGACACACCTTCACACACTTGCCAAAAGAGCTCCCATTACAAAAACCAAACTTTCAGTTAAAGCCTTAAATGATTAGCAAGAACAAAAGTCATTATTCCACTTCAAATATTGCAAAGGAAAGATGAAAACTAAAGGCAGCAGCATGCTTGGGCCCCGCTAAGCCATGCTTGGGCACAGCTAAACCTGCACATATCCCAGGCACAGGAAGCATCCATTCTGTTTTCACAACACTATGGGCCAAAGCCAAGCATTATCTTTCACTGCTAGCACTGAAGGCAGATACAAATAAAATACTTTTAAAATGTGCCCTGACTGTCTCCTAGTAAGATCAAGGTCACATTGCCCAAAGCAAAAAGTTTCAGAGGAATGTTTGCCCACCTGAAGGCTGCCTTAATTTCCCTAAAGGCACAAAAAGTCAGGCTCACTGTCCAGAAAGAGTTCCCAGGCCTTGGTAAGCCAATGTCACCAGATTTCAATTCCCTGAACAGGAAGGGACTTGAGCTAAGCCTCGGGTACTACAACAGTTCCTTAGAACATGCTCAGCTTATGTTCTCTCCGTGTGTGTGTGTGTGTGTGTGTGTGTGTGTGTGTGTGTGTGTATACACAAGTAGGTGGAGGAACAGAGTATAAGGAAGAAGAAAGAACAGTAAGTGTCACATAGGAAACTATGAAGGGGAGCCTGATAGACTTGCAAGGACATGACACTTTTTACCACCAGTATTAAAGAGAATCATTGGAGGGAAAGTCTACGTACTCATACAGTAGAATGCTGCAATAGTGTGGTACAGGGTTCTTACTCCATGTTCAATACTCCCTCCGACAAATGCATCAGCAATTCATAATGGGAATCCTTTCTTTCTGATCATATTTAGCATCATATAATATGTGTGAAACAGAGCTGGGTGCTTTGTTTATATTCACTGCACTCCTCACAATGTCCGTGATGAATTTATCATTCTCACTTAAAGGATTCAACAGTGCAAGTAACTCTGCCAGAGCACATGGCCTTCAGATAGTACAAAAAAGACATGAACCTACATGCGTATAATACCACAGGCCTATACAGCAATGCTTCACATAGTGTGGCCCCAAGACCATTCACGACAGCCCATACCAAAGCTACAAGTTCCCAGTACCACCAAGAACCGCCAAGGTCCAAGGAGAAATGGATCGGATTTATGGGACCTGAGACTTGAGAATCCATTTCTTTAAAGACCTCTCCAGTGCTTCTGACAAAGCCCTCGGTTTAAGTCACTGTGCTGGTCCTATACTAAGAGCAGAGAACAGCAACTCAGCTGCTGATTAAGAATACACGGGGTCTGGCAATGGGCCCAGTCTAAGTGTTCAACATACACTGTCAGGGACCCACACACATCACTGTTTAAAACTTCTTAGAGGATCCCATTTCTCCAAGATTCCTCCTCTGGAGAACAGGAGCGCAATTTCAAAATCATTTCCAAATTTCAAAGACCAACAAGAATTGCATATTTATCTCCAACAACAACAACAACAAAAACACCTAACTGTCTTTGGTAATGGGAAATTTAGTCTCTTAATAAATACATCACATTGGAAAGCAAGATTGTAAAAAGCCACATTGAAAATGGAGGAAACCTGTAGCACACTCTACCAAGCAGGCCACGACATTCAAATATCTGTGTACCTCCCTGTTTGCACTGAATTTGGGCTCATCGGTGAGTCAGCCTGTCATGACTTGATGGTCACGTCTCATGTGAGCACAGAACTAAATTCCCAGTTGCTCCACAGCCTGAGTCTTTAGACTCAGCTCTCTGACCCAATCATCAAATGTCTTTGCAAAGGGCCAGGACATGCAAACGAAACATGGCCAATGGCATGCAGACGCAGCCTAAGGATGATTCCTAATGAGTTCCAACACTGCTTGGAAATGTGAGTAAATTCACAAAGCGGTTAAACTCAAGGGCAAAGCATCTACTTAGATGTGTGAGTACCTTTCAGCTGCCGATTCACAGACACAGTTTCTCTACTACCTAGTCACACCTCTCAGTTAATTCACCAAGTTCAAACACACTAAGGAAACAGAACACAAAACTGTACTGAACCACTACAGGAAAAGAAAACTGACCTACATTTCAGCCAACTAACTGGAGCTGAATTTTATAAAGAAACAAATCAGACAGAGCACAAATGAAGAAGAAAATATGCTACGGGAAGAAAATGCTGTGGACAAGCAAAGCGGGAACTATGGGCCAAGAGACCGTGGGGCTGGAGAGATAGACTGCTCCTGACTAGGTCCTGAGTTCAGTTCCCAGAACCGATGCCAGCCGTTCAGAACCACCTGTAACTCCAGCACGGGGAATCTGAGGCTTCTGGCCTCCGTGGGCAGCTGCACTCACAAACATAAACCCACACACATACGCGTAATGTAAAAAAAAGCGTAAGTCTTTCAAAATAACCTAGAGAGCCAGAGAGAGGCACTCCACATGAAGAAAACAGCAAGCTTCCAAGACCTCGGAAGGAACAAAGTGGCTACTCAGCCAGTCTGCAGTTCCCTCGAGCCCCAGGCCTCAGATTACGATCGAGGCCTATTAGCTCCCACTGAAAACTAATTAGCCTCTGAGTTCTTTATCTTCAAAGTTGGATGAGATGACCAAAAATGGGAAGATGTTCCAAGACTCTGGCATCTGACTCACAAACATCATCTCCTTCGCCTCCTTTCCCAATCCTACAAGCCAACTCACCACTGGACTCTACAGCCCACAGTGCCTTTTCCAAATTCAATTTTCAAGTGCTGAACGCTTAAAAGTCAGGACACTTCTGCACGAAAATTATTTCCAAGGATGAGGGGCAGGGTGGGGAAGCATGGAGAGAAGCAGTGCCAGTTTCGCGGGGTGAGGACAGACACCCAACCTCACCTGGCCATGCTGGGTGGGACAGGTGAAGCTGTCCCTTGTAGGTGAGGCTTGTAGGTTTACCACAGATCTGTCTATAGTTAGGTCTTTGAATACTATCATTTGCCCACCTGGCCCTGCCATGAGTCGTTGATTTTGTGGCTCGTGGTGGAGCTGACCCACCCTCAGAGCAAGCACAACCACTCCTGGGCTTTCTTACGGGCCTCGGCCACCACGCCCCTCGGTCTGCTCCTTGCCGTCTAGCCATGAGTCACAAGCCTGGCCTCACCCAGAGCTCCCCTCCCTTTCACAAATCTTCAATATCTCAGTCTAGCAATGGCCTCTTAGGCAGCCTCACCCTGAGACAACGTATTCCACTTTCGCTCTGACTGCTCGCTCCTTTCTCCCTGGAACTCCCTTCTCTGCCTAGTCTACGGCATCCCAACTACCTTCCTATCAGAATCCTCAAGGTCTCAGCCCCTCCTATCCAGCCACCACTCATTATATAGGTGGATCTGGTACCCACCTCTACCTTCCTCTATCCCAGGCTTGAACAGCTGAGCCCTTCCAGAAAACAAGCAGCAGAGGCCAGCGTCATCAAAACGGCAGGTGTATCCAACAATACCACCCCCCACCTTCAGTTCCCAGAAGGCCCTGTGTTCAACCCCCACCCCGCTCACCTAGCAGGCTGCTGCACCATGAGCAAAGAGGCCTGATCTTGACCTGCCCACACTCAACCTGCCCCTTCCCTCAGATCCTGAGCCAGCTGCTACAGGGTCTCCCTCGACTGCCTGGCTCTATGTTTCAAATCCTCTGCCCCTGCTTGGTTTCTGAGCATTACCCATCTCTCTCTCCTTGCTCCCCTCAGATCCATCCACAGGCTGCCATTAGGATGCGGTTTCTAAATTTATGTCTTACGAGGCACTCATGCACCCACAGAAAGGAAGCCAGAGGCCTTCACCTGCATCTAGGCCACCCGTGACGGGACTCCAGCCCTCTCCTTACACAGCCTGCACCTTCACTCTTGGTTCTGTGGTGTCCCCTGCCTGTGCCCAGCCTGCCCAGGACCACCAGACAAAGCCTGCTCCTGGCTCCACAAGCCAGGCTTCTGCATGACCCGACCTACCCAGATGCATGATTCCAATGCAAGACCTGAGACACTTGGAAACAGCAACTCTCACATCTTACCATGAAAAAAGCATCCGTCTTTGGCGTCTGGCAGACTGGGTCTTAACCTTGGCCTAGTCTTTTCTCACCTATGCCCTCAAAAAAGCCCTCAGCGTCAGCTCTAACAAAATAAAATCCCTACATACCACATCAAGCTGACCTAGGGACCAAATTCTTAGTAGGTGCCCCTAGAATACTTGTAGTAGTTAACACACGGCCGCTATTGGTATTTCAAAAAATACAACTGTGGTTTCACTTAACTCTTTCCAGAAGGAGGGCAGATTATCTGGGATGTGGTCAGCAAAAGCCATGGCTTCAGAAACACTTCCTGCCTTTTGGCCTTTTTACTCCTCATTAACACCCTTGCTAAGAGGCAAGGAGGGGCGGAAATGTCCCTCTGTCAACATGACTAATGACGTGTTATCTTCAGTGGACTGGTGACCCTCTGCCAGCAGGATCTGCTGACTCAGCGAGAGCCCTGCGATCCCTCATCGATGAATAGCAAACACTTGCTATTAATATGGCTCCCTTGGGCCAGTGCTGCATGAAGCCTACAGTAGACAGACACAGGTTCTGGAGAAACAAAGACACATTGGCCCTTGCACTGGTTGATTTTTTTTTTTGTCAATGTGACACCAAGCTGGAGTCATCTGGGAAGAAGACCTCAATTGGGAAAAATGCCTCCATCAGACTGGCCTGGAGGCAAGTCTATAGGGCATTTTCTTGACTAATGAGTGATGTGGGAGGGCCCGGCCCACTGTGGGCAGTACCATCCCTGGGCAGATGGTCCTGGATTATATGAGAAAACACAGTGAAGCAGTCTAAGGAAACAAGCCAGTAAGCAGCACTCCTTCATGGCTTCCGCTTGAGTCCCTGCCTCCAGATCCTTGCCTTCCTGCCCTGGCTCCCCTCAATGACACACTGTAACCTCCGAGGTAACAGCGCCCCTTTCCTCTCCTGGGGTCACCGCCTTTATCACAGGGATAGAAAGTAAACTAAACCCAGGCAATCCTTAAAGACTGTAGAAGACACGGGAGACGTAAGGCGGCAGGAATCCCATCAGGGGTGGTCTAGAACACAGGTCAAGGAGTTTACAGGTCTGAACTAGCCCACAAAAAGTCAAACGCATTTTTCAGTACAATGGGTGTTATTTGTTTTCTTTCCTTTGTTGTGTCCCCTGTGATTCAGGCACTGAATTTCCCCATGCCTGACACAGGCGCACATAAATTCAGACCTGATGACAGACAGGCAGAAAACAAACAGAGGCACAGCTAAGTCCCACCCTCACACATAACCAGAGACGTGAACCTTGACAGGCTGGGGAAGCACAGAGACATGCCTGGGCTGCGGCCTGAGGGGCTTTACAGAGGAGGCGACACGGGCACAGGAGAGCAAAAGTGACAGCCCGGGCAGTCACGGAAAGTCCACAAGTCCTACGCTGAGTGCATGAGGACTCCAAATTGTACAACACCCTCCTTATTTTACTTTTGTTCTCTTACAGAATTCCCCGGGCGTACGGCAAGAATAAAGCCTAGCGGAAACAGCTACATATACAGCCATTCTTTCTTGTTCGGTATAGTCTGAAAAAGAAATCGTTACTGCTAAGGATTCTTCTTAGAAAACAAGAACACAGATGGTCTCCGTGTCTCTGACAAAAGACGAGGGGTGAATGAGACAGACACAAGAGCTACCTGCCGCCCCATGATGGAAGAGGTGGGTATATGCAAAAGTCCGGCCGGCTCAGCAGGCTGTGCTGGCTACCCACCTGCCTTCCGCACGCCTCACCTCAGACACAGCAGAGCGCGCGTGCGCACACACACACACACACACACACACACACACACCACTCCTACCCTCCTCCTATGCCTACTTCCCACTATCTACTTCTCACCAAAAGGGCTGTTAATCCCGGCCTCTCTGATGGCTACCACAAGCCATGGACTACCCAGGCCTTCCCTTTCTGCGTAGGAGGCCACCACCCAAAGCAAGTGACCTACTGACCTAGCACCATGACCTTCAGGTTCCCGGATGTGTGAGGTCACCAAACACCTCTTTAACCAAAGGCACTTCAGTTACCTGTAGTCCAGAGTATTCCAAATGTCATCCTGTCTGTCCAGGACTAAGTGTTAGTATGTAAAAGTGCCAGAGAACTGAGACCACAAGTCACCTCGTGCCTCCCCTCAACCTTAGACGTAAACCTGAACACTGGGATACGACACTGTGGAACACATAACCTTCTAAGAAGACTCAGTAAAGTGCATATCACAAGCAAATATCCTCTGCTATATTTCCAAAAACATCTTTCTGTGGATTTTCTGTTAGCAAAAGCTACTAAAGAAGGGTAAAGTGAAGGTAAAGTTGGAAATCTGGGTCTAATAAGCTTTGTCTTTAGACCTTGGGCAATTACAGTGACTCACAACAGTTAGAGAAAACACTGGGCACACGTAACACGCCACAGTCCTAACCATTTCAGAATGAAGTTATGGAAAACAGAGACGTGTGAGTGTAACACACTATTAGGTAGGTCGAGTGGCTTTATTTGAATCCGAAACGTCCCCATGGGCTTGTGTTTGGGACACTTGTTCTGCATCCAGTGGGAAGATTTTTTGAATGCTGTAGAGCTTTTACAGTTAGAGCCTGGCTGGGAACAACAGATCACTGGGGTCAGGCCTATGAAGGGCATATCTTTGTTCCTGGTTCCAGCTTTCTCTGCTTCCTAGTCTTCACAATGCTCCCTCTACCATGAACCAACTCTATCCTGCCATCCCTGCCCCAGCAGAGTGAAATCCTGAAACCATGGGCCCAGCAAACCGTTGCTCCTCAAGCTGCATCTGCCAGGTATTTCTGTCACAGCAAATGCTGTGGGAGCTACTATAAAATATTCATTTTTAACCATGAATAGCACCCAATGGTAGTGAGAATATGCGCATTTCCAGAATGCACACTAGGACCCACTTTACAATACTGGCAGGCATGGTCAAGACTAAAGACTGTCTCAAGCCAACTTCTTGGTTTTATACTTTGCAAATAGGGACCAGTAACATAAGCACCAAATCAGCACAGGCAGAGCGTCACTCTGACATAGCAATGCTCATGATTCCTATCATTTTCTCTAACAAATGTGCTTTTACTTTAAAAATGTATAAGGACTCAACTGTTAGCTATCTCCTGAAGGTGAGAATTCCAGACCAAAGAATGGATGCCACTAATCTTTGAGAGATTATGCATGAATGAGCTCATTAATACTCAGTGACCTGATTCTGAAAATGATCTCTCAGCTCAGTGCTCTTTTTCTTAATGATGCAAAAATAGCCCAAACATCATGAGTCTCTTTGTTGCCCTTTACAGAACAGATGGGGAGTTCTGGCTCAGCAGGGACTTTTGATGTGTTTGACCTTGAGGCAGGAGGATCCAGTGGTTAACAGCTCCAACTCTTGAGAGACCCTGTCTTCTAATGCCAGCTCTGCTACTTAACAGTTGGATGGCAAATTGTCCGGGGTCTCTGTGTCCCAGTGTCCTCCCTCATCCGTAAGGAAGAGCTACTTACATGAAATGAGGACGTGGGTTTTATGAAATGTGTTAATCACAGGAAGATCTCAGAATAGACTGAGGCGCAGCGCCCAGAACACATTCAATATCATTGTAATTCCCATCACCAGGCTTCCCCTTCTTAATGCTAGGTCTCTTTAAAACTCCCACCATGACGCAGACACGCATCAGTTCCTATACAGCTACATTCACTTATCTAGTCCTCTGTACACCAGCAAGATCTCACACTTACCACATGCCATACACCAAAGGACGACAAGTGAACCCGTCACCTTGATTTCCCACTGCTACCCCATCCCATGCCGAGACTCTACAGCGCCAAGCTCATCCTCAGGCCTTCACTGGTCCCTCTGCTGTACTGGAGTTGCTTCCTGCCATGTCTTAGGACAAAAGTCAGTTTCCTGAAGGGGCCTTGTGAGAAACAGAAACCTCCAAAGACTTACTCTCTGCCGCATTCCCGTTTTGCAGCTTTTTTTTTTAACTTTCTTTTTATTTATTCTTTATGTCTTTCACATCATGCATCTCCATCCCATTCATTTCCCCATCCCTTCTATCCACCCTCTGTCCTTGCTTTTTTTTTTTTAAATCAGATGTTTGTACTTGCTTATCTGGCTTACCTGGAGTTACAGAAACACAGATTCTATCTGCCCTGCTGGAAAGAACAAAGCCTGACGCAAGGCCTGAACTCCATGAATACCTGGAGGGAAGAAGGGATGGTGCCAGAGGGCCTGTGAGAAAGCAGGGAAGGCCTATCCTCGCCCCACTCCTGAGCTGGGATGCCTCTGAAGTCAGGCACCAACATCCTGTCAGAGATGATCTTATCCTCAGGAGCACAGAGCTACAGGCGTTAAAACCATCTTGGGCTGACCCTGATCCATTGATATTCCCAATGATCTGGCCCTGAACCACAGTTCCCAAATATATTCTCTTGGTTATCAAGCCAACCTCAGGGAGTACCACCACCTCTGGCTTGTTTGAGCTAATTTACTAAAGACACAAAAAGCCTTAGCCAAATTCCCCAGTTCCTTGCAGCTTTAAAAGCTGAGAAAAGACAAACAGCCGACAGACAAGAAGCATTCAGTATTCAAAATGAGTGTGTGGGCTGGGGAGAGATGCGCAGGCGCACATGTGTGTGGAGGTATACGTGTTAACCAAGGGGAAAAAATCTGCTGATCTTTCTTCCTTAATTGACTCTGGGAATCAGCATCTGACCACAGAAAGATACTCATTTGGAAAAGCTTTGCCTGATTATCAAATCCTTGACCATAATAATTAAGCCTAGAGTTGTGGTTCCACTAACTCACTAAACAGCTCCTGAAGCATGTACGCAACGATGGCACTGCTCTCCCAAAGGTCTTCCCGGGTATCAACTTGTGAAATCAGCATCTGAGAAAGTCAGAACCCAAAAGGACCACACAACATCCACACCCTCCACCACTCATATAAGAGAACTGAGCAATGACAAGGACCTCGAGTCGTCTCCTGACCAGTGCTGCTTTTCCTCCATCCTCATGGACCCACACACACACAGGGACTGCTGACAGCCAAGCTTTCTGGTATAACCTTCAGTCTTCATTATACAGGCATAATCGAAACCCACTGTGTATGTGAGAGACAGAGACGGAGAGACGCAGACACAGAGACGGGAGTGACTGAGATCAGAGGACAACCCCCAAGTGTCAGCCCCTGCCTGCGGGCGGTCCTGTTTGAAACAGGTCTTGTTATTTCCTACTGCTGTGTGAGCCAGACTAGCTGGCCAGCGAGCGTCCCGAGATTCCCCTGCTCCCACCTCCCGTCTCCTGACAGAGGTTCACTAGGATTAGAGCTGCTGCGTGTGCCACCACTGTCAGGCTTGGGTGCTGAGCGCTTCCCTTTACCCACCGAGCTGGCTCTCCACCCCTCGAAACCCATCTTTAACTTCACTCGCTCCCCCAAAAAGGGCCACGAACTCCCTCGAGAACATCTTCCAAGTGTGTGGTTGACGTCTTCTATACGCTAGCCACTTCGACGAGCAGTAGAAGCAAACAAGAGGGGCGGAGGGGGTGGTGGGTGTGTTCCACCATCTGCTTTGAAGGAAAAGGGGATGTTCACAGTCAAGAGCAGTATCAGTGGACCCCACAGTCCACAGAGGAGAAAGAAGGCTACCCAGAAAAAGGCTTCTCCCGACCTCTGTCCCGTAGGATCAGAAGCAGTGGGGCAGGCGGGGCAGGGGGCGGGGAGGGGGTGTGTAGCAGCACAGATTCAGTCACTGATGTGGAGGCTCACAGTATGAAACAGTGCCGTGCATTACTGACTCGGGGCAGCTAACTGTCGTGCAGCACAGGTACAAGCTGCAAAAGGGGCAGGAGAAAGCAGATGACAAGAATTGCCAAACGTACCCTGCAAGTGCAGGGAGGCCGCTCTGGAGACACCACTCTTTACAGCTGTGTCTGAGATCACTCGGATGAAGTATTGAGAAAGGACTCAAAGACGACGACGGGAACAATGAAGGTCTTTGGGCTTCTAATACTAAACAATCAACATCGATAAGGCTAACACTGCATTGTCTTTTCCTGTCTGCCAGCCGCTGTTCTCCACATTGTACAGGTGTTAACACAGTTAATCTTCCCACAACTTTATGGGGTGGTGACTATCATTCCTTTCTTTCCAACGAAGATCAAGCTGAAGCCCAGGTTCAGCACAGATAAAGTTGTTTATGCGAAGTTTCACAACTTCAACAATCTCAGAACTGCCAGGCATACTTTCAAGTCAGAAATTCAGGCCTACACAGAGACCAGAGTGGAAGGGAGAGCCGGGTGGGCTGACTCACACAGTCATCACACCAAGTGGATACTCCAGCTCTGTGCTGCCAGACATCCTCCGTACACTGTCACCTCGCTCTGGGAACAGAACCGTGTCAACTCCGACTATCTTTTCTCCTAACACAGTATTGTGTCACCTTGCAAACGTCAGCTGTCTGCAGTGCCCTGTCCACTGAGCACAGATGCTGAGAAAGCCAGCGCCATGAACTCTTCTGAAGGCACACAGCGGGACACTTAACTCCATTAGGAATTCCAGAATGCTACCCACCCTTCTTTCCCTAAGTACAGATGTCTGGCTCCTTAAAGACAAGCATTACATGCTAGTCTCCCAAAGATCTGACATAGACATCTGACCAACCTATCCAGAGCCTACCCAGGGCTCTTCTGGAAGAGACTCTCCTGCTGGGAGAGAAACTGGAAGTAATTATTCCTTAAATAATTCATTTTAAAGACATATTTGCCCAAGCATACAATATCGTCTGTACCAGCACATTTAAACCAGCATGGTTTGTCACTGAAAAGAATGAGAAACAATTTAAATACCTAACAGTAGGAGAACAATTTTTTAAGATGATGATGTAAAGTTCAACTGAAAGCTACATTGATGTTAACCTAAAATACATACTGATATGGAAAATGCCCAAGATACAGTGTGAAAGCAGAAAAGGGCCCAGTGAAGCTATTCATGGAGGAGAAGTCCTTTTGTTTAAATGGTAATACACAGACACGTAGGAAGAGAAAACAAATCCGTGATTTTCTTTCTTCTTCCTCTTTTTCTTTTTGATGTTGTTGTTTTTTAATACACTGCCTTTCTGTGTAACACAGGCTAGCTAAACTCCCAAACCTCCTAGCCCAGCCTCCCAAGTACTGGTCTTATAGGCACACTGCTGTGGCAAGGCAAGAATACCTTGTTTTAAGAGCGGATGTTTGGGGCTAGAGAGGTGGCTCAGTGGTTAAAAACACTTGCTGCTCTTCCAGGAGACCTGGGTTTAATTTCCACCACCCAAATGTTGGTTCACGACCACGTACACAGATACAAATGCAAGCAGAACACCCATCCAAGACAAGGGGAGGGTTTTCACCATAAGGAAGTGATGAGGAAGTGAGTCAATAGGTGTGTTGACGAGTCTGTATTCATCATTCTATGATGTATGCACGAACTGCAATACCACCCTGTGCTCCAAAACTTAGCTGTCATTATTCATTCTCTAAAAATATGTTTAAAGAAAAAGAAAACAGCTAATGGGTGATACGACAAGAGACATGGGTTTCTTCTTTTCTTTTTTTTTAAGTTATTTCAAGCATCCAACACAAATCAATCTTATCAGAAAAGCAAAACAAGTTGACACCGCGGCCTACGCTCAGCCATAGTAACAGCTTGGAGACAGAGGTGTGTAGCCAGCATTTTCGAATCAAGCCAAACAGCCTGAACTCACATCACATCCTGAATGGTCTGGAAACCACATCTGGCCTTCACAACTGCCCATCTAAGCTGGAGCCCTTACCCTCCACCCCAAGTTTAAGTTAATTATGTTTTCCAAAGAAGCGGGTGTGAACTGTGGCAAGAAGGGGCCACGGAAGCCCCATCTAGCCAAACCATCAAAAAATCATCCAGACTACTCCATAATTAGGTATAAAACCTCCTCTCACCCAAATGAGGCAAATCCATTCCTTGAGGTTCCTACAAACAAAAATACATCCCCACCCCACCCCACCCCACCCCCAAATGTGTCAAATCTCTAGTGTCTAGAAATTTTACCTTCATAACTAAAGTCTTTAACAATGATCAGGGCAAACTTTCGTCAAGGACACCAGGGTATTTTAAACTACACAAACACACACACACACACACACACACACACACACACACACACACACACACATATACACACACACACATACACACACACACACACACACACACACACACACACACACACACACACCATTAGATCTTCTAAAATGGCACATGCAACAGTAAATTACCAGGCCTGTCCACTAAATTACACCTAAGAGAGAGTTAATGGCCATCCAGAAGCTCCTTCTGTGCACTTACCAAGGCCTGACCCATGATTTCATCACCCGTCTTCATGCAGCTCTTGAGGCAGAAGATGTGCATACTTCTTCTAGCCCTGCACTTGGAATGGAGGCCTACAACTGTCAAACTTGCTCTTGACCTCCATGAACACAATGAGAAAGTCGACTGCAGCCCTCCTCACTGCCCATCATCACACTGCAGCCCTCCTCAGCTGCCCATCATCACACACTGCAGCCCTCCTCAGCTGCCATCATCACACACTGCAGCCCTCCTCAGCTGCCCATCATCACACACTGCAGCCCTCCTCAGCTGCCCATCATCACACACTGCAGCCCTCCTCAGCTGCCCATCATCACACACTGCAGCCCTCCTCAGCTGCCATCATCACACACTGCAGCCCTCCTCAGCTGCCCATCATCACACACTGCAGCCCTCCTCAGCTGCCATCATCACACACTGCAGCCCTCCTCAGCTGCCCATCATCACACTGCAGCCCTCCTCAGCTGCCCATCATCACACACTGCAGCCCTCCTCAGCTGCCCATCATCACACACTGCAGCCCTCCTCAGCTGCCCATCATCACACACTGCAGCCCTCCTCAGCTGCCCATCATCACACACTGCAGCCCTCCTCAGCTGCCCATCATCACACTGCAGCCCTCCTCAGCTGCCCATCATCACACACTGCAGCCCTCCTCAGCTGCCCATCATCACACACTGCAGCCCTCCTCAGCTGCCCATCATCACACACTGCAGCCCTCCTCAGCTGCCCATCATCACACACTGCAGCCCTCCTCAGCTGCCCATCATCACACTACAGCCCTCCTCAGCTGCCCATCATCACACTGCAGCCCTCCTCAGCTGCCCATCATCACACTGCAGGCCTCCTCAGCTGCCCATCATCACACACTGCAGCCCTCCTCAGCTGCCCATCATCACACTGCAGCCCTCCTCAGCTGCCCATCATCACACACTGCAGCCCTCCTCAGCTGCCCATCATCACACACTGCAGCCCTCCTCAGCTGCCCATCATCACACACTGCAGCCCTCCTCAGCTGCCCATCATCACACACTGCAGCCCTCCTCAGCTGCCATCATCACACACTGCAGCCCTCCTCAGCTGCCCATCATCACACTGCAGCCCTCCTCAGCTGCCCATCATCACACACTGCAGCCCTCCTCAGTTGCCCATCATCACACACTGCAGCCCTCCTCAGCTGCCCATCATCACACACTGCAGCCCTCCTCAGCTGCCCATCATCACACACTGCAGCCCTCCTCAGCTGCCCATCATCACACTGCAGCCCTCCTCAGCTGCCCATCATCACACTGCAGCCCTCCTCAGCTGCCCATCATCACACACTGCAGCCCTCCTCAGCTGCCCATCATCACACACTGCAGCCCTCCTCAGCTGCCCATCATCACACACTGCAGCCCTCCTCACTGCCCATCATCACACTGCAGCCCTCCTCAGCTGCCCATCATCACACACTGCAGCCCTCCTCACTGCCCATCATCACACTGCAGCCCTCCTCAGCTGCCCATCATCACACTGCAGCCCTCCTCAGCTGCCCATCATCACACTGCAGCCCTCCTCAGCTGCCCATCATCACACACTGCAGCCCTCCTCAGCTGCCCATCATCACACTGCAGCCCTCCTCACTGCCCATCATCACACTGCAGCCCTCCTCAGCTGCCCATCATCACACACTGCAGCCCTCCTCAGCTGCCCATCATCACACTGCAGCCCTCCTCAGCTGCCCATCATCACACACTGCAGCCCTCCTCAGCTGCCATCATCACACACTGCAGCCCTCCTCAGCTGCCCATCATCACACACTGCAGCCCTCCTCAGCTGCCATCATCACACTGCAGCCCTCCCTTCTATTCTAGTGACTGTCACCACTGGTACTGCTGACATTCTATAAAGTCAGCAGTGTCTTAAGCCCCGAATTTCAAGTCTATTAAAAGTTCATGACATATACAGATGTATTCACATCTATACATATATAGATGTGCTCATGTTTCTCAGAAAAATAGAGCCCACAGAGTTACCATGGGCACAATGGGTACACTTTTATAAACATGATAGCCACATTTACCTGAAAATAGAAAAAGATACACAAATTCTCCCTACCCATGGCACATCTGGCTGGCCATTTTCCTCCCAAGGAAAAGCCTACATACAGAACTCACAATGTTTCAGTTGAAAGCAGGCACCCTACATTCAAGGAAAACCTATCAACAAAAGTCAAACCCCAAGTGGGTCAGTGCTGTGGGATTCTCTTTCTGTATGCTGTGAATATGTGTTGCTCTGATTAGTTGATAATTAAAGCTGTATTGGCCTATGGCAAGGCATCTCAGAGGCAGGCAGGAAATACAAGCAGAGATACAGAGAGAAAAAAGGGAAGAGACGCAAACCAGCCACCCAAGGAGCAACATATAATGGGACGCAGGTAAAGCCACGGAACATGTGGTGATAATACAGATCAATAGTTATGGCTTAATTTAAGATATAAGAGCTAGCTAGCAAGAGGTCTGCCATAGACCATACAGTTTGTAAATAACATAAGCTTCTATGCGTTTACTTGGGTCTGAGCAGCTGCAGGACCAGGCAGGCCACAAGAAAACTTTCAAATACAGGTCACATGACACAAGGTGATACAGTAGACTAAGAACTCCCAAGAGTGACAGTCACAGAGCCATGTCCCTATTCTTCCTACAAGTACACCATCATTCCTCTGGCTACACCACGTAAGGGCTCCCAACCCATCCCAATATGATGCTCTATATCCCCAGAAATCACCTTCCTAAGACAAAAACTCAGCTACACAGTACCTAAGATGCCCACTATCAGCCTCCTCTGCCAGCAGGGCGGAGTTCAATGCTACTGTAGTACGGCTCCTGGCCTTCACCACTCAGGTGACCCCCTCAATCTCCACACCTGGAACAAGACACAATGCACTTCTTCCCTCCTCTTCGCCTCTTCTGAATCACCTCCTCTAAAACCTCTCTCATTTCCCCCAAAGTATAAAACTCCTCAAAGCGCTAGCAGCCTCTTATAGTGGCTTCTAAATGTCCCCACTGCCAGCCTCTCCCCCACCAGTAGGTCACAGGTGGTGGAGGGGGGGCGTCCACATGTTCCCATGCCTCTTAAGTTTCTTAAGTCTTTTTCTACTTTTGAAAACCTGAAATTATAATGGCTAAAATGGTCTGTCATACGGCGTAAGAAAAACGGTTTGTGTGAAGAACCAACTACGAAGTAAGGGGTGGCTATAATAATTCTGTCACAGATACTATGTAACCTGGGGAAATGACAACCTCTCTAGCTTGGTTTTCTCACCTTTAAGTGTAGGGAATGAGGAAATCTATGGGGAAGGTGTGAACCGACAGAGAAAACAATCAGGAAGCAATTAAGGCTCAACTGTACAGTAACAACAGGATGTCTGAGAAATGAACTGTTTCTCTAACTTGATAAGTGTGTGGATCAGTAGGGAAAATATCTCTTTCGATCCTCTTTGCTGTAAACACTCACGTTCCTTAAATGTGTAACTGGTCTTTCATTGAATAATTGAGTTACTTTTATTATACACTCATTTAAGTATATAGGTGTGTCATCCCTATGCCTTAGCTCTTCTTACGTAACTATAAAGTAGAGCAATTCCAAAAATCCAATAAAGACAAGAGAGGAGACCTCAACAGTAACTTGATATCACAGAGCAATTACGTAACTTTGCAGATGATACCCTATTAGCCAGGTACAGGTGGGTTTTAATTCTGAATAACTACACCACAGAGGCGGGTCCCCTTCCTGCTCTTCATTTCTCTGATGAAGTACAGCAGACTCTCTGCTCTTCCGAAGTCAGTCATCACCTGACTCTCACACAGCCAAGTCTACTCTTTCCCCATTAGCTAATAAAAGGAGTGCTCAGAAGGCTAGGCAATAATTACTCATTTATAAAGCCATCAAAACATCACAGGGTGTGTGATTTTTTTTAATTGCTGGAAATAATATCAAAACTTTAATTTGGGTTTAACAAACCTGGGAACACCATAATAATAAGTTCTTGCCACAGTATTCAGAAAGATCTTCATTTGCACTGATCTCAACCCTCAGACTTGGGCTATAACGTAAGCAGTGTTTTAACACGTGCAGAATTAAGGCTGGAGGAGAGCATCCAAGACACAGAATTCTGTCTTGAACGATCTAAAATCCCAACATGTGGACCCCACTGTCCCTTCATGACAAGATACAGAGAGCCTTGGTAAAAGAGAACCAAAATGCAATATGAAAGCAGGTGAAGCCAAGGAGGTGGGTACAAGAAACTGAGAGGAAAGATGACATTTTAAGAAAAAAACAACAGACTGTGATGACAAGATGCGGGGGAGGTCTATCAAAGTTAAATGCATGGACCTTGGGAACAGGAAAAAAATGGCTGCCCCATCCCTGAGAAATGGAACTGTAAGGAGAAAAACCACTTCCAAAGAAAAGACTTAACTGAAACATGGCTAACTTCTTCTAAACGGGGATGACAGCCCCTTGCGGAAGGTGCTGAAATTGAACTCATAGTCATGGCAAATGTTCATAATATATAAGAATTATTTCAAAGATGGTCAGAGATGGTGCAGAAGAAATGGAGGACAAAACCTTCCAAGGAAAGACAAGTGATTTTGAAAGGGGCTGACTAGTTTCAACAGCCTAATAAGTCAGGCCACAGGAAAGGGAATTATGATGGCCAAGGTAAGGCAGCCTTCTGATGTCAACACGCAAGGAGTCATTAATGCAACAGCACTTGAGGGCCCACAGTGTACCACACTGTGGCCTAGGTTCACATGAACACCCCTGCCCTTACGGACATAGTGATTTCATCGGGTAGACATACAAGGAACACGTAAGCATAAAATGGTTTGAACTTAGGTCACGGTAAGTGCTCTAGAACTAGAAAACAAATAAGTTAGGGTATGAGAAAGAATGATGAGTGTTGGAAACACTTTCATCGGGCAATCAACAAAAGATTAGCAAAAGGCAAAGAGGAGACAACAGAAAACTCTAGAAGAGTAACTGTTTATTGAGCAAGACCTCCTGGGCACAAGGGTAAGGGTCTCTGCTTATGGGAGAGAACAAAAGCATGCAGGCACTTTGAGGAGGCAAAAGTGAGCCTGTCTTAGGACAGACACCTAAAGAATCTAGGTGCAGGGACAGGTGGAGGAGGAGGCAGCAGACAGACGGAATGACGGTCACCCAAGCAGAGCCAAGCTCAAGATGAGGGCCCTGACCCTCTGCCTGCACTGCTGAGAAGCCACCACAGAGCAGAACCGCTTCTGAGGTCGATGAGCTAAGTGACCAACATGTCTGTGGCTGGTGAGCAGGCTGATGAAGTGAGGTACACGCTCCACCCCACAGTCACAACATCTGTATTTAAGTCATCAGCCTCTCCACAGGGCTGGGATCAGCTCGTAAGAATCATAGCTTCTTTAATCTCTAGATTCCTAGTAACTAGTAAGTAATGGTACTTCAATAAATGTTTAACAAGGCCAAGTTTAAATCACATGACTCAAAGGGGAGGGACCGAATAGCTAAAGGTTTGATGGATGTGAGAAACAGGAGAGGCCAGACTCCTCCTCCACGTTCAGTGTGACTGCAGTGGTCTGACACTTCAATAAATGGGGGAGGCCAGAGACTGCATCTCATAAGGCGCAGGGCCCTGAGGAAAATCACCGCAATTCCCGGACTCAATTTGTAAATGAAAATGCTCAAGCAAATGAGAGGCTGCCGGCCTTTCAGTGGAGCGTAGGTGTCTATCATTATCCCAAAGCCTGTTGCCCAGGTAGAGGGCGCAGGCCTCCCGTTGGGCTGTGCTCCCAAATTGTAGGCCATAAAACATGCAGCTGGTATGGCCACCACACTAAGGACCTTTGAAGCTTTCCATCGAGAGTAGTGACACAGTGGTGAGGAGACAGGAGTTGGAGTTTGGGGACAGAAAGCAATAGTAATGGGTTACACAGATCTCAAACATGAACAACGGCCAGCCCAAGGAAAAGCTGAGTGAAACAAACAGGCTCTTAAGGTGGTCGTTCCTGTCTGGCATGTACAAACCCAACGGTCAGGGTGAAACATGACAGAGAGAAACCCATTTTACAGGACCTCGACTTAAGGCTGTGAGAGCAATACTTGTCAATAAACAAGGCCATCCTTTGGTTTTGAAATGTTTATTTACTGTATTTACAGAATGCCATCAGACTGCATTTTGAGCCTCTGAGTTGTCGTTGACCACCTGTAGAAATACCTGACACGTCCACAACTCTCAATCTCCTATGCCAAGCAAGATTCTCCAGCATTACAGGAAATCTCACAAACTGCAGAAGGGAATGAAAAGCCAACCCCAAGAAAGCTTCCCATGCCACAATAAAACACAAATAAATAGTACAGAAAGCACTGCAAAGTTTATAGTCAAGAGCTTTTTACTAAGTCTTTTAATAACTGCATCTCAAATCCCTTGAAAAGCATTAAGTAACATTTGCTACGTTTCAAAAATTAAACAACTTAAAGCAGTGAGCTTACTATTTAAGTAAAACATAGCGAAGCTAAAAAACCAGACCGTGTGTTTGAAAATGCCTGCAAAATAATACATGCCTGAGGGAACTGGATGGTTTTCCTACTGAATTAAATTAGGGGAGGGGGGGTGCTCTGATCCTAGTGAGGGGTAATCTTCGTGATTACACAGAGGCAGCCATGGGAACCAAGGAAAGTTAATTCAAGAGGAACATCACTTGAGATGGTGAGAAAAACTCTTGTCAGCGCTGAAGATCGTTATCTGTCCGTGTTCCAACAAACCGAAACATCTGACCAGAGCGTCTTTGAAAATGACAGGGCATAAGCGTTACCAAAGGACAAACAAGGTATTTGCATTCCAAGGCTCCGGTCTTTAGGCTCTCTCCCCGCCCCCCAGCAGTCTTCCATTTCCTGAACCCTTGGATTGCCACAGGCTTACTGCCTACATACACCTGGGTTTAACAGTTAAAACTAAAGTCCTGAGGCAAATTCAAGGGTTAAAAGTTCAGCATCTACCCCTGCCCCGACCCTCCTAAAAGCACAATCAGCATCTGTCACTGGACAAGTTCGGCCCGGCAGATGATTAATTTTCGTAAACAACTCTGAATAGGTACGGCATCAGTGAGAGAGAGGGACAGACCCCAGCGAGCTCTGCGGTGGCTCAGGGGGAGGCAGCGCAGGGCTGACTCGCAGCGGGAGCCACTGCGGACATTGATGGCAGTTCCAACCACGCAACAGGTCCACGCACGCAGTGCCCCAGCGGCGGGCACCTGGGCACCAGCACCAGCTCTCCTCCTGCCCAGCACCCCAATGCCGCCATGGGGCCACTGGAGCCGACAAAGCGCCATCTCTCCAGGGCACAGCCCACAAAGATAAGGCCAGGAGCACATTCCTTACAGATGCCAAGATACTGAGGCTTACTTGCACGCTGCCAGGTCCCAATGTCCTCTGGGACCTGCTTTTAGCCCCAAGAGAGGCGCTCTGGGCCACCGGCCCGGGAACTGGCGGCTAGCCGATCGGCCCCGGGGCCGTATGGTCGCCCCCAGCTGGGAACAGTGTGAGCTACCTGGCTTCTCAGCTAACCCGCGTTAGCTCCCAGACGTGGATCTGAGCTACTTTAATGGACCAGAACCTTTCTCCCCTCGCCAAGTAACTACTTGTTAAATACCAAGTCTTTCGGCATAAACGAAAAAAAAGAACTTTTATTGGAGGATGGGGTTGGGGAAGCAAGGAGGGAATAGGGGCGGCTGGGTGCAGTGGTGGTTCCCCCGCTGGCCACGGTCAGCCGAAGCGAAGCAGTGGGCGGCGGAGCGCGCGGACCGGGCCGCCGCGCCAGGTGAGGCAGGCACTCACCTCGGGGAGCTCCCGGAGCTGGTTGGCGTCCAGCAGCAGCTCCTCCAGGCTGCGGGCATAGCGGTAAATCTCCTCGGGGACGTAGACCAGCGAGCAGTGGCGCTTGTCGATGGCCTCCACATGACGGTTGCACCGCCACAGGGGAATGCAGTGGAACATCGCCGCCCCCGCCGCCGCCGCCGCCGCCGCCGCCGGAGCCGTGTCCCGAGCCGCGGAGCCCGGGGCTCGGAGCCCGCTCCGCCCGGCCGCCCCGCTGCTCCCCACCCGTGGCCCGCTCTGCGCTCGTTGCCGGCCCCAGGCTCGCTCGCGCCTCGCAAGGGCTCCACGGTCCCGAACGCCCGGAGGAAGCCACGAGAACCCTCGCCCGCGTCCCGCGCCTTCGCCGCGGCCCGAGCGTCCCCTCCCACCTCCCCCACCGCGGCGCTCCGCTTCCTACTCGCGGCTGCCGCGCACCGGGCATGCGCACACGGCCGCACGCGGAGGGCGTGTCCCGGCCGGGGATGCTCCGCTCCGGGTTTTCCTGGAGACTCAGCTCCCCGGGAGGGTCGGGGAATCGGGGTGCCTGCGGGCCCCCTCCTCGCGGGGATTTGCCTCCCCGCTTGGGACTCTGGAGGGAGCCGCGCTCCAAAATGGACCGGAGGAGGGCAGGGACCGAAGGCCAGAGGGAGCCGAACAACTTCCGAGTTTTAGTTTTACTCACCGTGCCTCTCCTTCTCGCTCCCCTTCCCCAAAACAACTTTCTCTTCCGGGGTCAGGAAGTACCGCCCCGCCGCTTACCTTGAGCCCGGGGTAGCGCTGGGACCCATTCTGGCTTTCCGACCCCCCAGCCCCCCTTGTGCCCTGCGTCTGCTCACACTCTGTATGTCCTGAGAGCATCTTCAGTAAGTAGGGTTTATCTGAGATGTAAGCGTCACCCCTTTCCTGGTGCCACCAAAAGCATAGGTGTCAGAGTCTTCAAAATCTTCTAAAAGATGCTCCGGGAAGAAAGGAGATGGCAAAGGAGCACTTCTGGGCCAGTTCTCCCTCGGCCAAGTGTGCCTTGGGGCCTAACGTGGGCTGAAGAAGTACAGAAGGGACCGGTCCAGGTCAGATGAGCCTCCTGCACCTGGCTCTTGTGTTTCTTCGAGGACAGCACCCTGCTCCATACAAGGGGGAGATCGCAAACCAAGTAATAGATTTGGGGGTGAGGAGCACGACTCTTTCTTTGCCCCTGACACGTTTCCATTACCATGGCCAAGACACTTGAACCATCCGTCCCTTTTCTCCTGTTGTTCACCAGTCAGGATCTCAGAATAACCAAAGA
Organism: Peromyscus californicus insignis; assembly: GCF_007827085.1. Classification (NCBI taxonomy): domain Eukaryota; kingdom Metazoa; phylum Chordata; class Mammalia; order Rodentia; family Cricetidae; genus Peromyscus; species Peromyscus californicus. Next base: position 72,340,715 of record NW_026294402.1, read on the forward strand.
CACTCCTTCACAAACAGTTGTTGATCCGGTCTAGGGCAAACACAGTAACAATGGACTGTTTAAAGAGTCTCCTCTGACTCCCCAACCAGCAGCAGCGGAAGCCCTGTGCTCCCGCAGCTCAAATCCGGAGAAGACTGCAAATTGAGCATGCTTAGTGACCAAGGCAAAGATTGCTCTGAACCCTTTTTAACTGTCTCTTCAGTACTTCTAATTGTACAGGGTACTTTGCCCAAGTGGAGAGGGGAAGGGACGCCAAGCCATCGCATCTCTATCAGGCGGGCCTCTAAATTAAAGAGGGGAGAAATTCAGCTTTTATGTCTACCTCGGGATTACCACCTAGGCCTGCTAGTTACAGCCAGTGCCTACCTAATTCCTGCCGCTCTGCCGCTTCTCCGTTTCTGCTGACTTGATTCCTGCATTCTTGAGGAGGACTTTGAGCCTCCACTCCTCCTTCATTCTTGCATTCCAGAAGCATGTATAAAGCCCATTTTCTGCCACCTCCCTTGGAAAAATTTGGTTTCTGATTGAGACATCCAAGAAAATACCTCATTAACTTTGCGGGCTTTCCAACTGCTTTTTTTAAAAAAATTATAGAAAGCTGACCTACTCAGTTTAATGTTGATTTTTCAGAGATATTCACACTAGATTATTTATGATAAATGTATTTTTAAAATATGGCTGGTCTTTTAAGAATTCCAACCTGAATAAGCGTTCTTACCCTTTTTTGTGTTGTGATCACGTATCATCTTATTCCCAAAGACATCGTGGCCTTTTGAACAGCGGATACTCTCACCAGCTTGGCAGGTCTTGAAAACTACCGCGGTCCACATGACTTAACTGCCAGGTTTGTGTTCAGTTAACTCTGAGTTCTAATTAGTTTTCCATTGCTGTTACACCATGACAAAAAGTGACTTAGGGAGGAAACAGTTTGTTTGGCTTACATTTCCGGATCACAGTCCATCTTTGAGGTAAGTGATAGCAGGAACTCAAGCAGGACAGGAACCTGGAGATAGGAACGGAAGCAAAGGCCCTGGAGAAAGGCTGCCTACTGACTTATTCAGCTTCCTTTTTTATACAACCCCGGACCACCTGTGTAGGGATGGTACCAACCACAGTGGGTCCTCCTGCATTAGTCTTCAATCACGAAAATGCCTTACAGTTAGTTAACCAGCACCAGGAGATGGTGTATTTAGCTTGCATGACAGGATCACAATCCATCATTGGGGTAAGCGAGAGCAGGAACTGAGAGCAGGAACTGAACCAAAGGAGAAATAATGGCTTTGTTTCCGTGTCTTAGTGACATGCTTTCTTTTATAACTTGGAACTACCTGCCCACTGTGGATGTATAATTCAGGATAGTTTACTGCGTAACAACAGATAAGAAATGTGCACATTATTCACCAGACGCATGCTAGACGCTAGAAATGCAACAAAGAACAAGACAGCCCTTACCACCAAGAGAATGAAAACGGCTCGATTAATGGTTTGTTATTTTAATTCCTAACTTTTTTGTAGAATGGTATAATCATTACGTTTTCAAACTACAAATCCAAGGTGGCAGCTGGTAAGATGGAGATGACTGGGAATTCAGAAATCCAGACATGTAAATTTTTAAAATGGGAGTGAGATACCACCATCTAGCTATTGGAGTTAAAAAATAAATCAATGGGAGGCATCCAGGCAGTGGGACCGGGTCCTGTGCTCATTGCATGAGTTGGCTGTTTGAAACCTGGGGCTTATGCAGGGTCGCTTGGCTCGGCCTGGGAAGAGGGGACTGGAGCTGCCTGGACTGTGTCTACCAGGTTGATATCAGGCCTCGGGGGAGGCTTTGCCCTGGAGGAGGTGGGAATGGGGGCCGGGATGGGGGGAGAACAAGGGAATCCGTGGCTGATATGTAGAACTGAATTGTATTGCAAAATAAATAAATAAATAAATGAATAACACTCATAATCCTATGTAATTGAAGATACAGAGTAACAGGAACTCGGGCATTACTGACAAGAAGGAAAATATTGAAACCACTATGCAAAATAATTAGAAGTTTCTCTTATGTCTGCCCTAATGATGCAGCCATTCCACTCCATGGTATATACACACAAAAAAGCTGGTGTAAGTTATTTGTCATTACCAATGGCAGTTTTGCAAATATTAGTCAAAACATTGAAACAACTAAATATTAATCAAAAGATTAAAAAGGTAGCCCATAGAAATGATAGACTAGAACTCAATGCTAAGAGGAAATAAGCTACAAAAACATGTTAACAAATAAATGTATCTCAAAAAAAATATGTCCACAAAAGAACCCACAAGCAAGCTGGGCACACACCTTTAATCCCAGCACTTGGGAGCCAGAGGCAGGCAGATATCTGTGAGTTCAAGGCCAGCCTGGTCCACAAGTACAAAGAGAGTTCCAAGACGGCTAGGGTTGCTCCGAAGTAAAACCCTATCTCAAAAAAACAAAAAACAAGCCGGGCGGTGGTGGCGCATGCCTTTAATCCCAGCACTCGGGAGGCAGAGGCCGGCGGATCTCTGTGAGTTCGAGGCCAGCCTGGGCTACCAAGTGAGTTCCAGGAAAGGCGCAAAGCTACACAGAGAAACCCTGTCTCAAAAAACCAAAAAAAAAAAAACAAAAACAAAAAACAAAACAAACAGAAAAGGCCATATACAACAAAGTACAGATGATACTATGTAACATATATAAAATGTAACATGTAAAATTCTAAACAGTGAAAACTGATATAAAATGATACAGTCTAAATCAGTGGCTGCATGCAGCCTGTTTGTATGGAAATGGAAGAGGGTATAAATGGCAAATGACTTGATAGATTTGGGGAAGTGGTGGAACTATTTATTTCAGTGGTAGTTATATACATGTGTGCATTTGTTAAACTCATAAAACAATCAACTTAAAATAGCTAAATTTAACTATACAAAATTTATATGTGAGTGTTTAATTTTTTTTAATAAGAGACTGGCAAGATGGCTCAGTGGGTACAAGCACTTACCACATACACAAGCTTGAGGACCTGAATTTGGCTGCCCGGCACAAATATAAAAGCCAAGCGTGGCTGCATGAGTCTCTAACCCCCCAGCTATCCAAAAAAAAAAAAAAACCAGCAAGCTCCAGGTTCAGTAACAGATCCTGTCTCAAGATGGTAAAGAAGAACAAGAGAACAGGACAGCTGATACCCTCTCCTAGCCTCCTCAAACAGGAATGCCAGGATACATACACACACACACACACACACACACACACACACACACACACACACACATAAAATATAGGTAAATGAATCCTACAGACAGTTGTAAATTAAAGCCAAGGCTAGGAATCACATCCCGGTAAGTGGCTACCAATTATCTGCCATATGTCATGCACTGGGTTACTTTTCTGGGAAACAAAGGGAGTGGCAGAACTTGGAGTCTTCCTGGGGGAAAGCTATTGTCAAGGGAATGATATCAAGATATAAACTATAATGGGATAAAGGTTCTTTTTTCTAATCTAGAAAATTTATCAAGAGCCTGAACTTTTCATCTTGTAAAGGAATATAGGAGTGACCCACTGACAGATATCAATGAGCTAATCAAATCATATGCAAAGCTGGGCACTGAAAAACCAGCTCAATTTGTGTAAAAACCCAGGGTAGTTTTAATAAATGAAACTCTCAGACTTTAATCATGCTTCCCAGATTTAAATTTAAGAATGTTTTTTGCAAAGATGTTTAGAATACAAGACAAGGATACATTCAAACTATTCAGAAACCTGAGAACCTATAGAATTCCATAAATAAGTAATTTAGAATTCAACAATCCTTATAATCAGAAGCAAGGCCACTACCTTGTCTCTTATTTCCAATTAGTGCTCCTCCTCCTTTTATAGAAATCACACGTGTGTACATGTATGAGTGTGCTCATGCACACACACACTTGAGCTTGACAGTTTAGGTTTACCTGTTGAGGCATCACCCTGGTACCTTCCTTTGCTTTTCCCTTAAAGCGTGTATCACATCTACACTCAAGATAGTCCTGAAACGGTTGGGTTTGTGTTCAGTGTTTCAGTTTTTGTTTATTGTTGATGCTCTCCGACCCTTGTCCTTCCCTCGTAGAACAGCTTCCTCTGGGTGGAAACGTTCCCTTCAAGTGGACAAGGAAGCTGTAAACAAACATGACATGTCTGGGAAGAGAAAGCTAGGAACATCCTTGTAGCCCTCTAAACAGATGTATAGACGCAGCAGACCACTGCTGGGAGGGAGACCTGCCAGCCAGACTGCTCAGAGAGCTTTCTGAGAACTTTCGATTTGCTTGCAAGATGTACAGAGCTCCAGGGCTACGGCTTTCATGAGCTGTCACGAGTACCGGGGTGGGCTTTTGGAGGAAGCAGCTGCTTACAAGTCATCCCTGCTCCTAGAAGTAACCTCCCACCCATACTCCTGTTAGTAACCCCAGTAAAAAACTCACTGTATCTCCAAGTTGGACTTTGGTACTACTGTTACTTTGATTTGCTCTGGGTTCCCTTTCTGGGGTGAATAGACCTGGTTGTTGTGTCTCCCTGGCATAATCTCTTTTCCTGTTATCTTTTGATTATATTTTCAAATTCTGTTCTGTGACATCTACTAGTGATAGTGGTTGCTCTAGTGAACAGAGTGTACATCATTACATTTTCACAGTCAGGCTGACATATCAGCAGAAATTGTTGGTCCCTTTTAAAGGGGTGCCTCTTGTAAGGAGAAGCAAATGGCTTGAAAATGACGCTCCCTGCACATCCAGAAAGCAAGCCATGCCTTTCACTGAGGGGAAAAAAGATCCCAGATGGCACCCCCTGTTGTTGGGGCTCCTCGGGTTGTGTATATCTTTGATCGCTTCTCCAGTATACAGTTGGTCAGCCACAAAAACATGTCTGAAAACTGAAAAAAAATCATGGAACTTTTTGCATCTTATCCAGATTATTGTATGAAGCTGTGCATGTGATTGCTACCTGTTTTTATTCTGCTCTCAAATAGAAACAAAATGCTTTTTTTTTTTTTTTTGGTTTTTTGAGACAGGGTTTCTCTATGTAGTTTTTGGTGCCTGTCCTAGATCTTATTCTGTAGACCAGGCTGGCCTCGAACTCACAGAGATCCGCCTGGCTCTGCCTCCCGAGTGCTGGGATTAAAGGTGTGAGCCACCACCACCAGCCAATCTACCGTTTAAAAAAAAAAGTGTTCTGGGTTACTGAATTTTTAAGATGCATATTTTGTTAAGAATTCTGTAAATGAGGTATGGTTACTCATCTCTATATATGTAAACTATTGTTTATTAGCTTTTTCTAGATGAACATTTTCAGCATTTCTAATTCAGCTGCAGAGTCCTGCAAGAGCTAAGAGCAGAGAAAAAAATGCTTACTCACCTAATCCCTGAAAGTGGGAGACATGTGACGTAAACATGCTTGAAGGCAGTGGGCCTGGATACAAGCAGCTCCTGATGAGCATCTGATCCCTTAGGATGATAGCTGACTAGATGTCAGTTTGCAGGGGTCGGACACTAGCCTGGCCAGGGAGGACCTGAATGAACTCTACAGAGCACCTCTGAAGACTGAGAACTTACATGTTAGGAGGAAAAAGCAGTGACCGTGAGGCCCAGGCTGTAGCCTAAGTGCCAAGAACCTATGGGTTCTCTTGAGGTGGAGAGTCTTCGTTTAGTCATCTATGGAATAACGAATTTAACTACAGTTCACTTGGGTCCCTCAAGCCTGACGACATGAACTCAATCTTCACGAACCACATTGTGGAAGGAGAGGACTGACTCCTACAAGTTGCCCTCTGACCCGAACATGTACACACACACACACACACACACACACACACACACACACACACACACATTTTTAAAATAAATAAATTTACGTAAATTAATAAATACAATCAATTCTAGAGGCTATATATATTTTATATATTGTTATATAAAAAGCACACCTATATGAGTAGCAGTTGTTACTTTCTTTTAGCTTTTAAGTTTTTTTGTTTTTTTTTTTTGGTTTTGTTTTGTTTTGTTTTTTCGAGACAGGGTTTCTCTGTGTAGCTTTGCGCCTTTCCTGGAACTCACTTGGTAGCCCAGGCTGGCCTTGAACTCACAGAGATCCGCCTGGCTCTGCCTCCCAAGTGCTGGGATTAAAGGAGTGTGCCACCACCGCCCGGCTCAGCTTTTAAGTTTTTTAGGTAGCATACAAAGCAGTGGATTTCACTGTGACATTTCGTTTTCCTGCATATATGCCATTATACTTCATTTCTATCATCATTGCCCTCTCCTGCCCTTCTTCTTCCCTTATTGGTCCCCTTCTTCCCTCCAATAGCCCCTCCTTCTGCTTTCATATCATATTTATCCCATCACCTTTTATATTCCTATATAAGATAATTTGTATATTGATACAAATACAAAACCATATTTGTTGTATTGTACATATATTTCTACTCCTATCTGAAATATCTTGTATGTTGATACAAGTGTAAAATTATATTTGTCATACCATATGTTTGTTCTACCTCCGTTTAAGATACTTTGTATATTGATACATATTTAGGATTATTGTCATATTGCACTATACATTTCTACTTCTGTTTAAGACATTTTGTGTATTGTCACAATTTTGAGGTCATTGTCCTTTTACTGTGCATTTGTTTATAGACTGTTTACCTTGTTTTTGTGAAGACTTAGTCCTTAGGTTATTTCGGTAGATAAGACTTACAGATTTATAGTCACCTATGCTTGTCATTTCTATAGTTATGTTAGTTAGATTCTCCAGATTTACAGATACATACATCACATGGATAGGTAATCTTTCACACTTCATAGACCTGAGAATATGGCTTTAAATAACTTAAAATTCTCCTGACATAAGACAAGATTGCTCCTGGCAGCACCAATCTGATCCTGAGAGAATGTTGGGCTTCTAAGGCATTTCTGTTTGGAAGTTTGTCTTCTTCTTGGCACATAATGGCCTGCTGGGCAAAGAAATGCCCTTACCTTGACTGCTGACAGCATAAATGCTGTACTTTCTAGATGAGCAGGACACAAGGAAAAGTGACTACTGAACTCTGCTAAGACACGGTAAGATGGTCTTTCAAATTTCCTGCTTCTGAAAATGCTCTGTCAGATATTCTAGGCCTGTACCCAAACTGGATGCCCCAACGGTTCTGAAAAACTTGAGGTGACTGTCCATTCTGCCAGCTGTTTCTGTCTATTCTCAAAAGATTTTCAAAAATTGCTTGCATGCATTTCCTGTTTCTCAGGTATTATTATATTCCTTCTCAGGTCTTTGATGGGGTTGAAGATTAATAGTTCAGTTACAATCTTCTAGTATCTTAACTAGAACATATTAAGTACTAGATTCAGATTCTTCAGGATAGGACAGCTTTTGGAATAATCTCTGTAACATACCATTTACCATAACATGCCATTTATCTATGCTCTGGACATCTCTGGATTTTAGTATGTGTCTCTTGTTTGATGTTGTTCTTGTTGGTTATAGTTCCATTTTGTTTAGGCCATTACCCTTTATTTGTCCTAGACAATATTTGATAATCATTCTTATTGTATATAGTTTTGTATTAGGTTAGAACTTTCTTACTTAGACAAAAGGGGGAGATGTAGTGGGTAGCTGTTCTAGCTATGACATTTAAGCACCACCCCTAGTGAGGTAGCAGGTAACTGTTACACCTACCTATGACCTTGAAGTACATGCCCCTGGGGCATGGCTGCTCGGACCCTGAAGACCTGGGATGCACGTGTGAAGTCCTCTCTTCACTCCCTTGTGGTTTTGGATGCTGGGACAGACCAGGCAGATCTCAGGCAGAAGAACAGTGTGGGACCATGCCTCACCTTTCCAGGTTTGCGTGATGAATTCCTCTATTCTGTCTTGTGAGTTTTCTTTCCCAAATAAATTCCTTTGCCCTTAAAATTGACTCTGTGGATTTCTCTCATAGATGACAACCATCTGGAATCACCTTGGATCACTGCTTATGAACATCAAAATCTCAATCTGCATTCCAGTCCCTTTTTAATTAGACCCCACAGGTAGGTGACAGAGTACTCACCCTATCCTAATCCTCAGAATGTACATACCTTGTGACACACTGCCCTGGTCTTTAGCAGCTCTGTTACGTGTCTCTTTGAGGGCAGCTGTATGTTGTCTGCATGCTGGTTCTTCTCACGCTTGTGTATCCTTTCTGCTCATAATTTGGTTTTGTCGTCATTTTGACAATGCATTCTGCTGTCTTGGTTTCAATACAGAGAGAAATCAAGCCACCAGTCTCAGATCAGAGATTCACTCTCCCCAGAAGGACTTTCCTTGGCAGTAGAACTTCCCTGTCTGACTTGCCCTCTAAGTCTGAAAGCCAAAATGAATGCTTTGGTGGCCACTGACTCTTCCTAACTGAGGTCACTCCCTTTGGTAAAACATGGCAGCTGGCCAGCCACGTCTGTGGAGATCAGGTGGTGATGCTCTGTTTCATAATACTTTGCTCTGTTTTATACCTCACAGTTGGAACTTTTGTTGCAACTGGCACAAGTAAGGATTCCAAAGAGGGATTCTGTACTCACCTGTATCACACAGAATCAGAGCCATTGTGAATGCCCCCGTGTTTATGGCCACTTCTTCATGGCAGGCCTGAGAACCTGCTTTGGGTCCCTTCACAGGTGGTGTAGAGAAGGCTGCTAGGCTGCTGGGGGAGCTACATGGCAGGAGGTGTTCCTCCTAAACCCGTGCACTGGCCAATGGTGGACAGAAAAGAGCAGTGCAGTGCAAACAGAAACCCAAGAGCTTGACAGCGAGCCCAGGTATGTTCACTCCAAACTGTCTTGCAGAGGCCTCCCTTCAGTCTCATTTATCTGCTTGGCGGCCACTCTGACTAGGCTGAGATGGAATCGAAAAGCAGAGGGTTTTGTTTGTTGTTTTTTGCTTTTTTTTGAGACAGGAATTCTGCATAGCCCTAACTGTCCTGGAACTTGTTCTGTAGACTAGGCTGGCCTCAAACTCAGAGACCTACCTTGCTTCTGCCTCCAGAGTGCTGGGATTAAAGGTGAGCACCACCATCATTCAACTTCAAAGCAGTTTAAATTTGCATTTCTTTCCCTTGATGGCTAAGGATTTTGAGGACTTTTCTCAAATATTTACTGGCCATTTGTATTTCTTTCTTTGATAACTGTCGGTTATATTTATTAGCCCATAACTTCATTGGATTGCTTATTGGGGGTAGGCAACCCTTGGAGTTCTTTATAATATCAATGCCTTATTAGAGGTGTAATTAGCAGAGATTTTCTACTGTCCTATAGGCTGTCACTTCACTCTACTGATGATTTCTTTTGTTGTGCACAAGCATTTTAGTTTCATGAAATGAAACTAAATTCTCATGATAATTGCTTGTATTTCTTTTTGTTTGTGTTTTTTCGAGACAGGGTTTCTCTGTGTAGTTTTGGAGCCTGTCCTGGATCTCACTCTGTAGACCAGGCTGGCCTCGAACTCACAGAGATCCACCTGGCTCTGCCTCCCTAGTGCTGGGATTAAAGGCATGCGCCACCACCACCCGGCTAATTACCTGTATTTCTGATATTATTTTCAAAATCCATTCTTACGTCTGACTATTGAAATATTTTCCTCTGTCAGTTGCAGAGATTCTGGTTTTAAGTTCTTTGATCAAGTTTGAACTGATTTTTGGGAAGAGGGAAACACATGGATCTAGCTTCATTCTTCTACATGTGAACATCTAATTTTCCCATCACCATTTGTTGAAAAGGCTAACCTTGACCCAAAACATGAGTTTGAGAGTTTCTCCAACAAGTAGGGGCCTGTAGTGGCTTCAGTTTGTTCTGGGCCCTCTGTTCTACTCCATTGGTCTGATTGTGTGTTTTTGTGCCAGTGCCTGAAAGTTAATGCTGTTAAGGTCTATAGTATAATTTGACAGCAGGTATTTTCGAAGCATTGCTATTTCTGCTAAAGATTTGCACTGGCTACTTACAATGTTTTGTGTCTCCATATGAATTTTCTGATTGTTTTGTTACTTCTATAAAGAACATCACTGGACTTTTAATGATGATTGCATTGAATTAGTAAACAGCTTTCAGTAATGTAAACCATTTGGGGGATATTAATTCTACTGGTTCATGTACATGGAAAGTCTGTCCATCTTCTAGCTTCTTCAGTTTTCATCACAGAGGTCTTGCATTTCTGTAAAGTGTATTCATAGTTAATTTTTTCAAGCTTTTGTGAATAGGATTTTTTCATGATTTCTTACTCAACAGTTTTGTCACAGTAGAAAAAGTACTGGGTTTTATGATTTTTTTAGGATGCTACTTTGCTGAAGTGCAGGGCAGTCTTCAGGGTCTTTTAAATAGAGGCTCATGCTGTCTGCAAACAGGTATGATTTGACATCTTCCTTTCCCATCTGTATCCACTTAACTTCTTTCCCTTGTCCTATAGTTCTAGCTAAGACTGTAAGCACTTCAAGTAGAGAGATTGTGCATCTTGTTGCATTCCTGATTTTAGAATTCAGTTTTCTCTCATTTCCCATGATGATGGCTATTGGTTTGTCATAAATAGGTTTTATTATATTGAGGTAAATTACCTCTGTGCTATTTTTCCCTGGGCTTTTATTATGAAAGGGTGTTGAACTTTGTCATATTTTTTTTGCATCTTTTGGGGTGATCGTGTCCTTCAGTGTATTCATAAGCCATGTTACATTTATTGATTTGTGTACAACTTTCTTTGCATTCCCAATGGAAACAAACTCAGTCATGAAGTAGAATCATTTCAATGTTTTCTTGGATTTAGTTTTGCAATATTTTATAGAGAATAATTGTTTTGTGTGCTCATCATGGTGTTTGTGCGGCACTATTCATGGAGAGGCATGAGGAAACATCTACACACCCCAGAGAGGGAACTGACAACAGTCCGAAGTATGGATACCACCAAAGTCCAACTTGGTGAACCAGTGAGTTTTATTGGGTGTTTTACAGAAGAACTGGCTCACAGACAACTGTATCGCCAAAACCCTCCTCACCATGGGTGACTTCTCACCAAAGCTGGAAACCTGGAGCCCACAAGCAGGTTGGAGGGAGTCTTCCCCCAGCTCAGTCAATCTGGGCCTCTTGCAGGCAGCTCAGCTGTGCATTCCTCCCCATTAGTAAGACAGTGCCAAGTTCAGTGGTGCATCCCTGCTTATCATCAATGAGACATGAGACAGTGCCCAGTTCAGCAGTGCATTCCTCCCCTTAGTGAGACAGTGCCCAGTTCAACAGTGCATTCCTCTCCTTAGTGAGACAGTGCCCAGTTCAGCGGTACATTCCTCCCCTTAGTGAGACTGCTGTGGGATGTTCTGTATGGCAAATGTGTTGCTGATTAGTCAATAAATAAAACACCGATTGGCCATTGGCTAGTCAGGAAGTATAGGCAGGACAAGGAGGAGAATAAAGCTGGGAAGTGGAAAGCTGAGTGAGAGTCACTGCCAGCCGCCACCATGACAAGCAGCATGTGAAGATGCCGGTAAGCCACGAGCCACGTGGCAAGGTATAGATTTATGGAAATGGATTAATTTAAGCTGTAAGAACAGTTAGCAAGAAGCCTGCCACGGCCATACAGTTTGTAAGCAATATAAGTCTCTGTGTTTACTTGGTTGGGTCTGAGCGGCTGTGGGACTGGCGGGTGACAAAGATTTGTCCTGACTGTGGGCAAGGCAGGAAAACTCTAGCTACAGTGAGACAGTGCCCAGTTCAGCCTTGCGTTTCTCAACCTGTCCTATTGTTGTTCACCTGGGCAACAACGCAGTGGAGACATTACCACTGCCCCCACAGAGGAACTCAGCTTCGGATTTCCATACATCACTTCTATACCTATCTCCACAGCCTGTGCTGTGTTGTGGACTATTATTTGAAGATGTGCTGCATTTGTTTATGCTGTGGAACATTTGCTTTCATGATGCAAAGATGTGTTGCATTCTTTTATGCTGCATTTGTTTAACTTGGTGAAGCTGTGTTACCGTGCCTGTCTAAAATACCTGATGGTCTAATAAAGAGCTGAACTGCCAATAGCAAGGCAGGAGAAAGGATGGGCATGGCTAGCAGGCAGAGAGAATAAACAGGAGAAATCTGGGAAGAGGATCAAGGAATAAGAAAAAGAAGAGGCCAGGCGGTGGTGGCGCACGCCTTTAATCCCAGCACTCGGGAGGCAGAGCCAGGTGGATCTCTGTGAGTTCGAGGCCAGCCTGGGCTACCAAGTGAGTCCCAGGAAAGGCGCAAAGCTACACAGAGAAACCCTGTCTCCAAAAACAAAAAAAAAAAAAAAAAAAAAGAAGAGAAGAGGACTCCAGGGGCCAGCCACCCAGCAACACAGCCAGACACTGATTAAGATATACAGAAATAGAGAAAGGTAAAAGCCCAGATGCAAAAGATAGATAATTTAAGTTAAGAAGAGCTGTCTAGAAACAAGCCAAGCTAATGTTGGTCATTCATAAGAAAGAATAAGCCTCCGTGTGTAGTTTATTTGGGAGCTGGATGGCAGTCCCCCAAAAGAGTAAGAGAAAGAAAAAACAAACAACTACAGTGCTGTCTCCTGGTCCATGGCTCAGGCAGACTCCAGGCTTGACTCTACAGCCCTGTTCAGTCCCTGTCCATCTTGTCTCCAGAGCCCAGCCAATCCCTATCCATCTTGTCTCCAGAGCCCAGCCAATCCCTGTCCAGCTTGTCTCCAGAGTCCAGCCAATCCCTGTCCAGCTTGCTGCTGCACTGCCAATCCCTGTCCAGCTTGCTGCTGCACTGCTGTAGTGCCAGTGTATGGGAGGAGGTCCTCTGCCAGCCACTGAAAACCAGAGCCCAGCACAGGCCATGCGGTGCACCCGGACACCAGTCAGCTGCCACTCCTGATGTTTCTTAGTAAAGGTCTCACCTCACTTGATTTCTTTCCTCTTCTGCATTTTTCTCTCATGAATTTAGTCTATTGTTTTCTAAGCTTATTCTTTCCTTTTACTCAATGGCACAAAGCTGTCTTTTAAGCTGCCATCTTACCTGGAAAAACTAACTGATCCTTTTTTTTTTTTTTTTTTTTTTTTGGTTTTTCGAGACAGGGTTTCTCTGTGTAGCTTTGCACCTTTCCTGGATCTCGCTCTGTAGACCAGGCTGGCCTCAAACTCACAAAGATCCGCCTGCCTCTGCCTCCCGAGTGCTGGGGTTAAAGGCATGCGCCACCACCGCCCGGCGTAACTAACTGATCTTTACCATTTTCTTTCCAAAAAGTACAAGAAGGCAAATCTTTTTAGAGAGCATCAGTTTGTTGTAGCTAGCCTAATAAACAAATACACTTCTTCTTCTTAAAAATTAATTCTACTAGAGCCATAAAAGAGTTGAAAAGAGAGTTTTGATGAAAACATCAGTGCCTGGTGTTATTGAACTCTAACTGAATCCATTAATACAAAAGCTGCACTTTCAGCATGCCCTGCTTTAAGGAAACAAGACACAAGGTTAACTCATCCTAGACCACATTTCAATGGGGAGTTGATTCCTGTTCCCTCCAGGTGTGCTATTGAAGATTGAACAGTTATTTGAATGCAACCAAAATGGAATTGTCTTTATTGAAAATTAAGTGTCATATAATTTTATAAAAAAGCTAAGCATAACTATATTTGGCCCTGAATATATTATGTTTGAGGAAACTGAACCAAAAGCTACCCAAGAGTTCTAAACATCAGCTTGAGAACCCTCATCTGAGAGTTCTACTTTCTCTCAGATACATTAAATGACAAAAACTGGGGGTGATTTGCATTAAAGGCGTAACTTCCCAACACCCACATATTCATAGACCATAAGGATGTTATTTCAAGTTTTAAATACCTTATGTAATGTAGAAACTACAACTCCATATTTTCCAACAAAGAAACAGTTTTCCTCCAGAATATGAAATACAATTCTGAATAAAAACCACTGAAACAGGAATTCAACGAGACTCAGTCCTGGCTTTACAACAGAATGTCGCAAATTTCAGAGACTCCTCCTCCTCACCACCTCAGCACCCCCCCTAACTGGAGCAGATGAGGATAAAGACCCCAGCAACGCTGAATGACTGTGATTTTTCTTCAACATGTTCTGCTAAGATGTTTACTGCCTGCAACAGCAGAAAGTCCACAGAGCATTCTGTCTACTTTCCATTTTTGTAAACACATGCATTCACAGTTCCCAGCAGTCCTTCCCTTTCCCTCTCCCTCTCCCCAACCCTCTCCCATTATCACATTTTTCCTACTTCCCAAAGTAACTGTTACAATCAAACCCACTTACCTCAGAATCGCCTACGTTCCCACAGCCCCTCATCTTCTTTTCCTTATATATTTACCTGGCTTCTTGTGTCTTTCTATTTTACTGAAAAGGAATGTGTGAAAACAGAATTTGTTAAGAATGATTTACGGAGCCGGGCAGCAGTGGCGCATGCCTTTTATCCAGCACCTGGGAGGCAGCGCCAGGCAGATCTCTGTAAGTTCGATGCCAGCCTGGTTTACAGAGCGAGATCCAGGACAGACACCAAAACTACACAGAGAAACCCTGTCTCAAAAAACAACAACAACAACAACAACAAATATATATACATATATATATATATATATATATATATATATATGATTTACAGTTATGGATACCTCCATAATTAAAAGCTTAATAAAATAGACTATCAATAATTCATAGAAATGGAAGACCAGGAAATGTCAAACCATTGTTGGTCACACAGGATATTTATACATGTTTTAATAGTTATACACCAAAACAAGTTTTTATAATAGATATTTTATGCTTTTATATATACTTTACCATGTATACACTAGTATATAATTCTATATTCTCTAGCATATAATTCTATAAATTGTATAATTCTTATTTTAAACATGAATGCATAAATGTGGTTTGATTGATTTCTCTCAGTGTTTTCAGGGTTGCAAGTTAATGCCACCAGATAGTGTCCTAAGGCAGCCAAAAGGAGAAAGGGAAGAGTAGACAACCCAGAGCAAGACCCTTTGCTCAAGGGAGGTGGCTGGAATTCACTTATTGACTTCTTTGGGAATAATAAACACATTTCCCACTGGGTTTAGGGGTGAGAAGTAGTATTTTTATTTCCATGACTGTCAACATAATGGTTCCCTTTGGCATTCTCTGAGGAAGGAAGTGAGCATGTGTCTGTGTGTACTGATCAGACAAGGAAGTAGAAAATGTACCAAGCAGACAGCCAAACAAAAATGGCTTTTAAAAAACAAACAGAATCCAAGGAAAGGCATAGCCGTGCCTGGAAAGGCACGCATGGCTGGTAACTTGTAAGATGATGCAAAGCACAGCGTGACTGTGTCATTACTGCATGACTTGTGTTGATGCTATACAAGGGTACAGCTCATTGTCCATCTTGGCAATATTGATCTTCCCAAAGTGGTTAAATCCCTTATGAAAGCAGAGCTAACTTGTCTATGCAAAGTAATGAAACAAGATTGGTGGGTTCACAATCCTAAAATACCTCTGTTGGACCAAGTCATATGGTATAGATGAGCATTAACCCTGTCCCAATGATTTTTGTGTGCTGGGGATGCATTGATCTGTTAGTGCTTATGCTTTTGTATTCTCTCATTTAAGTGTTGGCTGGACTTATTGACTTGTAGCTAACAAATAAAATACAGCGGGACTCACTCTTGAAGTTAGATTATAGAGCGGTGCTGGCTTTCCTCTTGGGCGTTCATTCCTTTTCATTTGCATTCATGGCTCTGGGCGAAGCCAGCCGCATGTCCTGAGACAGCCTTGTGGAGAGTCCTCATGAGTCCACTTAGAAGCAGATTCCTGTCCGGGTCAGTGCTCCACCAGTGAACATGCAAGTTTCCCCCTCCCTCCACCGAGTCTTGAGACAACTGTAACTTCAGCTAACATCCTGATTATAACTTCCAAAAAGGGTCACCCCAAACCACCTAGCTAAGCTGTTTTTAGATCCCAGACCACAGAGAATTTGAGGCGATGTGTGTTTGTTATTTTAAGACGCTAAATTTGGAGTGATTTGTGAGCCTTAGGAGATAACCAGTGCAACCCACAGCAGATCAGGAGCAGTGGAAGAGTTAGAGGTGGGCAGGGGAGAGGTGGAAGCACAGCCATGTTGTGCAAGATAGGATACCAGGATCCTTGCAGGTGTATCTCAGGTCACTCTCTCTACATTCTAATATGGGCAGCATTACCTGGATGCTAGACTTAATTAACCCAATGTTAAATAAAAGGTATTTTTCATATGAAATAACTTAAAGATTTTTCAGAACCATACTTTATGGATAGCAACCCAATTTATGGTATTAAATAATATTATAGTAGAGTGACTTGATATAGTTTTAAACAGAAGAGAAGACTAGTCACTGGATACATTTAATGCATTAACCCATTTAGAAAAAGCGACTTTAAAAAAACGTTCTGGTGAGGCGGGACGTTATTACTTGAAATTTTCCCCTCTTTTCTTCTGTTTAAACTGTATTAATGAAGATCTCATTCCATTTCTCTGTCATTGGGCGATCCCCGTGTCTTTCTTGGGGTCCTGTTTTCCAGGTAGCCTCCCTGATGATGTGAGTAGCAGTCCAGTCATCCTTGTTCCACATCTAGTATCCTCCTATGAGTGAGTACATACCATGTTTGTCTTTCTGAGTCTGGGTTACCTCACTCAGGATGATTTTTTCTAGATCCATCCATTTGTCTGCAAACCTCATGATGTCATTGTTTTTCTCTGCTGAGTAGTATTCCATTGTGTATATGTACCACATTTTGTTTATCCATTCTTCAGTTGAAGGGCATCTAGGTTGTTTCCATGTTCTGGCTATTACAAACAATGCTGATATGAACATAGCTGAACAAGTGCTCTTGTGGTGTGGTTGAGCATTCCTTTGAGATCTACATGAACAGCCTGGACATGAGTGGGGGTAGTGAAGGGCGAGGGGCGAGGGAAAGAGAGCTTGGGGGAGTGGGAGATCCCAGCTGGATCAACAACAGAGAGGGAGAACAAGGAATAGGAGACCATGGTAAATGAAGACCACATGAGAATAGGAAGAAGCAAAGTGCTAGAGAGGCCCACAGAAATCCACAAAGATACCCCCACAACAGACTGCTGGCAATGGTCGAGAGACAGCCCGAACTGACCTACTCTGGTGATGGGATGGCCAAACACCCTAATTGTCGTGCTAGAAACCCCATCCAACTACTGAGAGATTTGGATGCAGAGATCCATGACTAGGCCCCGGGTGGATCTCTGGGAGTCCAATTAGCGAGAATGAGGAGGGTTTATATGAGCGAGAATTGTTGAGACCAAGGTTGGATAAAGCACAGGGACAAATAGCCAAACGAATGAAAACACATGAACTATGAACCAATGGCTGAGGGGTCACCAACTGGATCAGGCCCTCTGAGTGGGTGAGACAGTTGATTGGCTTGATCTGTTTGGGAGGCATCCAGGCAGTGGGACCGGGTCCTGTGCTCATTGCATGAGTCGGCTGTTTGAAACCTGGGGCCTATGCAGGATCGCTTGGCTCGGCCTGGGAGGAAGGGACTGGACCTACCTGGACTGAGTCTACCAGGTTGATCTCAGTCTGCGGGGAAGGCTTTGCCCTGGAGGAGGTGGGAATAGGGGGTGGGCTGCGGGGAAGGTGGGGGGGGGCGGGAGGGGGGAGAATAAGGGAATCCGTGGCTGATATGTAGAACTGAATTGTATTGCAAAATAAAAATAAAAAAATTAAATAAAAAAAAAGCTGTATTAATGGGCTGGAGCGATGCTCAGTGGTTAAGAGCATCTGCTGCTGTTCCAGAGGACCTGACCTGAATTCAGTTCTCAGCACCATGTCTGTTGGTTCACAATTGCCTGTAACTTAAGCTTGGAGATGGGGGTTGATCTGATTCCCTCTTCTGGCTTCCACCCCACACATACACACACACACACATACATGCCACACAGTCACCACAAGATACACACACAGAATAAAATACAAGCTATATTTAAATAATGTTTTTAAAATGATACAATATGCTGAGTGGTGGTGCATGCCTTTAATCTCAGCACTGGGGAGGCAGTGACAAGTGGATCTCTGTGAGTTTGAGTCCAGCCTGATCTACAGAGTGAGTTCCAGGACAGCCAGAGCTATTACACAAATCCTGTCTTGAAAAAAAAAATAAACAAACAAAAAGATACAAATACAATATGAAGAAGAGAGTGGAAAGACTTGAGGCTGCTTCTCTATGAGCCAGTGGGAGGCTGAAGGAAAAAAATGAGTTGTATCTCAAAGAAATAGAAAAGCAGCTTGGACATCAATGAAAGAATTCAACCAAACAAGAAAAGAGAGGAAAAGAAAGGTGATGTGGTAAGAGAAGCAAGCTGAACACAGTGTCCATTGCTCAGTTCTCCCGTGGGGAGGCGAAATTGAAGCCGCCTCCTGAGTGTAAGGCCAAGGAAAGCAATCGATATTCCCCCACCACCACCACCCCCCATCACATCAAACCCATGCCCCTCACAGACCTCAAACCCAGCTGCAGGTTCTGGTGTCACAGTGGTTCCTTTGGTGGACAGGAAAGGTTAATAATCAAGAGAGGTCTCATGTTGCCACACTCTGTGACTCAGAAGGCAGTGACCATCCCTCCCTCCCACCAAGTCCCCATCCCACTTTCGTGTCTTTGTTTTCTCTTTGTGACCCACTGGGTTCAACTAGAGCCGTTCTCATGAGCGTGAGTGTGCAGCTGCCCACTGGAGCATGAGTAACTCACCAGTGGCTACATCACTAAAGACAACGACTTCCTCAACCCCCATTGGCTCCCCTTGGGCAGGGTGGGGCCCATGAGCCTCCACACTCTATGATTCAGTGGGTGCTATCTTGACAGAATATCGATTTGTTTTTGTTGATATTCATTTTGTTTTTTCAGTGTATGTGTGTAGTACACATGAGTGAGGCTTCATATATGTGAGCAGGAATGGGTATGTGTTCATGCATGGCTGATTCTGTGAGTCTTTGATCACTCTCCACTTTATATCTTGAGGCATGGTCTCTCCCTCAATCTGTAGTTCACAATTTGGCTAGTCTGGCTAACCAGCTTGCTCCAGGGATTCCCTGTCTCTGCCTGCTGCCCACTGAGATTACACATGAGCCACCATGCCCATGAGACTTTTGCATGGGTTCTGGGCATCCAAACTCCTGTCTTCACGCTTGCATGACCAGCATTTTCCCCACGGAGCCATCTCCCTAACGCCAATCATCTATTTTTAAAACCTGAGCTACCCTAGGGGTCTGGCATCAGGGATCCACAGCCTCCATTTGTTCTTCCACAGCTTCTGGGCAAGTGAAGGTCCAGAGAGGCAGTTAAGAAGAACAAGGGACTGGCCCATGACTGGGTGTTGGCAGCAGGTGGCTGGTTAGGGCTGGGCAGTGCACAAGGAGAGATAACTCCACCCTTAGTGACTAGGGATGGATCTTATCAACTGGAAATTACCCTAGAGCCTGGAGTTTGATAGTTCTGAGTCTGAGGCCAGCCTGTGGATCAAACCCTGGGGACACCTATCAGTCATTCTCATCCCAAGAACTTTGCAGGTGTGAGGTATATGTGATACCCACAGTGCATCTCTTCAGTGGTGGTGATTAATACTCGGGCAGCCTTAAAAGTAAAACAACAGTCATTTCCTTGCACTGATCTCAATGCTGAAGTTGCTTTACACACTTTCAGTGTGCTTCAGAGACCCCCTCCCAGCTGCAGCATCCGCTCCAGGGGATACAATCTGAACAGTTTCTAGGGTGAAAGAGTCTGTTTGTCCCACAGAATGGAAACCAAGTGTGGCAAGCAGAGGCCTTTGCTAAGCAAAGAAGGGAAGCTGCTGAGGTTGAAGATAGCTCTCAGCAAGGGCATCAACTGCAGGAAAGGCAAGAATCCACAAGTTTAACTGACTGTCGCTGTCCCCCGGGCATGTAACTGGCATCTCTAATTTTTAAGGGCCCAGTAAGACACAGCTCTAACATCTTTTTTTTTCCCCATTTTCTCTTGTGATTTGTGTTTTCCTCCTCCTCCTCCTCCTCCTCCTCCTCCTCCTCCTCCTCCTCTTCCTCTAACTCATTTATCCCGGGCTAGCCTCAGACTCACCCTCACCACATAGCCAAGAACCAAGAATGACCTTGAAATTTTGATCCACCAACTTGCACCTCCTGAGTGCTGGGATTGCAGATGGCAGGCACCACTGTGGCCAGTTTACGCAGTCCTGAGGCCTGAAGCTGGGCTATGTGCACACTAAGCAAGCACTCTATTTGCTGAGTTGTAGCCCCAGTCCTAGCTACACATTCAGAAATTGATTGATTGTGGTTTTTTTTAAGATTAGTACTTCTACTTGTTATTCACCCTCACACATTCACATACTTTTGTTAAACATTTTTCTCATTTGGGGCAACATATTTTCTTTTCTGTAGTTATTTCTTTTTCTGCCCTCTGTATACCTCCAACGTTTTACTTCTAGCAGCTCTTTGATTTTTATCATATACAGTGTTGTTGTTGTTGTTGTTTAATAAACAGGTTTTATTTATCTTTACTGTTTTAACATTTATCTAATCTTGTTTTTGAAATTTTTTATTATTGGGAATTTTTTTCTTTTTCTTGCTAACATGTTGCTTTTTCTCTTCATCTCAAAAGAATTCCCACCATGCCTTTCTCCCCTCATGCATTTAATCTTCTTTCTCCCTTCCAATGTCTCCCCCTTTATCTTATTAACTTATTGTTTCTACAATTACTCTAAATAAGTTTTAAGTTGACAACATTTTTAGTTTTATGGTCATTGATGATGTATAACTGTGTTTTTTTGTGTCTTATGTGGCTTGAGATTGTCGGTGCCACAGGAATTTGTTTTTTCCTCACTGGATATTGGGGCTTCAAGGTAGAGCATTCAACAAAAAAATGCCCTTCCCACCCAAATCTGGATGAGGTATCCAAATCAACAGATACTGACCTTACAGCACAAATACAAGAATCGGGAAAAGGCAAGACAATATGACTTTCCTGGTGCATCATAACTCCTGGCTACTGTACTCAAATGTTCTGAAATGGGGAAAATGCCAGATAGAGATTCCAAAATTTTCTCATAAAAATGATCAATTACAACCAAAATGTTACAAGCAAGCAGATGGATCTAATCCAGAGCCTAGGAAAGAAAGCAAGCAACATAGAAAAAAAAATCAACAAAATGGATAAGAAAACCACCAAAGTAAGTGATGGGCCCACTGAAAAGTACAGAGAAACGGAAGGAAAATGCAGGGGAAAGCAGCAAGCAGCCGTGGGCTCCCAGTGAGTGTGCTTGGAGAGCAGTAGCTAGCGTCACCTGAAAGGCAATCCAGGCAGCCCTGATAGAGACGGCTATCCTGATCTACCGGGCATGTCAGCAGTTCTTCGGAGTCTTCTGTCTAGCTGGGAATGTGGGGAGACAGTGTGACTGGCGAACATTCAAGAGGTGATCTATTTTGTCACTCTCCAGGTCTGAGTGCTGTGTCGGCATCGCTTTGAAAGGTAGCCTGTTACTGATGAGTAAGCACTCTTTGCATGGGAAAACAAAGACCAGTCAACCAGCCAGGTTACCAACGGAAGTCAGCAATATGAATGGAAAACTCAAAAGGAGAGTTAAGAATATGAAAACACTGAAATTTTAAGTGTTGAAAAAACCCACTGAGTCAGATGAAAACCACCCTGGATCACCAATAGACTGGATCAAGCCAAAGAAAGAATGCCTGAGATGGAAGACAGATAATGGAGAAATTGCATTCAGAAATCAATACAGAAAACAAATATAGACAAGTGACTGCAAGATGATCAGGGGGTAAAAACCTACAGATCTACAGAAAAGAGAGAGCTGAGCTAAGAAATTAAAGGCATAAAGAATCTGCTCTATGAAATTATACCTGAAAATCCCCTACATCTAAGGAAAGAATTCAATATCTGAGCACAAGAGGCATCAGGTACCCCAAATACACATGGAGGACATCTCTATAACACATTGTAGTTAAAAGCCTTGACTCTAAAACTAAGAAAGGATGTTAAAAGCTGCAAGAGAAGAGGACAGAAGCAAATCCACTATAATGACATCAGACATCCCAGTGGAAACCCTGAGAAAGTGTGAAAGCATGGAATGACATATTGCAGGCCTTGAAGGGACGTGACTGCCAACTAGGTCACCTACTGTATTCACGCAAAGCTATCTTTTAAAATCGGTGGAGGAGAGTCTCCCTGCGGAGAAGCCTTTAATGTCACTGCCAGGGAATTTCCTGTGTCGGAGACATCACCAGGGGATTTCTACTATGAAGGGACTCCTGGTGACACCCACCAACATGTACACCACCACTGCCACCCACCCACCAAGGCTCATGCCGCCACAACTCCTGCCACCTTCAGGCTGTGGGCATCTCAAACAAAACCCAGCATAGGATCTGCACTGTCCTTGCCAGTTAACGCTGTGAAGGATTGGTACCAGAAATCTGAGTGGACAAGGCTGGTGAGCAGCAATCAAGGGCATTCATTAACTAGAGCAGAGAAACCACGCCAGTCACGCGCATAAGCTGTGGCTAGGGAACCTAGACACTACACTGGGAGCCAGAGAAAATGACCTCCCCACTCAAGATAATGCAAGGTGGAACCCAGGGCTCTGTCCCCACACAGACTTGAGAGGGTGTTTGAATCTTTCCATGGATTACAGACAGCCCTGCCCATGTTAAACTCTTTCCTTAAGTCCTAAGGTGTAGACAAGACTGTCACTTGCTGGGCTGGGGAGTCTGGCCAGGGAATACTGGCAAAAAGCGGTGAATTTGCACAGAGGCCCTTCTCATCTGGATGGGCACACTGAGTTACCTTGTCTGAACTGTTGAGACTAGCACTCCTCCGACCATAGAGACAAACAGCAAAGACAGTTCCAAGAAATGGGGAAACCACGTCATCGAGATGGGGGAAGAAGTTTGGATATACTCTTTCTTCATGTTTTGTTTTTATTTTGCTGTTTAGGCTTTTGACATCCTAGTTTAGGTTTTTTCCTCATAAGTTTCTTATCTCTTCGTTGTCATTTGAAATTATATGTATTAATAGCTGGGGTACTGTGTTTCAACTTCAGTCTCACTGGAAAAGACTTATGACCATCCCTTCTATTTCTATACCTATAAAAATCTGTTCTGCATTTCTGCAGCTATAGTGACCCTTCTACTTATGCTTTCAACCCACACACGTTCCCCCTCACGCACAGCTTACCCATTCTTTTCTCCTTTCTTCATTTCCTCCTCATTCCATTACTTAACTATTGATACCTGAGACTCTATATAAACTATGAATTATACTTTCTCCAGTCAGTACCGCATTGCTGCCCCTTAACAGAGGCACAGTGGGGCACCCAAATCTCTCAGGCAGCAGGGCAAATCTACAACTGCAAGAAATTAGTGAGGAACACTGCTACCCTGTCACCTCTGCAGCATCAGGAAAAATAGCACAATTTTAAAAATTAAAAGAAAAAACAAGCAATAACAAATGTTGACAAGCACCTGGGGAAGGAGCCCATACATTGCTATCGGAACTGCAAATTGGGCCCGACTCTCTGGGAATCAGTGCCAAGTTCCTCACAAAACACAGCTACCATATGACTCAGCTGTACCACTTCATGATACATGCCCAAAGTCAATGAACCACAGAGATACCTGCGTATTCATGCTTTATTATTGTAACACTAAGTTACAGAATCAGTCTAGGTGTCTGCCAACACATGAATGGATGAAGAAATACATAGCTGCAACTTGATACCATCATATTAAGTGAAATAAGCCACAGAATGACAAATATTGCATGTTTTCTATTACTTATGGGTTCTAAGAATTCTACATATTTACATAAAAACATCTATATGTATATACATATATATGAAATGAAATCAGAGGAAGACTGGAGGGATAAGTGGGCTTAAGGAGAAGGAATGAGACAGGGGTGAATATGGTCCAAGTAAGGATATATTTAAAAGAACTTGTCTTTTCAAGTAGCTGTTTCTTGGAGGTAAGGCTGAGTGATGCAAGAAGTGGAATTTTCATTAGAAACTCTTCCATCAGAAATGTTTATCGCCAGATGTGAAGTAACACACCTTTAATCCTACTACTCTGCAGGCAGATGAGGAGAATTGCAAGCTTGAGGCTAGCTGTGTAGGGAGTCCCCAGGCCTGCATTAGCTAGAGAATGTCTCAAGACAAAACAAAAAGAAAGAAAGAAGGGAAATGCTTATGTTATTTGATATACATATTGTAGTGAGTAAGTACGTTTTAATGAAATCTTTCATTAAGGGCCAATGAGATGGCTCCGCGGGTAGGAGCACCTACCATCAAGTGTGACAACTTGGGTGCAATCATAGTAACCCACCTGACTTAAGAGAACAGACAGACACCTTGTAAGTTGTCCTGTGACATCCACACATACGCCATGACAGGTGTGTCCCCCACAATAATGAAATAAACAACGGTGTAACTATTTTTAAATCTTTTATTAATGCAGAAAAGGAAGAATAATCCAAAAAATGACTGTCAAGTATATATAAATCTCTGTGGCATTTTGGTGAGAGGAATTTGGTGCTGCCATTGACAGATCACAGGGGCAGAAATACCTTGACAATGTATCCTCTAATTGTGGGCAAGGAAAAGGCTAATTCCGGTAATGAGTTTCTCTCGGTCCTAGCTTGTATTCTGGATCTAACTTCATGGTGCTGTTTTCATTTATCATTTTTAAGCTTCCACATACCTGCTAAGGCTTGCTATGGTCTGAATGTACCCACCCCCAGACTCATTTGTTAAAACTTAACCATGACTGTGATTAAATGAAAAGGTAGGACCTTTAGGCCCTCGTGAGCAGGATAAGCAGCCCTTTAAAAGAAGTTGTTGGTCTCGGGTTAGCTTCAGGAATGAGGCAATGCTGTAACTTTCATGATCTGGGGAATTGCCAGCTCTTACCGTTCACCTACTTAAAAACCCCAGTTTCATAGCACCAGGATCTTCTTAGGGTGCATGGAAAGAGTTAACTTAACTGCTGTTAAGTTCTTTACCTCCCCATGTGTCTAACTCCAGAACTGTTCATTCCGCAGTGTTTTGTTTTGGCTTTTTTGTTTTTGTTTTGTTTTGGTTTGGTTTGGTTTTTCGAGACAGGGTTTCCCTGTGTAGCTTTGCGCCTTTTCCTGGCACTCACTTGGTAGCCCAGGCTGGCCTCGAACTCACAGAGATCCGCCTGCCTCTGCCTCCCGAGTGCTGGGATTAAAGGCGTGCGCCACCACCGCCCGGCCCATTCCGCAGTGTTTTATAGGTAACCAAGGGAAATTCCAAGACATCAGATCAAGGCTTCAAATGAAAACTGTGTCTAGTGGATTGAAACAAGGTGTCCTCTTCTGGGCTCATTAAACATCTGAAAAGTCAGTCTATTCTAAACTCACCTAAAGCAACTGCTTGTCTAAAAGCTGTCCTGTAGTCTACTCTAGACTCTCCTAAAGCAACTGCCTGTCCTGTAGTCTATTCTAGACTCTCCTAAAGCAACTGTCTGTCTAAAAGCTATCCTATAGTCTATTCTAGACTCTGCTAAGGCAACTGCCTGTCTAAAAACTATCCTATAGTCTATTCTAGACTCTGCTAAGGCAACTGCCTGTCTAAAAACTATCCTATAGTCTATTCTAGACTCTCCTAAAGCAACTGCCTGTCTAAAAGCTATCCTGTAGTCTCTTCTAGATTCTCCTAAAGCAACTGCCTGTCTAAAAGCTGTCCCATCCACCTCCGCTTTGTGCTTCTTGTTACAATTCAGTGTTCTTTCTCTCCAGTCTTTTCACATAACCAGTCAGCAATTATAGCATACACTTGACAAGCTCCTTCCGTGGGAGCACGTCTGAAAGCAGCTGCCTCCATGAGAGGTCAGCAGCTTTAGGAACAGAGTGAGTGAGCATTATTTGACTGTCTTTTTCCCAGCTAAGACTTTTTTGTTTAACGTTTCTAGGACTTTTAGGGGTAGTTATTTATTCTTGTACAAGCACAGTTTTCTTTTCTTACTACAGGAGTCATCACATATAATTAAGCTCGGCACTCCAAAATAAAGGCAGAAAGAAGTACTGGTCACATTACTCTCGGCTGAATGCCACCACCTCTATCCTCAAGCAACTCGGAGGATTCCTCATGTTGATGATAATTTCATTTGCTTTTAGCACTAACTTAGTCTGTGCATCCATGATGCATATTAGATTAGAAAGAAGAATTGTGAAGCACCCCATCAGACTGTAGATCAAGGGCTTTCAGCCTGTTCACTCTTCATAGTTTGGCCTGAAGAAGTCTTTGTAGAGAAGCAGGAGTCCGGTGCACTCTGCAAGATGCCACATAGCATCTGTACAGTTCCCCACTAGATGCCAGTTAATTCTCTAGTCCTTGCAATCACAAATGTTTGCAGATATTATCATACATCTCATAAAGTACTGTTCTAGTTAGCATTGATTGTAAATTTGACACAACCCACAGTCACCTGAGAAGAAATTGCCTAGATCAGACTGCCCTACAGGCATATCTATGGTGAACGGTCTTGCTTCTTAGTTGATGTAAGAGGGCCCAGTCCATTGTGGGCAGCACCAACCCTAGGCAGGTAGTCCTGGGCAGACTAAAAACAGCTAGCTAAGCATGAGCCAGTGAGCAACCCAGCAAGCAATGTTCTTCATGGTTTCTGCTTCAAGATCCTGCTTGAGTTCCTGCCCTGACTTTTCCCAATGATGGACCGAGAGATGAAATAAGCCCTTTGCTTCCTAAGCCACTTGTGGTCAGCCTGCTTTGTCACAACAGGAAGGAAGCTATGATGGGGACAAACTGCCCCCTGTGGAGAGTCACTGCTCAGATAGTTGAAGGATCGATAAAGTTTGCTTCTAGTGGACATTTTATTGTTTCTTTCCTTAGAGTCTCACAAAGCCCCTGCCTCACACTGATGCCTAATAGAAATACACTTCTTGACCTAACTGAAGCGATTCCTAACGAGTTTACTAACTAAAGAGGGAATGGGGAGGGCAGATCTCTTATGCAGTGTAATAGCCTAAACAATGATAATTTATCCACTTTGGGATACTTAGAAAGACTAGAAGCAAACTGGAAACAAGAAGTTGTGCCACATTATTCTCCTTTAACTGTAAAGCATTGTAAAACTTTTATCAGCCAGTTCTCTGCCATTAAAGTTTGGTGTTAAATTCCCTCTAAAGTGACTATTCCAGAGCTAAGACAATTCCTCAGAGATGGGGCGGGGTGTGGGGGGTGTGGGGGGTGTGGTAGGATTTCCCAGCGACCTTGACACAGCTCCTTTACAGTAAGAGACAGTGACACCCTTTGTGCAGAGCGGTTTAGCCAAGGGCAAGCAGGAAGAGTGTCAAGAAACGTGTCCTGAGACCTGATCCAGTGACTTCTGCCTGACACACTGTCTCCTTCAGAAACCCAGCAGGAAGCTAGCTTGGAGCCTTAAGTCTTCAGGAGAAGGCTGAGGTTCATGCCCAAGGGATGATTACAGAAAAAGAACTGTCGGAGAAAGTCTCTGCTTTGTGATCTGCGTCAGTTGTGTGCTGTGCCCTTCTTTTTCAAAAGTAATTGTATTTACTTATTTGGTGCATATGTGTGAAGGGCTCTGTGTGTGTGTGTGTGTGTGTGTGTGTGTGTACTTGGAGGCATGCAGGTAGATGTTAGAGGCTAACTTGCAGGAATTAGTTCTTCTCCTCCATCTGAGTCCCTGGGATCAAATTCAAATATTCATACTTGGTGACGAGCGCCTTTACCCACTGAACCATCCTCCACCTCTTAGCCATTCCTATAAGGCAGTCTTCTATGTAAATAGATACTTCAACGTAAATAATTTTTCCTATAATCCTCAAAAGTTAATCTCATCATCTGCAAAAAGAACAAGAACAATCCCTGCTCTAAGACAACGATTAATATGTTAACACCCAAGTCGATCGGTACCCGACCCAGAAGCGCTTCGTCGGTTCATCTGATATTCTTGTTACAGTTACTATTAGTTTAGTAAAAGGATTGTCTGGACTGCTCTGGGGAAATATATAGTATTTAGGCATGAAGAATCAGTACAGCAGAAGATGCGTAAGCATTGAGAACCAAGATCTGAGAATTTGACAGGACACTACAGGGAGAGAACTTTGGAAGGAGAGGGCCCAGAGTCAGAGTTTAAGGGCCCTAAACTGACATGAAAATGGGATACACTGGAGCTTGTGAGGAGAGGTGTAGCTAATGCGATTTCTTTCAAGATAGACTGGCATGCGTCTTTTTTCTTCCCCAACATAATATTTTTATTAATTATTTGGGAATTTCATACAATGTTCTCTGATCATACTTGTTTCCCGTTCCTCCCAGGTCAACCCTCCCACTCTGTGCTCTCCTCCCCTGACCCCCCCCCAAAAAAAACCCAACAACAACAAACCCCAAGTCCCAATGACCCTTAAAGAAAACCCGATACCTTCCCCCATCCCTCACCACTACCCTCCACTCACCAGAAGCCATTAACTGTGAAGACCTACACTTCTGCATCTTTATCACAGTCTTTAAGGACTCCCTTCAATAGCTTCCTGCCTCAACTGTTGTTTGTTTGTTTGTTTGTTTGGGGGGCAGGATTGTCACAGAAACCTTCAATGTCTCTCATTCCCAGTTACGAGTCAGCAGTCATCAATACCACTGCAAAAGAAGCTTCCTTGCCCATAGCAGCCAGCAGCACCATGGATCTTGGACTTCAACATGATTTCCAGTGGCAACTGAGATCCCAGACATCAATCTGGTCCCCTGTGGCAGCAGGGACCACAGACTCCAACATGGCCTCCAGCGGTCACAAGGACCATGGACATCAACATGGCTTGCAGAGGCAGCACAGATCACAGACATTAGTACAGCCTTCAGCAGCCTATGTTGCCTGCAGTGGCAATACGGATTACAGACATCAGTATAGCATGGAGCAGCACAGACCATATATCTGCACGGCCCGTGGCAGCACCACGGACTTCAGAGACTAGCGTGCATCTCTATCTGCCCCCATTAAAAGCTGCCCATCTCATAAGGCTAAGCTGACGTCCCCCTGACATGCTTCCCTAGTTCCAGATTCCCAAGCCTCTTTTTGTCCTAAAGTCCTTAGCATTCATCTTCAATAACAGAATGCACATTTTCTTGGAATGTTGATAGGTATTATACAAAATGGATCCCATGTCCAAAGAGATAGAGAATTCTGGGTCCACAAAGGGTAATCAGATTTTCAAGACTCCCCGGAACCTTTAAGATACTAATATTCATGGGGAATATCCATGAATATGACATGAATGTTACCTCAATTCACTTGGCCATGGGTACTGTTCACACAGCATCCCAGGGACTGCCTCACCTTTGACCTGGGGTGGGGAAAAATCCAAATCTGCTTTAAATTCATAGTAGGACCACAGCAGATAGCTGTGAGATTGAGAGCATCACACTTAGGGGCAAGACTGATCTCTACTACAAGGTCAGCAGTGTTCCCTGAAACAACGCGCTGCCTGGGCAGATCCCCAAGCTGGAGTTCCTGTGCCCAGCAGAACTCTTTGGCCTTCTTCACACTCACTGGAACTTGAGACACAGCACATCTTCACTGACTCTCAAATATTCCACCCAGAACAGTTAACACCAGGTTCCCCACCAATGACTTCACGGGAGAAATAACAGATGGAGTTTCCATCACACTTCTTGGGAGAATATTTTTAAAACTACGTACTCAACATCCGAATGACTCTGAAGACACTCTTCGACTTTGCTATTAGTGTGAGCATTCCTTTCCACTCCATGTGTCACATTCGTGTTGAATTTCCTGTTGTAAACTGTGATTTCTTTGAACCACTGTGATAACACATTAAAAGTATATGTCCCCAAGCCACCACAGAATCTTTACTGTATCTGGGAAGAACAGCTAGTGTTTGAAGATTTTCAGGGCTAGAGTAGGGGTGTTATCAAAACAAGCCAACACAGAAACCTCTATCGACACATCACAAGTACCTATCCTTATCAATTGCCTCAAGTAATGCAATGTCTACACCAAGAATATGAATAATTTCTGTGTCAGATAGACAAAATGGGGTGACAGACATGTCAATATAGTGCTGGAAATCAGTTAGAGCAATAAGACTAGAGAAAGAAATAAAAGATACAAACAGGACAAGAAGTTGAAGTCTCCCCCTTTGTCAGATGGTATGATCCTATATATCAGAAACCCTCAAAACACTACCCCAAGTCTCTTAGAGCTGATAAAAACCTTCAGTAAAGCGGAAGGATACAAAATTAGCACACAAAAATCAGACTAGGTGGCAACGGCAAACATACTAACAAAGAAAACAGGGAAGCAGTCTGTCTCCTTCACAGTGCCCTCAGCAACACCTCAAGGGAATGAAACCTGACAAGGGACGGGAAAAGACTTCTCTATGAAGACTTCAAACCTGTGAAGGAGGAAATTAAGGAAAAACTCTGCAAGATGCAAAGGCCTCCCACATCACAGACTGATAATATGAAAGTGGCCATCTTATCAAAAGCAATCTACAGATTCAACACAATCTTAATCAAAATCCCAGTGCCTGTTTTTCACAGAAATAGAAAAAAAACTCTTAAAAAGAATACGGAAGCACAAAAAACTCCAGATAACCAAATCAATCCTGTGTAAAAAGAGAATTTCCAGGGGTATCATGTTACCTGATTTCCAGTTATTCTACAGAATTCTTACATAGTAAGAAAAACATACAGGGTTCTTCCACAAAAAACAGACACATGGATCATGTGTATGATAGAATTGAAGACCCGGATATAAATTCACTCAACTACAACCACCTGATTTTTTTTTTTTTAAGATCTCAAAAATGCGCACTGGGGGAAAGACAGAATCACTAACAAAGCGTGCTGGGAAGACTCGGTCTGGAAATGTTGCATAATGAAACTAGATTCTTGTCTCTCACCTGGCACAAAAAAATCACCCCCAAACGGACCAAGCCCTTCACGGTAGAACCTGGAATTACTAGAGAAAGCATGGAATAGACTACAAAATGCAGACATAGGTGAGGATTTTCTAAATAAGAAAAAAGGGTCAATAATCAATAAAATGGGACTTTGTGAAATGAAAACATTTCCTTACAGCAAAGGAAACTATGGAGTGAAGAGGCAGCCCATAGGGATGGCGGAAAATCTTTGCCAGTTATACCTCTCCCAAAGGATTAGTATCTAGAATACATAATGAACTAAAAAAATCAAAGCAACAAGAAAATAATTCAATCAAAAAATGAGCGATAGTACTGGAGTTCTCAAACGAAGAAACATAAATGCCAAAGGAACACTTAAATGTTTCAACACCACTAGCCAGAAGGGAAACATAAATGGCTTAAGACCGAGAGCACAGCATGGGTGTGGGAAATGGGGATCCCTTACCCGCTGCACGTAGGAGGTGTAAACTGGTGCCACCACCATGGAAATCAGGGTGGATGTTTCTCAACAAGCTAACAGTTTAGTTAGCACACAACCCAGCTATTCCTCTCCCAAGAGGCTCTATATTCTACTTGCCCATCCAGCTGCCTGGCTGCCCCAATCACAATAGCTATGAAACGACATCAGCCTAGATGTTCACCAACTGATGACTGAATGCTGAAACTGCGGCACATATCCACGGCGGACTATTACTCAGTTACAAAGCAACGTGAAATTATGAAATTCTCAGGAAAATTTTATGGACCTAGAACATACTGTGTGAGCTAACCCGGGCCAGGGCTGCATTTTCTTCCTAATAAGTGGACCCAAGATTTTAATGTTTAGATTTAAAAGAAATATTTTGTCAATGTCTATTTCATGTGCATAAGTGTTTTGCCTGCATGTATGTATGTGCACCAGGTGCATGCCTGGTGCCCACAGAGGCCAGGAGAAAGTGTAAGATCCCCTAGAACTGGAGTTACAGGTGGTTGTGAGCTGCCAGGTGGCTGCTGGACACTGAACCCTGATCCTCTGCAACAGCAGCCAGTGCTCTTAACCCTGGATCTGTCTCTCCAGCTCCTAAATTTGTACATTTTTATGTTAGAGTTGAATTGTCTTTAAAGGCTAGGAGGCAAGAAAAAAGACCATGGATGAGGGGAAACACTTAGGAGGGGGGTATAAAACATACATGATATGAACATAACAGGTGATTGTGAGTAGTAAAACACATATGATATGAACATAACAGGTGATTGTGAGTAGTAAAACATCTGATACGAACACAACGGGTGAATGCATATGTGGAAAGGTTTAAATGGGAATGGGTGAGGGTGGGGATGTGAGGATGTGGAGTAGAGTTAACCAAAACTGAAGATGTATGAAACCGTCAAGTGGAAACCTATTATTTTATAAGCTAACTAAAAAACAAAATTAAAACATAGAGTTTCAACAGAGGTATCCTGTATGGGTGGACAGTGCTGATCCTTGAAGTCATGGATTTTTCGATGAAAACCTCACTGCCAGGGGCAGGATACTTCTCTATGAGTTGTTGGCTGTGGAGCCCCCAACACCACCAAGAAGAGTACAGGAGACTGCCAGTGTTTGGTTACCCACAAGAACTAGGCAGTAAGACTCCATTGCTGAAGAGACCACACGCTTTAGATACAAACCATAAGAAAATCAACCTGGAGCTGAGCGGAAGCTGCTCTCTGCTGCTGGCTTTCTGGAGGAGAGAGGTACTAGGTGGGCTGCTGGGGGAGGGAAGTCATCAACAGTCTGACCCAGGCAACACATGACGGCTGGCATGACTGTTTGGGGGGTAACCCACTCCTTTCTGATTGGATTTGAGGCCTAGTCTACTGACAGAAGGGAATACATACCCTTACTGTGAACCTGGTCAAAAGCCTATTGCTAAGGCTGGGAAGCAAGCACAGAGACCTGCCTTTGATTCCCAGTACCCACATTTAAAAAAAAAAAAAAAAATCCAGTGCTGTGCTTACAATCCCAGAACCTAGAGGGTGGAGACAGGAAGTCCCCTGGGGTTCACCAGCCAGCCAGCCTAGCCTTGCCTACTGAGTGAGTTCCAGGCCAATGAAAGACCCTGTCTCAAACAAACATACAAATAGAAGCCTGTGGCTAAAGAGGCCACAGGCCCTGGAGTGGAATATATTACTGTTATTGCAAAATGGACATAGAGTCAGTCCAATTGCCTTCTCAGGACTCATGTTTACACTCCTGCAAGTTCTGGTCACCGCTGTGGGCAAAAAGCTGGCTTTTGCAGTGGGCGGTAGGTGATGCAGAGACTCCTAACAGGGAAAAGAATAAGTGAGTGCTGAGGGCTTGTCCCTAAATGAGGCAGGTGTATCAGCCCCTCCAGTGTCTGTAGAACTTTATAGAAATTGTGTTTCTACCCACCCCTCCCTTCTCACCTTCTCCCAGAGGGTGAGAAATAGAGCTGTGAACTCTGTTTTGTTTTTCCCTTCCTGCTTGGGTTTTTGTTTGGGGGCTTGAAAGCCTGTAGTGAGAAGTAAATAACGACATTTAACTTCTCTCCCAAGGCACAGACAGGACTCTCCTTTCTTTACCTCCCCACCATGGTTTTCTCAGAGAACCCAGGAGACTTGGAATAGGTTGGGGGAAGGGAAGAAAACACAGAAAACTGCCTTGGGGTCCCAGGGCGGCTGCTTACCTCACCGGAAGAGACTAGCATGCTGGTTTCTAAAGGGTTTAAATTTCTGCCAACACAGGTGGTCACTGATCCATCTCGTCTCAAACCACTCCCTGTAGAGGTGGACTAAAAGGCACCAAGGTCACTTTCAATTCCCCAGTTTCTCCATGTGCTCCCAGACCAACAGTGCCACCTATGGGGTGCTGGACACATCTCCACACCCCTTAGGCCTTCGTGGGTTCCTTTCCCAGCAACAACTTGTACCTTCTTTTCTTCTTCCCAGCTCTTTCTAAGCATGCCTTCCCTAAAACTTTGGGCTCCCCTACATTTGGGGCTTCCTTACTCTTTCTCCAAAGCTTCACTCCCTTCAAGTGGTTACTTGTCTGACCTCCATGCTGGCTGAAATGGGATGCCTTTCCCCACCCTTCCCATTCCCCTCTTCTGGGCAGTTGCTGAGATTTACAGAGTAGTATTGTCAGTACTTCTATCTCAGACATGATGCAAACCAAATGAATTACTATTTATTATGTGGTTCTCCTGGGGTTGGCACAAAGTAAGGACTATATGCTTTTATACCATTATAAGAACTCAGTAAATAAGATAGTCTTACACCCAGAGAGGTCCAGGCTATTGACTATACAGCCAGGGGAAAGTGAGGTTTGGGGGTAGGTTAGGAGCAGAGGATTCAATATTTCTCATCTAGTTCCTACCTGATCTGACTATTTTGAGTAGCCAGTGCCTTCAATATCAAGTCTGTTGGACAAATCCACATCTTCCTACATGAGTCAGTGACAACCAGATTTTCTGATGTAATGCGCACAAGGTTCAAATGTTCTCTCTCCCCTTGCTGTTCATTACTAGGTATAAGACAGCTGGTGTAAAGGGCGTGACTGGAAGAGAAAAGAACAGTCAGGAAGAAATGAGTGAGC
The DNA here is from genome assembly GCF_007827085.1 of Peromyscus californicus insignis. NCBI lineage: Eukaryota > Metazoa > Chordata > Mammalia > Rodentia > Cricetidae > Peromyscus > Peromyscus californicus. The sequence continues at coordinate 72,375,309 of NW_026294402.1, forward strand.
AGGGAACGAAAACGGGCCAAGCGCTTCAGGAAAATCTATTCTGTAAGCCAAGAGTTGTCGTGGGACTAAAGAGAAAACATAAAACCAGGCTGGGGATTCGCTTCACTGGCTTCGAGGTTTCCTAGTGCCTTCTGGATTCAGTCCCCAGCCCTGAAATTAATTGCTTAATTAAGTTTAAAAATGCCTGCCCCCGTGTGATAGGACGAATTTTACTTTCTTCTAATTTTCTGTCTTTACTACATTTACCACAATGAGCACACATCACTTTTATAGCTATGAGGAAAATATTCTTAAATTAATAAAATGTGACACTGGGGAACTCAAATAAAATGTTCAGAAAGGAAGGAACCAAATGAACAAGAACTGGTTATAAATGGAGGAGACGCACGACTGTAAAAAGTGTTTTGCATCCAGGCAATGTTTGCACTCACGGTTGCTGCTTCCTGGGACTGGGATGGTGTGTGGCTCAGTGAGGGCTTCCTTGGTCTGCTTGATGTTTGCTTTTGATTCCCAGCACAACACTAAAAAGGGAATCAATAAGACAAAACATAAAATAAAAAGGGGAAGTAGAGGTTTACCACCCAAAGACAAAGAAGCAGGCGACCTGGGGAAAGAACCACAATTTTTAAAAAGCCTGCCTTCTCCCTCACAGTACGTGTGAAAGCCTGACCGCCGGTGGATTTGATACCTTAAGACCTTGGGTTTGCAGGGTGAGTCAAGAGCAGGCCCAGTGGGCACCTTCCCACAGAAGCTGAGATACTGCAGCATAAGGACCCGATTGTGAGGACCTAGCTCTCCCTGCTGACAGATCGATCCATCCTGTCCCATCAGTTGTGTGGACCTGCATTTTCATAATGCTACGCTATGGCTACATTTCCATAATGCTTCGCCATGAGAGTTGGGCAGGCTCCAGGTGCTTTTAGATTTTCAAAAACAATTCATGTCAATTTTCTCATTTAAATATGTTACGGGCCTGCTAATGTTCCTTCTTTCAACCTCTTAGCTTCAAAGGGGGGGGAACATTGAAATCATTCCAGCAGCTTCTCTAAAGTTGTGTGAAATGTTTTCTCCTTATGATTTAGAATTTTTCAATTTCTTCACAGGGCATGATTTTTTTTTTCTCTCTAGAAATACCTCTCCTGTCTCTGTTTCTAGCAGATGTTGGTTAGAACTTCTTTTATTATTCCAACTGTAGCATATAATGTCTTGCTTTATTTCTTGCATTCATGCTGAGATTTTACTTGGGATATATACGTTCAAAACAGTACGGCAGAGAAAATGGGAAGTGAAAAGGAACAGATGTGAAGCCACAGGGAACAAGGTGTTACTAGACGCCACCGTCTACTGTTCAGGCAGGCAGGACAGTATTTTCCAGAACACACATCTGTGTTCTGGTATTAAGGACTTTATCCACAAGAGCTACAAGAAGAGAAAGGATGGAGAATTTACCTGCCCCACCCCCTCCTCTCCCTCATTATTACTGCTTTTCATTTCTCTTGGCCCTGATTTCCCATTTCAGGGATGGACTACAGGAGTTACTTTCCTGTGCTGGGACTAAACGTCTGACAAGAATGTGTAAAGAAAGAAGGGTTTCTTTTGGCTCCTGGCAGAAGAAGGGATGTAGTCCATCATGGTGGAATGCTCAGCAGCATGACGCCCTCAGTCAGGAAGCAGAGAGAGGATTGCCGGTCCTGGGCTTGCGTTCTGCCTTTTCTCCTGTGTATTCTGTCTAGGACTGTACCCCATGGAATGGACCCATCCACCCTCAGGGTGGTCCTTCCCTCTGAAATCGTCCATAAACATGCCTAGAGGTGTGTCTCTTAGGTGATTTGGAAGCCAGTGGAATGGAAAGTGGAAACTAGCACTCCTATCAACCCTCTGAAACCTGCCAGAAAGCCAGCTCTGATGCTCAGAAATATGGCCTTTCATTCAAATCCACAGCGAAGAGGATCTCCTTCCCCTCTCCTAATTCCTGCTCAGTCCTTAGCAAAATTTTAGGCAGGAAATCTGGTCTTTGGCCCCTTCCTTTGCTGCATTTCCTGCCCTGTACTACCTGTGTCCTCTGATCAATCATGTGACTTTAAGCCCACCTGCATCCTCTAACGTGGAGGAGTAGGCAGAGTAGGCCATGTCCTCCCGCTAAAATCCCTAAAGTGAAAGGATTATACCCATTTTAATCATAGCTGGGTGACCACTCACCTTTAACCTGCCTGTTGCTTTCTCCTCTTGCCTGATTAAAGCTTGTCTACAACTTGCTAATCAGAATCCTCCTCCATGGGAATGTGAAGGCTGAGATGGCCCCTGGACCATCCTCCATGGGGATCACAGGCTGAGATGGCCCCTGGATCATCCTCCATGGGGATCACAGGCTGAAATGGCCCCTGGATCATCCCCATGGGGATGTGCAGGCTGAGATGGCCCCTGGAGCTTTTCTGGCATTTGAACATCATCTTTTCTGCATGTTTAGATCCAGGCTCTGCACCAGCTGAGAAACAAGGCCACCTTGGCTGTATTGGGTGGTATTGGTCAGCTATGGTTCCAAAGCAACAGCAGAAGCAGAGTTCCATACTTCCCTCTGCACTTTTCCACCATAAAATTTCCTCTCTAGATCCTGTTCTTTCTCAGCACTGCCTTCTTCTCCTTTGTGTGCATGCTACATAACACGTTCCTCAGTTAGCAAAAGGCCCAGAGCATAGCTAAGATTTTAATTTCCTGTTTTAAAGATCAATTTATTCATGGGAGAAACATGTGAAAACAAGCTCCTTATTTTTATCAGATTAAAGGGAGGGACTCATCATGAATTCTGACATACTTCTCCAGTTCTTTTTTTTTTTTAATCCTATTTCTCAGCTAGCCTGGATTTTTCTATAATGAATGTGTGAAATATTCCCTTTCTTACCATTCTTCTCACCTCATATTTCAAGATGTCTATTAGGAAGGAGTGACAGGGTGAGCTGCAGAAATCCTGCACATTGTGTTTAACTCAGCAGGACCTTCTAGAGTGCTCCCCTGCCTACACCAGAGTCAGGGGTAGAACGTGATGTGCACGGGCAATGTAAAGTGGAAGAGCATGGAGCCATCTTGGGCAAGGCACTGGCTTGCATCATTTCACCAGTTGTGTGACATGACCAGGTTGTTTCATCTGCTGTCGCTCCCTTTTCCCCACCTTTACAATGCCAGTGATAAGCCCTTCCTTGTGAAATCGACAGTCAGTGAGATCACGTAACCCATGAACTACTTGAAATCTGTTTGCTGATGCTATGCTGGGACCTCGGCAAGATGGGATGAGTGTTCTCTGGCAGTGCAGGATCCAGCTCAAGAGTCAGGCAGCAAACCAGACAGCAATGAGGTGATAGAACTAAGTTCAGCGATGATTTTCAAGGAGTGCACATCTTAGCCCCAGGTTCTTCTACTGAAGAACAGCGGTCTTCTGTGTGATCCGCAGGTCTGTACTTGCCCTGCCTCCACCTCTTCCCCCTGTATTCCACACAGTTTCACTGCCTTGTCTTCAAGTTAGCCGAGATCCCTTCCACAATTTGTGGCATTTTAAATAGACACATTATTTAATCGATGCTGTGTCTAAAAGACATAGGCTAACATGTATTCCAACTCTAGTCACATTGCCCTGGTCTAAACTAAAATCTAGTATGCTTTGGTTGTTTTGCCCTTGTTGCCGACTTTGAAATGTTGATCTTTGCGAACTTGGTTTCTTTCTTATGGGTGAATCTGGTGGTATCCTCTCCAACATTCCTCCACTGGCTTTCCGCCTCACACACAAGCCCCAGAGCTTGGAACCACGTCTTCTTCCCTACCGCTCAGTCAGTTCTGAGGAAGGACGAAGGACAAAGGTATGCTAGAGGAAGATGAGATACGACTAAGCACACAAGACATCATCTGGCAGTGAAGCAATTTACGCTCTGTCTTGGAAGGTACTGGAAAGATCAAATGGCACAAGTAAAGTGACCTTTTCCAAGTCAGTTTGGTCATAAAATGTTCCTACATTTGAGATAATGAGTCTGGACCATTACACATGTATAGAAACATTGCTAGACTGTGGATGTAGGGAGCACGGATTGTGACTTGAATGTTAAAGGGAGATTTGATAGCCTATGGTGGGCTCCATGAAAAGATAAAGAATGCAGAAGTAATGGCGATGTGAACAATGGTGTCGGGAAATGGAAAGTCGTTCACCACCCCAGGAGTCTAGGGTGCTCAATAGAAGATGATCAAGGTTGAGTAAGAGAAAGGGGTTAGCACTCATCATTGATGCTCATTTGTTAAAGCTTTCAGCAAGGATTTCAGTTAAATACTCTTTCCTAATCCATATAGTTTTGTCAGCCAGAAGGAGCTGTGCTTGGGTCATGGCTTAAGTCAAGACCATAGAAGCTGCCTGTGAGTAGCGATAGGTTCTCAATGACGTCATCCTTGGCCTCTTGCTTCTCTTCCCGTGACCTCTATCCTGTTCCCCACAACACGACTTCAAACTCTCAAACATTTCTGTATAATCTTCTAGCTACAGATTAGAAATAGCTTTTAAATGAATTAGAAGGAAAAGGGGGGGGGGGAAATGCCTTTAAAGCTCTTTAAAGAAAGAACTTCAGTGGTTGCAGTTACTGTTTCGCTAGCATAAAAATTTAGGATGGGAAGGTTCCCGGTTTAAGGTAACTCCCTGCCCAGAGTCCTCGCATTTCAAATCATCAGTGCGATCCTCACTCCTGAGCTGGCGATCCTTTGTTTAGGGAGCCATTGTTCCCTATTAAAGCGCCTCTTTCTGAAGAGACCTTCCAGCAATGACTCTAATTACAACCCAAGGCTAGGCTGGGAGATGGTGTGCCTAGCAGCTTCAGTGGTGGGAGGTGGAAGAGGAATGAAAGCTTGTAATTTCCTCTGAGGTGTCTTGAAGGTTGACAGCACCCTGTCCTTGTGATGTGAATACGCAGGGACCTGAAGTGTCAGGAGAGACTAAACCAGAGCAGCAGGCTGTATCTCTGCCGCATGCGTCGCTAGTCAACACATAAGGAGGCAGCGCAGAGCCGATTTCTCTGTGATCTCTTTAAGCAGAGTGGCCTGGAACAGAATGTCCTAACACTTTGAACTATCGTGGCCTCTCATTAGCTGTGAAACCTGCTCGTTCCTTCCTGGCACTAAGTTTTCCCCAGCCATCAATAGGGGAAATGCGTATTATCACCAAGCAATCACAAATTTGTTGTTACTTTGAAGTAAATTTGTTTCATGAATCACAGTAGCATTCCTGGATACTTGAAAAACAGAACATCTATGCTTGAAAAATGTGGTTTATTCAGTTTGCCAACAAAAAGCATGGCCCTTTGAGTGTTTTCGGCCATATTCAGCAACTCAGAGACCTATTTGATCCTTTCTTTCAGCTGCTCCTACCTAAAGGTCAAGACATGGAGCAATATGTTCCTTGAATCTATTGAGTTAACTTTATTTTCATAAAAAGTTATCAAGACCCCATAGGGGGTGGCACTATTCAGAGTGTGGCCTTGTTGGTGGAGGTGTGGCTTTGCTGGAGTAGGTGTGGTTTTGTTGGTTGAGGTGCATTACTAGAGGTGGGCTTTGACTTCCGAGAAGCTCAAGCCAGTTCACTTTCTGCTGCCTGGGGATCCAGATGTAGAACTCTCAGCTCCTTCTCCAGCACCGTGTTTACCTGCACATTGCCATGCTTCTCGACATGATAATAATGGACAAAACCTCTGAAACTGTTAAGCCAGCCCCAAATAAATGTTTTCTTTTATAAAAGTTGCTGTGGTTGTGGTGTCTCTTCACAGCAATAAAATCCTAACTAAAATACCTACCCTCAAGAAACTTAAGTCAGGGGGTCAGAGAGATGGCTCAGCAGTTAAAAGTACTGTCTGCTCTTCAAGAGGACCGGGGTTCAGTTCCCAGCACATTGCACCTCACAACTGTCTATAACAGTTCCAGGGGATCTAACACCCTCACACATACATACATGCAGATAAAACATCAATGCACATAAAAAAAAAGAAACAGGTCAGATATATACATCTGTAGCAGTACAATAGGCACAAAGTAGGACATGTTCATTTCTCTTGGAACAGTGGTTAGAAAAGCTGCCACCTAGAAGGTTCAGTCAGCTATTGGCATAGTACGGTGAGAAAAAAATCACTCAAAGACACAGTAGTTTAAAACAGTAATCCTCGGATTCATGGTCTAAAAGTCAACGACAAACCCATCAGGCTGTGTTTGACTGGAGGCTTTGGTTCTGGGTTCCAAGTGGAGGACTGGAATCAGATCTGCTCCACAGGGTTCTCATCGTTCCTGGACTGGAGTATGTGTCCATAGTTGGTCATTCACTAAGGACAGAGAGAGACCAATTGCATAAAAATAATTCATGCCTCTGCTCTTGCTACATTACAAAAATTCCATTGGTCAAAGCAAGTTAAATGTCAAAGTCTGAGGTCAAGGCGCAGGGTCTTAAAGTTGGGGCATGTGTGCTCTAAAGAGAAGTGAAGGACTGGGACCATACATTTAATTTACTGACGAAGAGGGTCCTTGAACAGTATCCTGAGAGATAACTGCAGATTAGTAACAAGCATTTGAAGTAAAGCTCAAGTAAAGTAAAGAGACCGAACTTGGACTCCGAGTGATGCTGAGTACAGATTGTTCTTGGCCTTCTCTCGGTACCTTTCATGGAATGTGGCAGGGTCATTAGTGACATGAGCACAGCTTTAGACATGGCAGAAAGAAGATTGTGATAAACCTCAAGTCATGGCCTCATCTTGCTGAGGCAAAGCCAGGCTGACCACACATGGACAATTTTAACCCAAGCACTCTGTCCCAGTGACTGACATTATACAAAAGAAAAACACGATTCACGTTCTGCGCTGATATATTCTTCATGCTGCTTTTTCCAATGCTCTAAACCTGTGCTTTGCATTAGTTTCCTATTGCCCTGAACACACTGCTATGGATTTAGCAAATAGCACTAACTTGCTATTTTATAGCTCTGTGGGACTAGGAACCCGAAATGGGGTTTATGGGCTACAAACAGACTGTTGGCATGGCTGCGCTCCTGGAAACCCTAGAAGAGAATCTGTTTCCATTCTAGAAAGCTGATTCCGCTTATAGAATACAGCTGCACATCTAGGCTTATTCCCTACTTTTTCATCTTCAAAACTAACAGTGTAGCACCTTCAAATCTTCCTCCAACTGTAAACCCTGCACCGTTCTACGTTTAAAGGACTCTGGGATCATACTGGGCCCCTAAATAATCTTGGGTGAGTTCCTTCAACATAACTGATTAGCCATCCTAAATCCTCCTTGACATGGAGCATAGCATATCTACAACTCTCAGCATTAAAGTGTAGACGTCTATAAGAGGATATTGTTCTGCTTCTCGTATGGTTTGAGGAGGAATCGACAGTGTTTCACCTGATTGTCCTTTATAACATAACAAGTGTTTTTATTTTTATGGTCTCCCTTTTAAAAAGCAGAGAATCATGTTTTAAGTGAATGAATTGAAATCTGAGTCTGGTAAGTGGCACGTGGCACACAGCACAGTGGGTGGCTGCTGTCATTCCGTGGCACTCCAGGTTGGTGCCTGTTTCACTGCATCTGCCATACATTGGTCTCACCATCTCAGAGCAGACATGTACCCCTGCGACGCTCTGTGCCTTAGCAGCTAAGGTAAAGAAAGCAACGTTCTTCGGTGCTTATTACATTCATGTACCAAACACTGTATATGGATGTGGTTTATAATGCGTTCTTCTCATACTCACAGGTGAGAAACCTCGGTCTCCTGGTCACAGAATCACAGCACACATCAAGGTCTGCCTGGCCCCACAGCCAGTGCTCTTTCCTTGTCTCCCATGGAGGCATGGAGACTCTCCACTGACTTCCTGAAGTGGTGTGGGCCGTACGGACTTAAACATGTGACTTGAATCCTGACTTGAAGGGACAAGAACAAACCCAACAGCACACTGTTGTCTATTGTTTGTTCATTTGTTTCTTACTGACTTGGGATTTTTTTTTCTGCATTTTTATCTGTTTTAGTTTGTAGGTGTGTGTGTGTGTGTGTGTGTGTGTGTGTGTGTGTGTGTGTGTGTGTGTATGTGTGTGTGTGCGCGTGCTCACTGTGCACGTGCAGACGCTCACACATGCATGTCACTATGCACATGTGGGAATCTGTTCTTCCCTTTCACTATGCAGTTTCATGGATGGAACTCAGGCTGGCAGGCTTGGCGGCAGGCACCCTTACCTGGTGAGTCATTATACCAGTCCTGACATGGGACTTTGGTACTGATAATGTTCAAATGCCAATGGCAAGCGTGTGCCTCAGTCCACTCACAACCTCTCTGAACCCGTGTCTTACAATGAGAAAGTTAAAAAGGGTGACTCCTGAGTTCTTTTCTGGAAAACACCTGAGGTGCTCAGCCTGGTACACGATGGTGAAACTGAAGCGTCATCTCCTATTCTTACAACTTTAAAATATTGATTTCCAATGGACCTTTGTATCACGTTCTGAAAAAATTTCAAATTTATATAAGCGACATCATACCATAAACACCCATTCAATGTTATTTACCTAATACAGTGGGTCTCAACCTTGCTGACGTTGTGACTCTTTAACACAGTTCCTCATGTTGTGGTGACCCTCCCAGTCATAAAACTGTCTTTGTTGCTACTTCATAACTGTAACTTTGCTACTGTTACAAATCATAATGTAAATATCTGGTATGCAGGATATCTGATATGCAGACCATCCCCCCCCCCCCCCCCCCTGTCACAACCCACAGATTGAGAACCACTGACCTAATATGTTACTATGCAGAGTCTGGCTTGTTCACTTTAATTGCTGTGTTGCAGATTGGATATGATCACAGCATTGGTTTTCTCCTAAGAAAGTGGGCTGGATTTTCTTTTTAATACATAAAACTGCTGCAATCAATCCATTTCCTCAAACGCGTCATCGTTCTTTAGGACTAGTGTTACTGACAGCAGGGCTTCTGGAAAAATGGACTACAGTTCCCGATCTGCAAACTACTTAAGTGTAGGATAAACACTGAGAAACTTTAATGACAATTTAACTGAGTGCTTCTATGTTTTTTCGATCTAATAATGAAGAATAGTCAAGTGTTGACTGTGTATATCTGTCTATTTTAAATGTGGCTCTAGCAATTGATTTTATCATGTTTTTTTTTAAACTAGATTTTAAAATTATGGACTATTTGAAATTGTCCATGTGGTTTCTACCCAGACGTAGACTCTCGAGTTTGACAATGAGTGTGGTCTTAGCTCTGAAGGCTTTTTCACACAGAGCACCTGTCCAATCCAATCTCACCTGCAGTGTGTGGGTTTCCTTTCCCCCCTGGCTGCATGGTCTGGTTTTTAAATCTTTCTCCATGTGACAGTTGTGCAATGACATTTCATTTTAATTAGCATTCCTGTTTAATAGTGAGGTTAGGCAGCTATTTATATGCTTATTACGTTCTCAGTTGCCTGACTGGGCACGGGTAGACGGCTCAGTTTGCAAGTGACGGGGAAAAACAGAATACTTCGCTCTTGCAGTTAGAATTTTAAAGTCAAAACTGGTGCAACTCGTTTTGAAGAGGAAAGCTCAGGAACAGCAAGTTTTGACTTGATGGAGGATGGGAGCGTCAGTAACAAACGAATGCTCAGGCAGGTACTTCGCTGCTGACGTGTGTGGAAACATGGGTGCTTTGGGTTTTAGTCAATCACTCAGTCATCACCATTAAGACGCTTCCGTAGACAGACTCACAGAGAGTTCTGAACCTATTACCCAGTTCTGATTATCTGATGATACTTTTTGGTGCTAATGAGCTCAAGGACAAAGAGTGAGTCTGAGTGCTCCTGTGAGCTTGGTGATTCCCATGCACTGAGCCTCTCAAGTGGGATGAAGAGAGGTCTGGGAAGGGTGTGTGGCCTTGGGTAGGGTTGATTGAATAGAACCTTTCTAATCTATTTTGCATACAGTCAGTCTGAGAACCCAGGTTTCCACTGTTGACAGTTTCCCACATTTTCCTAAAGCGTGACTGAATCCGAAGGGCTTGGCATGTACTGTCCTTCCCCTCCCGCTTCGTCTCACCTTCTTTTTCACCCAGACGAGCACAGAAAATAGCTTTGAGAGCCTCCATTATGGCAACCTCTTTCACATACATTCATTTCTTGCCATGATGACTTTCCTACTCCCAGGACACCTTCTCTTAACCGTACACTCCTAACTCAGCTGGCAAATCTCTCCCAAGGCTGTATGTTCCCCAAAAATAAAATTTTTAAAGTATTTCCCCCTTTTGGGAAGCAAACTTTTATCAAGGCACATAGCATTATTACAAAAAGAACTACTGATACAACCCATACTTTCTCCTTTATTACATTTGTGTTAATTACCTTTGTGTAGCTCTGACCATAATATCTGACAGAGCAACTTACAGGAGGAGGGTTTAATTTTGGTCAATGATTTCAGAAAATTCATATCACAATTGCTTGGCTCTAGACTTATGGGTAGACCACCATGGTGGCAGCAGCATGTGGCAGAGGAGAACCTTCACTGCATGGTGAAGGAGAAGGAAGAGAGAAGGGACCAGAGGGTAGGTAAACTGTCAAAGGTTTCCCCACTACTCTTCCAGCTAGCCTAGCTCCTGACATTTCCAGAACATCTTCAAATAGCATCTTTAGCTAGAGACCAAGTGTTTAAGATATGAGCATGTGGGTGGATATTCATAGTCAAACTAAGACATTTTTATTATTTAGCATTTCATATACATTGAATCATATAGTACGTATTTTTGTGGGGGCTATTTTGCTTAATATTTTTGTAAAATTGGTTCATGCTGTTGTATACACCAGTGTTCATTTTGCAGCTTATGGCATCTTTCTTATGACTACACCACATGTGTTAGTTTGTGTCTTTAACCTGCAGGTGACCATTACAGTTATTTTTTACTTTGGCACACTGACATGCTACCCAGAACATTAATACAATGTTCTTTTGGTGTATATGTGTGCAAGCATTTGTGTTAGAAATACACCTGAAAGTGTCCTTCTCGGGTCATGACACTTTTGGATTCAAAGCCAGTAGATCCTGGCATCTCGAAAAGTGATTATATAATTTATATTCCCTTGAGTATATGCTACTTCACTTTTTAAATTTGTGCTCCCTTTGTGAGCTGGGGCTTGCCGGCTGCCAGTCGAGCTGAAAGACCATGTGTTCTGAGTTCCTGCGAGATCCCACTTCAAGGGAATAAAGCAGAGAGCGAGGAAGACAATTTGAATTGTTATGTCTCCCTGGCAAACGATCCTGTTTGATTGTTCTCTTAATTTGAAGAAACCCTCATGTGAATTTGACTTAATAATGTTGATTCTACTAGTTTGTACATACAATTTGACCTTTTTTTGTTATTTTCTTCTATTGAATCCCAATCAGCTTCCCATTCTCTTTTCTATCAGAGAACAGCATGTCTCTTCTCTCAAGAGTCTGCGAGGCACAGTTTGGGTTATGCCTGCTGTTGAAAAAAAAGATGGGATTCAAAAAAACCACTTTTGTTCACATCTTCAGAAGTTTGTGTGTTGATGTCCTAATCCCCAAGGTTAGGAGGTGGAGCCATTGGGAAGTAATTAGCCTAAGGAATGGGATCCTCTAATAGCAAGACCCCAGAGAGTCTTTCCTCTTCCACCATGGAGGGCACTGTAGAGGGTACAGCTATGAGCCAGAAAAGAGGCTCGGCAGACACTAAATCTTTTAGCACTTTGATCATAGTTTTCCCAGTTTTCAGAACCATGGGAAGTAAAGTATATGTTATTTATAAGCTACCCAGTCTATAGTACTTTGCTCTAAAATCCCGAATGGACTAAGACAATCACTCTACTGGGCAAACCTGAATGTGGAGTCACCAAAATGACCTTAGACAGATGGAAAGACTGCTGCTGACCTTGATCACTCACACAGCTCATCTTTTTCTCTACAAGAGCTGAAGAATGTCCCTTAGATGCTAAGAGATGCTTGGGGCCTCCCTGGGGTTTGTACATGCTTGGCATGCTTTTGCTTTGGAGCCTTTGAGTTTTTCATCCGAGTCTTTATGTAACTTCAAGGCTTGTGCCAGAGATAAATGGAAAACTCACAGAATAATTCCAGGCTTACAGGGGCTACTATATAAAGAGGGAAGGGATACTGTGAGCTCAAGGACAGCTGCATGGAGAGCAGCTAGGATTCATTTAGGGAAAGCTGATTTGAATGGGGAAGGGAGAGGAAAGAGCACATGGTAGTCAAACAAACAACGACACAGATTGCCATGGCCAGGGCATCTCTACACACATCACAGAGGCCAAGACCCAAGTAGGGCAGTAGTAAGTGGTAGGTAATTAAGTTAGAAAAATATCCTGACTCACAAAATAAATGACTGTTGAGGAATAGATAAAGAATCTTAGTCTTTTCACTGTGTTTCCTCCAAGCCTCTTAACTTAATTCATTATTAGGATTTGAGTCCGTGGGTCATACCAGGATGATGTTGTACACATAATAGGTGAGTAGTGTTTGATTTATTTATGCTTTATCACTCAAGGCCTGTATGAAACTATCCAAGTTCAAATCCTACTCCTCAGATCTTGACTTTGAGTAAAACAGTTAGCTACTCTCGACTTCCGACTCCTTATCTGTGGAAAGGGCTGATGGAGGTGCCAGGCTTACTGGGCAGTTGTGAAGGTCAAACAAAAGGAAAGCAGATTAGAAAGTTCTTGCTCTTACCACTCACCACACAGTAAACATTAGCTATTGGCAGTTTGTAAAATTCCTGATTCCTATAATAGTCTCCTTTCATTAAAGATTGAAAATTTTTCCCTAAGGGACAAAACCTGTAAGTATGATGTTGCTTTTAACAAGAAACCAACCTAGTAATTATGTCCCATTCCACTCTCTCCAGACACTTTGAGATAGGCATGAGCACTGCTCCTAAAATTTTGCTCCGCCAAATAAATATCAACATGGCGCTGGCTGACGAGATTTGTGTCCACAAGAGCTAAAGCTTAATAAAGTAAAGAAAGCCTTGTAGTTTGGGCTATTACTTTGCTTTCAAGAGATGTTTTTCTTTTCAAGATTTCCTCTCCTCCCAAAGCTTAGCTTTTCAACGGTTGATTGGAAGTCAGATATCCATGATAACAGTGTGTTTTCTTGACCCAAGTGGCTAGTCTGTAGCTGGACAAGTTACACAGAGGTAGACGCATAACTAGAATAGGTGAAACAAAGCCCCAAGTGCAATGTGGCTACGTCAGCAAGCTTGCAGTTCTGGGCTGGATTTTACTTGTCTTTGGTGTGCCCTGAATGATTGGACCTGATGGATAGACAGGGGAATAACAGGACTAAAGTAATGCCGTTACTCAGAAAAGTCATTTGACAAATCCTAATTTTGCAAAGAAATGCTCTAGTGTGGCATTAGAGTTATGACAGCACCCTGGAAAATATAACTGTGCCTGGATCATCCTCCCACTGGATGTTCTTCATATCTGAGCTTAATGTTTTTAGCACATGCCTCTCAAGTCTATTTTCAGCTATATATAAAGGATTAATGAAAATAACTCCATTTCATGTGATTAATGTCTCGGAAGTGTATTCCATCTGAGAATTGATAGGAAATGTGAATAGCTTTTGAAAGGTTTCCAAAGGAGTTGAATAAAGAAAATGAGATCATATATCTAAGTACAACATTTGAATTTTTTATATTGACATTGAGACTCAGTGAGGAACCTTAGTCAATGAGTGTTCATTTTAAAAGAAATCATATCATGCACAGAAGCTTTTCTACTCACCATGGGAAAGAAATAATAGACAGCCACTTAAAGCTAATGTGGATTCCATTAAATGTGGATGTTCTCCTACAACAGAGACAGAACCCCAATATGCACAACTGTCACCCCTAACCTGTTCTCAGTGATCCTCTGTTGCAATGCCATGGATTAATCAGTCACAGTTCTAAAATCTTCTGTTAAAAAGGGGGCGGGGGAGGATACTACTTTCTAAAAAGACAATTATAAAAGAAAAGTAAAACCAAATTAATAATTTACAAACCATTAAGAGCATGCAGCAATCAAAGAGTAATAGTGTAAGAGAAGGGAGACAATAAAATTCTAAACAGTTGTGACTGTTTCAGATTATTACATGAATATATGTCTGTATATATATATATATGCATTTCTTGTCTTGGAGTAGAACAATATAAATTCACATCTCACAACAACATGTGGGGATTTTACAACTAAGGCCAGAGATTTTCTATCACATCTCAAGAACTTTCTGTGTTTTCTAAAGCTTTAAGAGCAAATTTTTATTATACTCCAACATGATGAGTGGTTATGTGAGTGAACGCAGACAGAATTACATAGAAACAGCAGATGCGAGAACTCCTCGATAGACTCCCTAATTGCAGAGGCTGGGGATTTGGAGGAAGAGGTCCAAAATACCCCAGAAGCAGGTGTTCTAGGCATTCCTGTGGCTTGCGTGGGCCTTGGAGGTATTTGATGTGGTAGACAACAGCTTGCTCGAACACAAGGCTGAATGAAACAGTTGGCATGAGGATTAGTGGCTGTGGGGAGCTGCAGATTAGAGAGTAAGGGGGGGACAAGTCAAACCCTTGTGGGGCCAACCCAGGCAGTGTTGGCTTCTGGCTTCTAGGACCCTCTGCCTGCTCCGGATTACTATTCAAGTTCTCCGCACTCTCCTACCCTAAACTGCAGGCTGTTTCCCTGAGTGGGCCCTCCTCCCTGCTCTTCTCAGGACTGCCTCTTTCCCACCTGTGAGCTCCCCAAGCCTCTTCTCCTGACTGGCTCTTCCTCGTTGCTTAGGACTTACCTTAGTTCTTCTTGGAGAGAATTCTCTCTCTCTTGTTTCTCCTCTCACACCCTCTACCCCTTCCCAAGGTTAAGTTTCTCTGCAGTCATCATCAGGATCTGCCTCTTTGTTAGTCAAATGTGTTCACTGTTCCTTGAGTGTTGCAGAAATGGATATTTATGAGAAGGAACTGAATCCCAGAAGTTCTGTGCTACAACCAACCATCAAATAATTGACGAATGAATCAATCAATCAATCTCCAAGGTGTCTTCAGTTGTACCACTTTCTGTTTGAGATGATCTCTTCTTTTAGTGGCATTGGCCATGTGCTAGAAGCACCTAAGTCCCTTGTTATCAGGATTTGTGAGTTAGTAATATGTTTACCATGACTAATTCTCTTTAGTTTGTTAACCAGCTAGTATAAGCACTGTACCACATAACAAAATTCTCTAACCTAGATAAAAATTCTTTTGTGTTTTTTGTCTTAAAAGCATATATGGAGGGAATGGCAGGAAAGGAGGGAGGGGAAACTGCAGTCAGTATGCAAAATAACTGAAAAAATCTTATTTAAATAAAACTAAGGAAGGCATATATAGAAGATTCATTTCTAACAATGTAGAAATGGGTAGTATCTCACATTACAAAACACCCAGAAATGCTGAATAAATCATGCCAAGCACACCTCTAAGTCCAAACACACCGTCAAGTTCAATGTGCAAGTACTGTGAGCACTATTCCTGCAGGGGACTCGTGAGCGATGGTATTTTCTATGGTCAAGAGATTCTTGAAGAAATCCTTCTACTGAGAAGGGAAAAAAATCACGCAGCTGGTTTGGCTCATTTTGGGTTATAAGGGAGAAAAACATCTCCACCATAATTCATGATCAAGACTTTCTTTGGCATGGATTTGGGGCTTATCTCCCAGAACTCAAAACCCTTAGTCTGAATGACTGACATATTCATGAATTCACCAATTCTTATCCTTGGGCTATTTGGCAGAGGAAACAGTTAATCCTTTCTGAAGGAACACAACCTAATGCAGGATTTACAGGAGCCTCACAGATAGGGGCTTAGATACGGGTTTATGATCCAAATCTATGCAACACTCACTCTACAAAGAAACAGCAGAATGAACAATTGCCTGGGAATTTCAGGTCAGTCGGTATCTACTGAATATTCCATGAGTTTAAAATGATTAAGCACATAAAACAATAAAAGTACGAAAAAATAAAACTGCAGAAAATAGGCAAATACAATGCTGATAAATGAAAAATGTATTCATGGATATTGAAAGCTCAATAGACAGATTAGAAAGAACAAAGTGAGGATTAGCTAGCTGGAAGATTATTCACAAAGAGACTCAGTGGTGAAAAAGATGTCTAATAGACGCTCTAGACAGAGAATATATTTGAAGATAATATGACTAAAAACTTTATGTTTTCTAAAAGCATGACTCACCTGATTCAGAAAATTCAAAAAGTACTAAATAATAGAAGTACCAACATACCTGTGCATACATAGTGCAGGAAATAGCAGGAAACAAGGCCAAGGTCTCAAATCATCTTTTGAAAATTTCATACATGAGCACACTGTATTTGTACCATTTCCAGCCTTCTTTCCCCCTCTAATTTCTCCTATGTCCCCTTCTACTCTCTTTCAAATTCATGATCTCTTCTTTTATATGTATCTAGTGTTAATATGTGTCTTTAATTCTTATAGTACATTTTTCTTCATGAAGTTGCTCTGGAGTTTGGTGAATGTATGTTTAGGATTATCATGTCTTCTTGGTTAATTCTTCCCTTGTTAAGAATGATGTTGAGGTGCTGGAGAGATGGCTCAGAGGTTAAGAGCACTGGCTGCTCTTCCAAGAGGTCCTGAGTTCAATTCCCAGCAACCACAAGGTGGCTCACAACCATCTGTAATGAGATCTGGTGCCCTCTTCTGGCCTGCTGTCATATATGCAGGCGGAACACTATATACATAATAAAGAATGATGTTGAAGAGGCCTAAACTTAACATTAACACAGCCATGATAGGCTACAGACTAACAATACTGGGACTAGGCCTCACCATTACAATAACCAGGAAAAGCCACAAACTGTACCCTGCGGGGGACCAACCAGAATTGAGACAAACAAGTACTAGATGCTCTAGAACTTGAAAGATAGCTTACATCACTTGTATATAGGTTGCCAATTTCCTTGCAGCAACGCCAGTACCAGTCCCTGTTTGACAAGACTTCTGTTGCCTCACTCCTGCCTAATCAGGAGTTGAGGCCCCATCTGAATCCGGAATTCTCCTATCCCCCCAATCCTTTACTCCTTAAAAACCCTGCCATAACTGAGCTCAGTGCTCTCCCTGATCCAACTGCTGTGTTAGAACAAATGGGAAGCCCAGCTCAATCTTGCAATAAAAGTTCTTTGCTTTTATATATGAATTCGGACTCCTGGTGATCTCCAAGGGGCTCGTAACTCAGGCATCACAACATATCCTTCTGAATCTCTTCAAATTAGTTTTGAAGTCTATTTTGTCAGATTTTAGGATAGTGATGCCTGGCCCCATTTGCTTGGAATACTTTTTTTTTCCATTCTTTCACTCTAAGTGAAAGGTACTTGTCCTTGAAGGTTAAAATATTTTGTAGAGAACAAAAAGATGGATTTTCTTTCTTTCTTTCTTTCATTTTCTTTTTCTTTTTCTTTTTTTTTTTTTTTTTTTTTTGGTTTTTCGGAATAGGGTTTCTCTGTATAGCTTTGGAGCCTGTTCTGGCTCGATCTGTAGCCCAGGTTGGCCTCAAACTCACAGAGATTCACCTGACTCTGCCTCCCAAGTTCTGGGATTAAAGGTGTACACCACCTCACCAGGCTAAAGATGAATTTTGTTTCTTAATCCATTCAGTTAACTTGTATCTTTTTGATCAGAGAGTTTAGGCCATTCATATTTAATATTATTATTGAAAGATGTGTGTTCATTGCAGTAATTTTGTTGCTTTTCTGCTGTTTATGTTCTTAGTCCTATTTTGTATTTTGGTAACTACAAGTGTATTTATTTTTCTTTCTGTGGCCATCTGGCTATGTTTATTCCTCTCTTGAGTCCAAAGTATTGCTTCCAGTTTTCTCTGTAGGACTGATGGACATGAATTCCTTTAGCTGTTTATAACATAGAAAATTTTTCTTTCTCCAACTATGGCTGATAGCTTTCCTGAGTAAAGTAGTCTAAATTGATATGTGTAGTCTTTTAAAGTGTGGAGTACATTACTCTAGGCTTTTCTGAGTTTTAAAGTTTCCATGAAGAATTCAGCTGTTAGATGTAGCTGAAAGTTTTCCCGTGTCCCAGCCGGCTGGTGGTCAGGACAAATCTCTCCCACTTGCATCCCCCAAGTAAACACACAGAAGCTTATATTAATTATGAACTGTATGGTCATTAGCTCAGGCTTATTACTGACTAGCTCTTACATTTAAATTAACCCATAATTCTTATCTGTGTTTAGCCACGTGGCTTGGTACCTTTTTTTCAGTTCTGCCTTGCCATCTTGCTTCCTCTGTGTCTGGCTGGCCACTCCTGACTCAGCTCTTCCTCTTCCCAGAATTCTCCTCTTCTGCTTACCCCGCCTATACTTCCTGCCTGGCTACTGGCCAATCAGCATTTTATTAAACCAGTGTACAAAAGCATTATCCCACAGCAGTTAGAGTCTGATGGGTTTTCTTTTCCATGACTTGTGGTTTTCTCATGAAGATGTCAGTACCTTTTCTTTGTTCATTACAGTTAATGTTTTAACTATAACATGGTGTGGGTCATTTTTTCCCAATTATGTCACGTTGGTGTTCTGTGTGCTTCTTGTTTTTGTATGGGTATATCTTTCTTTAATTAGTGGAAGCTTTCTTCTATGGTCTTGTTGAAGATCTGATCTATGCCATTGACCTGGGATTCTTCTTCTACGCATAAAATTCATAGATTTGACCTTTTCATGGTGTCTGAAAGTTCTTGCATATTCCTTTAGCATGTATGCTTCAAATCTTGTCATGTTCTTTGGTTTAATGGCCTAATTCTTCTATTTTATATCCAAGTCCTGATATTCTGTCTCCTACTTGATCTATTTTATTGCGAAGGCTTTCCCCCCACCAAGTTTTCTAATTGGTTTGTCGCATTTTTTAATTCTACTTTCATTTCTACTTGACTCTTCTTCAGTATGGCTATCTTTTTGTTGAATTCACTTTTCAAATCCTGAATGTTTTCTTAATTTCATTCAGCCTTAAGTTTGTGGTTCTTAGAGTTCAATCAGGAGTTTACGCTTAGTCTCTTCAACTTCATTCTAGTGTTTGCTCATGGCCTCCTCAAATGCCTTGATTTCATTGATCGTGTTTAGAGTTGTTCTCTTAAATTCTTTGTCGTGAGGTTTATCTAGTTAATTCTCATCAAAGAACATTTCCATAAAGACTAGTGATTTGCGGTGACGGTACATATTGTCTTGTGCTTTCATATGATTCAGCAAGTATGCACAGAGGTGAACCTCCAATCCAAACCAAGATCTTAAGTAGCAAAAGCCAAATGATCCAAAATGAACAATGACATTGATATCGTAAACCATGAATCAGAAGACAGTACGTCAATATTTTCAAGATACTTAGAAAATTGACCTAAGTTTGTATTTTGGCAAATTCTATGTTGACCTAAATTCTATGCCCAAGTAAACTACTGTTAAATGACAATAGTCAAGTGCTTCTCATCAGGCTCTATGAATGGGCACAGTTAAAGAGTAATGAAACTAGTTCAGAAGACAAAAGTGAGTTGCAAAAATATAAAATAAGCGAGGAGTTAGTAAATGTAGTTAGGGTCAGCAAGATGGCTCAGCCAGTAAGGAGTAAACATGCAGGCCTAATGACTTGAGTTCAATCCCTGAGTTTCTCAAGGTCGCAGGGAGAACAGTCTTCTGAGAGTTGACTTCTGGCCTCCACAGGCACACAATATACATGCAGGTACACACACACACACACACACACACACACACACACACACACACACACACAAAAAAAAAAAAAAAAAAAGAATACAAATAAATAGGTAATATTAAAAATGTAAGTGATTATGAGTAGGATTGGTTATATGCGATAACATAGTAAATAAGGACTAATTTGTGGTGATAGAATGGGAGAGACTTAAAATATTATGGTAATTGTTGGCTTAGAGTGTTATAATGCTTTTCTATTATTTAGAACGTAGCTAAAGGTATCTGTTGACTCTACACTTTGGTTCACATACATGTAATCAGATTGTGAATATTGCCACTAATGGAAGTGAGATGTATAATTTTTAAGATGATAAAATGCTCTTTAAAAAGTTGTGGCCTGGTGAAGTTCACAATGTTCTATTGCAGTTAAGACCCTATTGCTAAAGACATCTCACACGTTGGTCACAGGGCATAGAGGAGTCAGGCTGAAGCTGAGCTAGACGTTTCCTCCCTGAAACTACCTTCTGTAATTCTACAGGTATTGTGCAGACTGCTGGAGGTAAAAAGCCATCAACAGTTCTTACAGGGCTGTAAATTCCGTGAGCTACATGATGACCTGTGAGGAAAAACATGCCTTCTAGTGCAAAAGTGGCATGATTGTTAGGCGGTAACCAACCCCTTTTCTGCTTGGATTTGAGGTCCACTCTGTAGAAGATAATTCATGGGTGGTTCTGTAACTCAGTCAAGAGCCCCTGGCTGGAGAAGCCAAAGGCCTTAGGGGAACAACTATGACTGTTATTTTGCCAAATGATCATGTTATCAAACTGTCTTCTAAGCACCTACAGATTCGTGCTGCACCCAGCCTTCATCAGAGAAACTTCTCACTGACTGCACACGCAGTCAATGTAGAAAACCATAACTATGCAAAGTGCCAAGAATAAGTGAGGGTGGAATGCTTGGCCCTAGATGGTACAACTACATTGTTGTTTTTCCACCATCACAGTGGCTGCACCTGAATCTACTGTTCTTTCAGCCAGTCATTTCAGGGTCTGCAGTTACTGGCCCGCTTCTCAAGCTGCGGCCCAGCGGGACGTTTACATCCTGCCAGATCTGCCTCCTGCCTCTGCCATCAAATGTAGTTTTTAACTAAATCTCTATGGTTTTATTTACCAATAAAGAACCTGGAGTCAGAGGCTGGGGTGAAAACCTGCTAGCTCAGAGAGGTTCAGAAGCAACTAGCTGACCTTCCCTCTTCACCAAACAAAAGCTTTCCCTTCCTCTCTGCCAAACCAATAATGACTGACACACTCAAAGTCCCTCCCTACTACTTCCTGTGCATCTCTCTATCCAGTTTCTGGACCCTCTCTGACTCTCTTTGATTACTTTCTGTCAACTAGTTGCTAGCTCCGCCTCCTGACCCAAGGTTGATTTTATTTAATTAGCACAAAGGTAAACTCGGGGTTCACAGTGTGACTGAATATCCTGCAACACTGTATCATCCCTCCGAGGCTCAGAAAATATAACTGGGGACAGAAAGAATGTAAGAGCCACAGGACAAGGAGATGTGCAGCAAAAAGATGTCTCCTTGGCTGATACAGCTATTGATCTCATGTTTTCACTGCAACTGTGGTCATCTGCATCAGATCTGCATACGATGGGGCCAATCAGTGTTTTTTAAAACTTTATTATAAAAATGTCACAAGCAAGGAAAAAAAAATCACAACAAAATTAACCAGACACAAAGACTATCTCAGTGAACTTCCTTCCCCTAACCTCCTCCATTTTGTTTTGTTCATTTTTTGAGACAGGGTTTTGTAGCTAGAGTTTTCCTGCCTGGCCCACAGTCAGCACAAATCTTTGTCACCCACCAGTCCCACAGCAGCTCAGACCCAACCAAGTAAACACAGAGACTTATATTGCTTACAAACTGTATGGCCGTGGCAGGCTTCTTGCTAACTGTTCTTATAGCTTAAATTAATCCATTTCCATAATCTATACCTTGCCACATGGCTCGTGGCTTACCGGTGTCTTCACATGCTGCTTGTCGTGGTGGCGGCTGGCAGTGACTCCTTCTGCCTTCCTGTTCTTTCTTTTCTCCTCTCTGTTAGTCCCACCTATACTTCCTGCCTAGCCACTGGCCAATCAGTGTTTTATTTATTGACCAATCAGAGCAACACATTTGCCATACAGAACATCCCACAGCAGGGTTTCTCTGTGCAACAGCCCTAGCTGTCCTGGACTAGCTTTGTAGACCAGGCTGGTCTCAAATCACAGAGATCCTCCTGCCTCTGCTTCCCAGAGTGCTGGAGTTAAAAAGGGGTATACCACTACGCCCAGCCCCCACAGTGAACTTCTATACAGCTAGAATACTCATTCAGACCAGAAGCTGTGGAGCTTCACATTACAATTCACATTTTCAGCATCAAACATATCTGATATACTTATCCACCACAAAAAAATTAAAAATCTGGCATTATAACTAGAAAAACCGTTAGCCTTTTATCTTCTTCTATAACTCCTGTCCATTACCTGCACCTGCTCCTTCCTCCTCCCTAACATTTAACCTTTCTTATTCTCTTTTCTACTACATCGTATACTACACCCACATGCGCATTTGTTTACATCCAATCGTATATTATTACGTAGATTCTGAATATGAAGGAGAAGTGTGGGTTTTTTTTCCCTAAGATCATATGACCTCGCTTAATATTCTATACCCTAAGTCCATCCATTTTCCTGAAAATTTTGTGATTACATTTTTCTTTAGGGCTTAATAGTATTCTGATATACATTTATTTGTATTTCATCACAGATGAGGAGAGCCCAAGAGGACCCAACCCTACTACCTGAGACACTAACTAGCATTCAACAGTCTGTGGTGGCTTGAACAAGATGTCCCCATGGTCTCAGGCCTCTGAATGCTTGGTCCCCAGGTTGTGACACTGTTTGGGTAGGTTTGGAGGTGTGTGTGTCACCGAGAGTGGGCTTTGAAGTTTCGAGTGTTATGCATATCCCCATCCCACACCCACAGCGTCCCATTGGTGGTTTAAGATGTGCACTTTCTGCTGCTGCTCCTCTGGCCATGGCTGCCAGCTGCCTCGCTTCCCTACTGTGATGGTGAGGCCTTCTTAGCCCTCTGGGACCTTTAAGACCCAAATAAACCCTTCCTTCTATAAGGTGCTTTGTTAATGGTGTTCTATCACAGCATAATGCACAGCTATTGGGAGAGGAGCATCGTTTTCATCAGTGGTGAGTCACTAGTAAGTTGCCCTTGGTCTAGGAAATGACCTCCCACCCACACACAGGTGAGAAACTCTAATTAAACTTGGAGAATCACACATAGAAAGAAGCCATGGCAGTGGAGGGGGACTCATTGAGAATAAGGATTCCAGAAGAAGGAGGGGGGAGAGATGAAAATGACTAAAATTCATTATGTAAACGTGTAGAACAACTTTAAAAGTTAATGTCTTGTTACAAAGCAGTATGCCGCAGGATCCTCTTGCTGATAAGCCAATGTGGTGGGAAGTGGAAAGGCCGTTTGAGACTTTCCCCTTGGATTATTCTGCAGTTAATTAACTGAGAAGCCAAAGAAGGCATGGATGGGGAAAAGGAGAGAGGGGAAGCTGAAAGATAAAGGAATTAGCAAACATTTAGGGCCAGTTCCTCAGGTTTCACCTGTAAGAACCCACCCTTCAAATGGAAACCGTGTGGCTTTCTCTAATGTCACAGCAAGTGCGCAGAGACGGGAAGGAACCCTCCAAGATTCCTTAACCAGCAGCTCAGGGCCGCTTCAGTCTCTGAAGGCAAAGCTATGCTGCCCGTGGGATGTTCTCTCCAACCCTTCTTATCTGCCGCAGACCAAGAGGAGCTAGATATCCCAAAGCCAGTGTTCCTTCAGGAGGAGGGTGACAGGTGGGGGCACGGGAGGGTTGCAGGGGCTGAGGAACTCTGGGAGGAAGAAAAGGAAGGAAGGGTTGGGGGTGGGGGGAGTCAGGCCTGAACTCTCGGACCTCAGCGGGACCGAGTGGAGGAAGTCCCTAAAGCTGATTTCATTCTCTGAGGCGATTCTTTCTTGGCCTTACCTAGATAGATAGAGAGAGAGAGAGAGAGAGAGAGAGAGAGAGAGAGAGAGAATGGGCTGAGGAATACATACACACATTTCTACATACTGGAGGACTAAAGTTAGTTTTCTATGCCAGCTCTCACTTTGAAATTCAGTGTAAAACTCTCTCTCTCTCTCTCTCTCTCTCTCTCTCTCTCTCTCTCTCTCTCTCTCTCTCTCTCAATCTATTTTGGCCCCTTTCATAGGGTTCTGCAGCTTTACCAGGAAGGGAATTCCTAACTCACATTTTAATCTCTGGGGCTGGGACAGGGTGGAAACCTGCAGTCTCCCAAGGGGATTTCTTTCCCTCCATTAGCATTTCAGTAGAAGCCTTAACTCCACAAACAGAAGGCACAAAGTGTAGCAAGAGGTCTGGCCCCTGCCTGGTCTGCCTCTAGCTTGCCAGGGCTCTCAATACGTCTATTGTTACCTAGCACTGAAAATAGCACTTTCTCTCTTAAGCCTCATTGCTATTTGTACTTGTTCAAAATGCCTGGCTGGGTGCTTTCATCTGCGAAACCTTGCATAATTCCAGGGGCGTTGCTGTACACATTTATTGGGGAGAAAAATGGGTTCTCTCCCAGCTGTGTGCGAGGCAGGAAGAATCCAGTAAACAGGCATACAGTTTATCAGATAAGGACACAGATTGTCATTACCACTTACCCAAGGAACGCAACAAGAGCGAATCAACCACTGAGTTAATTAG
Source organism: Peromyscus californicus insignis (assembly GCF_007827085.1). Classification (NCBI taxonomy): domain Eukaryota; kingdom Metazoa; phylum Chordata; class Mammalia; order Rodentia; family Cricetidae; genus Peromyscus; species Peromyscus californicus. Next base: position 72,399,878 of record NW_026294402.1, read on the forward strand.
AACCCAGGCTTGCAGCCTGGCTTCAGTTCATAGAATGAACACTGTTTTCTCTTGACCTAATTACAAGATCATCTTAAATATCATCATTTTGTAAAAGACCCTGCAACTACAAATTACCTTGTGAACCGTATTATTGGGTCTCAAAATGTGGCTGAAACTTGAAGATGCTTGCAATTTGGAAAAAAAAAAAAATGCTGTCACCAGGGAACAGTGATGTTACTGAGTCATAGGACATAATGCTCTTTTCTCCCCAGTTTCCCCTGCACCTATCTTTAAAAGGAGGTCAGAATGCCTTTGGGTCTTATTAGCCGATTATAGTTGGTAGATTCCAAAAAGCTGCTGGGATCAGTGATGTTTGGGTTAGGTAGTCGTTCTTGCCCTCAGCTCGAACAACAGCTTATTAGTGTGATCTCAGGGTGAAGGAACCAACCATCAGATAATTGTTTAAAATGCTGTCTCACCACCACCACCATCAACAGCAAAAAAAAAAATTTAGAAGCTAAAAGAACCTTCTATAAATAAGCTCGACTAAATTCAGGGAACACGGCAGGCTACTTTGCTGTGTTAAATCATTACTGTAGAATTTTATTTGACTATTTGCCCCAAGAGACTATAGTTCTGGAGATTTACAGAGCCCCAATTTTTTCAGGTTCTCCAGTATCAAGGGGAGGAACATTGAGGGCAGGAAAGAAAGATTCACGTCAAGTGGACAGTGGAACGTTACCAGAAAATCTGCCACCATTAGGGTGCTGAAAATCCTGTTCTCAAACACACAGCTCCTTTTGTGTGTGTGTGTAAGGAGGGAGGGATGGCACTCTTGATGAATAGAACTGCAGACCCCTGAAAAATCACTCCAAACTGTTTTTTAAAACACCAAACGAAAGCTGAAATAACACAGCCTTCCCGCGGTAACTCCCAGCTAGTCTTGACAGATAGATGTTCTTTCACGCGATCACCACTAGAGGGCGGAGCAGGCTGCTTCAATTTCCTAGGACCTTTTCCCCACTAGGGGCGCCGAAGGTTCTAAAGAGAGGCAGGCTGAATTCTGAACTGAACTTTTGATTCAGGGGAAATCGGGGCTCCCTCTCGGGGATCTTAGGCTTATTAATAAGAGACCTTAAGAATGGATTCAAACGGAAGTTCAAGGATACTTTTATTTGAGTGGAAAAGAAAATGCTCAGGGCAAGCAAACTGTTTAAAACTCAATAGCTGTCAGCAGGAGGAGAAAGGAGGAAAAACGACCATGCCCTGTAAGAGGGCATGGAAGTCAGACACGTGATGGACAGACAGCCACATGGTGGGGAGGAGAGCTTTAGAGAAAAAGGAAGGACGCCCAAAGATCGGGAAAAAGGGATAAGTTGCACCTCTCTCTGGCTCAGGCCTCACTCAGAAAGATAGGTAGGCTCCGCTAAAACTCGTGGTGGCTCCTAGGGACTGTGCTGGGGATGGGGATCACAGAAAGAAAAATTACAGTATCTTGTTAAAGGAACAGTTGTCCCGCCTATCTCTTTAGCATGTGAGCCTACCTTCCTAGGGATGGTCCCTTGTCCAGGGTGACTGCTGGACCCAGCTGGAATGTTAGGTCTCTACCCAGGCCAGAGATTTTGTTCTCTTGACCAGAAGGAGTTTTTCCATAACGGCCACTTTTATTGCTGCTCTAACACTTTGGACTTACAAGTCTCTTGCCCCGTGTGTAACTCACTCGCTGCTATCAGGAGCAGAGGGGTGGGGGGACACACAGCAAGTACTCCATTGGAAGCAGAGCTTGGTGCCTTTGACAGCGTCTGCTTCGTAAACGTTTCTTTCTCCCGTCCACCTTCCAAAGGCTGCATTTAACACTGGGGATGTAAGAAGTGGCAGTTGGCTATTTCCTCTTCAGGCTTATAGTCTGGGTCGGGGCACAGACAAGGGGACTAATCAAAAACTCTAACGTTTATATTCAATATGAGATCCAAGGGGAGACCGTGATTCACAATTGTGAGCGGAACAAGAGGGGGTATGACCTCACGAACCCAATGCCTGAGACATCTGGAGGCCTAAGGACCAAATCACAAACACGGCGTAAAGAAGAAAGACGAGGCAGGAAAGCACCCCCTCTTCCTAAGGTATTCTCCATCTAAAGCAGAGGTTCTCAACCTTCCTGATGCTGCGACCCTTTAATACAATTCCCTCATGTTGTGGTGACCCCCTCAACCACAAAATTATTTTCATTACTACTTCATAACTATAATTTTGCTACTCTTATGAATTGTAATGTAAGCATATGATAGGTGATCCCCCAAAGGGGTCATGACCCCCAGGTTGAGAACTGCTTCTCAAATGGTATCTCTGACGGAAAACACAAATACAAAGAGGGAAGCCAATCGCTAATTGAAGTGGTCTGCACTGGGCTGCTGGACACACACCCTTCTGTGTGTGCAGAAGCTCTTGTGGAAAGGCTTCAGCCCCAGGGTAGCCCACCTGAGAATGATGTGGGCAAAGGACGGACAGAGGGGATGGTTTCCTCACAGAACATGCCCTAGTTAGGGTTTCTAGTGCTGCAATGAAACGCCATGCCCAAAAAGCAAGTTAAGGAGGAAAGGGTTTATTTGGCTTACACTTCCACATTGCTGCTCATTACTGAAGGAAGTCAGGACAGGAACTCAAGCAGGGCACGATACCGAAGGCAGGAGCTGATGCAGAGGCTGTGGAGGGGCGCCGCTTACTGGCTTGATCACCATGGCTTGCTCAGCCTGCTTTCTTATAGAACCCAGGACCACCAGCCCAGGGATGGCACCACCCACCATGGGCTGGGCCCTCCCTTATTAACTACTAGTTAAGAAAATGCCCTACAGCTGGATCTCATGGAGGCATTTTCTCAATCGAGGTTCCCTGCTTTCAGACAAGTCGTTTGTATGTCACGTTGACACAAGCCCAGCCAGCACACTCTTACTGAAACATGCCTGGCTTCTCCAGTACGTCTCCCTAATCCACCAACTGTGCCTGGAGAGCTGGAGGCTAATGGATCAATTCTCAGTCCTAACTACATTTCAGCTCCCGTGGGGATCATCTAAGAAATACCAGTTCTGGGTTTTCTCCCTACCACGTGTGTGGTCTTGGTGTCGAAGAACTCTCCAGGTGATCTTCGAGTGTGTCAGGGGGAGGCCAATGGGATTCTCCGCTTTGAGATTTCACAGGAGACACAGAAACTTCAAGCAAGGATCCCGGCAACTGCAGTTTTTCCTAGCACCGTTAACTGAAAAAATACTTCAGCCTTCCACCTGTGTGACTTTTGCCTGTACCTTCTGTACTTGGGATGCTTTGTAGGGGATGGCTGGTGTTGCAAGGAAAGTTGTTTGAAAATAAAAATGAAGACACACCAGGTAGACAATGTTGCACAAATATTTATCATGCGTCTTCTTTAGGTTTTTAAAAAGCATCCCTCTGATGGGGCCCTGAAAGTGCCTCGCTCTGGGCTTCATTTCCTCTCACGTCTTCGGCTGCCTCTCTGTCCTCCTCGTCAGGAAAGTGTGACTGAGTGCCACAGAAAGTCATAGGTGTTGGTGGCAGAGGCTGCAGGTCTTGGTGCTGCTGGTGAAGCCCCACCCCTCTTCTCCCACACAGCTTGGTTCTCCTCCAGTGTGCCGACTGCAGGCCAAGGTTGGAGGCTCTGGTTCCCACCGTCGTGGCTGCACCCAGGTCATCCCTACACACCAGCACTGTGTAACTTTGGCTGGCGCTTAGGCTCAAACTAGGGTCCAAGACAGAATGGTGTCTGAAATAGCTGATTCTATTCTGACCAGAGAGCTAAGTAAGAGCCCTACAGACAGGAAGGGGAAATAGATTAACTGGGGTGGGGGAGGGTGAGCACCTCAGGCAGCTCCTGTGGCTGGCAGTGCCAACCTCTCAGGCACCTGACCTGGCTCCAGTGAGGGAGGAGCCGCCGCTTGCTGATGGTTTGGACAGCTCAGGCTTTCGGCGGCTGTGGGTGTCACGAAGTGGCAGATAATAAAACAGACAGAATGAACTATCCAGCAAAGACCAGTGGTTTGGAATTTTACCAGGAGAAACGCAGACCCTGGAGTAAAAGGTACACGCTCCTTGAGTCATGCATCAGCCGTGACTGTGACAGCAGGCTTCCGCAGGGATAAGGACAGAGCATTTAGAGGTTGTGTGAAATAGTGGTTTAGGGCATGAAGACCCGACACAGTCCCCTCCAGCTCAGGGACTTGCTTCCTGGGTCTCATGGAACGCCAATTCACTCAGGCAACTCCATGAGAAAGGCAGAGATAGCACAGAGTTTGCAGGAGAACTAACCCAAGACCCTAAGGGCCCATGGAACACACGAACAATATTTCCAGTATGGCTCAGGGACAGCCAGTCTCCATCAGTTCCGGGAAAGCTTTGAGGCAGCAACATTTTCTTCTTGTATTTCATTTGCTGGCGTTTCTATTAACCTCTGCTGAACACAGAGCATTGCTTGCACCATAGCAACAGAACAGGAATTCCATGTCTCTGAAGGTCTCCATGAGGTTCTGGGGAATCTGGGAAATGTTCCAGCTAGGCTTCCGGGAAACCATCAGCACACCCAAATTAGGATTTCTCCAGGAAGGCTCCTGTGCTGATGTGTAGCCTAGGTGAGGGGTGCTGAGGTAGCCTGGGCTTGGACAGCAGAGGGTTACCACACCTGCAGCCAGGGTGCTGCTGTGTGCACAGTACGAGCACTAGAAGAGACAGATCATGGAGGGAGGGCCAACTTGAGATAACGGTGACCCCAGGCAGCTCTGGGCCTACCCTTGGGTCTCCGATACCTGAAGCAAAGGACTTGGCGGATACTGTTTTTTGAGTCTGTCCTATGGATATCATGTTGGACGTAATCACACTCACCTAAAAATAAAGCAGTTAAACATTCTCATTTTCTTTTGTTCAGAAGCACACATGGAATTCTTTAGGCCAGCCTGGCAATCAGCCTCTACACTGGTAGTTCTCAACCTGCGGGTTGTGACCCCTTTAGGGATTGAACACCCCTTTCACAGGGGTGGCGTATCATATATCCTGCCTATCAGATATTTACATTACAATTCAGAACAGTAGCAAAATTCCAGTTACACAATAGCAACAGAATAATTTTATGCTTGGGGGGTCTCCACAACATGAGGAACTGTATTAAAGGGTCACAGCATTAGGAAGGTTGAGAACCTCTGCTTTAGACCTAGTATTGATAATGATAATGTGATCAGCCAAGGAAGACTAGAGAGGGGAACACAACCTCCTATCGCCAAGGCAGCAGGGGAGGTGGGTCAGGGTCTAGCCAACAGTCAGGCCAGGCAGTCTTCATGTCCTACGTTTCTACCCAGCTTTCTTCCCTTCTACATCTCTCCCTTCTGTGTTTAATACTCAAGGTCGTTCTTGCAGGCCACCCTGCTCTCTTCTTGCCCTGTGTCAATTCCCACCCTCTCTTCTCTCTCCCTTGTCCTTTCCTTTTGCTTTTTTTTCTCTCTATAGAGTACAGACAAGCCAGTTTTGCAAGGTCCCCGTGCCTCAGTCTCCCGAGAGTCGGGGCTGCTCTGTTACCCGATAGGATGTCTTTGCTATCCTGTCCTCTACTTCCTAACACTATTGGTGCTGAGGGGGTACTATTGCACAGTCGACTGCCTCTGTTTTCAGAGTGAGTCTGCCCCTGGCTGTGACTGTGTTACAGGGGAAGACATTAGTTTCGGGAATGCTTTGAAGCCTGGGTCCTTGTTGGTTTCTCCGAAGAGGATTTCTGTTTAGCTGGGAACGTATGGGATAGGCATGCCACCAGTACTATTTACATTCTTGGCTTGCGATCTTGGAGGACCGAGCAGGCGCCGAGTTAGAGCCCCAAGCCTGTTTAAGAACTGGCTCAGTAAATATTCTTAGACAAGGTGAGTGTTTGTTTGTTTGGTTAGTTTCAGTGTTTTACCATTTTACGTAAAGAAGAGGTCAGAACTAGAAGGTCTCTTGCTTCCATCTCTGAGGGACAGCCTTTAGAACAGAGTTTAGATAGGTCTCTCTGGCCTGCCTGGCAGGGCCCTTCATCTTCCTCCCCTCTTTTTTTTTTTCATGTGGTTCTGTGTCTTGATCTGCTATTAAAATCAAAGTTGTAAGTCCAGGTGAATGGAGAGACACCCTTGGGGCATTCTGAAATAAGGGACCTGTCATTGTAGCTTCCTACTGTATACTCTGAGCCAAAACTATCCAAATCATAGCTTCTTTAACAGAGCATCTGGGAGGCCTGGGGGTGGGGCAGTCAATTCCATTCTTTCTGGAGGAAGAAAGTGAGATAAAGCTGCCCAGAATGACATATGCACCAACAGAGCCAGTGTATCTGAGAGCCACGTCCAGAATCTTCCTCACAAAAATCACAGCAGTTCTGACTGTTGTCAGAAGGGATGGAGACTACCTTGTGTGTGTCAACAGTTCTTGAAGTTGTTTTTTTTTTTTTAAATCACATCAGCCTTCCTTCATGATCCTCGCCAGCTTTTCTGACCCAGAACTACAGAAAGAAGAGGATCCTGGGAAGTGTGGTGCCTAGCCTTCCCAGGCACAATAAATTGAAGGCATGAAATAAGAATAGATTCTATTTTATAAAAATAGTGTCCTGACAATTTTCATGTAAAAAGCCATTGATTGTGGCACCATAACTCCATCTAACTCAATGTTAAATGCAGCTCAGAACAATATCAAGTACGCTGCTCTGTCCTGTTTGATCTTTCTACTCATGCTGCTCTGAACTTGAATTAGGTACTTCCATCCTGGAGTCAGTTGTGCTTCAGCCTGGGACTCTATTGCAGTCCCACTTGTCCAGTGTTAACCTGAATTCCGGGGTAAATGGAGTCCCATTCAGAAAGTCCTCTCTTGCACCTCTATCTGTATCTTGTACTGCCTGTGTTGTCTTCGAGCAGTTTTACATTTTCAAGTTCCAAATTGATGACTTTGATCCATATGAAGCTAATTTCTGTGCCTGGTGACAGACACCTAATTTCATTCTTCTACATGTGGGCATCCAGTTTTCACAGCACCATTTGTTGAAGATGCTGTCTCTTCCCTGCTGTGTATGATTTGGCTTCTTTGTTAAGTATTAAGTGGCTGGAATTAGTCTACTCATGTTTGAGTCTTTGATTCTGTTCCATTTATCTACATGACTGTGTTTTGCCATATTGTCTTTTTTTTTTCCTTAATGACTGTGGCTCTGTAATTTATCTTGAAGTCTGGAATGGCTCTCTAATATTATTCTTTTTGCTCAGAATTGCTTTGACTATTGGTGTTCTTTCTAGTTTCACATGAATTTTAGGATGGATTTTTCTACTTCTGTGAAGAATGTTATAGGTATTTTGATTGGTATTGCATTTAATCTGTAAATTGCTTTTGGTGGGATGGTCATTTCTACAATATTCTACCGATCCATGAACATGGGTCTTTCCTTTTTCTTGTGTCTTCCTCAATCTCTTTCTTCACAGATTTAAAGTTTTCATTGTACTTCCTTAGTTAGATTTGTTCCCCAAATGTTTTATTTGTTTTTGATGCTGTTGTAAACGGGAATACGTTCACAATCTCTTTCTCGGTGTGTTAGTTGTTAGTATAGAGAAAGGCTACTGATTTTTGTAAGTAGATTCCATACCCTGCCACTTTGCTGAATTTGTTGATCATTTCTAGAAGTTTTCTGGTGGAATTTTGGGGATCTCTTATGTAGCAATATCATACCATGTGCAAACAGGGATAATTTGATTTCTTCTTTTGCTCTTTGCGTTCCTTTAATTTCATTCTCCTGCCTTGTTGCTATGGCAAGTTCTTCTAGAACTCTGTTGAAAAGGAGTGGGGGCAGTTGGCAGCCCTATCTTATTCCTTATTATAATGGAGTTGCTTCTGGTCTTTCTTCATTTAGAATGATGTTGGCTGTGGTTTGTCTCATAAGCCTTTACCATGTTGAGGTATGTTCTCTCTAGTACTACTCTCCCCAGGACTTTTATCATAGAGGCATGTCAGATTTTGGCTAAAGGACTTCTCTGCATCTATTGACATGGCCATGTGATTTTGTTTTTGTTTTTTCGAGACAGACTTTCTCTGTGTAACAGCCTTGGCTGTCCTGGATCTCGCTCTGTACACCAGGCTGGCCTCGAACTCGCAGAGATCTGCCTGCCTCTATCTCCCCAGTGCTGGGATTAAAGGCACGTACCACCACTGCCTGGCTGATCATGTAGTTTTTGTCTCCCATTTATATGATTTGCTATATTAATTTGATTATGTATGTTGAATCATTTCCCAGATACTTGCTCAGCAATTTCATTGCCACCACGTTCTCAATAGCTAAGAAATGGAAACCGCCTAAATTTCTTTCAGCTGATGAATGGATAATGAAAATATGGTATATATATAATATATATATGTATCACATATATATGAGTATGATATATATATATATACACATATATCAGCATACTCTTCAGCTGCAAATAAAAATGAAATTTGCAGGTAAATAGACAGACCTAGGAAAGATTACACTGGGTGAAGTAACTCAGACGCAGGAAGACAACATGTGGTGGCGTGTCCTCTCATCTGTGGCTTCTAGCTACAAATCTTCACATGGGACATGTAACCTGCAGTAGCTGCAGAAACCAGGAAAGTGCAAAAGGACAGTGGAGGTGGGGGCTTGAGAGGGAAATAGCCGAATACCGGTGATGTGACGGTGGAAACAGAAAAATGGGAGGGTGCCAGCTGGGGAGGAGGAGGAAGTTCAACGGACCAGGAGAAGGAGGGAAGAGAGACAGATAACGTCAAGGGTGTTGGATTGGATAAAGCACCAAAGAGTCACATCATTTTCTATTTACCTAAATGTATATACTATACACATTTTAAGATATACATCTTAAATGAAGTTATGTCACTTGGGCTGACAACGCTCCCCACAAGAACCATAGACTAACAAAAACCCGAGTGCGGGGCACGATAAACCTCCTTTCAAGATGTCCGTCAGGGTAGTTCAAGTGACTCTCAAAACAAGAAGGCTCCTGCCGTTGCCCCTGGACACCTCTTTGAGCTTGAAGGTAAACCTCTGGTGCTGAAGACAGCTCACAGGGTTCAGGTTCCTCCAGTTAGGATTAACCTGAAAGCGTCATTCCTGAAGTCTAGCTTCCAAGGTACCAGAAAGTACTACGTAAGCTGCCAGGAGAACGTGGCAATTAATAGTCCCATCCAGCTGCCACACAACAATAATAGTGTGTCAGGATATTCATGAAGCTGTAGTAAGTGGCACCCACATGTTGGTAACCTAAGTGGTAAGCCTGAGTGGACTTAAGGCCACCCAACAGGAGGAAGATCATGCCTGGTACTAGAAACTTAACCAGCTACCTGGGGCTAGGAGGTCATGGGTCTTAGAAGAGAATCTGCTACCACAACTCTTCTAGGCCAGCTTAATTCCTTGCTATATTCTGAATCTTCTCCTTACACCCACAGTATAGCTACCACCTCTCATCAAAGAGGCCTCTTATCACAGAAAATGGAGGAACCCACAACTGCACACAGTACAGAGTTCGACAGACTGTGCAGAGCGCAGCCCCGATGGAAACATCTACTGTTGCTGCATCTATGGCCCAGGGAGCATCTCAGAAAAGGGGGGCAGGATTGGAAGAGCCAGAATCCCAGGAAGTCTATTGGGAAAGAGTCTCTCCTAGAAACGACTGCGTAAACCAGATCTGAACAACGACAACAGCAATGAGCATGCTAGCAGGGAAGTTGTAAAATCTTACGGGGTATTTGTATATTTGTGCATATGTATATATAAGGTAGTTTTATGTATGACTATATATACTATATATTTGTGCACATATATTTGAGAGTGCAGCGGTAGATGGGGGGAGTGGAAGAAGAATCTGAAGGGAGGAGAGGGAAGGGGAATGATTATCGTTTAATTTAATTGCATTTAAAAATAAAAATAAAAAAACTCATGAGAGATCAACAATATTTAAGCTGAGTCTACGGGTTCGTCTTTCCTCAGAAACATGAGCACAGTGCCCTCTAGTGGACGCCGTGGACCCTGGCTGCCCGCCGCTCACTGTTGGGAGTCGTTCCTTAAATACAAAGACTTTGTTTTGGTCTGAAGAAACTGTCCGCGTCTTCCTGAGAACCACGCGCGGCTGGGGAGACGTGAAAGCAGCCCCTTTCCTCCCACTCTTCCTCTCCAATCTCTGTTCACGTTGTCAGGAGGTTCCATCGATGGGAACGCCTGTGGGGTTTCACTCCACCACAGGTCCTCAGTTTCCCTCCGCTCCAGAGAACGGCACCAGCAAGCGTCATCCTCAGCCACACGTGGGCAAGTGTCTCACTTCCTGCGGGACTTCAAGACGGCAGGCACAGTGCTGGCCGCTCCTAAGCCCCCAAGTCAGAAGCTCCGCCTGGGATCCAGGAATTGTTTTCATGAATGGCTCTTCCACGTGGAGGTCAGAGAACAACTTTGAGGACGGAGTCAGTTCTCTCCTTCCACAAATATGTGGAGCCTAGGCCACTAGGCTTGTCCACCAAGCTCCTTTAGCTGCTGAGCCGTCTCACTGGCCCGCCCTGTAATTTTTAGATATAGAGCATAGAAATCTTCATCTATTTTTAAAGCAGCATATTACTCCCTCCTATGGAAATGCCATTATTTCTGGACGTTTTTTGGTTGTTAGCCTTTAACAGCTGAACCACCTCTTCAGTCTCCCACCTCCAACCCCCTTTTTTAAGACAAGGTCTTTCTCAATAGCCTTGACTATCACAGAACCCACTCTGTAGACCAGGCTGGCTTTGAACTCACAAAGATCCACCTGCCTCTGCCTCCTGAGTGCTGATTGGAAATATTCTAATTTCTGATCAGTCTTTTATTGGTATGTAATATTTCTCTCAATGTTTTGGTATTGTACAATATTCTGATGACTGACCTTACACATAGACAAAGTATCTTATCTTTAGGAAAAATTCCTAAAGAGAAATTGGCAGGTCAGTGATGCAGAATTCAAAAAGCCTTCTAATTTTGTTAATGCCACAGAGTTGCCTTCCATGGGGGGGGGGGGGGGTTTGCTACTTATTGAGGCAATATTTGCAACCATCCACTTAACCTGTTTTAAGTGGAGGATAGCTCGATAAAAACACTTCGTGGCATCATAAAGAACACGCTGGATCTCCATGCCCATGTTCCTGCCATACACTGGGGAACCTGGATTTCGTGAGATTCAGAAGAGTCTTTTGCTGGGATTCGAATTTAGGATGAAGCAGTGCCTCCCAGCAGGAGGACTTCCGTTAGCTTTGGGGGGCGGGGGTAGCCAGAAGAGCCAGCCATGTTATTTATTGGACAGTTGGAAATACCAGTCACATTCTCCAACATCTCCGGGAGGAGAGAGGAGACGAGTTCATCTCCGGGGGAAGAACACACATCTGTGTGCTCGGAAGGCGGTGGTTCCTATATATGTCTCCTACATAATTCTCATCCCCTGTAGATCAAGGAGACGGAAAAGAGTGGAGAAGATGGAGTCCACAAAGCAAAGGCCGGCTTTAGGACTGTCCTGCCACAGAGGGGCTTGAGTGCTTGTGGAGTCCAAAGCCACAGCAGGGCTTCCCAGTTACCGGTAAATAAACCCAAATTTTGAACAAAATCCCGGGTGGATTTTAGATTTCTAAACTTACAAGTGAAAGACTCTCGGTTACAGTGAGTAATCCCCGCAGTGGGTGGTCATCGGAAACTCCTGGGGAGTCACAGCGGGGTCGCAGTGGCACCCAGCTCCTTAGAGCACACAAAAACAGCAACAGGAAAATCCGGTTTGTAATTTCTAACGTGTGATTTAGGACTTGCAACTTTCATTTTAAAAATGGGGGACGGAGGTCTCCAAAGGTCGAACAGTGGGAAAAGGAAAGCCAGTGATCCTCCTGGGAGTGCAGACCAACATGTTTACCCCGAGGGTGGCAGCATCGGCCTTCTGCAGCGCTCCGGGCTGGTCTGGGGTTCATCGCGGTCCGCTGGAAATTTAAGAACTGGAGTGACTCATTCAAATGGAGCGGACCTGCTTCTCCTTATGCTTAGTACTTGTACTCATGCTTAGTACTTGTCTTCTGCTTTATGGGGAACATTATGATAAACATTAACTTAAGCAAGCCAAATGGAAAGCTTGATAAAGCATTGCATTTCCGTCTCAAAGTCCCTGTTCGCTCGCCCGGGGCGTGCTTGTCAAAGGCCCAGAGTCAAGATCCATTGCCTCGGCCCTCCTCCATCTCTTCCTCCACCTCTCCTTTCTCCTTCTCTTCCTCTTTGATTTCTTACTTGGCTTCTTTTTCACACGTTTCTAGACAGCCACCGTTTAAATCCTCACATTTTAAAAAGGGTTTCGCCTGCCTTTGTCTGTGCCCTGCTGGAGACTGATTTACCCTGAACTTTGAAAGGCCTTTGGCATCCGTTAACTGCGGGAACTCGCTGCCCGCGCCTCTGATTGAATTTCCCAGTGGAGCCCAACCGTCTTAGCCTCCCTCAGAGGATTTTTCCTTCTCTTTGTTCAGTTAGACTAAGCCTCGAACACCTGCCTTCCAAGAGCCTCTGTAGCTTTCCCACCTGCTGCAGCCTCGGACAGGAATGACCAGCAGCCTTGGTGATAATGGTGTGACAGACTGGCACATGAGAGGAAGCCACCAAAGCTTTTTGTCACCATCTGTGGGAACTACTTCAAGGCCACCCAGCAAGCCTGGAGGCACTTTCATAGACACGTTCCCTTTTGAGGTTTTGAAAAAAACAAAACAAAACAAAACTGTGCATTTGCTGGGATTATGGATAAAATTCATTTATTTATGCTCTTATTTTGTTACTTCTGTTTTTCCACACTTTTGTTTTTTAAATTTCATTGTGTGTATTCATTGTACATGGTACTAGGTTATGTCAGGATGTTTTCATTATATATATAATGGTGTCGGGTCCCTTGGATCTGGAGTTACGGGACAGCTGTGTGGGTGCTAGGAATTGAACCCGGGTTCCCTGGAAGGACAGCCAGTGCTTTTAACCGCTGAACCATCTCTCCAGCCTCCTTCATAGTATGTGTTATGCATTAAGCATGTTGCTCTTTTCATGTGTTCTCTGTCTCTCTGGTGTCTCATGGATTATGTTTTTTCAGCCTTCTGTTCATAGGTTATATACTCTATTTTTTTTTTAATTTTCTAACCTTTACATTTTTGAGTGCATCCTAAAGTAACTGTAAGAGAAGTAAAATATGTTGATTCTGCTCACAAACAGACAGGGAGTCTTAAAATAATGTACCCACAATCACTCCCTCTCGGGTGCAAAAACTAACAGGCAGAATTGTGAACCTACCTTTTTCATTGGAAAACAGTTATTTTTAAAAGTTAATCGCTAAACACATGCACAGTGTCTGTGTGTCTCACGCTTGGTTTCTCTGGTCTATACCTGATAACTGGGTTATACCGGGCATCTTGGGACCTAGAACTCTATGTGGTGGTGTGGTGGTGCTTTCTGCTCACTCTTGCCCTTGGGATATTGTTTCTGGAAATGTTTTGTCATCTTTTTTTTTTTTTTTTATAAGCTCACGTTGGATAGCCTTCAGAGACTTGATCAAAACTGTTTCCAGAGATGACGCCCGCATGACATCAGGGTCTCACCATCCGGATGTCAGTCTTATTTCCAGATTTAAAATTTCTGTGACTGAGTGAAAAATGCTAATTTGAATTCCACATCCCAGAAAGAACAGGCCTAGGATTATAGGTTCTTGGGGAGAAAATTATTACTCTTATTGTTTTTTCCCACTGACAGTTTTCTTTGTATCGTTTTGCCTCAGACGGATTTTCCTGCCTTTCAATGGCAATGTGACATTTGCAGATGGCCTGGTTCTGTGTGAGGAGTCTTAGGTTTAGCTCCCCTACTTAGTGTGACCGCAAGGCCTACTTTCTCATTCCCATGGTCTTTAATTCTCAGTGTGTTAATTCCCAGTCCACATTTTCACAAATGCTAAAATATATAAACATCTTCCAAATCAGTACTTAACATTCTGTAATTTTATGGGAATGTAGTTTGTTGGTAGACTGCTTGCCGAGTGTGCATGAGGCCCTGGGTTCAATCCCCTGCCCCCCATAAACTGGATGTAGTGGCGCACATCTGTAGGGCAAGAACAGATGTTGCTGGTGGAGAAGTGAGGGTAGGCTCTGGGTGAAACTAGATGGCTCAGAGGTGAGCGCTCTGGGTCAGCCTGGGATGTTTTGCTTTGCATAGTCACGGAGGAAAGGCACACAGTCAGCATATCTAAGAAAGAACAAATGCCAGACTGCTGCACTGGTGTGAGGTTGGATGTGAATGCACAGTCAGTGCACTGTGGACCCACCACAGCCATGCCAATGGACACTGCTGGTTTTTCTACCACAGAGTAGTCACGTGAGGAGGGGGCGGGGCTGTGTTTGAAGTAATGGGATGGCTATCATTTTCCTTTTTTTCAGACATTATCTGGGAAGACTTGTGCGTAAGGAACACACACCCTGGCCTGTTTTGCATTAGTTCTCAGACAGCCCTGATTTTGTTTAATAGTTTTTAAAAACTCTGTTCTTCCCGATTTGCCTTAGTTTCTTGAATTCAGTAATACATTAAAAGCTAGTTTTGCTGAAATTTATCCTTGAGCTGGATGTGCTTAGTGGGGTGGCATTTGGGGAAGAGCTGGCCCTGCTGTCGTCTGTCTTCTGGACCTCCATCCTGCTGCAGTAGAGCTTCTGTTACCTGCAAGGCATCGGAGACAAGAAGGAGTACTGTGAGGTTGGGTCAGTTCACTGGGAAACATTTGAACACTTGCCTTAACATCAGAGGATAAATAAAAAAAGTCTGGGGAGACAGTTCTGTGGATAAGGTACCTGCTGTGCAAGGCAAGGAACTGATTTCGATCACTAGAACCCACATTAAAAAAAGAAAAGGCTGGGCTCTGTGACACACATTCTTGTAAGTCCAGTTTTTGGAAGCCGGAGACAGGCGGATCCCCCGGGGCTGGCTGGCAAAGCCAGCCTGGCCTAAGCAGCTAGCCTCCGACCATTGGCAAACCCTGTCTCAAAACAAAACAAACAACAATGACAAAAAAGCAAGGTGAACAGTAACCGAGGAACGGTACCAGAGACTGTCCACTGGCCGCCACATGTCCAAGCACACGTGTGCACCTGCATTCACAGGTCTGTCTGTCTGTGCCGCAGTGTCAAAGAGCAGAGACGGGAAGGAACACAGAAAGAAGTTCAAGAAGACTAAACAGGCAAGAATTCCCCAGCAGAGAGGACCAGCAGCCGCTCTCTGAAGCAGGGAGACCAGAAATGGCATGTCAGGTGTTTCTAAGTTAACCTCACAGACCACAGTAAAGCACCACTTACAGGACAGAATCATGGGACAGGGATCAGACTGCCACCGCTTTCCTGGGTCCAGCAGAAGGGAGTTTGGAGTCCAATGAAAGCTTTACTTGTGTTGATGAACTGAGGGGATGGAAGAAAGCATAGCAAAGTCTCAGAACTCCAGTGTTACCACAAGCCCTTCCTCTGCCCTCCGGGAGCCAACCAGCCCCCCTGCCTCTAGTCAAATTGGCACTCACCTACGTCTTCTGGGAAAATAAATTCTTGTGAGTGGCTTGCTATGGATTTAACAGCAGATTGTTTCCTAAGAACTGTTAGCATTTTCCCCATTTCAGTTCTCAGGTTCCCAGGGCCTGTGGGGAACCACACGGTGAGTCACACTTTATTGTGATCAGTCTAAAACTGGCTCTGCTCCAAGAGGTCGAAAGTCTGATTTTAAATGGCATCACTTAAGTCTGACAATTAGATCCTATTGGACTTTCAGAAAGTCAAATAAAAGCCTACACAGGAGAAATTCATTCTTAAAAATGAATTACTCTTAAATTTCTCTGCTTTAACTTAGTAACATATAAGAACACTCACCATTTCTAATGAAAATGTGATCTAATCAGCCATCCAGAGAATATGTCCCTAGCATGCCATGTTAAGACTGAAAAATACAGTACATCTTAAAAGGGGGATCGTAAAGTGATCTCCCATCTGTGAGTTCCAGTGTCCTGGAGAACAGACCAGCTGACCCTGCGAAATGACTGTGGTGCCTGCCGCAGTCCTCGGTATTGCTGAAATCTAGGTGGGATGTGTTTCTCTGGCCATGGGACTGGTTTAGAGATGGTGGGGCACCAGAGACAATGTCTCTCCATGGGCTTCAGGAACTCAGATGGTTCCAGCCCTGCCACAGGGCGTGCTGACTAGAGAAGGCGGAAGAGGTGACCTCGAGCATCCTTGGGCCTCAGGAATTGCACAGCTTCTTGGGGAGACCAATTACTTTCTACCAAGGTCTCTGACTTCTCGGGAAACATCTGGACTTGCATTTAAAAAGAGACAAAAAGCAATGCCTTTTGCTTACAAAAACCACACACACACACACACACACACACACACACACACACACACACACATACACACACATTGCAGAAATATCAAGAGGCAGATCTGATCCAGACAGCAGCTGGTATCTGTTCCCCTGAAGCCACAAAGTCATGCCCCAGAGCCTTCAGGTTAGAATGTGTGGAGGGCTCAGCCGCAGTACCACCGGCACAATCCATGCATCATCTAATATCCAGTCCCCTAAAGCGAGGAGCCATGTTCCAGAGCCTCCAGATGGGAATGTGTGGAGGCCTCAGCTCAGGGGCTACCTGCCTGGCATTTGTCCCTCCTGCCCACGGTGTCTCGTGTGTCTCCACCGTGCTTCCTCTGCCTTGCGCCGTGTCCTCGGGAGTTGGTATTTTTGCGCTGCTTCGGATTCTTTGACCTTTGACTTCTTGGTTGGATTTTGCCAGTGGAAGTACCTGCACATCAGTGGATGGAAAGAGAAGAGATGCTCATTCCCTCTGCTTCCTCACTACCTTGCTCTGACTCAGTGGTACTCTCTACAGTCTCTGGCCAGGCAGCCTTTCTTCCAAGATGCCACACTCTCTGTCATGTGCCTTAAGGATCAGAAGAACAAGACTACCACTGCCTGAGGGGCCAGCCTCCAGGAGCACAGGGCTCAAAGGGAATCCACGGACTCAGTCCTTACTATGACTTTTTTATCTGAGGGGATAAAGGGAAAAGACAATCTCTTGATGACTTCCTTCAGACCTTTTCGTTACTCTTCTTTTGCATTCTCTACTCTGTTTTCCTGGTGATTTCCTTCTCTAATTCTTGATGTTTTCCTTCTAACTCATTTTAACTCTCTCATTCTTAATGTTCTCCTTCTAGCCCATGTTAACTCTATCTTTATTCTTTCCCTTACAGCTTATATACCCTAGCAAAATCTTTCAGGCAATATAAAAATGAAATGTAGTTACATTCTGTTTTTCAAGTGAATGATTACAATGAATACAAGTAAAAAACAGCATGTTGTCCATATCCCTTACATGACTAAACATTTTACATGTTACAGGTGAAAAACAAATTATCCCAAGAACCCACATACATTCATACTCAAGCAACTTGTTATCGATTAATAGTGTACAAGCAAGCAAAATATTCTTTTACCGGCAGGATACGTGTTGCAGTTACAAAGAAAGGACCAATCACTTTATTACTTACCTTGAAATGTAGTCTTATAAGGAAATACGAATCTAAACTTTTATATATGAAAAAAGAATCAATCAGCTCTACTTTAAATCTTTAGGGTACATATTCACTTATCAATAGTTTTTTATATCAGGAGATTGAGGGTAAAAATGGGTATAAGGAATTAATCATCACCTTTGGTCATCAACCAGTCCTAGGAAAGAAAGTACATCAGCTAGTAATAATTGAGCTGCTTTGTACTTGTTCCCTGACTTTAATGAGTTCCTCATTCAACTATGTGCTTTTCTAAAACTTTAGGTTGTCTTCTTTGGTTTTTCACCTCAAAGCTATTTGACAAAAACATCTTATTCTAACTTTAAGTTATTTTCAGAGCTTTGTTTCAGCTATGACAACTCTGAAACCTATGAACACATCTCCCAACATTAACGTTAAAAGAATTTAAGCTATCTGGGCTACTGGGACTCAACTGTTTTTCTTAATCATTAATCTAAGCCACAGTCTATATGACTCCTCAATAGAAATTCATGTGTTCTAGCTGTGTGACACTTTCTTGTTTTATTTTTTATCATCAAAACTCTATTTAAACTAACATTATTATTACCAATTAGACAGCAGAGCTTCAGAAGAAATCATCTTCATAATAATCCATAGGCAAAAATGCCCAGTAGAATGGAATGTTTCCATGAGATAAACATACTACATTGCAGGCAGTGGGGATCTTCCCATACCCATTCACACCATGCCAGATACTAGAAAAAGATAACAGCAGCAAACAGGTAAAGGCACAGCAGAAGCAAAAGACATTCCGGGGTCTGCGGTCTTGGGGTCTTGCCTATCCAAGATTCACCCACCAGGAATTTTCCTCCTGGTGGGCTGACACCTAAACTTCAATTGCCACCTGCTGCTCCTCTGACATGGCCCCTAGCATAAGACCCTTCTAGAAGTCTGAAGGTGTTTCCCCTTCCATTGCAAGTTGCCCTAACATCTCATCACTTCCAACTTCCTCCTTATACTCTTCAATTGAACCCTCAAAAGGTATCATCCTTCTATCTCTGTATGTTGACCAATATAAATGCTTTCCAAGAGAATTTTTTGGAATGACTGAAAGTTTTATGGGTTCATGTGAATTGCTAGCCCAGAATTCCGACTTCTCTGTTTTACATCTCTAATGACAAACAATCTCTTCAGTAGTTTACAAGTAAAGCACACAAAAGTAAGTCATTAATAAACACAGTAAAGTTTGCCACAAAGTTCAAGACGATGGGAATGGTTTTACCAGATACCTACCACATAGTCAGTTACTTAAATATTCACATTAAATACAGATAGCCTAATGCCTAGTACTATAGGTCTAGAGCTAATTGTCATGGGCCAGGCATCAGCTCTACCACTTTGGAACCACTATGTAATTTTCTGTCACCTTATTGATTTTCAATGGGCTACACTTCCTTTCTTCTCAGTCCCTTCCTCCATCCACTGCTTCTTCCATTCTTGCCCCCCTTCCTTCCTCCCTCTGACTGTTGTGCTTAGATATGGTTTGGGTACATCCTCCAAGGGTTCATATCATATAAATTTGGTCCCCAGTAAGGGGATATTAAAAACTGGTGGGATCTTTAAGAGGTTAGATCTTCTATTTACAGACAGTATGATCCTATATTCAAAATGCCCCAAAGGCTCCACAAAATGCTTAGAACTAATAGACACTTCTAGCAAAGTGATGGGATAAAAATGATGAAGGAGGAAGGAAACTAAATTTAGCCGAGGAAGTGAAAGATTTCTTCAATAAAAAGTATAAAACACGAAAGAAAGAAATTGAAAAAGACACCAGAAGATGGAAATCCTCTCATGTTTTTGGATTGGTAGAATTAAAGTTTTGAAAGTGGCCATAGTATCAAAATACTGATTGATACAATGCATTGTCAAATATTGACAAATACATTAAAATCCCAATCGATGTCCTATGCCACTGTTTCCAGAACCAAAACAAATCGTCTAATGTTCATGTGGAAGCAGAAAAGAATGATGTTGCAGCTGCCACGATACCTACTTTCAAACTATACTACAGAGCCTTAGTAACAAATACAGTACAGGACTAGCTCTAAAATAGACAAACAGATCAGTGGAACAGAAGGAGGGCACAAGATAAGTCCCATGGCTACAGCCATCTGATTTTCAAGAAAGGTGCCAGAGACACACATGGGAGGAAAGACAGTCTCTTTAACAAATGGATAAACTAAATACCTACATGTAGATGTGTGAAATTTTTCCTTTGTTCTGTTTTTAACCCAAGCTCAGAAAGACAATGTCCATGTTTTGCCTCTCATATGTGATTCTTAGATTCTAATTTTTATACATGTGTATTTATATGGGAGCAAGTTTGGGTACAGGTTATGAAACTAGAAATGAGACCACAGGATGAGAAAAAGAGGTTTTAAGGAAGGAAGACGTCAGGGTAGTTGAACACATGTAACATGGGAGTTGAAAGGGGAATAATTCAGGCAGAGTGGTGGGTACAAGTTGAAGGCAGGGAGATGGGGATTTACCCAAACAATGTGTGTGCGAATGCCACAGGAACCCTACTACTTTTGTGCTAGTTAAAACATTTAAAAACAGTAAAATTTGATCCCCATCTCTTAGTTTTCAGATATTAATTTTAAAATGGATCAAATACTTTAAGACTTGAAGCTTTGAAAATACCAAAAGAAAACATACGGAAAATACTTAAGAAATAGGCATAAGCAAGGACTTTCTGAATAGGGCTCCAACAGTCCAGGAAATAATAGCAAGAATTGACAAATAGAGCTGCATTAAATTAAAGTGCTTCTGCATAGCAAGGGAAACAACAGAGTGAAGAGACAGCCTAAAGAATGGGGTAAGTCTTTGTCAGCTATTAATTTAATGGAGGTTAATATATATATATATATATATATATATATATATATATATATATATATACATAGGCATAGTGAAATCAAGAAATTAAACAACAAAACAAATCACGTGATTACCTAGCAGACCAATGATGTGAACAGTTTTCCAAAAAAGTACAAATGTGCAACAAAGGAGACAGTTGAAGAGACAGGCTGAAGAACAGGAGAAAACCCTTTGCTAGCTCTCTGATAAGGAATTAATTTCTATAATATACATAGAACTGAAACAAAACCAGAACCTAAATGGTAAATAAAACAGCTAATGAGCAGAAAACTCTCAAAAGGTAGACTACAGATGGCCAATGACTACACGGAGAAATGTTCTTCCTCACTAACCATTAGAGAAATGCAAAGCAAAACTACATTAAAACTCCATTTTACCCCAGTCAAACGGTGTTCGTCGAGACAACAAATAACAGCAAATGGTGATGGGGATATGGACAAGGGAGTCCTTTGTATACTCCAGGTGGAAACACAACCTGGGTCAACAACTACGGAACTCATAATGGAGGTTTCCCAAAAAATTAGAAATAGTTCTAAATGCAACTCCTGGGCATTTATCTGAAGGATTCCATATCAGCACATGACAGAAATACTTGCACATTAGTTCACAATGGCTAAATTATGGAAGTAACCAAGGTGTCCAACAATAGAAGAATACATACAAAAAAAGTATTCTATACAGTTGAATTTTACACATTTGGAAGAAGAAGAAGAAGAAGAAGAAGAAGAAGAAGAAGAAGAAGAAGAAGAAGAAGAAGAAGAAGAAGAAGAAGGAGAAGAAGAAGAAGAAGAAGAAGAAGAAGAAGAAGAAGAAGAAGAAGAAGAAGAAGAAGTAGAAAATAAAATCATACCAAATTCAGGAAAAAGTATACAACTGGAGATAATCATATCAAGTGAATTAAGCCAATCTCATAAAGACAAATATTATATATTTTCTCTCATGCATGGTTTCTAGATTGTGTTCATGTTTTTTAAATTGTTTTTAAGATTTATTTATTTTTAGTCTATACCTAAGTCTTTTGCCTGCATGTATATCTGTGCAACTCATGTGTTCAAATGCCCTCAGAGGACAGAAGAGTGAATAAGATCTTCTGGAACTGAAGTTACAGGCTATTGTGAACCACCATGTGTGTGCTGGAATCTGAATTCAAGTCTTCTGAAAGAGGAACAAGTGTTTTTAACTGCTGAGACATCTCTCTAGCCTATGGCATGCATATATGCATATATGACATAAAAGAAGAAGTGAAATTATGTAGGGATACAATAGGACTAATGGGATGCGGGAAGGGAGTCTGGGTTAGGGATGTGGTGGTTTGAATAAGAATGGCCCCCATAGGCTCGTCTATTCGAATGCTTAGTCACCAGTGCATGACCCTATTTGAAAGGATTAGAAGGACTAGGAGATATGGCCTTGTTGGAAAAAGTGTGTCACTGAGGGTGGGCTTTGAGGTTTCTGAAAAGCCTGTACCAAGCCCAAGCCCAGAGTCTCTCTCTCTCTCTCTCTCTCTCTCTCTCTCTCTCTCTCTCTCTCTCTCTCTCTGCCTACAGATCAGGATGTAACTCTCAGCTGCTGCTCCAGCACTATGCATGCCACCATGCTTCCCACCATGATGATAATGCACAAACCTCTGAAACTGTAAGCAAGTCCCCAATTAAATGCTTTCTCTTATAATAGTTTCTTCTATCTTGGCATCTCTTCACAGCAATAGAGCAGTGACTATGACAGAGGATATAGAAAGAAATATGATCATTATATAATATTTGCTTGTACAAAACCATAAAATACATTAATTAGAAGTGAAAATGTGTGAGCAGTGGTTCTAGAGAGAGCACTTGGGGTTTCCACTCATAGAGCATGCACGCTAACTCTGTTGTGGATATGATCCCCTCTCATTCAGTTCATATCAGCTTACTGAGTGACAGGGGAGACATGGGAGCCCATGGAAGGCAGGAACTCCTCTGTAAGTCGTTAGATTATGGGTTCACAAGTGGGGCCCAAGGTCATATTGTACACGGCGCTAGGAGTCAGTTTGTACCGTGGTAGTAAACAGAGTCCCAGGAACCAAGTGTTTTCAGATGAGTTAGAAATCTCAGCCACAGACACCATTGTAAAGGCTTGTGGTCCACTCAAGAAAAGACTTAACTTGTGTCCCTCAGAGACTGAGGACTTTGCTGTACATAAAACCATCACAGAAAGCTGTATTTAAACCATTGGGTTCTGCCAATTTTGTGCATTTAACCTAATCTCTGTGGTGATCCACAGCCATGAACTTAACTCCCAAACATGTCCAGAGTTCTATGCTGCCTATTCCACTTGCTAGCACACTTCCATTTTTTGATTCCCCCACCCTCCGACACCTCAAAATAGTCAACCACGCAAACCATTTGTTCCCTTCACTTCTATTTCTAGGGTGGCTTTCCTTCGGGCAGGGCCAATGGAACAGGTGCAAGAGTTGCTGGTTAGTGCATCTGTAGCCGGAAAATAAAACAAAACCCGCACATTTGAGAGACGTGGGAGACCAGCCAGGAACCACTCCCCTGCGGCTCTTAGCAGGTGACCTTGGAGGGCACCAAGTGGGCCTGTGTTTGGGACCATCTCACTGACGATAAGATGAAGGATTCTTTTCAGCGTGTGTTGACTTTCCTCCCGGAGAATTCAAGTGCTGGCTGAACTCTTAAGGAGCTAGCAGGGTCAGACAGAGTGACAAGAAATGAAAGCTCAATGCCTCTCTAGGTTACTCACTGTTTTGTGCAGCACTAGAATTTTAACGAACTTTTATCTCATCCTACCAACTGCCTGATGAAAGACACGCCTAACAAAACAAGACAAGAAGAGAAACAGTTTCCAGGGCCCTCAGGGACATTCAAAAATCAAAAAGTTTATTTCTTCTTTTCCAGTCAGAGGCCCTGTGGACTCAACTTAAAT
Organism: Peromyscus californicus insignis; assembly: GCF_007827085.1. Taxonomy (NCBI): domain Eukaryota; kingdom Metazoa; phylum Chordata; class Mammalia; order Rodentia; family Cricetidae; genus Peromyscus; species Peromyscus californicus. The sequence continues at coordinate 72,423,314 of NW_026294402.1, forward strand.
ACTAGTTAGATGGAAATGCTGTCGGGGAGGATGGGAGGACACCATGTGCTTCTCTTGTGGGGTCCAGTAATCCAGCCTCCTAGTGGTCACTGCAGTGGGAACCACAGCAGGCCACCTGTGTCTGTAAAACACCCGCACACCCAGCTTGCGTTTCTAAGACCCAGAATAGAAGGAAGGGCCAGTGTGGAGTCAGGTGGACAAGTCAGCACGGCATCTTACTTTATAAGTGGTAGAAACATTTGGTCAAAGTCCATGCTAAGCAAATTTTTAGCCCCACTTTAAAATTCCTTAAGGTAACCCCATTTTTCCCCAGGAGTAAATCAAGCTTTGAGAATCTGATTTACAGAATGTGACCTTAATTGTTGTTATTAATTAATTAACTAATTATTATTTAATAAATAATCCTATTATTGTTAAATTATATAATCATACATAAATTATATAACATTAAATAATCTTATTATTTAATGATAGATATTTAACAATTAACAAGATTAATAACTACAATTATATTTATATAATATACTATATTATCATTTGTTTTATATTATATAATATATATCATAATATATAAGAATATAACATAAAATGATCATAGTAAATAATAATAATTAATAATAAAATTATTAAAATGCCTTAGACTCACCAATGCCTTCAGGGCAGGCTTTTCAAATGCTGAACTCTCCCACTGCCTCCTCACTGTTGATGGCAGTACTCTGTGATTCCAGTTCGCAGCAGTAAACTAGAGGCCCCAACTTAAGGCTGTAGTCTTCCCCTGCACACAGCTCCACCAGGATGCAGAGTCCAAGCTCAGTGCATCTTTCGTGAGGTTATTGCTAACTTCTTCCTTTGCTCCCTCATCTTGGTGTGTTCTAAGGTCCAGAGGGAATCAAAGGTGTCGCTGTTGGGAATGTGTTCTAGTTACTCTGGGTGACAGGCAGGGTGGAAATCCCACTTTCTACTCCCCTCTTTTCCAGAGCGGCCATCTGTTCTCGGAGCTATCATCCGTCCAGGAATACCTGCCGTGAATATTTTTAGACAATGTTCGTCATGAACTATAAGTAGGGATGACCCGGAAGAGAAGTTAAAGACAGTTTAGTCAGTTGAGAGTGGGACCAAAGGCCCACAAGCCCAGCATTCAGAAGGCTGGGCAAAGAGGATAAGGCCTTGGCTACACAGCAAAGTCAGTCAGCCTGGGCGACATAAAAAGACATTGTCTAAAAAAAATTAAATAAATTATGAATTTACTGATCTTTATGTCATTTCCCTGCTCTGAACAGTACTGTATAAAAATTACTCATATTGTTGAAAAGAAGGTAGTACTTATTTTATTAGTGTTGCTTAAGCAAATCACTCTTTTCGTCACTCTCTGGGCCACCTTAAAGCCTTCACTAGCTCACAGCACATTTCTCATGCAATGTTGATGAAGCAGCCTCTGGGACAACCAACCAGGAATGCAGGGTGGGCAGAGCATGGCCATTCCTCCCAGGACTCACTCATCAGCACAGAGACTGGAAGCTGTCGTCAGAGTACAAGCAGGATGAAGTGCTGAAGGAGAGATACTGCTGGAGTGACATGAGAGTTCTCTGAAAGGACGGGTGACTACATCTGAGAGTACGGGGGTCAGGGCCTCGGAGGTGTCCAAGCAAGGGCTTGATGGTGCGAAGACTTTGTTGTGTGCAGGGAGGCCTGGTAGGGAGACCCAGAAGCATGGAAGGAGGGGATTGCATGTGCTCAGGACACAGGAAGAAAGATACATGATTTTACAAACATGAGGGTATTCAGAACAAGAGGAGATGAGGAGTTAGATCCTGCTCAGTTACAGGCTCTAAGTTCAAATATTATTACATGAGGAAATGTATTTGTGTATTTCACAAAGAGTCTGATGGACTGATACTATCATTACCCCCAATCCATAAATAAGGAAACATGTATAAAAGTTAATTTATCTTACTTCCTAGTTAGACTCATGTTGAAAGTAGGCAGGACACAAGTTCCTGAATCTTTGGGTTAAGTTAGCATTATCTATAATCCCTGTTGAGTCCCATGCTGCTAGATACTAACATGGCTGTATCTACTTTAGTGTGTTGGCTAGTAGCCCTGGTGATTCATAACACTGCAAAGTGCACAGAAACACATTTAAACCACATTTAAAAGTCAGATTTGCAAGTCTGAAAGCTAATCATGCAGCATATCACATGAGGATATTACATGACAGTATCACTTGCAGGCACAGCATCATCTATCATCATGTCCAAACTGCCATGTTGCAAAATCACATTACTTAAGACAGTTGTCCAGACAGTGATTTGTGGCTCCCAAACAGTCCTGTAAATAGCAGATTTCTAGAGGTATCTTGTTAATTGATTCATTTAATTAAATAGTATTTTCATACTCATTTCCAATAGTTTTGTTAGCATATTTTAGTTGTACATAATAAAGGGTTTCATTTATTTTTTTCCATTCATGTGTATAATGTTTTTTGTTCAAACTCACCTCCTCTATCAACTCTTTCTGCTTTTGCCTCCCTGTCTTAGTAAATGTTCTATTGCTATGAAGAGACACAATGACCATTGCAACTCTTATAAAGGAAAACATTTAATTGGGGCTGGCTTACAGGTTCAGAAGTTCAATCCATTGTCATCATGGTGGGGAGCATGGAGGCAGACATGGTGCTGGAGAAGGAACTGAGAGTTCTACATCTAGATCTGCAGACACCAGTAAAAGAAAGAGCCACTGAGCCGGGCTTGGATTTTTGAAACCTCAAATCCCACACCCAGTGACACTTCCTTCAGCAAGGCCACACCTCCTAATCCTTTCAAATAGGCTTTTAAATAGATGAACCTAGGGAGGCCATTCTTATTTAAACTATCACAGTCCTCAACAGCTCCCCCTTTGCGTCCTTCCTTTATTTCCTCATACTCCTATGTAAAGATGTAAGGCTTGTTTTTGTGAGACTAGCTCATTTTACTTCTCACGATGATCTCCATTTCCACCAACCCCACAGCTCCCCAGAGTTTTCTTGAGTGTGAGCAGCAGGAAATATTAGATAGAAGGACTTATTGCGGAGAATATTGCGGAGATAAACAGATAGAAAATAAAGCATAGCCTCCAGAGGGCCTGGAACCTTTTCCAACAGGCCCCAACTGTCTCTGCCCCAGGGTATTTATAGAGACACCAAGGGGTGGAGCAAAAGACCTCCTCCCCCAGCACGGCCAAGTGCAGACCATCTCAAACACCTGCACTCAGGCCCTGGTCCTAATCATTCTCTATGCGGACCTGCTGGGTAAAGCCACAAGGAACCCGAGAATGGGCTCCCACACCACAGCCAGTCTTTGAACTATTGTGGCAAAAAATCCAGAGTGGTAGGTACTGCTGCTGTGAGTGATTGGGTTGGCTCAGGGCGTGTAGAGAGAAAACAAAATTCCAAAAGATGAAGAGCATGAATAAAGAGAGAAGAGGCAGATCCCAGAGAATAAGTTTGATTATATTCTAAACATCTTGACTGATCACATTTGTAATTATTTAAGTTATTGCCTAAACTGACAATGATTTGTAACAGGAGCAAGCCCATGAAACCAGAGTTCCCCAAGGAAGCCAAATGTGTTGTCTTTATATCGTTATTAATAACATGGGTATTTTGATGAAACATAAGTCCTATGTTATGAACATTTGCACCCCACCTCTACCCCATTTATCGCTTCAATTCCAACTTCCAAAAGGAGGTAGTAGGACTTGCCCTTTTGGAAACTGATTAGGTCATGACAGGTTAGGACTTTATAAACAGGCCCATGTGTGAAGGAATACACAGGGAGAAAACACCATTTCTAGGAACCAAGAAACGGCCCTTCAGAACACTAAATCAGCCAATACCCTGGTCTTGGACACCCCAGCCTTCATAGCTGTGAGAAAGAAATTTCTGTTATTTATAGAGTCTATCCCTGCAAGTGTTACAGCTCCAGAGGGAGAGGTATCCTGACTTGTCAGGAAGTCAGTCTACACCTGAAGCTGCCGTCCTGTAGGGGATGGTCTCTCAGCAGGATGTGGCAATCCTGCTTTTCTCTGAGAGAGAGCCTTTATGGTTGAGCTCTGCTCCGCCCCGCTAAGGAAGTGTCCCAGCAGAGGTATCCATTTCTTCTTCTGCTCTGCCTCCTAACGGAGTTTCCCAGCACTGCTCCACGTCAGCAAAAGAAGATCTTCACCCAAAACTCTTTCAAGAAAGAGATTTATTTGGGAAAGAGAAGTCCAGGAGAACAGTTGCCTCTGCCAGGGTGGAGAAGGACAGCTGCTAACTGAATAGGCAGAGGGGCTTATATAGGACTTCTTTTTTTTTTTTTTTAAAGATTTATTTATTATGTATACAGGAGAGGGTGCCAGATCTCATTACAGATGGTTGTGAGCCACCATGTGGGTGCTGGGAATTGAACTCAGGACCTCTGGAAGAGCAGTCTGTGTTCTTAACCTCTGAGCCATCTCTCCAGCCCTTATATAGGACTTATTACGGGTGGAGTTTTTCCAGGAGAAGATTTTCAGGGAGGGAACTGGTCAGATTTCGATCCCCTTGAGCTTGGACAAGCTCAAATTGGCTAGATTTCGTGCTCAGGGATTGGTTGGTTTTTCTGCTCAGGGGTTGGTTGGTTGGTTTCATGTTCAGTTGGTCAAGGGCAGATTTGACTCTGGTTTCAGGGACAAAGTTATGTTTCTTACACTGGCCTTTTCTAACCTTTTGGCTGTAGTTTCAGGGCCAGGGTGTTTCTTTCACTGGCTCTGGTTACAGGGTAAAAAAGTATGTTTCTTTGGCTCTGGTTTCGGAGCTAGGGTGGGTTCTTTGGTTCTGGTTTCAGGGCCAAAGTGTTTCTTTTACTGGCTCTGAGTTCAGGGTCAGGGTGGGTTTCTTTCACTGGCTCTGGTTCAGGGCCAGGATGGGTTTCTTTGGTTGGCCTTACCCTACAGTCCCATCTAGTTTTGTTATGGCAACCAGAAAAGTCCCAAGACAGAAGGGATCATGCACCTTCTAACACTGTGCAATTTTAACCCTTATTATTGACACAGCTAGAAAAACTACTCACTGGGATAAACGAATTGATTTTCTTCTTAAGGAAAAATAAATGAAAGGAGTTTCTTTCAGAATGGACAACAGTGACATCTCCCTGCATGTGGAATTTTCCCATGAAAGATCTGAGGTGCACAATCTTGCTGCCCCCTTCTGGTTATTTCCTAGTGTTCAATGAAATCGTTTGCTCAAAGGTATCACTGAAAAGTTATAATGTTCACTGTCAAATCCAACTCCAGAATGCTGTCTCTGAGCATTGCATAAGAACACTGCTTCCGGGCTGGAGAGATGGCTTAGAGGTTAAGAGCACTGACTGCTCTTCCAGAGGTCCTGAGTTCAATTCCCAGCAACCACATGGTGGCTCACAACCATCTAGAATGAGATCTGGTGCCGTCTTCTGGCGTGCAGGCATACATGCAGGCAGAACACTATATCTATCCATCTATCTATCTATCTATCTATCTATCTATCTATCTATCTATCTATCTATCTATAATAAATTAAAAAAAAAGAACACTGCTTCCTCTGCACTCACCCACCTCTGGCATTCTGCAGACGTTTTGACGTCTGCCACTGGGAAGCATGCTTGTGTTCTGCTTAGTCTGTTTTCTTTCACTCTTTGGATTTATGTCACACGAATTCTGTCCCTGTCTACTTCTCTCATCTCACAGTCTTCATTTTAGGCTCTCAGCACCACAGATCTCCTTCAACTTTTTCCCTTACCAAAAACAGAGAGGTCACAAGCTGTAAGAGGGTTATATCCAGATAAATGTCTTATAAGCTGAAAACTTTCTTTTTTTTTTTTTTTTTGTTTTGTTTTTTTGTTTTTCGAGACAGGGTTTCTCTGTGTAGTTTTGGTGCCTGTCCTGGATCTCCCTCTGTAGACCAGGCTGGCCTCGAACTCACAGAGATCTGCCTGCCTCTGCCTCCCGAGTGCTGGGATTAAAGGCGTGCACCACCCCTGCCCGGCTTAAGCTGAAAACATTCTAAGGGGAGAATTCATTTAATACACTTGACCTACCTAATATCATACCATAGCAATGCAAACCCTCGGGAATGTCGGGTTTTCCTCATGAGCCTGTGGCTGACTGGAGCTGGGGTCTGCCCTGCTCTCCAGCACCACCAGGGAGCACAAAGCTTGAGTATCAAGAGAGGAAGCATCACGCAGTGAGCCGCTGTGTACTGGGACCCAGGTGTGATTTTTCTTCATGTCTTGCCTGTCGTGTCATACTACACATGCTAACAGGGAGGTGCAAAAATCTCATGGTGACCCACGTCTAGACAAAGAACTGCAGGCAACTAATGCCTGCCGGGAGCAAAGGAACTGGCTTTTCCCAGCGATGAGTCCCTTATGGGTTATCCAGTACAAAGTTGCTCAGTCCTGAAACCATACACACAAACAACAAAAGGTGTGTGTTTTGTGTGTGTGTGTGTGTGTGTGTGTGTGTGTGTGTGTGTGTGTGTGTGTGTGTGAAATGATAATCAAAGAAACAGAGGCTATCAACTTCGGGAGGAACTTGGGAAGTATCACAGGGAGGCTACTTGGGAGGACCTGGAAGGAAGAAAGGAATGGGAGAAAGTGATGTGATTCTATTTCAGTTAAGAATATATTTTAGTGGCCCCAGGCTGGCTGAAGCCATCGACAGGCGGCCTGGGTCTCCATAGCTCAGGCATGTGAAAGACACCCACAAGGCCTGCCTGGGTCCTCATAGCTCAGACTGGCTGAAGATATCCACAGGCCTGCCAGGCCAGTAGGTTCCATTAGGATGAGCAAATGTGTGGTGGAGAAATGGGAGAGAAGGAGAAGCATGGGAGAAGTGTGGGAAGGGGCAGATCTGAAGAAGCAAAGGCAGTGAGGAACAGGCTGATTTGGTTAGCCTGCTTTCCAGCAGGGTGACATCTGGGCCAGGTTTCTACCAAGGGCCATATCTGGGACCATGGTCCTACTCCAGCAGAGGTCTGTGTTGACTCATGTTGCCACCAAAGGCCGCACGGATGCCCAGGGTCTAGGCTGCCACTTGTGGCCATGTTGGTGTCTGAGGACTGTGCCACCACAAGGGCCATGTCAATCTGAATGTCTTGCACTGTCACCCAGTGCCAAGATGACATCTGGGCCCAAGATGTAGCTGAGTGCCATGTTTGGGTCCATGGCCCTATTGCAACCATGGTCTGTGTTGATGTACATTGCTTCTGCTACCACTGAGGGTCATGTGGATGCCTGGGGTCTGGCCCGCCAACTGAGGCCATGTTGGTATCCGAAAGCCGTGCTGCAGCTGTGCCATATGGATCTGAATGGCCTGTACCACCACCTGAGACCCTGATGATGTCTGGAGCTGGGCTGCCTGCCGAGTACCATGTCTGGGTCCATGATCCTACCATGGATGGGGTCTATGTTGACGTCCATGACCCATGTTGCCACCAAAGGCCACATAGATGCATGAGGTCTGGCCACCACCTATGGCCATGTTGCCACTGCTAAAGCCATGCTGAGTTAAGTGGCCTGAGCTGCCATCTGGGGTCATGATGACATTCAAACCTGACCTGCAGCCAAGGGCTATGTCTAGGTCCATGACCCTACAGCAGCCAGGGCCTATATTAATGTTTATGGGTTCAGTTACCACTGAAAGCCATGTGGGTGCCTGGGGTCTGAGCCACCACATGGGGTCATCCAATGCTGGGGTCATCCAATCTGAGTGGCCTGAACTGCCTCCTGAGGCCATGGTGACATCTACGCCCAGGCTGCTCCTGAGGACCATGTCTAGGTCTATGGTCCTACCATAGCCAGGGTCTGTGTTGATGTCTGTGGCCTCACTGCTCCTTTTCCTGGGCACAGGCCTTAGGACACACCTTATGCTGTCTTCAATTAAGTAAATCTGAAGTTGAGCTGTAAGATTCCAGTCATACGGAAGTGGGCTAAACGATTAAATAAGACCCTTATCATGGAGGGAAGAATGAAGCCTATTTAAATAGCTTCAGTCAGAATAGGAATCTCCATTATGGGACCAGCAAATGCCTTGGAGGGTTAGTGTGTCTACCCCCAAGGCTTACAACCCGAGTTCAGGCCCTGGAACCCATATTGTGGAAGGACAGAACATATTCCTAAAGTTGTCACCCAACTTACACATACACACAATGCCATGTGCGCGCGTGCACACACACACACACACTTACTCACTAAGTAAATGTAGCAAAATATACATTTAAAATATACACTTCTTGTCGTTTATTTCCTTAGTCTGATACAGGCTAGAGCGTCTGGCAGGAGGAGCCTCAGTTGAGAAACTGCCTCCATCAGACTGACCTGTGCAAGTCTGCGGGGACATTTTCTGTTTTTTTGGTGGCCTGTGCACTTAAGTGCATACACACACACACACACACACTGTGTGACAAAAATGTACGTATAAAAAGACAACCTCCATCCTGTTTGACAAATACTCACACTAAAACTCCCAGATCTTTCTCTTTTATCCCAAACACAAACCCTGACATTCAACTCTATAGATGTTTCTGATTTCTCCTGATGATCATATGAAGCTTCTTCAGATAAACAGCCACAAAGCCGTTTGTTAAAGCTGGCTTGTGCCCAGATAGTGAAAGCTTCATGCATTGAAATGTTCATCATCACCATTTGGGGACACTTCAGTTCATTTCCACTTGAGTGAGGGCGGAAGCTTGAGCCACACCCCAAGTGCATCCTTCACCTCGTTCCTTTGTACAGTTGCAGCGATCCTCGAATGTCACTGACTCTTCATGGCTTGGGCGCCTTACAGGTGCCTCCTCATACCCCGGACCTCCCTCTCCCAAACTCCCCAACAATAGCTCTCATGCCAGAGTGCCATGTTCTCAGGTAAATGCTTTTCCCTTTAGTAAGGAATCGTGCTGAGAAGAGAAAAACAACACTGCCTCATCTGTGTCCACAACTAGAGAAGCCGATCCTGCCCTGACTCACCTACGCCACCCTCACCCCAGTCATTATAAAATGAGAGCCATAGCCTGGAGAGATGGCTCAGTGGTTAAGAGCCCTTGCTCCTCTTCCAGAGGGCCTGAGTTCAGTTCCTAGGACCCTGGTGGCTCACAGCTGCCTGTAATGCCAGCTCTGGGGGATCCAAAGCCATCTTCTGGTCACTGAGGGTACCCACAATCATATGGCCTGCACTTAGACAGGCACAAATGCCTACATACATTCTTTTTTTAACTTTAAAAGAAGGCAGTCAGGTACAAGGGAAGATGGCCTCCATGCCCAAGGCTTTGACAAGAAGAAAGAATTGCTTTTCATTTCCTGTTTCAATAGATCAACCCAGGTTGTCTGTGTCTGTGTGTCTGACTTGTGAAGAATATTCATAGGTTAAACCTTGCACATGAGCTCTACGGGTCCAGCTTTCCAGATAACAGTGGCCACAGACAATTTTACTATCTGACATCAATTTCAAAGAAGAGAAAAGCCCAATAAAAAAGTGGTGTTTGTCCAAAAACTCAACCAGCCCTTGATCACATACCCACAGCATTAGGTAAGTGCTGGCTTTTGCTGTTGTTTTTATTGTTTTGGGTTTTCTGTTTTATATATATATATTCACTACTGTCATATGACACCTCTTTCTCAAAAGCTAGTCATATTTATTGCATAGTTTATTAAAGCATGCAATGGTTTAATAAACTGGGGTTGCTTTGACTGGGAGTCAAACCATGCTAAGCATATAAAAATTGCATGTGTGTAAGCATGGGAGATTTACACCCTTCATATTTGCACAAACTGATTCTGTATGCAAATGTAAGCACAGACTTGAAAATAAATAATGCAAAAAATTGGATTTAGCCCTTTCAGTGGACTTTGTGCTGTTTACCTCATGTAATTACCTATATAACAAGGCACATTTTAGTCTTTTTATAGTTCATATTTCTCCAAAATATCCTGTTGTGGAATGTGGGAGCCCACAGAGGCTCCCTAGTGAGAAATTACTCAGGGTCAGAGAATCTGAGCTTGCTTTACCCAGCAGGGCTGTGTAAGGAGATGATTTGGCCATGGGCGTGTTACCAGGTGTTTGGAAGGGTCTACTCTTGGCTGTAAGGTGTGCTTTGATCTTGCAAGGGGGAGGTCTTTTGCCTCTCCCTTTGGCATATTATAAAAAGCCCTTTTCAATGAAGGACGAGGCTGGTGGGTATTGACCCAGGCCTTCCCGAAGCTATCCTGTGTTTCTGTCTTTCTTCTCGTCATCTAGGTCTCTCTATCACGTCTTAATTCCTCTCTCCTCCATCTAAGAACCCTTCAAAAGGTAGGAGCCAGCCTCCCACAGTGGAATAATACTTTAACTATGCTAAGGTGTGTTAGACTTGTTTATGCTGCATTTGTTTAATTATGTAAAGATGTGTTGCTGTTTTACCTTGTCTGCCTAAGGCAGCTGATTGGTCTAATAAAAAGCTGAATGGCCAATAGCTAGGCAGAGAAAGGATGGGGGGGCTGGTGGACAGAGAGAATAGGTAGGAAGAGAAATCTAGATTTAAGAGGGAAGAGAAAATGAGGGAGAAGAGAGAAAGAGGGGGAAAGAAAGGGAGGTGCCCTGGGCTAAAAGCCAGGCAGTCACCAGCCAGCCAGACACAGAGGAAACAGGAAAGTAAGATGATATACAGAATGAAAGAAGGGTAAAATGCCCCAAGACAAAATGTAGATGAAGAGCAAGATTGAAACAAGAGCTGAGCTAAGGCCGAGGATTCATAACTAATAATAAGTCTCTGTGTCATGTTTGGGGAGCTGGTTGGTGGCCCAAAAGAAAGCCCGCTACAATACCCTCTTGTAGATTTAAAAAGCAGTCATTAGCGTTTGGATAACAAGGCAGGATTCAGATAGCAAGCACTCAGGGGAAATCTCCAAGTTACACTATCTATGATGACCACTGAAGATTTTTTTCTTTAAACAAAAAAAACAACAAACAAACAAACAAAAGCTTTTTTGTTTATTTTTGAGACAAAGTCTCACTGTTCAGAACAGGTTGGCCTAGAACCTGCCCATCCTCCTGCCTCCATCTCCCATAGTTTCAGCATTATAAGTGTACATCATCATACCCAGTTCTTAACGTTTTTTTTTAGGATCTAGTGTTTCTTGGTTGGCCCTTCTTAATGTGCCTTGACAACTTGGGTACTATTCTTAGCTTAATGATCTATCCACTCATTTTGAAACTAGCATTTAGATTTTACTTGAATATAAGCCCAAAAGAAAGTTTTAATAGCACAGATCTAATTGATTTATTTAAAACGCATTTATTTTAAATACACTGGGTTCTTCAAAGTCTTTTTTTTTAGACATAATTATTGATTCTTTGGAAATTTCATATCATGCACCCCAATCCCACTCACCTCCCAGTCCCTCCATATCTGCCCCTCACCCCTGCAGTATGGCCCCTCCCCAAATTAACTAAAAACAAAACAAAGCAAGCAAAAAGCCCACCTCTCTCTTCCATCTTTCCCACACCTCTTCCTTCATCCTAGTGGCATTGGGAGCTGTGGCATGTCACACAGTATGTACCCTTTGTCCAATCAGCCCCAAAATGCTCTTTGCAATGAGTCATTGGTCTGGTTCAAGGCCTCTGGCACACCATCATCACTGGACCCTTACCAAAACTCCTCTCAGATATTCTGTTGCAGCTCTGAGTCATGGAGATCCTGCAGTTATCATTCCACAGGACCAGTCCCTTCACACAGTTCATCCAACAGGTCATAGATGGGGCATATGTTAGGGTAGGCCAACCCAAGTCATAGGATGTGGGTCTGGGTGGGTAGTCAAGTTGGTCAGTCAGGGTCACTGGGACTACCTCCTCAGGTGAGGGGCAGAGCCAGCTCTACTAGGCCCATGCCATCGGGGCCCACACCTCCCACACCTGTGGTGAGAGATGGAGCCATCTCTTCCAAGTGTAGGGGGTCAGTTCTCCCATGGTAGGGGGATGCAGTGCCAGCTCTCCTTCTGCAGTGTCCAGTGAGGGGCAGGGCCAGCTGTCCTGGAGCCAGTGAGGGACAAGTTTGGTTCAGCACAGCCCTCGAATTCCAACATGCATGGACTCCCTGTGGTAACATGAGCCATTGACATCAGCCTAGACCCTGCTGCTATTGGGTCACAGATCCAGAAATTTCCCACAGCAGCAGCCTGGGCCCACCCCTGTGTAGCTGCTCAAGCAACTTGGATTGGCATGGCCCCCATGACATCGAGGCCCTTGGACACCGACATGGCCCCAGGTGGAGACCCAGACCCCTGGCATCAGTATGGCCTTTTATGGTATCAGGAGCCATGGACATCAACTCAAACCCTGTCTGTGGTAGAACCACATACCCTGACATGTCCCTCGGCAACAGTCTTGGCCTGGACAACACCATGGTCCCAGGAGGCAGCACAGGCCACTTCCATTGGTATGGCTCCAGCAGCAGTGTGACCCTCAGACACCAACATGGCTCCAGGTGGCAGCCTAGACCCCCGACATTGGCACGGCCTTTGATGGTATCACAAACATCAACACAGACCCTGGCTATGGTAGGGCCATGGACCCAGACATGGCCTCGTGCTATAGCCCAGGCTCAGATGTCACCATGATTCCAGGTGGCAGCACAGACCATCCAGATTAGCATGGCCCTGGTTGAACTGTGTGGTCCTTGGAGACCAACATGGACTCGGGTGTTTGACCAGACCCTGGTCAGCTGGCACAGCCTTCAGTGGTTACTGAAGCCATGGACGTCAAGACAGAAAACTCTGGCTGCTGCAGGGCCATGGACCCAGACAGACCCCCCTCCACCTCCCCCCCATACACACACCAAGCAGCCCAGGCCTGGATATCATCATGTCCTCTGGTGGCAGCACAAGTCACTCAGATCAACGTGGCCCCAGCAGCAGCACAGTCCTTGGACACCAAAATGGCCACAGGTGGCAGCCAACATCCTGGGCTTCCCCGTGGCCTTGGTGGCAACGTGGACCCAGATATGGCCATAGGCAGCAGCCTTTGCGCAGACATCACTCTGGTCCCAGTGGCAAGCAGGCCACCAACATCAGCCCATTCCTCACAGGCCTCGTTTCTTCAAGAACTGCCTCTTACCACAGCACAGGAACCATCCTGCCTCTTCCTCTCCCTTTTCGCCACCTTATACCTGCTCATCATATGGCACCCGACTGCCAGGCACCACCAGGCATCAGGTAGGCATGTGGATGTTTCAGGCAGGCTGAACCATGAGGACTCAGGCTGCCCTATGGGTATCTTTCACCTGCTTGAGTCAAATGGCATCAGGGGCCCTGTGGATGCTTCAGGCAGCCTGGACCATGAGGCTTCTTCAAAGTCTTAACCCCACCGTGAATGGGGAGAGGAGCTGCTGAGCACCTTCCCTTCTTTCTGTTGTTCATGGAGTGACTGTCACGACAGAATTGTCTACTGCAAACTGCTGCTTCAACTACTACTTTCTTGTTCCATGTTAAACAGCTTGGGCTTCGGGGCACAGTCAGGCCAGTGTGGGCCTGGCTGCCACCCTGCTCGTACCTCCTCAGCCCCTTTGCTCTGCTTTCTCTTTCTGTGTCGCCTTGATCATCAGCAGATATATAATGTGCATCTGTCTATTAGGGAGGTTTTAGGCTGTTTTCACTTTCTGCTTCCTCTGCACCTGGGACAGTGCCTGAGGAATAGCAGCAAAAACACTCCACAAATAATTGTCAATGATGAGAAAAAGAATGAAGATGGGCTTTAAGGGTCTCAAAGCCCCTGCGTCCCGCCTATTCGCTGTGGCCTGAAAAGCTGGTCCTTTTCTTTTAAGTCCTATGTCCTGAAGTTCATCTTGGAAATTCTCCTGGGAGAACATTTGCCTAGGACTGATTGAGGGTGGGGAAGAAAGACTGCCTTGATCTTTCATAGTGTTTGTATTTTCTTTTTCTATGAGATCTGGGCGTGTGGACTTCTTTTTTAGTTCTGCGTCTGATATAGACAGAGCAGGTTGGGGCAGAGCACAGGATGTGTGGGCTAGGTTCAACCTCCAGGTTGTGCATGGCTCCAGTGCAGTGAAGTCAGGTGGGCACAGGGGCCTGAGCTGGCCTGCAGTTTGTGCATCCTGATCTAAACCTGGAGTTTAGGGGTACATCTGGGGGGTTAGAGAGGGTGTGTGGAGGGCAGAATCAGGTAGACTCACCTGGCCAGACCCTGGTAAAGGATATACAGTATCTTGCCGGGCAGGGAGGTTGGATCTGATGTGGGAAGGACCTATAGGCTGTGGGCAGGTCGGGAGGGTTCTGGCCGAAGCCTACAAAGTTGTGGCAGCACAGGCAGTGATGGACAAGCTAGACTGGAGCTCTAGATAGAGGATCTGGGCTGAATCTGGGGACTTAGGGAAGATTTGTGCAGGGGAGGGTCAGGTGGACTCTTTGACTTACTAGACCTTGGTGAAGGATGTGCAGGTGGAGAGGTTGAAGTTACTGTTTTTAAATTTCCATAGTTTCTTCAGTAAAGATGTTATCACAAAGCATAATCAACTGATTTTTATTTATTCACTTATTTTATTTATTTGTTTTGGGTGTGTGTGTGTGTGCATGTGTGTGTGTGTGTGTGTGTGTGTGTGTGTGTGTGTGCATGCACACACATGTAAGTTTGCCATGGTGTACACATGGAGGTCAGAAGACAACCCATAGGAGTCAGTTCTCTCCTTCTACCATGTGGGAGCAGGGGTTCACAATCGGGTCACTGGTATTGGTGGCAAGCACCTTTACCTACAGAGCCATCTTGCAGTCTCTGGTTTTATTTTTGGAAGAATAAATGCATTCAATATGCAAAAATCGTCTTCCTGGAGGCTTCTTTGCTCCATCAGGAGGCGTGAGTTTCCAGCTAACGTGACTTCTGCTGGCGAAATTGACAGCTCTGGGTCTGACCCCCTTCTCTGCGAGCCCGGCTTGCTAGCATTCTGGATGTCCAATTATAGTTCAGCGGAATGGAGCGCTATCTTCTCACACCACATATAGCTGCTGACCTCACTGCACACTCAGCCATTCCTTTTCAGACCTTGGAAAGGCTCTCACAGTCATGGTGACACACAGGTGGCACTGCTGAATTGACCATGACCCATATAATTCAGATTTCCTAAAATATGCTTTCCTGGGGCTTCCACTCCACAAGTGGAAATATGGCTTGTGTTTGGGTAGGTGGGTCTGCTTCTTCCATATCACTTTAAATATGATTTCTTACTGGCATGAAATGCTTCTTCATGCTGTCAGCCCTTCACTCAAAGAATTCCCTACCCTGTGTACATAGGAGACCCTCACTCCAATTCACTGGGTTAGTTCCCATTCAGACTGAGGCAGGGCCAGACATGAATATGAATGAAAATTTGGAACACATGTAAATATTTAAAAGGTCCAGTGAGGCTTCATACACACATATTAAAGCCTCAGACAGCTGGAACCACCTCCTTTAATATTCCTGTCTTAAAAACTACTTTTGACCCCTAATTGGGCCTAGGGTTGTACATATCTGTCCTGGGCTTCATTCTTTGAAAGTATGGGGCCAACTACGTTCTGTTTTTGAGCAGTAAATGCCAAGATCCTGGACAACTCCAACCACAGTTATAGGAGCCCTGTTGGCTAGGTTTAAAAAAAAATAGATTTCAAAGTACCAAGGAAACTTTGAAACCTGGCTTCATGGCGTGGTCTTTGGAGTGGCATGTGCCTGCCATTTTTTAACTCTAATTTTATTAATCTGGGCCTTCTCTCTCTTACTTTTGGTTAATATGACCAGGGTTTGTCGATTTTGCCTATCTTTTCAAAGAACCAACTTCCGTAGTATTGTTCTTTACTCTCCGTCTGATTAATTTGCCCCTGGACTGTGTATTATTTCTTGCGGTCTTCTGCTTGGGGGTTTGGACTGTTCTTGCTGTCCTCAGACCCAACTGTGCGTCATCGGGTTATTTGAGAGCATTCCGAGTTTTTAATGGCAGCACTCCAAGTCAAAATTTTCCTTTGAAAACTGCATCCGCTGTGTCCCAAAGGCTTGGGTAGGCTGTGATTTTATTTTCACTGGATTCTAGGAACTCTGAAATTTTCTCCCTGATTTTTTTTTCAATGATCCAGATCATTCAAAAGTAGTATATTGTTCAGTGTCTAAGAGTTTGTGGGGTTTCTGCAGTCTCTCCTGATATTGATTCCTAATTTTATTACACCACAATCTGGTAAGATACAAGATATAATGTGTGTGTGTGTGTGTGTGTGTGTGTGTGCCCATGTGTGCATGTATGTTCATGTGCCTGTGCTTGTGTGTGAGTGTGTGGGTTAAGACTTGCTTCAGAACCTAGGAGGTGGTTTATTTAGAGAAGGTAACATGGGCTGCCTAGAAAAACATGTACCCTTATTTCCGTTGGATGGAATATTCTGTAGGTATCTGCTCGGTGCATTTGATCTGTGGTGTACTTTAGTTCTGAAGTTTCTTCAGGGATTTGTAGAAGAGAGTGTGATGTGGGAGTCTTCCATTGTTGCATAAGGACTTAGTGGACTTTTTATGCTCGTTAGTATTTAGTTTATGAGATTGGGAATGTAACATTTAGTGTGTATATTCACAAGGTTTACATTTTCTGGCTGGATGGTTCTCTTAATTAGGATGTAGTGGCCATCTTTATCTCTTCTGAGTAGTTTTGTTTTGAAGTCTGCTTTATCGGGTGCACAATGGTTATACCAGTGTGTTCTCGGCTTCCATTTGCTTGACCTCCATCCTTTGCCTCTCGGTCTGTGAGAATCATTACCGGGGGTGGGGGAAGGGAGGGGGGGTTTCTCAGAGAGAACATAGTCAGGTTTTTTAATCTCTGCAAACAGTGCTTAAAAAGAAGAGAGACCATCTCCTTTTTAATCCAGTCAGTCTTGTCTTTGCTAGTGAGTTGAAAAAATAATAGATTTGAGTAAAAAAAATCTGTTTACACTTATAGCCATTTGCGAGAACTATTTACCAGTTCCTTGGGTTTAATGGTTGTTTCTTTGACTGGTTAGATTACTCTTGGTTCTTTTCTTTTTGTACTGCTGTTCTAGATACTTGTTGATTTAATATGTTAGACATGATGGGTGCCTTCCTAGCTCTCTCACATTCACCTATAGTGAAATCTCATCTTCATTTGCTCTCATGAGTGAAAGGAGATGGTCTCTCTTCTTTTTAAGCACCGTTTGCAAAGATGACTCAGTGGTAACCACGTGCCTTAGTTTGTATCTGTCTTGAACCATCCTTATTTTGCTACCAACTTTAAAAGATGGCTGTTCTAGACATAGCAAACTTGGTTGGCACTTACTGGCTTTTAGGGCTTGAACTAGATTACTCCGTGACTTCCTGGCTTGGGGGTTGCTGATGAAGAGCTGGTGTTCTTCTTGATGTGTTTGCCTTTATGTAATTTGGCACTTTTTTTTTTTTTTTGGTTTTTCGAGACAGGGTTTCTCTGTGTAGTTTTGTGCCTTTCCTGGAACTCACTTTGGAGACCGGGCTGGCCTCGAACTCACAGAGATCCGCCTGCCTCTGCCTCCCGAGTGCTGGGATTAAAGGCGTGAGCCACCACCACCCGGCTGTAATTTGGTACTTTAACCTGTGACTTTAATATTGGTTTTTGTTTTGCATTTTAAAATTTAAATTATGTGTATATATTTGTGTGGCGGAGAGGGGTTGTGCAATGCATGCAGGTGCCTACAGGGCCAGAGGTATTGGATCTCCTAGAACTAGAGTTACAGGAAATTGTGAACCACCTGACTTGGGTACAGGAATCCAAATGCAGGTCCTCTAGAAGAGTAGACTACACTTTTAACCACTGAGACACTCCAGCACCTGCTTTGGTTTCTTGACATTTTGGCTTTGTGTCATCAAGAGGTGTTTCTCTGGTCATGCCTATTTGGAGTTTACTTTTGCAGTTAGATGTTTATTTCTTTCTTTCTCTAGACTTGGGGATTTTTCTGCCATAATACCATTGAATAGATTCCTTATGCCTTTAGCATTTATCTTAACTTCTTCTATTGATTCTTAGATGTGGTCTCCTCCACATGTTAGCATCCTCCAGTTCTTAGATGTTATATTATGTTCATTAGTTCTTTTCCCTTATTGATATTTGAGTGTCATTTTTAATATGCATGATACTCCTTTTCTTTCTTTTTCTTTGGGGCTTGGTTAAGTCCATTGGTGACACTTTCCACCATGTGCTTTATTTGATTCAGGGCTTTCATTTCTAAGACTTGTATTTTTTTCAAGTTTCAATTTTCTTGCCAAATTTTTTATATATTATTACTATTTCGCTAAATACTAAGCCTATGTTGGTAACTTGCCATCCATACTGCTGATTTTATCCTCTATTTTAGTGATATTTTTTCCTTCTGTGTTGTTGATTTGCCTCTCTAGGTCCTCCTACGTGGGCTTTTCCTACTTTTTGAGGTCATCGGTCATGCTTACATATAAGCGTGTGAAGTCATCATTCGGCATTTTGCAGATTCCAGCATCTTTTCATTCAGCGGTTCTGGAGCTGTGGCCCTCTGGAGGTGTTCTGCCTTCCCCTCCCATGCTACTGTGTTTCTCCTGACTCACGTAGCTGTTCGTTTGGATGTGTCTTCCCGCTTAAGTTGGTGACTTACCTAACGGCCAGTCTACTCTTCAGGGATCAAACATTGGTGTCCCTTATATAGGGGTCTTCCGCCTCCCTCCCCTCCACCATCTAGTGCTCATTTTTGCCTAGTATAAACTTCTTAATCTCTGTAACCCCAGTGCCCCCCGCTGTGATGTGGAAGAAGTCTCTGTGAGAGCTAAATGAGTTTGTGTGTGTGAAAAGCCCCACTGGGCACATGGTAGAACTCTGTCAGTGGCAGCTTTCATGATGGTGGCTGCCTCAAGCGATCGGCCCCAAACTGTGGCATCTCAATTGATTGATAATCTGGTTATCCTGTCTGAGCCATCTCTGCAAAATGCCCAAACCAAGGCTAAGGAGATGGAGAGTTCAGCCTGAGGGGGCTGCTCCCTAGTCAGCAGACGGTTCTCACCAGTTGTTGGCCATATGTCTGCTGAGTGTGTGCCCTGTCGTGTAGGTCAGTAACAAATCACTGAATCACACAGTTTAATGAAAAACTGCACAAGGCAATGGAATGTGAGCAGGCACGTGGTTTGGAGGTGAAACAAACAAATAAATAGATAAAAGCAGTGTTGCTTGATACCCTGTGATGATATATTTTTGAAAGTGTAGACACTGAAATTATATAGCAGTGTCCAAGGTTAAAGTAAGTCACATGAGTAAGTAAGGTAAGTTTATTATCTTACTTACTGTTTTATTGCTGGAAGAAGACACCATGATCAAGGCAACTTATAAAAGGAAGTGTTTAATCATATGCTTGCTTACAGTTTCAGCAGGTCAGTCCATTATCATCCTGATGGGTAGTGTGGTGACAGGCAGGGAGGCAGGCATGTTGCTGGAGCAGTAGCTGAGAGCTCACATCTGATTCACAGGTTGCAGGTAGAGAGAGAGGGTTTTTGGAATCTCCAAGCCTACCCCCAGTGACACAACTTCTCCAACAAAGCCACACCTCCTAATCCTTCCAAAACAGTTCCTCTAACTGGGAACCAAGCATTCAAACACATGAGCCTACTTGGGGGGTGGGAGAGCATTCTCATTCAAATAACCACACTTAGATAACTTTAAAAAAAATTCTAAAAGTGAGAACCAAACATCAAATTCTCACCGAGGACTCATTGATACCCATAAATGCCCTGAAGAAATCTCTCATTCCCATGCTCAACTGCCATCTCCTCCAGATCTTCCCAGAGCATCCTGGATAAGAGCTGTGCTTCACCAACTCCCTCAGCCTATCCCTGCTTTCCAGTGCCTGCATGCTCAGTAGAGCACTACTGAGATTTTTTTTCTTTCATTTGTTTCAGGTATTCAGCTGTGGACAAGTTGAAAGGAAGATTATAATGTATAGTATGTTCATAACAATTGGCTCCAATTCTCTTCTTGACATGTAGAAACCAGCTGGATTGTGATGTTTAAATAATATTTAATTAACTTAATTTAATCTTCAAGTACATTGACCGAGAACATAAAGGCTTCACCTGTGTAAAATTAGCGTGAATTTCAGAAAAAGGAGCCTGTGCCTATTTCAGCAGCCAAGACATGTTTTAGTCATCACACTCTTCCCAGCTGTTTTCTAGGCGATAAGGAGTTGCTGTTCCTCACAGAAGAACCCAGAGGCAACTATCAAACCTTCAGAATATAATAAATTATTTTCAGAAATAACATTCACAATTTAAACTATTTGAAGACAACATATAATTTGCCTTAATTTTATAATCTTAAGCCACCATTGTTTCAAGAGTTCTTTAAGCCTTGGGGTCTTCTTCCTTTTTAAACTGAGCAAGATTGTTTTTTATTAAAAAATTATTAAAACTTGACAAAAGAGGTTTCGTATTTTTCTTTTTAGTCTTTCTCAAGCTTCAACAATATAGATCATGATTATAAAGAAGCAGAGCACAAGTATTTTAATGGAAACCAAGTTCAAACTACAGCTCAATGGGTGATAAAGGAGGAGGATGCAGGAGGCAGAGGGTGGAACTGCCACTGACCCAGAGCAAGGAGCAGAGGGAACTCTGACAGTCTCCTTGCTTTCTTCAGGTAGATTCACAGTGCTCCAATGAGAGGATGATCTCTGATGCCTGGCTTACTCTGACTTTGACCATGTTTAACTCCAGAGTGAGGGAGTCGCTAGGGCAAGCAATGGGCCTTCCCTAGCGTGGCAGACTGTCAGCCATCAACCATGAACCAGGTACCATGCTGAGCACAGAGGTACAGCAAATGAGCACCACAGGACCTTGTCCTCTAGGACCCTGTAGACAACACACTGTCACAATATGGACAACACCAGGAGAGACAGCTAGACTCACGGCCTTGTGGGAACCAGAGAGCAGCCAGCACAGGAACATGGAGATGGAGCCAGGAGAGTCAAGAAAGGAGACTGATGACAAGTTTATTATACGCTCCTCAAAACCTGTCAGTAGACAAATTTACAGCATTTTAACTAGATGTCTAAGTTGGAGCCAACTGCTCTGCCAGGAAAGCAAGTCCTCTGAACAGTGAGCTTCTAGATTTTAGCAAAGCCGAGTCTTCCGGGGCGCTGCACAGAATGGGAGTCCAGCTTTCCTGTGGAGGTTTTCTTTCTGTTATTTGGTATCGTCAGGCAACTTTCCTTTATTATGTGCTCTTGCGGTCACTAGCGAATCATGATCTGTGTTTCGAACACCAAGGCCCACTGTGAGAAGAGCTTGTGGTGCCTTCGATGCATTTCCTTCCACTTTTGCAAGCATAGTTCAAACAAAGCAGTACCACTGCCTTTGAAATGTCACAGCAAAGCATGTGACTGGCAAGTTCCACTGAACTCAAGAGCCTCTCAGCACACAGAGCACAGCCCAAGCGCGCAGCCGGTGCTTTAGACGGCCTTGGAAGGCGGCACAGAGTCACAGAGACCGCTAGGGTTTCCGTTCAAGGTTTTATTTCATTGGGCCTCGCATCTATTTTCAAAAGAGGGTCTCTGGTGCACCTTCAAATTGTGTATTGCTTGCTTAAAAGTTGTGTGTTTGAAATAGTAGAGCATATCCCTTTTCTTCCCCTTGACAAGGGAATGGTTCGAGTCTATTATCTGAAAATTCTTCTCTTTACCCTATTCTCTGAGAGGAGTGAGTGGTCCCCGACAGCAGTTCTTTCGGGCAAAGATCTGTCAACATGTATACCTTGTTGAGTAGGAGAAATAGGGTTTCTTGTCTCTTGTGACCCATCTTTAAGTCTGAGTGAAGACAAGTGGGTTAATACTTGTATAGTGCCTGTGGCAGCTTCGTCCTCCAACCCCGATGATACTCAAATAAAACCGACTTGACCTTCCTAAGTCCCCAGCCTCACAAAGTTCTTTGCTGGAACTTCAGGGTGTTGCCTATGTCCTTAGGCTTGTGTCTGTCACCCTGGTTCCAAGTTACTGCCTGGCTGAGCTCCAGCCCAAGCCTGGCCATTGCTCTCCCATCAACGCCAGCTCTGGGTCACGCTGGGTGACTTTTCCCTAATTGCTACTCAAAACACCCACCAAGGGAATTGTGCAATAGACACTACTGATGCTGTTGTGCCATGGAGAAAACTTACGGAGCAAAAAGGAAACAGTGGGCCGGGCGGTGGTGGCGCACGCCTTTAATCCCAGCACTCGGGAGGCAGAGCCAGGCGGATCTCTGTTCGTTTGAGGCCAGCCTGGGCTACCAAGTGAGTCCCAGGAAAGGCGCAAAGCTGCACAGAGAAACCCTGTCTCGAAAAACCAAAAAAAAAAAAAAAAAAAAAAACAGTGATAAGACACCCGGAAGAAAGAACAAGGGAGAGAAAGGGGTTTGGTTTTGTTTGTTTGTTTTCCAGCTAATGGTTTCCGTGTTTATTCTATGGTCACTAGGCCCATGTGCTTGAGCAGAGCATGAGGCAATGGGAGCCTGAGGTGGAAGACAGCTGTTCTTACTTGGTGGACAAGAAGCAGAGAGGGAGGGGAAGGGGCCAGAAACAAAAGGCCTGCACCAGCAAGGTCCAACCTTCGAAAGTTTTCAGAACCTCTCAAAGCAGTGTCTCCAGATGGGAAGCAGATGTTCAAAATACAAGCCTGTGAGGGACATTTCAGATAGAAACCAAACCATTATTTAGATCTCTCTCAAAAAAAAAAAAAAAAAACAAGAAAACAAACAAAAAAAAAAACCAAGATTTTGGCTCTGTTTCCCAGGATAATCTCAAACTCTGTGCTCAACTGACCTTCCTACCTCAGCCTCCCTATTAGCTGAGGTCAATGGATGGATGCCACTGCACCAGATTTCCACTTCCTTTCCAGTAAGCCAATGCTGAGTAGCTAAGTGTTCTAAAGTCCTGCCAGTAGCAAAATGTGGCCCTTGGACTGTCAATATCAGCACTACTCATGAGCCCGAATAAAGGCAGGCTCTCAACTGCCCTCCCTTGGACCTAACTTATAAAATAAATTCTACAATGTTCTCAGGTAGTTCCTGCATGTGTTACTGTGAGCAATAGCATTTACAATCACTTACTGTTAGTGGTATATGTAAATAGCTAACTAAATAGCCAGGTTTATAGTCTGCAGTAGCCAGGTATGATCTAAGGCTTTTAATTGTTGTCCAACTGTTCTTTCAACTGTAAGTACTTCTTTTTTTCTTTAGAATTATCTTTATTAAATCATACATGTATAACAGTTTAACTCCACATACACACTTTAATTTTTAAAGAAAAAACATTACATCTTATTACACCATGATCCTGGCTAGTTTCAAAAGTTTGAAAAAAATCATTTAAAAGGTTTTACACATCACTCATGCACACAATCCTTCCCACACAGTAAGGTAATGTTATCAAATCATTCACTCTATTCACAGACTGGCTCTCTGCATCTGCTTTGACGTCTTTGGCTGTAACACTCCCCATTTGCGCATGACTGAGATAAAGAGACCTTTGACACTATTATTTTGATAACCTGAAGCTGTTCAGTTCCTCTGGGCTCTCATCCTCTCCATTTTATACCCTGAAGGCCATGGCAAGTAGGAGGAAATTGGCATTGACCCCCCCACACACCGTAACCCCTACTTCCTCCACTGCCCCCGGGACCACAGCTTCCTGCACAATGTTGCTCCTCCATGTTCCTGCCACCACCCAAGTTTCTGCTCTTCATTACGCTGTAGGTAAAAGAGTGCTGATTATAATTTCCCAAGTCATTATATTTTCTACTTTGTCGCCTCCTCTTCCACAGCTGTCCTAATCGCCTCCATTGCCCAACTCCTGGTTGTTATACCCAGGCTTCCACCACCACCACCACCACCACCACCACCACCACCACCACCACCACCACCACCACATTCTCCTCTTCCTCCTCCATAATCAGCGCTACCTCCAAAGTGGCCACCTCCAGGCCCCCCATCCTACCCATGGTAGCCATTACCAAATCCATGTCCACTTCCCTATCCATCACCCCTCCCCCAATAAAGTTGTTCCCTGGTCCTGGTCCAAAATTTCCACCAGCACCTTGAGATTCCCCCAAACCAAAGTTCTCTCCTCTTCCACTCCTGGGTCTTTGGACATCTGCATTCCTTGCCTTTCTAACTTCTGCACTGTGACCATTGACAATGTGATACTTTTGTGATAGTTTTTTCCCATGGCATCATGGTCCTCAAAAGTAAGAAAGCCAAAGCCTCTTTCTTCCCAGAGTGCCTGTCAGTAATTTTTAAAATACTGTTATTTCAATACTATCAATTTTCCACATTCTTAAAAGAAATCTCTAGTGATGCTCTTAGCATCTTCGCTAACCCCACAAACAGCTTTTTCACAGTCATACGGGCGCCAAGCTTTCAAGATTCCTCTCTGGTGATCTGGCTCGGCGGCTCTTCCATCAGTTGAAAGAGGCCTTGCACCCAAGTCAGCCTCAGCCTCAGCAGTGGGTGAGAGCATTTCCCAAACCAGATCCTCGACCATTTGTTTGCGGGGTCCTTCATAACCGCTGTCTGGGCGCTTTCCCCGTTGCGTGCAGCAGTTCCTCAGACTTTCTTCCGTGATTTCAGTGCATAAGCCCCTAACAAAGAGTCTATGGAACTGCTCTTTTTCTCCTTTTCTTCTCCGCAGAAACAGTTTCTGAAGTGTCTCCCATCGTGGACTCCGTCTCTTCAGCAGCATTTCCCACAGCCTGGGTGAAATAAGAACTCTGCTTACTGACTCTGCCTCCTCCTGAACGCACACAGCTGGAAGCTCGCATACACAGGGCTCCCTGCCTCTGCTGCCACCACAAGCTGGTCTGTCAGCTTCCGGATGGGTTCCCTGCCTTCTACCTCCCACTTTGCCATAGGAATGTTGGAGCTGCAGAGGTGAGCCATGGCATCCAGCTTTTGTAGGTTCCAGAGATTGAGCCCACACAAGGTTTGCACCTGCTAGGCCATCTCACTGGCCCAGCAGTGATTTTTTCAGTATAGTGAAAACAGGGTTGAGTACTCTGGCCCTTTACCTGCATCAAGGCAGTGGGGTTCACTGGTACATGCCTGCATTCCACGGTACTCTGGAGATGGATCTCTTGAGCCCAAGCAACACTACAAGACCTGATCTCAAAACCAAATGTAGAATGACTTCAATGCGAGCCATTAAACTGCCTTGCTTTGCATCTCCCAGATTCTGTGCTAAGGATTCATGAGTGAAATCCAAACATCTAAGATCAAGCCAGGCGTGGTGGCCTGAGCCTGGAATTCTAGCACTCAGGGGACTGAGGCGGGAAGCTAACAAGTTCAGGGTCAGCCTGGGCTATATAGTGAGTTCCATGCTAGCTTTGAGTTCCATAGTAAGATCAGGTCTCAGAGATTGAGAGAGAGAGAAAGAAATGAAGGAAGGGAGGAAGGGGGAAAGGAAGGGAGTCCTTTCTACATCACACTTGTCTTATCACTTCCCGAACTTCCACCCTCTGTTCACAGTCAAGTGATTCTTGACCAAGCTGCCAGATTGTCAGTAGAACCCAGTTGTTTTCAATTTTTCTTCCTTATTTTTCACTGATTTTCCTGGTGTTTACTCATTTGGGCCTATTTTTAACATATTAGGCTACACAAATTTCAGCTGCACTTTCTTGGCGCACAACAGCCCCCAAATTCAAATTCTTGGGAGTCTCAGCTCATCTCGAAGTCCTCTCTTCATTATGATTTTTTCACTTGTCCCCAGGATGTCTGGCTGCTGATGTTTTCATCCTTCTAGTGATGAAGGATGCAGAAAAGTTTCTCAGTAGACCGAGACGGCATCTGACTGATAAAGGACAATTAGGATGTTTCTTTTCTATGTTCTATTTGCCCGTTACTGAAGCTGATACCATATTGACCTTTAGAGCAGTCATTTCATACCCTAGGTGCCTATTAAAAGCCCTCTGTCCATTATAATCACTTGAATTGCCTTCCTTGCACAAAATGTTGCCAAAGTAGGTATTTCCCAGCATGCTTCTGTGCAAGCGTGTTTAGTGCCGACCCTCCTGTGTTTCAATGGCTGGTGGGGGACCGGTCACAAAGCTGGCTTTATTAAACTATGAAATGTCAGCCCTGTACTGAAGCGCTGCGGAACATCTCCTATCCTGGTAAACATGTCTCCTCCTCTACAGAGAGGCTATTTATAACCAGTCTCCTCACAGGACCTGAGGTGACAGCGATTTACCTTCCTAGAAACTAATTTTTTGCCTACGACCTCGCTTTTTGACAACTCAAGTCCCTGCTTCCGTCAACTGCAACTGAACATCCTTTTAGCTAATTTTCTTTCCTCACACCCATTGGGTCCTTGACTTAAAAACAAATGGACACAACAACCTGGCCAGGTCAAGAAACCCAACCCCTCTCCACCAACCAGAGCACGCCCTCTTCCCCTGCATTGCCCACAAGCTAAAGACCAAAGAGGGAGTGGAGGGCTCAGCCTGCTCCAGACCAGCGCGCAGGCTCACCCCGGTTCCTCCAGTGGGATGGCCAAGGGCTCTTCTAAAAATTACTGCCGCTAGGGTTTGTCAGGCGGCTGCTGGTGACTCCTCACTGGGTCTTCCTTCTCCCGCCCTCCCTTTCTCTCCACAGATCACCTCCCCAGAGGAGTCTGCCCTTAAACCTTCTTCACTACCAGCCGGGCTCTCACTTCATACCGCGAGAGAGAAGCTGGGACCACACTGCCAGCTCGTGCCTTCCGGATCCCAGGGTGTGTATGGCTGTGTGGATGGGAGACGGTGGGGGTGTCTAAGTGTTGGCGGCAATAGAGCTACTTTCCTGCGGGGGCATCTCCAGCTGGGTGCTACAGGTCATGTCCCTTGATCTGAAGTTGAGAGGCAGAAAACTTTGTCCTGGAATTTGAGAAATGTTGTAACTGAGGAAACGGACTCAGTAACTGGTATGTAGGAGTGATACCCTGTAAAAGTAAAATTACATGTGTTTTGTCATAATAGCGTTAAGTCTCTAAATCGTCTAAGTTTTTCTTCCACTATTTTAGAGAGAAAATTCCTAGGGTTTGCTCAGGAGGTTTAGCATTCCATCTCTAACGTCATTAGCAACCACTTTAACATGTGGTTTAGTTAACACAACCGTTCAGGGAAGATAGAATTTGATCAGTTTTAACTGCATTAGTAGTGCAAAACTCAAATGTCCTCTTTGATTCCCCCAAAATATAACTTCTCGATAAAACTGAACCCCCACCCCCTGCAAATACCCTACATTTGTTATTTGACCTAAAATAAACGTAGAGTTTTGTTCTAGATGTACATTTATGGTTATCACGGTTCACGTTTCACATTTAAAACTCATTTTGGTGATGAAATGGTGAAGTGGAATCCCCGTTCTGATGGACTCTCTAAAAATGGACAGCGAGCGCCAAGTTTGTTTCTATTCCGGGAGGCAGAGCTGACGAGACCCAACAGATGCAGCCACTGGAATGCGACAGGGACAGGGAGCAGGCACAGCTGACTCTCACCCTTAGCCAGAAGTCCTGTGGGATCCCACTCCTGGTGCACCACAGTGACAGCAACGCTTCAGCACATGGGCAAGCCCAGTGTCTCACACACGAAGTGACCCCTCTCCTAGAGGCTTTCTCCAGAGGCAGGGTTGAGAACAGGAATGATTTTTCTTTCAAGTCAACACTTTTGCATGGACTGGCCCACTGACAGGGGAGGGTATGGTTATGTTTCTATTGCTTGGCAACATCAGCCCAGCTGTTCTAGACGTATTTTGGATTACAGACTTTTTCAGGAACTTTATGGGGGAAAAAAAAAAAAGAACAAAACCCAAAACTCTGAGCCATTTTACAGAAAAGTAACATGAAGACATCTGTTCTGTGGATTTCAAAACAGTCCTCAGGGCTCATGGACCCATCTAGAACCACACCTGAAGTGCAGCTGCCAGATCGAATACAGGGTACCCTATTAAATGTGAACTTCCTTATAAACTACAAATTCAAACAATTTTTAGTATAAGTGTGTCTGTAGTACTGCCTGTGAGACACACACACACACACACACACACACACACACACACACACACACACACACATTCTTGGTTTATCTGCAATCCTAACTGCACAATTTTGTTTTATTTGTTGACTCTGACAGCTCAGAACTAATTGAGTAGATCCTATCTATATAAAGAACCTTGTCTCCGTTGGCTCATCTCTCTCTGAGAAAGAGTTAATTCTGGGGATCGAAACGGCTGTTTGAGAGGAAGTGGCTCCATTTCTGGCAGAAAATGCCAGCTGTGCAATAACCATGAGATTTTAGAACTAAGGGGACATCACTACGGTCTGACAAGAGGCTAAATGAAAATCGTCAAGGCTGCGTGCCTCATTCCAGCCTCGCAAACGGTTACAGCAAAGTTGATACAAAACTCAGTTCCAGTTCTGCAATAAGCAAAGAAATGTGAGTGTTCAAGACTCGGCTGGGGAGAAAGAATTAGAAACTTGAATTCCAATCCCCTTATGAGCATAAAAGACAAAGAAAGAGAAGAAAGGCCTTTTTATTAATATTTGCCAGGCTTGAATGTACGTCTTTGATCCCGGTACTCAGAAGGAGAGACAGGTGGATCTCTGTGAGTTTGAGGCCAGCCTGATCTCTTGTCTCAAAAATATTTTTTTTTCAGCAAAACCAATACCAGTATTTTTGGACCCTGTGTCTTGAAAGCAGAGAATAGGATTGTAGTTAACTTTGTGTTTAGAGTCTCAATGCCCTATAAATAAATCCAAGCACAGCTGTTTCCTAAGTTAAACATATAACCTTGGCACCATATTTTTGGTTGTGAGCCTAGCCTTTAATGGCTGAGCCATCTCTCCAGCCCAGCACCATATTTTAAAGAAAAAAAGTGGGAACTTCATGTTCAATCTGACCCTTACAAAGAATCACCAAATCCACAGAAGCTCATCTGAACTTACATTTTTGGTTGGTCCAACCTGCTGGAGTTTTGTGATCTTACCATAACCTTTAGCAGGAAAAAGAAACCCACAGAATTTATGTGTCTTCAAAAACTTCACTTTGTACTCAAAAACATTTTTACTTTGATAATTGGGGCTGTGAAGAACTATTTTGCAGTCTCCATGTGTACAATTTGATTTTATAAGCCATGGGTCTTCCTCACTCAATCTCAATTTTTTTCATGTTGGAAAACATTAGCTTTTCATCTTCTACAGGTTTTAACGGACCGTGGATTAAAGGGAAGTAAATGAGAAGATGAATATTGTGTGGGTTTGAATCTTTGCTCCAACACACATTGCATACGACTCCTGTTACTGTGGACAGTGTTTTAACTCTCTGAATTTTAAATTCTCCATTTGTAAAATGAACACAGAACAAGATTTTTATTTTAAGATTTTTGCGGCATTTAAACTTAGAAAATTAAATCATAAGAAGTAAATAACCAGGACTCTAGCATACAGGAAGCCCTGCGTACTGAGTAAATCCTAGGTATATAACACTACTTAGGGAGAGATGGAGGTATCCATTTACACTTACTATGTATAGATGCATACTTGGTGATTTATATTTTGTAATTAATAATGTACTTAAATTTGACAAGTACAAAAGGTGATGGAAAATGTGATGATTTGCATAAGACTGCCCAGCTGCTAATCAGGTATAGAATACATTACACCATCATTGTGGAAGTTGCCTAGGAGACGAGAGCCATGGTGGGCAGTGAGGAAAGGCTGGGGAATAGTGTCTGTTACCATTCTCCCCAGTTCCAGTGAGAGATTTTCTTAGAGGGATGGAGCAAGGAGGAGAAGAGTCAGTGGCACCCACTGTCAGGATTGTTATCAGTTGTCACAATATCTGGGTTCCCTCCAAGGGATGAAGGTAGAGCTTTGGTAGGCTCCAGTAGGCCGGGGGTTCTCCTTTAACCCCCTGCATCCGATGCAGCCTCTCCTTTGACCCGAGAAGGAAGAGGCAGAAAGGACTGGCAGTGCCCTCAAATGTGCTCATCCTGTTTCACAAGCTCAGCTGCTGTGGATGACCCACTCTTTCCAGCATGTCCTACTACGGTAGGAACCTTGTGAAAAGTGCGAGCCATGAATAGTTCCACGATCGATCTGGAAAATCCTTCTTCTCTTTGAGCATAAAGGTGTCAACTCATCAGAGACCCCATGGATGAGAACAACCCAAGCATGTGACTCAGGAAAACAGGGAAAGAGTCTTGAATGTCCTCTCCAGGGAAGTTTGGTAAGATCACAGAGCTCTCTCTTCAGCACTCTGTGATCTGCGCAGAGCCTCAGTGAATGGGAAACATGGTGATTACCTGGCCTCCAAATCTAGGCCCTCAGAGTGGCTGGTCACAAAGCATGAGCTTGGCTGGGGGGGGTGGGGAGCTGTAAAGACCAGTTAAACCCTCAGCAATCTTTCAGCTCATGTATAAGCTGAATCAAAAAGAATAGAATGCTTTCAGAATTGATTCCTCAGTGTGTAGGAATATTCTAGATTATTGTAGGCAAATGAGTAAATTAAAATGAGCTAAGTTGTTCAACTTTCCATATATATACATACATATATATTCCTATGTTGACTATTTATAACTGCTTCTTTTAAAAAAAATTACCAGTTCTTTGAAACTTTCATACCATGCATTTTGATCATATTCATAGCCTCTTCCCCGGCAGCCAACTCCTCCCAGATCTGTTCTCCCTCCCCTACGCACCTAACATTGTATTATTTTAAGAATTGTGTCTGATTTAAACAAACTTTATTCAAGTATAAATCAACATTTTAAAAGGGTTAAATTTCCAGACAAGATAATGAGAATAGCATGATCATAAAAGAGTTTAACAGGTTTTAAATGTCTAAAATAACAATATCATTTGATTCCTTGATGTGTATGTTTTTGATCTTATTCATTTCACGATGTCCTTATTCTGGACTTCATAGTTTTCTGTTTAAAGGTTTGAATTATGAGTGTCACGTTGGAGAGGTCAGAGTTTATCCCTTAAATAGCCTGCTGGTAAATAACATCTATATTAATAATTATACATGTTATGAATGTACAACATTCACTTGGAAAATACTCTTTAATGAAACTAGTAATGTTTTCAGTACTTTTTACACCTTTAAGCACATAAGAAATACACAAGGCATTATTTATTGAGTATATAACACAGCATAATTAGTTAGCCATAGTATGTATACAGCATGTTGTCTTTATCTCAAACACAATAATTTTGAATTATACCTAGGTTTTATTAGCAATATTACCAATTTCAAGACAACCGCTTTGAGAAAGTTTCAATTTCATTTTAGCAAGCAATTCTCAAGATAGTAACTCTTAGGTCATAATACAAATCAGTAAACACATAGAGTCTAGATGGCTTTATGAAACTCAAGAAACTAATATCCCCGTGCTCAGTGTGATCCAGAAGCGATTAAGCTGTGTTGTCCTCACGGGTGCCAAATGGCTCTTGAGTCATCACATTCTTGCCTTTTCTTTTCTTCCTTTTTAATCTTTTTTTTTTTTGAGAATTTCATCTTGAAATTCTTACCATATCTACCTCACTCCCACATTTCTCTCTCCTCCCTGAAACTCCCTCTGTGACCCCCATCCCGAATTCATCATGATCTCTTCTTTAATCATTATGTATGTGTGTATATATGTATACATACACACACACACACACACACACACACACACACACACACGCACACGTGCATATACAACCTACTGAGTCTGTTTAGCACTTATGTGTACATGTGTCCAGAGATGACTACTTGGGATTAGACAACCTACATGGGGAGTTTGTCCCTGAAGGCAATCCTCAGTAGCTTTTGACTACCTGTTGCTCTTCATCTAGGGGTTGGACCATGTGGGATTTCCGTGGCCTGCATTGGCATGTCAACTAGTAGTATTATTATTCTAGTCTTTCTCAGGGAGCCATGTTGAGAGTTCATGGATGCTTTTTCTCTGTCTTGTCTAAGGGACATCGTCTATTAATAGGTTTCCTGGGCCTCTGTTTGTTACAATCTTTCTGCCTCCTCTTCCAAGATTTTCCAAGAGCCTTAGGCATAGGAGTCGTGTTGCAGACATATTGGTCAGGTTGGGCAGCCCACAATCACTTATTCTCTGCATTTTGGCAATTGTGAATCTGTATAATAGCTTCCAGCTGCTGGAAAAAGAAGCTTCTTTGATGAGGGGTGAGAATTACGCTTATCTGTGAATATTAGGATGAGCATTCAAAAAAATAGTTAGAAATACATTGGTTTAGAAACTTGGGAGTAGCAGGTTCTCCTCTTGTGTACAACCTCTCATGCAAAGGGTAGTTGGCTAGGTATATAGTACCAGGCATGAGTTCCCTCCTATTGATTCTGTCTTAAGTCCACTTAGACAGTTGTTGGTCGCTCCCACAATAAAAGCGCCACTATTTGACCATTTGGAGTATCTTGCAGGTCTAGTCATTGTTGGTGGCCCAACAGCTTTATATCTGGGTAGGGCTATTGAATCTTGGCTACTAGTGTAGCACCTTCTGGTACTATGAAAGCCAGTCTTCAAGATGAGGCTTGAAGGTCAGTTCTAGGTCCATCCCTCCAGGTCTTGTGTCCAAAGTGCATGGTGTCTTCAACAATAAACCCTTACCTTCAAATTCTGGAAGACATCCAAGAGCAACAGCAATAGTTTATATTGTTTGGGGTTCTATTGGATTCTGCTGATCAATAACTCTAGAGGAGGGTTCTCATGCTTGGTACTGGAATTTTTGTTAGATCATCCATGGCTCGTTGGGGGGTGCATTAACAACCCAAGCCATGTAACTTCTTTAAAATATGTATCTATATGTAATTTCAGGTAAACATAAAATAGTATGATTCCCTGTATCTTCAAACTTCCTTAGTGTGATTCATTCCCCTCCTCTCCCTCTGTATTGCCCTCTTTCCCCAGCCCTAATTAAAGCCTCCCCCCCATTTTTCCATTCCTTCATGGATCTCACTATTCCCCACTCTAGAGTCGCCCCTTGGTCCCTTCTCACGTACCTGCTTTCTGTAGTTACTCTAAATTCCATGTTCACATCTAAAGATCCAGGCCTTAAAATGACAGATGAGAGAATCTGCAAGCTTCAAGTTCCTCAGTCTGTTTACCTCACTCAGTATATTTTCTAGATCCATCCATTTAATTGAAAATCTCATGGTTTCATTTTTTTTCTTTAAAATCGAGTAATATTCCATTGTGTATGTATCACATTTTTATTTTCCATTCATCAACTGAAGACCATTTAGGTTGTTTTCATTTCTTAGCTATTGTGACTAGACATCAGTGAACACCATTGAGCAAGTATCAATATTGAGTCCTTTGAGCATATGCCAAGGAGTGGGATCTTAGTTGCTTTTTTATTGCCATTATAAAATACCATCACCATGGCAACTAATAAAAGAAAGCATTTAATTTTTTTGTGGGGGTGTGGGGGGAAGGGGGCTCATGGTTCCAGAGGTTTAGAGTTCATGGCCATCATGCTGGGGAGCACGACAGCTGGCAGACAGGTGTGGTGCTAGAGCCGCAGCTGAAATCTTACATGTTGAAACAACAACCATAAAGCAGAGAGAGAGAAAGAGAGAGAGAGAGAGAGAGAGAGAGAGAGAGAGAGAGAGAGAGAGAGAGAGAGAGAGAGAGAGAGAAGACCTGGGAACGGCATGGGCATTTGAAACTTAAAGCCCACCCCCAGCAACACATCTCCAACAAGGCCATACCTCCTATACCTCCTAAACCTTCTCAAATAGTTCTACCAACTGAGGACCAAGCATTTACAATGCATGAGCTTATGAGGGCCATTCATTCAGACCACCACAAGTGGTAGGTTTAGTTTTAGGTTTTTGAGCATTCACCACACTGATTTCCTGAGTGGCTATGCCAGTTTGCAGTCCCACCAACAGTGAATGAATGTTCCACTTTTTCCACCTCTTCACCAGAACTTGTTATCAGTTGTTTCCTTGAGCTTATCCATTCTGACTGGGGTAAGAGAAGATCTTAAAGTTATTTTAATTTGCATTTCCCTAATTGCTGAAGATGATAAACACTTTCTGAGATATCACTTAGTCGCTTTTATTTATTCTTCTGAGGACGCTGTTAAGATCCATAGCTCCTTTTTAATTGGTCTTTTGTTTCCTTGACTCTGTTTTCTGAGTTTTTTATATGTTCTAAATGTTAATCCTGTCAGATGCAGGATTCCCCCACTCTGTGGGCTTCCTTTTTACTCAGTTGATTGTTTTCTTTGTCATACAAAATATTTTCATTTTATGAAGTCCCGTTTGTCAGATATTGACCTTAATTCCTGTGCAAGTGGAGTCCAGTTCAGAACATCCTTTCTTGTACGTCTATCTTGTAGGACACTGCCCATGTTTGTTTGATTCTAGTAATTTCAGTATTTCAGGCTTCACATTTGATCTATTGGAAGTTAATTTTTATGAAGGGAAATAGATGCAGGTCTAATTTTATTTCCCTACATGTGGACGTTCAGTTTTCCCAGCACCATTTGTTGAAAATGCTTCTCTTCTCCAGTGTGAGGTTTTGGCCTCTTTGCCAAATATTGGATGGCTGTAGTTATGTGCATTCGCATTTTGATTTTCTATTTTGTTCCATTGTTCTCATGTCTGTCTTTGTGCCAGTACCAGACTGATTTTGTTACAATATCTCTGTAGAATACATTGAAATTTGGAGTAGTAATCCTTCTGGGGGCTATTCTTTTTGCTTAGGATTGCTTTGGCTATCCCGGGTCTTTTGTGATTCCATATGACTTTTAGGAGGTTTTTTTTAAAAAAAAATTTATGTGAAGAACTATGTAGGTATTTTGATTGAACTTGCATTGAATCTATAAATTGTTTTTGGTAGAGTGGTCATTTTCACAATATTAATTCTATCAATCGATGACAATGAGATGTCTTCCATTTTCTAGTGTGTTTCTCAATTGCTTTCTTTAGAGATTTAAATTTTTCATTGTACAGGTCTATCACCTCTTTGGTTAGGTTTATTCCTAGATATTTTATTTTCTTTGAGGCTATTGTGAATGGGAGTGTGTCCATGATCTCTTTCACAGCATATTTGGTTTTGGTATATAGAAAGGCTATTGGCTTTTGTAAGTATATTTTGTATTCTGCCACTTTGCTGAATTGTTGATTATTTCTAGAAGGTTTTTGGTGGAATTTTTTGTATTTCTTATATATATATGTATAATATATCAACTATGAGTATGGATGATTTCACTTCTTCTTCTCCTCTTAGTATCCCTTTCCTTTCCTTCTCTTGAGTAGCTAGTGTTCTAGCACTATATTGAAGAAGAGCGAGGGATCGAGAACAGCCCTGGCTCAGCCTAATTGTGATGAATTGCTTCAAGCTTTTCTCCATTTAGGATGACGCTGGCTGTGGGTTTGTCATATGTCTTTACTATGTTGGGGTATGTCCACTTCAGTCCTACTTCTCTAGGCCTTATATTAGTTATTATGAAGGCATGTTGGATTTTGTCAAAGGCTTTTTCCGAATCTATTGATAAGATCATGTGAATTTTTTTCTTTAAAACTGTTTATATAATTTACTACATTTATAAACATGTATATCAGACCATCCCTACATCTCAGGGATAAAGCCACCTTGATTTGGTGAATGACCTTTTTCACATGTGCCTGTATTCAGCTTGCAACACTTTTACTGAGGATTTTTATATCTATTTTCATCAGGGATATTGGCCTGCAGTTTTCTTTGCTTGTGTCTTTACCTGGCTATGGTATTAGAGTAATATTGGCTTTGTAGAAGGAGTTTGGATGTGATCCTTTTCTTTCTATTCTTGAGTAAAGTGTTGATTGCTACTCTTCTTTGAAAGTCTGGTAGAACAATAAAAGCCCATCCAGCCCATTGGTGCTACCCATATACTCTTGGGTATGGCCATCCACTGTAATACAGTCAACTCAAAGATCCCAGCTCTTCCACATGCCTCCTGTAAATGTCTGTGAACCACATAGCCACGGTTACCATAGTAACCCAGGTCTCAGTACCAGTTTTCTGCACTGGTTACTTTTCTTGTTAATGAAGTCAAATACCTGACAGAGGCAATTGAAAGAGGGATTGTTTGGACTTCCAGCTCATAGTGGCAGGGGAGGGACTAGGGCAGAAGCATAAGGCAGCTTTTGTGTCCATAGTCAGGAAACAGAGATGAATGTTGGTGTTCAGGTGGCATTATTCGTATTCAGCCCAGGACTGGAGCTTGTGGGATGTTACCATCCACATTCAGGAGAGGGTCCCTGCCCAGCCAAACCTTTGTGTAAACACGTTTAGACGTGTGTTTCACAGTGAGTCTAAATCCCATCAAGGTGACAGTCAAGATTAACCTTTGTATTCACCAGCAACCTTGTGAAGCAAGTATTGTTTTCTTTTTTAATTATTTAGTAATTCCATATGTGCACATAAGTTACTTTGAACATATACACCTGCCATCACCCTCTCTTATCCCCTCACTGCTGCTGAACACTCTCCCAAGCAATTCCTCTCTGTCTCTTTCTGTCTGTCTCTCTCTGTTGTCCCTCTCTCTTTGTGTGTGTGTCTCTCTCTCCCTGCATTAATCCACTGAATCACTAATTAGGGTTGCTTGTATGAGCCTGGGCAGGGAATTATTTACTGGAGCATGAGTTGCTACCCAGTGGCTGCACTCCTTGAGAAAATGACTTGTTTCCCATCTCCCCCACCCCCCACCCCCCACCCCCCACCCCTGCAGCCACTAACTGCCAAGCCCCTCCTCCACCCATGATGGAACAGTGACAGCCTCATTTTCTACAGTCATGTAAAGACAACCAGGGCTTCTGTGATTTCACAGGTGTAATGACCAAGTCATGTCCACATGTCTATTTACAACATCCCTCCTCATCCTTTAGCCAATATTTTGTCTGCCCCCTCTTCTGGAGTATCTCCTGAACTTTGGAGGTGGGGGAAATATAGATGTTCCATAGAGGTCTGAACCCTTAACAGTTCATGCAATTCTCAGCACTTGAACCAACTAGATTCTTTGCATTAACTGACACATACTACATAAAGGGTCTCTGACCAAGGCTGAGAGCAGCACTGGCCTTTGGCTAGCTATAAACATATCTAATTAGAAGATATTTTGACAATGCATCCATATACCAAAGCATCAGTGGTAGATTCCTCCCTAAGCTTATGGCTTACTTTATCATTGACTTTAATATATATATACATAAAATTTTTACGTGCATTTGTGTTTTTACCATGGGTGTCAGGGTCCTCTGAAACTGGAGTTAAAGACAGGTGTGAGCTGCCATGTGGGTGCTGGGAATAGAACTCAGGTCCTATGGAAGAAGAGTCAGCGCTCTTAACCCCTGAGCCATCTCTCCAGCCCTATCATTGGCTTCTAAGCAGGTCGCATATCAGGAATGAATTCCCTCTAGCAAAGGAGAGCTCAGCTCCAAGCAGAAGGCAGTTAGCTACCCCTGAAGGAGCTGCGACACTGCTGCACCACTGTGCACAGCTTGCCGGGCAGCACAGTAAATTACAGCATGCTGCATGAGAATATCAATGACTTTTCTTCCCGTGTAGCCTGTTTAATAGCTTTCAGCCCTCTGAAAGCTAGCCAGCAGAGAGGAAGCTTCCAGTTCAGCTCAGCTCCAGCTTAATTTCTCTGTGTTCCCTCTGACCAGCAACTTTTAAGGATATCTAGTAAATCTACGATTGGGGTTTTTAGTTAAATAAGCCACAGCTTTTAGAAACATCATTAGCCAATGCTACCTCTCTTTAGGCCCTTTAAAAATTTTATTTTTAATTAGTCTACGAGGTAGTAGGTTTCCATATGGCTTTTTCATGCATAGCACCTAAGTTTTGGTTAATTCTTCCCCACCTCCTCCTCTCTTCTATCTCCTTACCCTCGTCCCTTCTTAATCCTTTGTAGCCCCAGTATGACACATACACTACTAGGCTGCTTCAGTCCCAACCCAAGTGCTGACACTGGCCAGATGCTCCTGCATCATCCATTCCCAGGTTTAGTTGACCCAGCAGGTGAGAGTGTTCTTTTCTTCCTGTGGTCAACAGAGGCTGAAAGAGGTCCAAAGGTCACACTATGGATAAGTAACAGAATTGTTACTGGTACTGTGTTTTCGGATCATTCAGTATGAAATGTGATCTAATTTCCCTTGTAAATTCTTCTTTCAGTCATAAATTATTTAGAAGCATATTGTTTAATTTCCAAAGTTTGAAATCCAGGTTTTCCCGGATAACCTGCAAGTATTTCTAACTTCATTCCATTGTTATCAAATAGTGTATTCTACACAGAAATCCTGTGACTTCAATGAGTCTGTGTTGGCTGAGGCATTTCTGGTGACTCCGTGAATGCGCCATGTCACATTAGAATTTGTATCTTACAGTTGCATGCAATGTTCTATTAAGTCAGTGATTACTAAAGTTCAGATTTTGTTAACTGAAATTTTTTTCTAGCTCCATCAATTGTTGAGTTAACTTTTTCATATATAATTGTGAATTGTTTATTTCTGTCTATAATCCTGTCATTTGTTAGTTCATGTATTTTGAAGCTCAATAATTATGAGCATATACATTTATAATTGACACATCTTCATGTTGTTTATATTTGTATCATTATGAAGTTCTATCATTGATAAAAAAAACTTTCTTTAAGTCTATTTTACCTGACACTAAAAAAGCCACTAGGACTTTCTTATGTTAATTATTGCCTTGGTAAATATTTTTATAAGCATTCATTATCTACTTATCTGTGTCTGTACAGTGAGTCTCTTATAGACAGCATATTGATTCTGCTTTTGTTTATCTGTTCTGACAACCTGTGCCTTTTAATGCTTTGCCATTAATACTGAGTATCATCACTAACACATTTGTTTAACATTAAATTGTTGTTTGTCCCCTCCAACTTTCTTGTCTTCTTTTGAATTCCCAGCTATATTCAGAATATCTTAAATAGCTGCTCTAGAGCTATGTTGTCCAATACAAATACTCATCAGCCACTTGGGGCGACTAAATGCTTAAAATGTGACTAACTCAAAGCAAGACATACTAAATTCTAAATGTACTCAAGGTTTTGAAAATTTAGTATGAAAACATACAATAGCATATCAATAATTTCATAAAATTATATGTGAAATGATAATATTTTGCATATGCTACAGTGAATCAGTAGCTTACTAGCATTAATTTCAACTATTCAACTATTGTATCTTTCTAATACAGCTACTCAGGCTTTTAGACTGCATATATGACTCATATTTCTATAGGACAGCATTGCTCTAGACTACTGGTTCTCAACTTGGAGAGTCAAGATCCTGTTGAGTTTCCCTTTTCGGAATCTTTTACAGAATTTCCCCTCAGGTTCTAGTGAATGTAGTTCCCACAATCTCTGCTGCCCGGCTGCTCTTCAAATCAGAAATAATTCCTGTTGGAACTGTAGCTGTCTTGTGCAGCACCAGCTGTAGCCTGCTCTTAGGCTAAAAGCCATCAAAACGCTCTTTGCAACTGCCAAGTCCCTGCAAAATTGTCCTCACTTTTTGCTCCACGGTGTCTTCAGTATCTTCTCCTGCTCCCCCCACTTCCACTCTTACCTCTAGCTTACAGCTATAATGTTGTAAGCTAATTAGAAACGTATTAAGGAAAAGGGAATTGCTCGTTTAAAGATGACATGGAGACTAACGGGTAAAGAAAACACTTAAAACTATAAATCAGACATAATTGATTCTGAAGTCCATTGGTCATATTTACTCAGAATCTTCTGCCAACCTTTTCCCCAGAGCCTCGGCATATCAGAATGTTAAAAACTGGAGATCTGCCTATAAATATTTT
The DNA here is from genome assembly GCF_007827085.1 of Peromyscus californicus insignis. NCBI lineage: Eukaryota > Metazoa > Chordata > Mammalia > Rodentia > Cricetidae > Peromyscus > Peromyscus californicus. The sequence continues at coordinate 72,463,175 of NW_026294402.1, forward strand.
ATATGCATTAAGCAAACAGAATTGTGAACACCAGCCAGCTGCTGCCCCAAGCCCGTCTGAATCCTTCTTATCCTTTCAGCTGTCTCTCAGCATGCCCTGGACCTCATCATGATCCAGAACTGAAGACTTATACAGGGGACCTCAGAAAGCTTCAACACTGTGGCCTGGGTCCTTTCTGGTTAGTAGGGGCCTTATTTTATTAGTTGTGTTTTAAATATCACCTCTTCACTTACATGCCACTAACAAAGTAATCGTCTAATAATGGATAAACAGAACTGTCTTAGTTAGGGTTACTATTGCTGTGATGAAACACTGTGGCCAAACCAACTAGGGGAGGAAAGGGTTTGTTCAGCTTATACTTCCACATCACAAGTTATCATCAAAGGAAGTCAGGATAGGAACCCAAGCAGGGCAGGGACCTGGAGGCAGCAACTGATGCAGAGACCACGGAGGGGTGCTGCTTACTGGCTTGCTCCTCATGGCTTACTCAGCCTGCTTTCTTATAGAACCCAGGACTATCAGCCCAGGGATAGCCCCACCCACAACAGCTGGGCCTCCCCCATCAATCACTAATTAAGAAAATGCCCTGCAAGTTTACCTACAACCCGATATTATAGAGGTATTTTCTCAATTGAGGTTCCCTTCTCTCTGAGGACTTTAGCATGTATCAAGTTGACATAAAACCAACCAGCACAAGAATATTTAGCTTTTTGGTTTGAAGCACACAGATCACTCTTACAAGCTCAGGCTTTCCTCGAAAGCCCATTATGTGCATGAATAAAACATTGGCTGTCTAGGTTCTTCCAAGGACCCGGACAAGGCCTGCATTTCCTCTGCTATAAACGTAGCGTCTTGCTTTTGGCTTACATTTGTCGCATCTTGTCTTGCCAGCACAAATCACATGTTTACTGCTCCGTCATTTCCAGAAAACTGCTGTCCGTCCATGCAGTAATGGATGTCATATAACTTCTTGTTGAGCAAAGTGTTTTTAAAATTTCCTCAAACAAACCCAACAAGGGGACACTCAACACATAAGTGCAATTTTGGAAAGTAACTGCAAAACCCATTGAGAAAGGACATACGTCCTTTAAAGAAATGTGAATATGAATATGAGGATTTGAGCAAAGCGAGAAAAAGCAGCCACACATTGAGCAGACCCTTCTTCTGTCTCCTGCTATGTCCTAGCGGGCGGGCGCAGGAACCTGGCCTATGCTGGGGGCGGGGTCATGAGGACACGCATCCTCTCTTTTTTTTTTTTTTTTTTTTTTTTTTTTTTTTTTTTTTGGTTTTTTTTCGAGACAGGGTTTCTCTGTGTAGCTTTGCGCCTTTCCTGGAACTCACTTGGTAGCCCAGGCTGGCCTCGAACTCACAGAGATCCGCCTGGCTCTGCCTCCCGAGTGCTGGGATTAAAGGCGTGCGCCACCACCGCCCGGCTGCATCCTCTCTTTTAAATACTCTGGCAAACCCTATATACTACATAAGGTTCACTAAATTCTAGCTACCTGTGTCGCTTCAAGTATGGTAAATATGATACGGTAAATGCTGCTAAAAGGCTCTTCTTTTCGTGGTATTTTGTAATTTTACATGGATTCCTAAATTTTACTATTGATGTTGAGGAAAACCTTCAAGGCAGTCATAATTCACTTTCTGGTTAAGCCTTTCAAATGTTTCCATTCCAAAATCACTGTGCATTTGAACCAGAGAACTGCTCATTGCTGCTGGGTCATAATTGCTTGGCAATACACCCTCTGGGAGATTTCATTCGAAAACACACACCTTTCTAGAATCATTTTCAATGTTTGAGGCTTGAAATAATGTCACTGAGATGTGCGTCTCTCTTAATATCTTTAAAACACATTTTGTTTAACTAAGAGTAAACCTACTTTATGCAATTATATGTTTCTAGCATAACATTCCAAAGTCCCAAGCACAACTACAATGGACATCTCCTTCTCTTTCAGGGAGCTCTTGACTGTGACAGCGGTGTGGCTAACATGGCACCCAAGAAGAAGGCTATTAAAAAGAACAAAGCAGAGATCAATGAGATGACTATCATCGTAGAAGACAGCCCCCTAAGCAAGTTGAATGCTCTAAATGGGCTCCTAGAGGGAGGCAACAGCCTTAGCTGTGTTTCTTCTGAACTAACAGACACTTCCTACGGCCCCAACCTCCTGGAAGGTTTAAGTAAAATGCGGCAAGAGAGCTTCCTGTGTGACTTAGTTATTGGTACCAAAACCAAATCCTTTGATGTTCATAAATCAGTGATGGCTTCATGCAGTGAATACTTTTACAACGTCCTCAAGAAGGATCCATCAACGAAGAGGGTAGACCTCAATGACATCGCCCCCTTAGGCCTAGCCACAGTGATTGCATATGCGTACACGGGAAAGCTGACCCTCTCTCTATACACAATAGGAAGCATCATTTCCGCTGCTGTGTACCTTCAGATCCACACCCTCGTAAAGATGTGCAGTGATTTTCTGACACGAGAGATCAGTGTTGAGAACTGCATGTATGTTGTTAACATCGCTGAAACATATTGCCTGAAAAACGCAAAAGCGACAGCCCAGAAATTTATCCGGGATAATTTCATTGAATTTGCAGAATCAGAACAATTTATGAAGCTTACGTTTGAACAGATTAATGAGCTTCTCATAGACGATGACTTGCAATTGCCTTCTGAGCTGGTGGCGTTCCAGATTGCAATGAAATGGCTAGAATTTGACCCAAAGAGAGTGAAACACGCCGCAGACCTTTTAAGTAACATTCGATTTGGTACCATTTCTGCCCAAGACCTGGTCAATTATGTTCAGACTGTACCAAGAATGATGCAAGACGCTGACTGTCATAAACTGCTTGTTGACGCTATGAACTACCACTTGCTCCCTTATCATCAAAACACGCTGCAATCTAGGCGAACAAGAATTAGAGGGGGCTGCCGAGTTCTCATCACCGTTGGGGGACGCCCTGGCCTGACTGAGAAGTCCCTCAGTCGAGACATTTTGTATAGAGACCCTGAAAACGGATGGAGCAAACTTACGGAAATGCCAGCCAAGAGTTTTAACCAGTGCGTGGCTGTGATGGACGGATTCCTTTATGTCGCTGGCGGTGAGGACCAGAATGACGCAAGAAACCAAGCCAAGCACGCGGTCAGCAATTTCTGCAGGTACCCAGCGCTTTGTTGATAATGCGGATGAGTCAAAATGTGGAGAAACTGCCTTGACCCAGAATTAATGTCTAACATCTTGGCTCATTGGCCATCCAGTAGTGGTAGTAGTAATGCTTTAGATACTCTCCACATTCCATATAAAGTGCATCCAAGATATATGTACCCCAGATTTCTGTTTTTCTTTTTAACATTTGTCACAGCATAAAAAGGGATGGATTTCATTTTGGCATTTTTGTTTGTTTGTTTTTTTTTTTTTCGTTTTTCGAGACAGGGTTTCTCTGTGTAGCTTTGCGCCTTTCCTGGGACTCGCTTGGTAGCCCAGGCTGGCCTCGAACTCACAGAGATCCACCTGGCTCTGCCTCCCGAGTGCTGGGATTAAAGGCGTGCGCCACCACCGCCCGGCCTCATTTTGGCATTTTTGTACATACAGGCCATTACACTTTCTTATGCGTATCTCTTGCCCGCTCTCCTCTCATGCTCCTGACTCTTTCTTATTGGTCCCCTTGCTGCTTCCCTGGAATCCTCTGCTTCCATGTCACATGAATTCTGTTACCCCCCTTCTCTGAAAATCTCTTTCTCCACTTTCATGGTCCCCTTTCTGTTTCCGTCATGCATACGCATCAAACATAACCAAGAGGCAAAATTGTTATGATATCCTTTATTGTCTCATTATATGTGTGTACCCACCACTTACCAAGAACCCAAACAAAGCATTGGAGAAGTGGATCAGTGGTCAAAAGCACCACTGCTCCTGCAGAGGACCCAAGTTTGGCACCACATCAGATGGCCCACACCAGCCTGTAACTCCAGCACCAGGGCATCCAACACCCTCTTCTGGTTTCCAAGGGAACCTGCACTCACACACGCATATCCACGCACAGACACACATGCGTACACATACTTTATATACATATATATACATGCATACATATATATACACACATTACATATGCATATATGTAATCATTTATATGTAAATATATTTATGTTTATATATTTATTACATATGATTTATATTTACATATAACTAATAAATCAAGATAATTATTTTGTTATTATAGCATATATTTTATGTAATTTAAAGATACATTTTATATTTATATGTAAAATATATTATTTTTAAAAATAATCCAAGCAATTGACTTTCAGACTTTTTGTACCTTTTCGGTTCTGGGCCTTGAACCCAGTGCCTCCCCTATGTCAAGCGAGCACTCCAGCTCTGAGCCCCAGAACTGAGTCCACATCTTCATCCCCAGCGCTCAGTTCTTATCTGTACTTACAGTTTTGTTTGGGAGTGAAACTGGACAAAGGTGAACTCTGTTTACAGAGTTTCTGCACTCCGTGAACAAGGAAGCCCGAGGTCACTGGCTCCACCTCTTTCCCTTCTGCCGGGTCTCTCACCGTTAAATACTCAAGCCAGTTTTCTTTGTGTTGATTTATATACTGAAAACACTAGAGCACTAAAAAAATTCTATGAAAACTAGTAAGAGAGACCAAGCCTTTCTTGATGCTGTAGACATAATTCCATTGGTCTCCTTCTGACAGGCTCAGAGGGGTTGGCTTAGCTTTCTCTCGGGGCAATGAATTGCCAGAACAGACATGCCAAGGAGAAGTTGGCAGAAGAAATCCAATCAGGCAACTCCTATCCTAATTAAGCAGCAAGAAAGAGCTAGGGGGTCATTGATGTCTGAAAAACAGGTAGAATCACCTCTAACGTACAGGTTCCCTCTTCAGGTACCCAACATCTATCCTGTGACCCATTTTGCATGTCTCTTAAATCCCGGAGTGCGCTGTATTAGAGGAAAGAGAGTTCTGTGGGATCGTTTTTGTTGTTTGGTTTGGTTTTTTGTTTGTTTGGGGATATGACTAAAGAAAACGTCTTCTGAGTGGGGAGAGAGGGAAGTATTTTTTTCCCCAGAATGAGAGGAAGAGGAGCAATAGCTGTGTGGTGGTGGTGGGTGGGTGGGTGGTGGTGGTTAGGTCAGGGTTCCCACTTATGCGTTGCTGGGCAACATGAGCTCCCCTGCTTCTGCAGTCAAGCTGTCTTCCTCTGTCATCTCAGGTACGATCCTCGCTTCAACACGTGGATCCACCTGGGCAGCATGAACCAGAAACGCACGCACTTCAGCCTGAGCGTCTTCAACGGGCTCCTGTACGCGGTGGGTGGCCGCAACGCGGAGGGCAGCCTGGCTTCGCTGGAGTGCTACGTGCCCTCCACCAACCAGTGGCAGCCCAAGGCGCCGCTCGAGGTGGCCCGCTGCTGCCACGCCAGCGCCGTGGCCGACGGCCGCGTGATCGTGACGGGCGGCTATATCGGCAGCGCGTACTCGCGCTCGGTGTGCGCCTACGACCCCGCGCACGACGCGTGGCAGGAGCTGCCCGAGCTGAGCACGCCGCGAGGCTGGCACTGCGCGGTGGCGTTGGGCGACCGGGTGTACGTGATGGGGGGCAGCCAGCTGGGGCCGCGCGGGGAGCGCGTGGACGTGCTCACGGTGGAGAGCTTCAGCCCCGCAGCGCGCCAGTGGAGCTTCGTGGCGCCGCTGCCCGTGGGGGTGAGCACGGCGGGGGTCTCGGCGCTGCACGGCCGCGCGTACCTGCTGGGCGGCTGGAACGAGGGTGAGAAGAAGTACAAGAAATGCATCCAGTGCTTCAACCCTGAGCTCAACGAGTGGACAGAGGACGACGAGCTGCCCGAGGCCACCGTGGGCGTGTCCTGCTGCACACTGGCCATGCCCAACAGCGTGTCCCGCGAGTCACGGGCCAGCTCGGTGTCCTCCGTGCCGGTCAGTATCTGAACGTAAAGCTTCCCGGAGGCTCGTGGTCAAACTGTGAGTGGGCCACAAGGAAAATACACACCATTTACTACAGTGATGGTGATTCAAATTGTTCTAGAGGAGTGTCTGGGCGGCTCTAAATTCTTAGTTTGGCATCATCATCTACCTCAGTCTTTCCCCACCTCCCAACAAAATAGAGGCTGTAGGCAACAGAGGAAGCAATTTCCCTCTGCAGCCACTGGGTGGCAAACGGAGTTTGTCGCAGGCACTCTTCCAAGGAGCATGCTTCCTGAATTCCTAGCTGAGATTTTCTTTCCTACACGTGAAACTTACATGACTATGCAATTTCCTATTCAAAGGTGTATTTTCCTCTCTGCTCCTTTTGGGGGAATGGAAAATACTCATTTCAATTTTTCAAAATTGTCTATATCTATAAAGACTTAGTTTTATATTTCAACATAAAAATGTCTGTCCCCTTACTTGAGTGAAAAGAACTTTTTTTTTTTTTTTTTTGGTTTTTCGAGACAGGGTTTCTCTGTGTAGCTTTGCGCCTGTCCTGGAACTCACTTGGTAGCCCAGGCTGGCCTCGAACTCACAGAGATCCGCCTGGCTCTGCCTCCCGAGTGCTGGGATTAAAGGCGTGCACCACCACCGCCCGGCGAGTGAAAAGAACTTTTAAAGACATCTCATGATACAGTCACAAAGCTTTAAACAGGATGTGGCCAGAAAGCAATACATTCTACCTGGCAAACGATAAGGTAACAGTTTGGGGTCTATAGTCATTTTCTATCATAATATTCCACTCTCAGAAAAGGAACGGTTTTCGGTCATCTAATTTACAGTGTAAATTTAAATCATTTGGCATTTTTCTTAGAAATGATTTGATCGCTCATCCATCTCTTATCATTATATATGGAGAGACCTTTTTTTTTTTGTTTCTTGGTGGTGACCCAAGGACTTCATGCATGCTAGATAAGTGCTCAGCCAGGGAGCTACATCTCCAGTCCTCGTTTTCTTCTATTTTTTGAGACAGAGTCTCACTGGGTAGACCAGGCTAGCCTCAAACTCCCAGAGATCAGCCTGCCTCAGCCTCCTGAGTGCTGAGATGAAAGGCATGTGCCACCACGCCCAGCCCTGTTTTTATGTTATTTATTTTAAAGTAGGGTTTTACTGGGTTACCTAGGTTAGCCCTGACCTTAAAACCCTCCTGCTTCAGCCTCCCCAGTAGCTGGGATTACAGACCTATACCACCAGGTACAGTTTTTCCCTACACTGACATGGTTAAATTGCTTCTAACATTAGCCCAAACAATCACCAAATAACACTGTGTTCTCGAGCGTTGTTAACTTCGGCTTACCTTTCTGGCCGTACAGCCAATAGCAGTAATTTTATTGGCCCACTCTTTCACACCGCGATGATGACGGAAATATTTGGGATGCTCGTATTTGGCAATAACTGGATGGATGGACGGGTTCACCTGTTGAGGAATGTGGTTTGTTTCTCCTAATATCTAACTTAAAATATTCCTAAAATATTAAGCCCATAATATATGCTCTTTATGATTTACTTTTACTACTCTCATCCAAATTGCTTTGCAAATCAAAGTGTATTTTTTTTTTGAGTCAGGGTCCCTATGTAGCTCTGACTGTCCTAGAACTCATTAGGTAGACCAAGCTGACCTCTAACTCCCTGAGATCCTCTTGTCTCTGCCTCCTGAGTGCTGGGACTGGAGGCGTGTGCCACCCTGCCTGGCAACGTATATTTTCCCGCTGCCATTTCCCTGACTTATCTGCCAAGTCTGGGGGAGAAGGGAAGGATTGTAGTAAATGATGCATATTTCCTTTTAACCTATCAGTTTATTCTTTGTAGTATATTTGTTTTGGGAAGGAAGTGCCTGTCGACTGTGGCTTATGTACAACTAGACAATTTAAAGGGATAAATAGGTATCTGCAACTCTTATCTTAGTTGTCATTAATCCGGCCCTTCCTGCCACCCGTGTGTGGAGCTGTGGTGGATATGTCTAAAACACAGTCATCTCTGTTTATCTGTGGGCTGCGCATCTGTCGGTGCAGCCAGCCCCAAGCTGAAGAGATTTGAAAAAATTGCGTATGTAGGAAACATACTGAATAGCTTTTCCTTTTTCTTTTCTTCCCTGAGCAATACAGCATAGCAATTACATTGTATTAGATATTATAATGACCTAGAAACAATATAAATTATACAAGAAGATCTGAACAGGTTATATGCAAATACTGTGCCATTTTGTAGATGGGATCCTAGCAAGGGGTAGGGCAAGTCCTGGTACCTGTCTCCCAAGGATACTGAAGAATGGCTATATTTTATTCCAACTGTGAAAAGTGGTTCGAATAAAACATTTTTGAAACAACCTTCATCAACCCTTATAAAAAGTTCAGTTTGGGGTATTCAGTGGCAACACTCAGGAATAGACTATAAACACTGGAAATAAGTAAAACACCATTAGCATAAAATACAGAAAGAAAGAGGAGTTTCATAAGTACAGGGAAAATCTAAGGGCGCCTGCTCCTTTGTCTCCATGACTACGCAGGCTGGAAAACAAAACTGTGAGAAAATGGCTTTTGGACCAAGTTAATCACTGGCTGAGCTCCTAAATTACCAGTGATGCAGCAGCATTGGTAAAATAAACTCCATTTTCAATGCATCATTTTGGCCACTACTTGCCAAGCCTGTGTTGAGGGTGGCTATAGCATCTTTTCATGGCGAAATACATACAGCCCTACAACTGAAGAGCCTATAGCATATTGTTAATTTTGAGAGAGAAAGGGGTGCTTCATTGTGGGTTACAGATGATTGAACAAACATGTAATTTATTTATGCACCCTAATAGATGTTCCTCACTTTGAGAATGTAGAGGTGTGTGGCGACAAGGGCCTAGGTCTCCAGATGAAGTAAAAATCAATGTATTGTAACATCTTAGGATTTAAAACATGAAGAGAGTCTGGAAGTAGAGGGGTCTTCATCTGTTGCAAATGGTAGAATAGGCTATAAAGCCTAGGTATTTGCTTTCTAGAGCTAAACTAGTCCAACTGGGTAAATTGTAATCATCATTTAACTTTTCTATGTTGTCAATCTGAAAACTTGGAAAATATAAATAGCTAGGCTTACCAGGCCCTGGGTGCATTGCGGTTGACAGAGTATGGAACATGAAGACTGGTGAACGTTTGAACCCCTGAATATCCTGCACTGCCATGAAAGACACAGACATACATAGACTCTAAATGTTCTGTTTCACCCTCAGGGTCTTTAATTCATCTCAAAGTTGCTGCTCCTGGGACACACAGTCCGCTTTCCAATTGCAAACTTGACCTCATTTTATCGTGGTTTGTGCTTACCTCTATCCAGTTACACCCCCGAGCTAGGGCCCAAGCATGTACTTCTCTTGAGTTTTCCTAAAGAAAAATGGTTTGTGATTGCTTTTAAGGCCTGAGTTCTGTAATTAAATAAATGCTCAACTTATCAGAAAATAGCATGTTCCCAGCAGCCCAAACAATCAAACTCAAGCTGCCTTCTTCTGAATGGGCCAGAGACCTGATGAGAACATCTCCAGGAAGCCAGCTCTTAATAGAGTGTGCCCATCTTCTCAGGGCTCCCGGGTCAAGCTGTGATCTCTAACTCATGAGTTAATTTCAGCACACTGGGTACATTTTCTTTTCACTTCCTGTTGTAAAGGTGGTCACAAATAGAAGGCCATGATGGGCAGTTTAACCTAGTTCTCTAGACTGACTGGATGTGGGGACTTGAGGAAGCATCATAGCTGAGGTAATAAGGAAGTTACTGTAAGGTCCTCTGCTTTAAGATGGTGATAATGATACCATGTGTATTTTACACCATGTATGTAAATAGAAGTTAGGTGGAAATGGAGGGTAGGTCTCCCTGACTCTCACCCCCATTATCCTGGCCAAGTGTCTTCAGAACTCAAGTAAATTACTAAGTAAATAGACTTAGATCAATTCATTGCATTTATTTTCCTTAGTTATAACAGAATGAACCTTTGTAATCTCTGAGTGAGTGCTGGACCCCTGCCCCAGCACGGATGACTGTGTTCTTGACACAAGACAGCAAAGAAAAGAATTCTTTTCCTGTCAATAAAAGATTATACCAAATACTTTCCCTTGTTAATTACTAGAACTAAAGGATGTGAAATATTAACAACTTCCCCTACAGCATACCACTTAGCATTCCCTCTCAGGGAGTTTGACACAAAATATTTATCTTGGACACTCCTAAAAATGTTTTGTTGTTGTTGTTGTTTATGCAGCAAATTTTGGCAGGAATCTTGTCGGCTGACAACATTCTGGTTTCCTATAAAGAACAACGGAGGAAACTGTGTGTCGTGTTATTTTGTAACCTCATCACTGTTAATAAAGCTGCATACAAAAAGAGTTTAACCACTGCTCACCTGTGGGCAGTTTCGCGTATTTCTTTGATGATTGGACTGTTTCTTCTCCTTCTCCTTCTCCTTCTCCTTTTCTCCTTCTCCTTCTTCTTTTTTAATTTAGTTGTTGTTTCTGTTCAGTGCAGCAAAGTAGAAACGACCCTTGAAAAGTGCTGCCGTCTCTGGGAGGCTAGTAAAAGAAAGGGGCATGAAACGGCACCAGCGGCCAGACTTACCAACTGCTGCCACTCGGCCAGGATCTTCAGAAGTTAGACTGAATGTGTCTTCTCATCCCGTGACTACCTGTTAAACCTGAGAATGACGAGGAGAAAAGATAAAATCCATGATTGTCCAATTAAAAGAAGGTGTCATTTGGGGTGCATCCGGGACTGGCCTGCCAGCTGTCTCGCCCTTAGTCGGAATTTGAGAGAGCAGCCCCTGCCTGCCTCTTGAGGTCCTTTTTATAGGAGAGATACGGTGTCATAAGGGCAAGAGAGTTAGCCATCATACATTGTTAGAAAAATACAATGAAGGGGAAGGAACAGGGGTAAGGGTGTACATCATGTGAATGGGGTCTCAAGCTTAGTGCAGTTTACATCAGATCTAAGAAACAGAAACTTGTTCTTGATTACAAATGGAAACCTTAACTTGCAAGGACTTAACACAGGACAAAAAGGGACGGATTATTTAACTACAAACAGAAACCTTAACTTGCACAGGACGAACAGGAACTTATTCTTCACTGTCTTGACTGCAAACAGAAGCCTTTACCTGCAAGGCAGATTGTTCCTGTTTTGGTCTCACAAACCCTGAGCACAGCCGGTCTCACACAGAGTCACCATCATTTGCAGTGAAATAAATCCATAGGGAGCAGATTCCTATTATTCTGCAGAAATATCCTTACAGCCCAGCTTTTCCATCACACCTTTCTAAATGAGCAAATGCCAGGTAACCAACATAGCAGGTTGAGCCCTGATCCAGTCAGGTACTTAAGTAAAATTCAGTTGAGGTCATCTTAGTCATCTCTAGAACATATTAAATAGAAGCAACCAACCTCTTTGGGCCCTGTAATGAGGGGCCCAAATGAGATGAGGCCCAAACAGAAGCCAGCTGGTACCAAAGTCCCAGTTCTGACCATATGAGCCAGGGGCCCTAAGTCTCTGAACTGGCTTTGAACTCCTGCATAATCCCAACTTCCTCTTCAGGTTTCTCCTCTCTCCACCTAACACACCAGTCTCTCTTTCTAGTTCAGAACAGATATGAAATCACTTAACAATATTAGTTACTTCCAGGCTACACCAGGCTGTCTCAAAGGAGTAACTCCTTTGCTCTGATGTATTGGGCAAAGCTTGGTTGGAAAGACTAGAAGGTGAAGAATATTTAGAGGCTTTCCCCTCACCAAAGAGATATAGAAAAGACTCAGAGGTCCACTTCAAGAACTTTGGAGAAGGAATTCCTCACAGGGCTGGTTCTCAGAAACACTAAGGTTTGTTATTATTGTTTATTTTAGTCACATTCACAGGTTGATTCAGGGTAAGCTTATGTGCTCATGACAACACTGACCTTCCACCCAATTCTAGATCAAGCAGACTCCTTGGAGAATAATGAGAAAGAAGCTAGGTGGGTGGATGCATCAGCCTGATTAGTCTAAGATCTTACACAACTGCTTTCCTTGAGCCGTTCAAGGAAGCATCACAATGCAGTCTAACTGACATTCTAATCCTGTCTTGATATTGAACCATAACTTCAGAGGTGATTGAAAAGAGTTGAAAACACAGGCTTTGTTTCATCATTTCCAGAACAGGAAGAGGGGAGAAGCACAAATTTTATTATTGTAGTATGCTTTTATCTTCATCCCTCACTTATAGCATACTCAAAGAAGAACACCAGGAACGAGAGTCAACGACAACCCATGCCTTTTCATCTGCCTGTTGTTGCTTTGAGCCACAGTTAGGTCTGCACCAGAGGACCCACCTTCAAGCTTTCCATTTCCTTCCATCTAGGGTTATCTCCACTCTCAGTTAAAGGGGATAGTTGAGAAAAATCTGTTTTTGCTAGGTTGGATGTGGAGATCATCTATATCGAATCTGCTTGTATCTCTGTTCATGAGCCCTACCTATGTGTGGTTGGTTTCTACCATGTGGAAATGGCTAGAAAGCTTTCAGGAAAAAGCAGTTTTCACGGTCTCTATGAAATGAATGGGCACTCACCTTCCCCCTGGTTAAGAACTTTTGAGCCTACCCAGCTCCCGTTCAGCTCTTTTGACACTGTGATAAAGGCCCCTCTGGGTCATAAGCTCTTCCCTCAGCTTCCCAATATTACTTGTTCTTTTCTTTTAGGCCTTTTTTCAACCCAGTATTCTTACAGGTAGGTCTAGAGCAGGCATGAAATTTATTCTGTAAGCCTTCAGTGTTTGGACAAGTCTAGATCCCACAGACCATCAAGAAGCATCTACTGTTTGTAAAATGCCCTCTTCCCTGTTCCCAGCCTGGGTCTCCATTTCCCTCTCCATCTGTAATTCTGATATTACTCGTATCCTAAGGTTGGCACACACTGTATGCCTGTGACTTAATGGTACTCGTTCCAGCCATATAAGGAATTCTTCATATCTGACAGTCTGGGGGAGAAGAGCATACACACAGAGAGCTTAAAGAGGACCCATGTACATCAATTCTTAGCTGCTGTTGTGAACAGTCCTGGGGGAATGAGAAGGACAATAAGATGGCTGCAGTCTGTCCTCCAAGTCTTATTCCCTAGGCTTAATGGATCATTTTCATTGAGCAGAGTTGCAAGTTGAGAGATGTTTTATGGCATCCCAGTTCTGCATGTGTGTAGCCAAGGAAACCATGTATGCTAGAGTGATTCTTTCCATTGTTTAGCAAATATTCACTGGACACAGCCAGGCATCAATCTGAAGCTAGAATACTCTCATGAACAAGGTACTGCTTCCTCAGGGACAATAAAAAGCTGGAACCTTCCAGGAGGTGGCTCTGTTGCCCAGAACACACTCATTAGATGAGGAAAGCCAACTCTACAAAGAGCAATTAAATTAACAAGCACATATTTTGGCAAGCTCTGTGCTCTCTAGGTCTCTCCCAGGGGAGAGGAAGGTAAGTTCAACTCAATGTCTGCCCTCAGAGGGATCAGAATTAGTCAAGGTTTTCTAGCTGACTCCATTCCTTGGCTGTTTCTCTACATCACACACCTGTCTGCATCACACACTCTATCATACTGTCTCAGCTCCAGGGACGACATCACACAGGCTGACTCTGTGACCTATACTTGCATTAGTCCATAAGAGGTAGAAGCAAGTGATCAGATGTGGGTGTTTTCTATATTTTTCCGGTACTCTCTTGACTTCAGCACTGTGCTTCTGGCCATGACTGCAGCTCTCCCCAGCTCCTGCCAGGGGGCTGCTTTCCCTGTCTCCAGCTTGTAATGTACTCACACCACCATAGTCTACCACCATGGCATATTTTCTTGCAGGTTTATGTTCTGGCATCCCTTTAAGAATATGCATCTTAAGAGAGAAGGTCTTGTCTACCTGACTCACTGCTATGCTTCCAGTGTTTAGAACAATGTCTGGAATACAACGGAAGTCAATTGTTTTGAGTGAGTGACTGAAGGCAATAATAAGTCGTCATGACCTACTGCTCATTGATTTCTATTCCAACGTTACTCATTGATTTAATCAACAGATGTTTGCTGAGTGTCTACCACAGGCAAAGCACCTCCCCTTACCCTAGGAATCACTAGAGGTGGGAATAATCAAGTCATAATCATGATAACTAAGACTTTATCCAAACTGGGTGGAGGCCAAAACCTAAATTTCTTGGGAACATAGGTGAAAGGAGTTAGGCAACAAGATCTTTACGATTCATTTCTTTATTAAGCAACCTTATAAGATTGATATCTCTACAACTATTTTCTCATTATTTTTAATTATAGCTTTCTCCCTACAACTGCCAAATATTCTAAAACATGCTAGAACTGGTTTCACTGTTTAGCTGGCGATTAGTCAGTACTCACTTTATATACATTCATCTGCATATATGAATATACACATAACTGTCATTGGATAGTATAACAGTGTGTGTGTTTCTATGTATTTATATGCATGGAGCAGCTACATATTTGTATTTTGGGATTAATAGTCCTTCTGGTTCTACTACCCACAGGTGATGTTCATTGATTCTCATAGGTAGTCACATTCCTGATGGTGTAGAGAAGCCTGAGAAGTTTGAGTTTACACAGAGACACCCATAAGCCATTTCTATCTCAAGAATAGGAGACAGAACACCTCTTAGGAGAAGGACATTTTGCACCCAAATTCTGGTGACTTTCCAAAGCTCAGACAAATCTCCACTAGTGGCTCTGTCATTTCCTTCATGGGTAAAGATGCTGAGGACAAGTCACTCACGGCGAAGTCCTGAGTGATGGAACACTGAAGCTCTATGCCTGCATCACCAGCATATTAGGAGAGTGGGGTATCACGTAAAGAAGTAAAAGTTCTCAAATTCTGCTGCAGGGATGCCCAGCTCTGGCTTCAGAGGTCTTCACAGAGGCATCCTTCTGAAGATGACTTAGTGGACTGGAACCTGACCCCAGGACGACTTTAGGTAGGAACCAAATGCAGAAAATAGCAGAGCTGTGAATAGAGTTATCATTGATGGCCCCAACCCAGGGATGCTTATTCTGAAAAGAGAAAAATTGGCTCCAACAAAAACCTATGGGAAGCTGTGATGTTCCTATTGATTTGTCCATTTGATTTTTTTACAAATGTTCCTACACATTTGAAAATAATCACAATCATTTCTGTATTCTATGGCAGTTATTAGAAATCAGTAAAAGTAAAAAAAAAAAAAAAAAAGCCTATAGTCATAGCATTTGGAGACTGAATTCCAGGCCAGCCTGGGCTTCATCATGAGTTCAAGGCAAGTTTGGGCTAGATAGAGAAATCTTGTCTCAAAACAAAATAATTAAATTAAATGATTATTTACCTAAATAAAATTTTATTCATTTAAAAAGATGCATATGAATTTAAAAGAACCCTAACCAACCACATCTTCAGCTAAATTTTGTTATGTTTTTATTAGGATAATCCTGAATGCATTGACTAAGGGAGTTTGTTATTTTGTAACCATTTGTTTCACATTTTAGAAGCTCACCTAAAACTTTATTATTGGGTTTATTTTTGTTATGTATTTCCAAGTTGTTTGCACTGAAAATAAAATTACATGTGTGTGTATGTGCATTTACATATATATGTACACACACACTTACATATACATATGGAAATCTGTGAATATATGCATTTGGATATATTTAAAAAAAATCTTAAGAACTATAATTCTATTACATCCCAATAGCAGAAAATGCAGCACTAATTAAATATTAGCAGTTCAAACAATAAAGACCTTAGTCCAAATAGCTCTTAAGGAAAGAACATGCGTGCAAGTTGCCTAAAGCCATGGGTGTGATGAATTATAGATAAATGAATACTTACTTTTTGAACTTTTGTATTTAACAACCTTCCAGGTATGGGGCGGGGTCAAGATGAGTAGAATGTGTCTCACCATCCCTTGGGGTAGAGGGGAGTGAAGCAGGAAGCTGTGAAGACAGGCAAACAAATTACAGCTGCATGATGTAATAGCTGTAATTATAGGGGTATGTGCAGGATCTCAGGGGATGGCTGCTAAATGGACAGCCAATTTTACTGAAAGGGGCCAAAGCAAAGAACGGAAACTCAAGCTGAATTTTTTGTTTCTGTTTTTATCTTTGTCATTAAAAAAAATTTTTCACGCGATGTATTCTGACCATACTCTTCCCCTCACCAAACTCCTCCCAGATCCTCTCCACAATGCTCTGGAAATTCACCATTATTGGGAGTCATATGGTATGAAATCTTCAATAAATGTAGCAAGGACTGGTACCTATTTGCCTCTTCTATGGTCCTTGGAAAGCAGACTAAAATGGGAGATGAAAAACTGGAATTGACAAATAAAAGGTCTGAACCTCAGTTTCTACAATTGTAAGAATTACTGCCAATTGTAACTACTCTACTTATTTCATCAAATGGATATAAATAGAAAATTAAGCAACACGTGGGAAAATATTTTGAAAACACAAAGCTACTCTATACACTAGTGAAGACCATGGCATTCCTATATGGAGTTACCTATAGCCAACATTAGTGACCACTGTACATTAAGACATCAGAAATATGTGGTTCCTCGGAATTCTGTAACACATTTCTTCTCAAGCTTCGCATTTTGTTTTCCTGTTCGCTCTTTGATTTCCTAACGTCTTTGACGGAAAAGCCTGGGCACGCTTTGTAACCCAGACATGCAAAAGAATGGAGAAGATGAAGAAGCCAGGGGAAAAGAGACAAATCAGAACGTGAACTCCTGCTTGTTCCTCCAAAACAACATTCCTTCTGACACAAAGTGCACAGAACACAAGAAAGGAATCAGAGAGGCTCTTTCTAACAAATATTCTAGTAGCCACCCCAGAACAGGTAAGGACACATTCTACTCACATGATCAACGGTAAAGTTCATCTTTCCCAATATTCCACTGAGGAAAGACTCATGTCTCTAAAGCTCAAAGCAGAGGAAAGCCCTGCCTGCCCGCACACTTCTCTTCCTGTGCTCCCAGCTTACCAAAGTGCACCTCACAAAGGCCCACTATTAGGGACTTGCTGTCCAGCTCTAAGGATTCTAGGGGTACCTCTCTCCACCCAAGCAATGGTCTCTCATCCTTAATCTCAGCTCAAACAACACATCTGCTAGCAGCTGTCAGAAATCTCTCCTTTTCTTGAATTCACCCTGCTTAGACTTTTGGACAAGACTCTAGGCAATCTGCCTCCATGTGAACGTCAAACCCACCGCTATTTGGCAACTTCTCAGCCTCTGAGCTCTTACCTAGCACTGAAAGGCTATCAGAGTGGTGTTAATAGCACTTGTTACTTAGAAAGATTAATATCAAGTGCAATGGTTTGAATAACTGTAGAAGCTTGAACTTTGGGATGGTGGTGTTGGGAGGCACTGGAACCTTCAAAAGATGATGTCTAGTGGGAGAGCCTTATGTTATTGGAATACACCTCCAAAAGAAACTGTAGTTCTGGGTTGGTGTTGCAGGTGTATAATCCAAGCCCACAAGAGGCCAAGCAGAGAGATCACACAAGTTTAATGACTATCTAGGCTACCTAGTGAGTTTGAGTTTGAGGCCTGAACTACACAGTTATACACTGTTTCAACAATGCTGTGTGTGTGTGTGTGTGTGTGTGTGTGTGTGTGTGTGTGTGTGTGTGTGTAGGGAGTTGTTATAAAGCCCTGACTAGTTCTTTCTTAGCTTCTTTCAGGATTTGATGTAAATGCTTTGCCCCACCACATGCCCCTTCTATGATGGGTTGCACTCACCAGAGGCCCAAAGGTATGGGGCTGCCTAGTCTTGTATGGAAACTTTCAAACCACTAGCCAAAGTGAATCTTTTCTCTTTATAAGTTAGTTATGTTAGGTATGCTATCATAAAGCTGACAAATACAAAAAGGGGGGGCGTGACAAGCACGGAGGCCATTACTGAATAACTAAATGTGGAAGAGCCTTTGCAAGTGGTTTGTGGGAATTTGGAACAGCGTGGAGGATCTGTTTAAAGAAGTTTGGCCCCTCCATGGAGCTAGTGAGCAGTTCTCAAGAGGGCTCAGATCAGAGTGCTGACGGAAATGCGGCCCTCAAAGTCCAGGTTGACTGGGTTTACGTGGAAATGAAGACTCTGTTGGGAGCTGGAGCTGCAGCCATGCTTACAGCACAATAGCAAACAATTTGGCTTCTTGACCAAATTGTTTGTGAAAGACAAACCTTAGGAGTGATGGACTAGCTTAACGAAAACAAGAAATTTCAAGAAAGTGAGCATTTGGTCTGTGAGAGGGATGTCACATTTACAGTAGGAGGAGCAGAAAGGAGGGAAGCGAAAAGGTTTGAAAACCTCCCAGATGCACACGTAAAGATTCGACTAACGAAGGAAGAAAGAGATCAGCACTGACGAAGAGAAACCAGAAGCTAGTGTGCTCGTTACTTTTTGTTGCTGTGATAAAACACCGTGACCAGAAATGACTTCCAGAAGAAAGCATTCGTTTTGGCTCACAGTTCCAGAGAGAAAGTCCACAGTGGGAGGGGAGGCATGGCAGCAGGTGGCCACAGCAGGAAACTGAGAGATCTCAGCTCTGTTCACACACAGGAAGCAGAGAGAGTGAACTGGATGTAGAGGGAGGCTATCACTTCTGAAAGCCAGCCCTCAGTGACACACTTCCTCCAGCAAGGCTGTATCTCCTAAAGGTTTCCAAACATCTCCAGACAGGGCCACCAACTGGGGACCACGCGTTCAAATAATTGAGCCTGTGGGGGACATGGCTCATTCAAACCACCATACAAGCAACACCACTGTCTTCGTCACTGTTCTCCTGCTGTGAAGAGACACCATGACCAAGGCAACTCTTACGAAAGAAAATATTCACGGCAGGGATCATGATGGCATGCATAGTGCTGGAGTTGAGAGCTACATCCTGATCCACAGATTAAGAGGGTGTGATACGGGGCCTAGCTTGAGCTTTTGAAACCTTAAAGCCCACCCCCAGTGACACACTTCCTCCCACAAGGCCACACCTCCTAATCCTTCTACTCCTTTCCAGTAGTACACTCCCTGGTGACTACGCACTAAAATATATGAGCCTATGGTGACCATTCTTATTCAAACCACCATAACCACATACTCATCAGAGGTTCAAAAGTGTAGCATTTGGGCTAGAGAGATGGCTCAGGGGTTAAAAGCCTGGCTGTTCTTCCAGATGACCTAGGTTGTATTCCCTGACTCCACATGGCAGCTCAAAACTGTCTATCATTCCAGTCTCGAGGGATCTGATGCCCTCTTGTGGTCCCTGAGGGCACTAAGCATGCGTAAGATAATAAGACATACGCACAGACAAAATACCTATACAGAAAATAAGCAATATTTTTAAGTGTAACATTATTGATCTGTTTCAAAGACTTTTATATACCTTTCTTGTCACTGTGACAAAATACCTATGGAAGCAACTTAAGGAAAGGAACTTATTTTGGCTCACAGTTTTAGAGGATATAAATCCATCACAGAGGGGAAGCAAGATGTCTCCATCCACAGCAGCAGAAGCTTGCAACACAGTTTAGCAGGTTAGAAAGCTCAGGCTTGAAGCAGGGCTGCACTAAAACTCTCAAAGACATGCTTCCTCACCAGGGCAGCACAATAGAGCCATCCCTGTCAGCTCAGGTGTGAGTGAGCCAGCCCTGAAATTGTGAGCATGAGAGACCTGTCCTCGTTACCCATCTGTCTTGTGGCAGCCTGGGCAGAGAAGAGCTGCCCTCTTCCCTAATGTCCATCAATGTCTGGGGCAGTTAGGAGTGCTGACCCTGTGGTCATACCAGCAGGAAAGCTGTCCCTGACCTCCACCAGCTGCAACACTCGGAAGAGCAGGCCCTGCACCTCGCCAAGGAAGCACAATAGAGCCAACCCTGTTAGTGCAGATGTGGGTGAATCAGCCCTGAAGTTGTAAGCATGGGAGAATTGTCCTCATTTCACATCTACAGCTGCCCAGACCCAGACCCAAAGGTTTGATTTGGCCCACCCCATCATCCAACCAATCTATGATCTGCTGGAGCATGTGAAGGGACCTGACCTGCAGACCCAAAGCTACAGGATCTCCACAAAACAGGGCAACAACAGGATATCCAGGAGGAGCCCTAGCATGGGCCCAGCATCAATAGGGTAGTAGAAACCACCAGACCAGTGACTCTTTGCAATGAAAACTTGCAAGTTAAGATGGACAAAGGAGTTCACGGCGTGACTCACTGTGTCACACTGCAGCTTCCAGGACTAGATTTTTAAGTTTTTTCCTTTTTTTTTTCTTTTAAATTTTGTTTTATTTGGGGGGTGTACAGGGGCAGAGGGTAGATGCAAAGGGACAGGGAAATGAATGGGATCAAGATATATGATGTAAAAGACACAGAGTAAATAAATTAAAAAAAATAAAACAAACAAACAAAAACACCACAGACATGCTTCCTGTGGTGACCCATCTCCACCGGCCATTCATTATTTCTACCCAAAACAGTGCCATGATCTGGGAAGCAAATGTGCACACACATGAGCCTGTGGAAGACATTTCACATTCCAATCACTGCTGTCTGGAACAGAACCATTTCACCAAAGAGCACATGAGTACCCTGTTCACTTTGGGCTGCTTCAGGATTCCGTTTTCAGTGCTCAGGCTGTGATCGTCACAGTTCAAGCAGACCCACATACTCTTCCTGCTGATAGTAGACTCTGGCATTGCCTACATGGTACTCTGCTTTTGTGTGTTTGCAAAACACAAGAGTTATGAGATCATGGTCACTTTTATAATAAGAGTTGTATGAACACCAGCCATAAATTCAAAAGTTCAAACAGTACTCGGCTTTATTATATTTCATGAACCCAGAACCTAAAGAAATTAATACAGTAGGAAATAGCTAACATATCAAATTTTCAGTCATATTATCAATTGCTAAGTTTGCCAAACTGCCTCTTTTTTTTTTTCCTTTTCCAAAAAGGAAGTTTAGGAGAGCCAGCCATGTGATGCAGGGTTAAAGCAACTCTGCAAATTCTTCCCATAGCTGGATGAAGCTGAAACTACAAGGAGAGGCTGGAAAGACAGGGGTGGCAGCATCATCCAGTATCCTGAAGGTAGAAACTGAAGGCAGGGTGGAAAATACATCCAAGAAAATATCTATGCTGGCTCCAACTGGGAGCAATATCCCTCCACAGATTGACCCACACATCAGGCACATAGCTTAAGATTTAATGTTTTGGCTGTTGGGTTTCCCCATTTCCTGATCCATTTATTTAATTTCCTTGTTCCTCCTTTTTGTAATGGGCTAAACACCCTGTGCATGTTTCCTATTGTATCCTGGAAATACACTACTTGAATTTCGACTACTCTGTGGGCTCAAAGCTGAATTTTTCTAATCTCAGAGACTTTGGACTTGGACTTGTGAGTAAATCTTGAACAATTAATGTCACCAACTGGTTGAGATTAATTTTGCTCTACTTAGATAGAAATCATGAAAGTACAGAATAGAGTCCTGTTAGCATTAACAGTTCTGAACTTTGTGTGCTAATGCTCAGTGCTTTCTAGTACATCTCCAAGATCTGTGTGCCGGAGGCACTTGGGTTTTGTGACGCTACATCTCTGTACTTGTGGTGCTGGATGCATCAGGGCTTAATGCTGCAGCTCCACCCCCAGCGCTCTGAGCTCAGCTTCCAGCTGCACTCAGCAGCCAGAACTAGTAATTATTAGTGGGTCTCCAGGAGTATTCCAGGGACAAGGGCCTGCAGCTCTTCCCCAGTCTTGGCACTCAGCTCTTCAGTAAGCACTCAGGAACTGGTCACACATCCTCCAGCTTACCACTGATGGACCATGGTGTTGTCTGCTTTTTATGCAAACTGTTCCGCCTACTCTCCTTGTGCTCAGAGACCATCATTAGACAATAAATCCAGAGGTGAGTGGGGGCCAGTCACATGAGTTAATGAGATGGCTCAGCAGGTAAAGGCACTTGCCACTAAGCTTGATGGCCAGAGTTCAAGCCCCAGAACAACATAGAAAGTGGAGAAAGAGAACCGATCCCAACAAGTTGTCCTTAGGCCTCCACGTGTGCACTGTGGCGTGTACGACCCCCTCCGCCCTCCCACCCCTCCCCCCACACACTAAAGAAATGTCAAAAAAAATTTTGAATTAAAAAAAAAACAGAAAGCAAAGCACTGAGATGGAATTTTATTGAGGTCTGTACTCAGGAAGTAATTGCAAAAATTAATCAATGGCATCGCATTAGATTAAAAACTTCTACACAATAAAGAAGACCATTATCAGAAGGTGATTAATAAAGTCCTTAACAAACCTCAAGTATTAAGCACCAAGAAAAAGGAAGAAAAAGAAAATAAAAAGAAAACGAAAGAAAAGAAAGAAAAGATCCAATAAAAATGAATTAGAGACTTCTCAGAGGAGGACACACAAGTGACCAATAAATATTTGAGGGGGAAGGTCAGCGTTCTTGGCATCTGGAAAATGCAAATTAAAACTACACTGAGATTCCTTCCCACTCCAGTCAGAATGGCTACCTTCAAGAAAACAACCAACGGGGCTGGAGAGATGGCTCAGAGGTTAAGAGCACGGGCTGCTCTTCCAGGACCCGGGTTCAATTCCCACCACCCACAGGGCAGCTCACAACTGTCTAAAAATAACTCCCATTCCAGGGCATCTGACGTCCTCAAACAGACATACATGCAGGCAAGACACCAATGCACATAAAATAAAAATAAATAAATTTTTTTAAAAAGGAAAAGAAACAACAAATGCTGAGAAGGATGTGATAAGGGGCTCTTTTACACTGCTGGTGGGAATGTAAATGGTACAGCACCTATGGGATGTATATGGTACAGCCCCCATGGGATGTAAATGGTACAGCCCCTATAGAATGTAAACGGTACAGTCCCTATAAAATGTAAATGGTACAGCCCCCATGGGATGTAAATGATACCGCTCCTATGGAAATCAGTCCTCAAAAAATTAAAAATACAGCATACAGTCCAGCTACATACCGATTTGGGGATATGTACCCAGAAGGAATCTAAGTCACCACACACAGAGATACTCTCACATCCTTGTTTGTCCCTTTACCAAACACAGTAGCCGAGATACTAAACCAAACTGGCTGTCCATTAACAGATGAATAAAGGAAGTGTGGTACAGATACACAATTAAGCTTTTATCATTTTGGTGGTGGTGGTGGTGTGTGTGTGTGTGCGCGTGCGTGCGTGCGTGCGTGTGTGTGTGTGTGTGTGTGTGTGTGTGTACAAGTACAAGATGTAGAGGCCAGAGAAACCAAGATGAGAGGCCTCGGTGTCCTTACCCATCAGGCACCATCCAATTTATTTTTTGGGACATGGTCTCTAACTGGGACCTGGAGCTCACTGACTAGAGTATGCTGGTTGGCCAGTGAGCTCTGGGGATCTGATTGCTCTCCCTTCAGCAGCACTGGGATGACAGACACCCACACCTAGCTTCTTAGGTGAGTGATGGGGTTTGAGCTAGGTCCACATGTTTATACAACAAACACTTTAGTGGCTGAGCTATCTCCACAGCCCTTCACAACAAAGTTTTGCTTAGCCATTAACAACGAAATTACGTCATTTTCAGGAAAATGGATGGAACTGGAGATCATCATGTTAAGCAAAGTAAGCTGGACTCAGAAAGACAAGTATAAGAAATATATACATATATATTATGAATACATATTTTCACATATAGAAAAGATATGAAAATAAAAGTGAAGCTGTGGTGAGGGGAAGGAGTGGAAGGAGGGGACAGGGGAAAACACAAAGTAATGAGGGATTTAAAAAGACAAAAGATTGCCGGGCGGTGGTGGTGCACGCCTTTAATCCCAGCACTCGGGAGGCAGAGCCAGGCGGATCTCTGTGAGTTCGAGGCCAGCCTGGGCTACCAAGTGAGTTCCAGGAAAGGCGCAAAGCTACACAGAGAAACCCTGTCTCGAAAAACCAAAAAAAAAAGACAAAAGACAATGTTTTCTCACATCTTACATAACATGAAGGGGGGACTATTTGAGAGCAGGAAATGGATCTGTGAGAAGAAGGGAGGGGGCTTGTAAAGGTCATAGTAAGTAAACATGAGCAAAGTCCAGGGATACGTATGCATGACAATATCCTCCCCATGCTGACTAAAACAAACAATTAAAAAAAAAAAACACCATGTAAACAAATTCACCGTCACAACATTATGGTCACACTCATGGTCTACATCGTCTGTGTCAGTTTTACCACAACGTGGCGAATATGCAGCCTAGACATTGATTGTGACTCCCAGTTTCAGAGGCTTTGGACCTTAGTTGGCTGTTTCTATTAATACGAGCCTGAGCATGATTGCAGGAGATCACACAGTAGGGTGACAGCTCATCGCACGGTGGACAAGAAGCAGATAGGATGTCTTTGCTGGCATGGTCCCTTCTCCCCCACTTTCATTTTAATGGCCCCCCAGCCTATTGTGAGGGTGTTGCCCACACTCAGAGAGGGTCCGCCCTTTAGTTAATCATCTCTGGGAACACCCTTGAAGGCAAACCCAGAAGTATACCTAACTAATGTAGGATATATTAGTTTGCTGTCTGTTGCTGACCCAAAGCAATTTGGGGGAGGAAACTTAAAGAAGGTTTAAAATTTTTATTATAAATTGGGAATTTGGGGGCAGGTGGAATTACCACCTTGGCCTAGAAGCAATTCTGACTCGATTTTCTTGACCATTTTGACAGCAGGTGGTGCTAGAATCCAGGTTCTCCCCCAAAGACATATTGGGCTTGAACCTGCTGCTCTGACACCTCTCCAAATACATATTCTGTACATAAGTAAATACATCTGCAAATGACCACTATCACTATTTTAAATTAGAACTATTTTGTTTGATTATATTGAGATATTTCCAGTGAGCTGGCCTAATTGGAGAAAATGTAACTTTATATGGAGCCCACATGGCCCTGGTCATTCACTAGTTAAGTGACATCTATACCATCATCAGTCCGTAAATCCCCTAGCCCCAGTGTCTAAACATAAGAAAGATCCTGCAACCTTCACAGAACCTGTAGAGCCAGATGCTGCATTACGAGAAAAGGACACCGGAAACGTTGGGTTTTGGTAAAGAAAATATCCAATATTCGGGCTAATATAGAGTATATCCCAGGAGAAAGCCAAGGATAAAGATAAGACCTTGTAGCCCGGTGACCTGAGTTCATAATCCTGGCTGTGACTGCCATCAGTCTTGCAGTACGGTATCAGGCCCCTTAGCGCCACAATGAGGATTTCAGTAGTTTAAGAATGAAAGGGCTTGTCTTCTGTCAAACACCTAGAGAGCAAGGCACTCCACCTTCACTACGGCAGTCCCTCTTCCTGCGCAGTTTCCTACCTCTGACTCTACAGCGAGGCCCTGGGAAGGGTGTCATCCTGAAGCACGGCTTTCACGAGTGTGCACGTAGGCGTCTGCTATCCCAGGTACACGGCGTCCTCTGGATTTGAGTCATCAAGTACAGATCAAATTAAGGGGAAAGGCCCTGAAAGAAAGCAAAGACATCAGAAATTTCCCTCTGACAGGCACAAACCAAGACAATAGGAGATACACGAGCACTGGCCATATATTCAGGGGCGTTCAGACAGTACAATGCCTTGTTGTACTTTATGAGCCCATGGCACTCAGAAAAGCTAACGCAGTAGAACACTAGCTGACATGTCGGGTTTGTCAGTCATATGGTCAGTCCTTGACAGTTGGCCAAACAGCCCTTGGCAATGGCCCTGACTTCCCACAACAAAAAGAGGGAAAGTTAGAATGGTCTCTTTCCATTTGACTTTTACAAGCCCCAGATGATCTTAATGAAAGATAAATAAAAGTGAAACCAGAGAAAATAGCCCGCTAAGACAGCCGGGTTACTAACTGTGCTCTAGCACTGAGATACCTCACCAGCAAGGAACAGAATGTTCCAAGCACACTGCAGAAGTTGAGTGACTTTGGCCATGGTGCTGTACATTAGTTTTCTGACATTCCACCAGCTGGGTGGCTTGAAACAAGAGAATGGTTCTCTTTCACAGTTCTGGAAGCTACAAACCCAACATCAAGATTCCAGTAAGGTTGGTTCATTCTCCAGGAAGAATCTGGTCCATGCTAGTCTCCCAGTTCCTGCTAGCTGCCCCTTGCATTCCTGGGCTTATCGATGCATCATGCCAATCTCTATCCATTTTCTCATGATCATCTTTTCCCTGTGTGCCTCTGTGTCTTCAAATAGTATTCTCCTTACTCTCTCATTACCCAGGGCCAAATTTCCTTCTTATAAGAACAACCATCAGATTGGATTTGAGTCCAACCTAATGACCTCATTTTAACTTGATTATACTTGCAACGATTATGTTTCCATCCCTTGATTCACAAGTAGCAAGAGTTGAGATTTCAACTCATCAATTTAACTGTTGGACAATGGTAAATATGTTAATAGCTGAAAAGAATTAAGAGTGCATCAAGTTCTTCCCATTGTGAAACATCTTCATTTCCAAGACAAGGAAGGTAAGCTTTCGTACTGGATCTTAATTAGGGTTTTCTCTTCTAGTAGTATTTAACTCAACTTTTTTTCCCTATTTATTTCTTTTTCTTTTTTTTTTTCTTGTTTTTCAAGACAGAGTTTCTTTGTGTAGTCCTGGCTGTTCTGGAACTTGCTCAGAGATTCTCCTGCCTCTGCCTCCTGAGTGCTGAGATTAAAGGCGTGTACCACCACTGCCTGGAGATTTACTTGATTTTTCTTTTACATGTAAGAGTGTTTTGTCTGCCAGTATGTCTCTGCAATCCATGTGTGTTTGGTGCCCTTGGAGGTCAGAAAAAATCTTCAGATGCCCTGGAGTTACTGGTGTTTGTGAGTCACCATGTAGGGCTGGGAATCCAACGTGAGTCTTACAGAAGAAGAAGAATCAGTGTTATTGACTACTGGGCTGTCTATCCAACTCTTTATTCGATTTTTATTTTGGTGTTTTTCTATGTTTTAGAGGAGACTGTATTTGCTTTGTTTTTTATTAACTCTTTATGTGTGCAAGCGGCTTGAAAGAAGGTAAGTTATGAAGGTTCTTTAATTGGCCACTGTTGTCAATGAAGCTGGAGAAAGAAGGAATAGAAACTATCCAGAAGTCATTAAACTACTGCCAGAGACATGCTGTGTATAAGAAGCTTAAATAGATTGAAGGTAGAGAGTAGGAAATAGGTTTCTTCTTTAAAGAAAAAGGGGGGGAGATAATATTTTAATTATGTTCTGTTGTATTTACCATACCAAAAACAAAATTCGGTGTGTCCCATTAGCCATGCCAATTGGAGGACTTCTACCACAGAAGTCTTCTATGACTGGTGGGACACTCTATGGGCAGTCACAGGCTGCCTGTGCTCCATGAGCACACTGAAGGTAACCTGGATGTGACTGAGCACCATAACTTGAACTGTTCTTGATGAAAACAAAGTAAGTATAAATTCAAAGACACACATGCCTATGGATACTATACTAGACAATGTAATACTAGGGACTGCATTGAGAGAAAAAAGTTTGGTTAAAAAAAATCAAGAGATTTGTCTGAAAATCACATTCCCCCCCTCCACATGCACACTTAATGATGCAATAAATAAACGATAAATAACATATATATGCTGTGGGATGGTGTGTATGTTAAATTGCTCTGATTGGTCAATAAATAAAACACTGATTGGCCAGTGGCCAGGCAGGAAGTGTAGGCGGGACTAACAGAGAGGAGAATTGGAACAGGAAGGCAGAGAGAGACACTGCCAGCCGCCACCATGACAAGAAGCATGTGAAGACGCTGGTAAGCCACGAGCCACGTGGCAAGGTATAGATTTATAGAAATGGATTAATTTAAGATATAAGAACAGTTAGCAAGAAGCCTGCCACAGCCATACAGTTTGTAACCAATATAAGTCTCTGTGTTTACTTGGTTGGGTCTGAGCGACTGTGAGACTGGCGGGTGACAGAGATTTGTCCTGACTGTGTGGGCAAGTCAGGAAAACTCAAGCTACACACACATACACACACACACACACACACACACACACACACACACACACACACACGTGTGTGTGTGTGTGTGTGTGTGTGTGTGTGTGTGTGTGTGTGTGTGTATGTGTGTGTATATTTTAACATTCTAGGTATTGGACACTGGGGTTTTTTCATTTGTTTTGTTTTTATTTTGTTTTGTTTCCATACTAATTTCCTGGTGTCTCATTTGAATGTGGGACATTTGGGATGGCTCAGGCTCATGGGACATTGGTTTTACTTCAAAGGCTCCAGGGGCCTTTTCTACGCAAGAATAAAAAAAGTGGGGTTCAGCTGTTTCAAGAAAACTTGAAATCAGATTCCCAAGCCTTGTTGCATCTGAAAAGCAAGAAGAAGGTTCACTTTAGGACTGTTACCTTCAAAGTCACAAACAGAAGAAAAAATACCCTTAGCAGTGGCTATGGCCAGGAAGACAAATGGCTCCCTGCTTTCCCTGTGTTAGTACAAGACAATCAAAAAGAAAAACTTGCCGGGTGGTGGTGGCGCACGCCTTTAATCCCAGCACTCGGGAGGCAGAGCCAGGTGGATCTCTGTGAGTTCGAGGCCAGCCTGGGCTACCAAGCGAGTCCCAGGAAAGGCGCAAAGCTACACAGAGAAACCCTGTCTCGAAAAACCAAAAAAAAAAAAAAAAAGAAAGAAAAACTTGCTTAAAGCGAGACTGAAATTCATTTTCCCATTTTCTGCTTGTTTGTTTACAACATGGGCCAACAACTGAATCCGAAAGGTGATTTCTGCCGGTGTAGAATGTGGTTTTTTTGTTTCTTGCCTGTGACTGCTTCTCACTACACTGTCAGAGTTATGTTGCCCACAGGGACTAAAACATTTACAAGATGGAATTTAACGGAGAAAGGTTGCTACCCCTGTATATTGCCAGATACTAAAGAATGCTGTAAGACACTAACACCCAACACAAAACTTGTAGCTAGAAATATGTAATAAATCTCTCAGCATCACTATTTATTTGACAGGCCTATGAGCTCACTGAGTTAAAAAAACTGACATTACTACCTGTTGGTAAAAACCAAATCTAGTCTAAAGAAGAAACAGTCTAGTAATCCAAAGAATGGGATTCTAAAACTCAGTGCTGTTATTGGAGGTTAGAATCTTGGAAATGATAGCAAAAAGTACTGAATCACTTAACCGTTATTTTATGGCTTAAAGTAAAGAATAAAAATCTTATTATTTTCTAGGATGTGTGTGTGTGTGTGTGTGTGTGTGTGTGTGTGTTGGACTGAAATTTATCATTCTTCTCATTTTTCCCTCTCCTTTTCCTAGGGCAGCAAACTGGGGTGGGGTGAACACAAGTATGGCTGGATACCTGAACTTCCTCAGAGTTCTCCAGATTTTCTAGATACGAGCACTTTGGTCCCAGGGAGCAGATTTTTAGGATCCTGTATCCATGTTCTTTCCCGTCTTTCCATTCTCTTGCTTTAGCCTGTGGGAACACAGTCGCACCTCACATGGGGCCTCTTGGCCAGTGTCTGTGGATCAATGCCTCAGTTGAACTGTCTGCCTGGCTTTCCATCAGATCATCATTGATTCTAGGCTCTGCAGCAAAAGTGCCAGGCTTGATCTATCCCTGTCTGTCTGACCTCATCATTTCCCTAAGGGCACAAATGTCCATTCTCTGCTCTAAGCCAGGGACATCTACGTAATATGTTGGCTATTTCCTTTTTATTGGATCTGTCTTTCCATTACTGTTTCTAGGTTATCTCATCTCAGAACATATCAGAACCTGAAGGGTCTGCCGATCCTTTCTCTGCTGTGAAAAGAGATAAATCAGTGTATACACAGCACTTCAAGTACACCTGACTATAGCAAGTATTTTAATAATATCTATTATGTTGGATGTTAGCTTAGTAAGATATGAGCCAAGATATATTAATAGTTCCTTAACACCTACATTTGCTCACAGAGTTCATGAAATGAAACATTTACAAGAACAGGATTCAGTTTTAGGTTGCTGGAACATTACCTAACATCTCTTTTGAATAGCCTTCAATTTCTGTTTTCACATTGAGTACAAAAACCTTCCAAATGTGCTTTTTAAGTAGGACGAGAAGGTAAGAATATCTGTGGTACTCCTCGCTCTATTTTTAAGACAAACTCACTCATGTCAAACTGGGGATGACCCTGCAACCTAAACAGGCTTTGTCTAAGAAGCATTTGATCACCCTAACACAGTGGTTCTCAACCTCCCTAATGCTGCGACCCTTTAATACAGTTTCACGTGTGGCGGTGCCCTCCAACCATAAAATTTAATTGCTCCTTCATAACTGTAGTTTGGCTACTTTTATGAACCATAATATAAATATCTGTGTTTTCCGATGATCTTAGGTGACCCCTGCAAAAGGGTCGGTCTGTTCCTCCAAAGGGTCGCACCCCACAGGTTGAGAACCTCTGCCTTAACAGTGTGTTTTGAATGTGCAACGTCCACACAGGCTTATGTATCAGGAGCTCAGTCGCCAGTTGAGAAGTACCTAAATACTTAGCTAACCAATGGCGTACTCTTTCAATACATGTTAGATAGTGTTGCTGGGAGGTGTTGGGGAGTAGGAGGTGGGGTCCTGTAAGAGGAATCTATGCTTTGCCTCTTCTTCCTGTCTGCCATGGGGTGTATTGCTTCCTACCATGATGTCCAGCCTTTCCCTGGGCATCCCACTGAAGCAAGCCAGTCACGGGCCAAGCTTCCGAGACTGGGAGCTAAAACAAGTAATCCTCCCTCGAGAGGATTTTTTTTTTTTTCTGTCACAAGGCTAAACAGTCTGACAATGCCCAAAACTGATCCTGAGGAAGTGGGATCCTTGCTGTGATTGCTCCTAGCAATATGGCTCAGAAGTCTTTGGAACGGGTTTATTGGAGAAATTTGGGTAAATTTGGAGACACAGCTAGAGAAACTCTAGAATGCTGCAGGCGTAACTAGCTTAGCCTTAGCCAGTGATGGTGGAACTCAGAAGACAGATGCTCACAGGCACAAAGACAGGCCGAATGTCCTCGTGAGGATCCAGGTATGAATAAGAACTGTACTAGGAATTTGACAAAAGGCCATTTGCTTTTCCTCTGGCAAAGAGTTTGTGTATATTTTGTCCAGAGAATGAAGGTTTTGGGGGTTGTTGGGGCCAAGGAAGACACAGTTTCTAATAAGAGGAGAGCCCCTAAAAGTGGTTCTCAACCTGCCTAAGGCTGTGACCCCTTAATATAGTTCCTCATGTTGAGGTAACCCCCAACCATAAAGTGATTTCTGTTGCTACCCTACAACTGTAATTTTTCTACTGTTATGAACTGGAATGCAGTTCCAGCTGATATGCAGATGGTCTTAGACAATCCCTGTGAAAGGGTCGTTCAACCCCCAAAGGAGTCACAATCCAGGTTGAGAACCACTGACTTAAAAAGAAGCCAAATATTTTCAACTAAAACAACAGGTGAGATGCCTTGAGCACGTACTGGGACCTGACTCAACCTCGCCGGTCCAGGGCTCAGTTTATACAGCGCTTTCAACTCATTTCTAAGACTTTATTTTGAGAAGACAGAGCCAAGTCTGCTTTTGTTACAGGGCCACCTAGGGAATTATTTCCCCATCTGGCCATCCAGGCACTCAGAGGGGCCACAGGAGCTAGCTTGTCCATGTGATACTGGGTTTGCATGCATGTAAGAATGTAAGGACTGTGGGCTCATGAGGGTTTCTGTCTCAATTTCAAAAAAAGGCTGAGGGATGAGGAAATGTGTCGCAGGGTTAAGATCACTACAGGAAGGCCCTGAGGGCAATGCATGGAGTTGTGAGGATGAAACTTAATATACAGACCCCCTAAGATGCTGGAGATGCCCCAAATATTGAATGCTTACCGAGGAAAGTTACAGGCAGTAAACAAAGCCAGTCCAACCGATACATCATGTGGTCTGCAACTAACAAGGCCATAAGTGCAGTGCTGTCCAGGACCAGTGGAGCTTACATCATGGCATTATTCACTCTCACTCCTGGACATGGAGCTATACATTTGATGTTTGCCCTCTAGGTTTCCATCTTGTTGGGCTGATCCTTCCTTGGCATTCTCCTATTCCCTTTTTTTTTTTTTTTTTTTTTTTTTTTTGGAACAGACATATTTATCATGGGCCATTGTATGTGTACATTGGACGTAACCTCATTTTTAAATTATGCAGAGATTTGAGTTAAGTGTGCCTTTAGTTGCTGAGGAGATGTTTAAAATAAATTGAGATATGTTGAAACTGTTAAGACCACTAGAGACTCTTGGAGGTGCATTTAATTAATTTTGTATTATGAAACACATTTGAGCCTTTTGAGGCTCAGGGGTGGGATATCATAGTTTGAATGTGAAGTTTTCCCCACGGGGCCTCTCTATTGGTGGTATTGTTGCCAGTTTCGGAAGTAATTGGGTCCTAAGGGCTCTGAGGCTCTGATCTATGAGTTAGTTCCCTGATGAATTCAGTGGCATTTGGGGAGGGGTAGAAAGCAGGAGATGTGGCTAGAAGGAGAGAATAGGTCACCATAGCATGCGCTGAAAAGGTGTATATGATCATCCCCTCTGCTTCCTGTCTGCTACAAGGTGAGCAGCTTTGCTCCACATCACGATATTCAGCCCTCTGTTAAGCCCACAGCAATGGAACCAGCTGTCCATGGACTGAAACCATTAGGAAAAAAAGTAAATATTTTCTCCTTTTTTTTAGTTTAGTTTAGTTAACTTTTCTCAGGTATTTGTCACAGCAATGAAAACCTGATTTATCCAAGTAATTGTTGTCTTTTTTGCATGCAGTAAGAATTTCCTCCCAAATACTACAGAGAACTGCTTGGAGAGATAGATAGTATATTTGCCCAGCATAGCCACCCTTCTCTATGACAAATGGGGTCCACTCTTACATAGTGCTAAATTAGCCATGATTAAGATGTGCTGAAGGCTCTCTGCTCACTCCCTAAGCATGAAGTTTTACATTTCTGATTTTGTGCCAACTGAGCTCTCCAAACAGCCAGCCCTAGGAGACTGAGCTCCAGCAAGGAGTGAGCTAGAAATCAGGAAGGAAGACGTCAGTTTGCTGGCAATAGCCAGACTGGAAATAGACCCGACTCAAATATCACCTGGGAAAAACACAAATTATTCTGTTCTTAACATTAACCTATTATGAGTCTCTGTTCCTGAAATAGCAATGTAGGGTGGGGGTGGGGTTAACAAATGATGGGATTATGAGTACCAGAACAATAGCTTGGTGGTGCTGGGTAACTTCGGGTGCTGGGCATGATTCAGGCATGAGATAATCCGTGATCTTTAGACACGGGTCTCTTTTAGAATCCTGGAGCTGGCAAAGGGCCTGCACTTGCCTGTGGTAGTACATCTCATCTTGTTCAACATAAAACCCAGGAGATTCTTACAGTATGCACATAATTTACTGTTGTCTTTTTACCAGAATATGTGTTTATATCTCCTTCAATAAACACTGATCTCTGTTAGAGTAAAGACTATATCATTTCACATTCAGCAGTCAATCAATCAATCACATTTATGATGTTTTGTTTTATTTTTTTTTAAAAAAAAAAAAACGCTTCACACAATGCTCAGATTAAATAGTTGAGCTGCTATTGGGAATTTAGGGGGTCCTCCAGGGGAGAAAAAAGTAATATCTTTCCATTCTCTAGTTCATTTGGGTTCATACACAAATGGGCCAGGAATGATAGTCCCATACTGACCTGAAAACTACAACTGTCTGCCTAGGAGGCCCTGAAATAATAGTTAAGACTAATGAAACCTCTGCCAGCACCACCAGGTGGCACAAAATTCAGTCAAGCTTGGATGGAGGATTCACACAAATGTTTGCTGCAGTTCATTGTACCATCTTCTTCTGGAAAGGAGCAAACAGCAAATCCAAATGTAGCAGGTTCCCCCGTGGACCCTATGACCTCCCTGGCCTAAGAGTCTTGATCTTCTCTACAGCAATAAGTGTGTATTCCTTCCCTCATAGTGTGCCTCCAACCCAACCAGAAAGTGGTTGATTGCCCCAAAGTGGTCATGCCACTATTGGACCAGTGGGTTTTATTTCGTCTAACAGAACCCAGCATGCAGAGTTCACCACTGAGTAAGGACTATCAATGAGCTCTCTCTCCCGGCAGCCTGAACAGGAGAGGCAGCTTCCAGCTTAGTTCCGGCTTGATTTCTCCATGTCCTGCAATCAAGACGTATGAATCTCTTCAGGAATACAATCTTACCATGTACTTCTAGTGGGCCATCAGGAACAATGTCCATAGGCCATACATTATTTTCGGGAGCCGCTGGGACCTCTCTGGCCCACAACTCTGACGGAGGTGTGCTTCACATGACGCTGTGATTTTCATTAAAAAACTAAACACCACCTATGAGTTGTGGGAGCAGTATTTTACCCACATAGGGTGCCTGCATTCTTTGCTCCTTTTTAACTTCACATTTTTAGTTAGCTTATAAAGCAATGGGTTTCTTTGTGATTTTTTTTTCATAACCCCTCACTTTGATTAACCCTCCACCACTCCCACCTTTTCCCCATCCTCCCACTCTCTTCCCCATTTACACCTTTTCATGCCTGGTATCTCCTCCCCACCACTTTCCTATCCCACGGGTTGGTTCCCCGTAATCTAGCAAATAACCTCCTACTCGTAATCACCCCTCCCCATACTCTCTACATAAAACTCAGTGGTTAGAAAAAAAAAATCCATAAAAGTAGGAGGCAAGGGACTCAGCAACAGTGTCAACTATGCTAGCCCTTCACAGTGTCTTCCCGTAGTGGGTAGTTGTTCCAGCTTTGACATGGAAGTACTGCCCCTAGTGAGGCTTCCAATAACTTCCACGTGTACCTACGACCTGCCCCTGGGGCCGGGCCAAGATGGGAGCCCTTAGGACTCAAGATCCGGATGTGCCAGGTCTCTTGGTTCCTGATGATCCTGGATGCTGGATGGTAGACCAAGCAGAGTTCTCCAGAGAACACAGCTGGACTGCACTGCACCTCTCCCGGATCCTGTAACCAACCCCTTTACTACCTGTCAGTCACCCCAAAATAAACCTCCTTTTGAACTACATGGAGTTGCCTTAATAAATCCCCAATATCTTCCTCACACGGAAGATAGGAATGATCCATCAAGGCTCATCATCTGGAGGCTGGAAGCATAGTGTGGATGGCACTCGGAGACCAGAATCGCAGCACCCTTCATTTACCAGAAGACCAAGACAACTGTGAGTCCTTCCCATTCTCTGCCCCTTGTGCTCTGTTTCAGGTTTTTATTCTGTCTAACTGTGCTTTGCATGACCCTTGATCTCAGCTTCTCATTTGAAAGCTGTTTAGAGTCAGTGTCCCCTAGTGCCCTTCACATAGCTAGTCACCGTGCTCTGGTCTTCCATCTAGGTCTGTGGTTCTTGACTTAGTCCCTGGTCACCATAGAAAGATGAAGAAGAGAGTTTAAAGCTTTCAAAACACACCCAACCCTTACAGACTGCCATGTTTCTCAGAAATAGCTTTCTGGTTGTTAAATAGGTAAATAGGAGCCGGGCGGTGGTGGCGCACGCCTTTAATCCCAGCACTCGGGAGGCAGAGCCAGGCGGATCTCTGTGAGTTCGAGGCCAGCCTGGGCTACCAAGTGAGTCCCAGGAAAGGCGCAAAGCTACACAGAGAAACCCTGTCTCGAAAAACCAAAAAAAAAAAAAAAAAAATAGGTAAATAGGAAACTGGGTATGGTTTGGTGATAGGACATTTATTTGCCTAGCATGAGTGGGACCCTGGGTTTGATCCACAACACTGCAAAAACAGAACGTGTAAGTGTTCTTTCTTATAGGAGGAGGAAGGAGAGAGTGAACGGAATAAAAGAGAAGAAAGTGTGAGGCGTGCTGGCGTGAAACCAACATGTCTCAAGGGCAAATGAAGTCTTTGACTATCCCCAACAATAGTGGCTCCTAACTGACTTGTAATTTCTACCACCTTATTACCTGTTTGCCCTTCAGCCTCAGTTAAACAGCCTCCACTCCTGCATCTACATGAAAAGAAATTACATGGCCTAGATTCATTTCTCTTTTCAGTGGGTGTGAATTAACATGACTTTTATTGCAGGATCTTTATAGCAGACCGTGAAACAACTTGCAATGTTTCAGATAAAAAGAACACCTCTTTTTAGAAAAGAGTTATTTACGGTATACGTGTACGTGTACGTGTGCGTGTGCGTGTGCGTGTGCGTGTGCGTGTGCGTGTGCGTGTGCGTGTGCGTGTGTGTGTGTACTATATGCTTATGTGTACAGGTACCTGTTAGTGCACATGTGGAGGCCAGAAGTTGATGACATTAAGAGTCTTCACTTTATTTATTTGTTCATTTGTTATTTTTTTAATTTTAAAAAAGAAATTCATATAGTAAATGTACACATATTTTTAAATAAACTTCAAAAGTATTATGAGAGCAAACTGAAATAGTTACAAGAGAACACAGGTGTGGCTCTGGGAGATGATGTATGTGAGAGGTTTATAGGCGACTTGGCTATATTTCTGTAAAACATATTTGGAGACAAGAAGCCACCCTTCATCTGCTTAAGTTTATTTTCTCTCCATGCAAATAAATGGCCCTGGTCTAGATCACGCTGAATTAGTTCTCATGGGAAAGACAGACAGAGACCAGTAAAAGGTTACAGCAAGTCTCACACCTGCCTTTGGCCTTCCTGCCTTTAGAGTGTGGTACATGATAGAAAATGGAAGGGAGGAAGTTTACCTTGGCATCTGGAGTCACTCGTGTGCTGACTGGTTCTGCTGTGATCAGATCTCACAAACTTCTGGTGAATGGGGCCATTACTCATGTTTGAAAAGAGGCCTTTCTGTTCGGCTTCTGTGACTGACACTTGCATAAAGCAGAGGGGAAAGAGGCATTAAATAGCATGAAAATAAAATACAGCCCCATCCAGACAAGCACACTTCATCCTACAGAGCATGATAGTAGTCCTAGATTCAGAGAAAGGCTCTGTTCCATCACAGGAAACACTTGGCTTTTCAGCAGAATTTTCTCGGGCCTAAAGGTCACTCTGGTTGCCTGGTTTCTGGTCTTAGACAACTCCAACTCGATCGGGCTAGGATGGAAATGTACACTATTTTCTGGTTCTTCCAATGCTCCATTTCCACCTTATTTTGGTAACTGCCTTGATTTCCACTCCAAGGTGCCAATGAGACCTGACTTTTTTCCCCCTCTTGGAAATACTGGAGATTTAGAACCTAGATCCTAGGCAAGGGCTGTACCTGCCACTGGGATACAGCCCTGGCTCTCCATTGATTTTTAATACGCTAAGTAGAAGGGAAGTTTAAAATCATTCCTCTGATAAATTAGTAAAAACCTATAATTGCTAATAGAAAAGTAATAGCATACTTTTATCTCTACTTGGCTATAGTTTCTAAACTTAACCAATTAATTGGTTATTCCTAAGTCATTTTTTCATAAAGGATTAAAAAAACTTCTTAGAAGGTCTTATAAAAATAATAAATAATAAATAAAATAATTTGATAACAAGTTACCATAAGCAAAACCAAAAATAGAGCTATGTACTATGCATAAAATGGAACTATAAATGAGCCTTGTCTTGTTTTTACTACATTATACTGTTTAGGGACCTTGGTACCAACTTTTAAAACAGCAGCAGCTGTG
This sequence comes from Peromyscus californicus insignis, assembly GCF_007827085.1. Classification (NCBI taxonomy): domain Eukaryota; kingdom Metazoa; phylum Chordata; class Mammalia; order Rodentia; family Cricetidae; genus Peromyscus; species Peromyscus californicus. The sequence continues at coordinate 72,500,891 of NW_026294402.1, forward strand.
GCCAAGGCGGTACTTATACAGAGCTTGATCTGTACAAGTTGCCATTTCTTCTGCATAGCAACAGAGGAGGACAGCATGATGAGCATCTCCATTTTCCCACAACTGAAGCAGAGAGAACTTGGAACTATCACATTGCTAGATTGTGGGAAACCCCGCAGTCCCACCCCAGCAGTCTGGCCCCGGGGACTCCTCAGTACCCTCTCTCTTCAACTTCATCCGCTGCTTTACAAGCATGGTGCCCAGTACATGTCTTAGTCTGCTTCGTATTGCTGTGACTAAACACCAAAACCAAAGGAACTTGGAGTGCAGGGGTGCAATCTCCACCTTATAGTTTATAGTCCATCATGGAGAGAAGCCAGGGTGGGACCTGGAGGCAGAAACTGAAGCAGAGGCCACAGAAAGACACTGCTTACTGGTTTGCTCTTCAGGAGGTGTTTAACCTGCTTTCTTATACAACCCAGGACCATCTACTAATCTTCAACCATTCATCAAGAAAAACCCCCCACAGGCTTGTCTACAGGTCAGTTTGATGGGAGCATTTTCTCAGTTGAACTTACCTCTTCCCAACTGACCGTGGCCTGTGTCAAGTTGAAATAACAAAGAGCAGTGAGTACCTGGAATGTCTGGTAAGGTGTCAGTGGTTATTATATTATGAAATATGTACTTATTCTTCCTTCCTATTTCCTGATGTTCAGCTCCTAAATGCTCTTGGGATCTATGGAGTGACGAGGTCCTTTTGTGTGCTGAGGTGGCTGGTGGTTAAAGGCCCTGAGGTGTGATTAGAATGAGGAAGGGTGGGGACAGGGAGACTTAAGTATGATTAGAGGGTTGGAATTTTCAGTTCTAGGCCCCAGCCTCTCCTTCCATGCAAAGGAGAGGCACTGCAGGGTGAGCTGCTTACAGTGGCAGATGATTTGATTATCAACTGTGCCAATAAAAAATCTCCCTAAAAATCCAAAGGGGCCATAGAGACGGCTGAGTGAATGGGGTTTGGTGCTCAAGCCTGAGGACTGACTTCTGATCATCGGCACTCACCTAAACAGCCAGGCGGCCTGTTGACACTGGAACAGGACAGACAGGAGGACGCTCAGAGCTCACTGGCCAGCCAGTCTAACCAAACAGTGAGCCCGAGGGTCAATAAGAAGAGCCTGTCTCAAAAAGTAAAGGTGAAGAGTGATAGAAGACATCTGATGTCACTCTCTGGCCTCTGCATCTGCAGCTTTCACACACGCACACACACACACACACACACACACACACACACACACACACACACACACACACACACACACACTGTTCAAAAAGCTTCCATGTAGCTAAACAACGAAAGGCCCAGAGAGCACAGAGAAGCTCCATCTCTCTTCCTATATACCTTGCCCTGTGTATCACTTTCACCTGGTTCTTTGTCTGTATCCTTTGCAATAAACCTCCAAGCATAAGTTCTATGAGCCATGCTAGCAAATTAATCCAGTTTGTGGAGATGGTGATGGGATCCCTGGCCTACATCTCATGGTAGGAAGACGTGTGATACCCTAGTGTGTTGGTTGGCATCTCAAATGATCAGGCTCACAGAAGTACTTTACTTGTGAGCTCCAACCTCTAGGAAGATGGTGTCAGACTGCATTGAAATGATTGTTTCCCACAGGAAACATTGTCTGAATTTGGACAGCTAGGGGTGAGTGTTCTGTGCTAGCTGTAGAAACTCGGGTTTTGTTCTTCCTGTTTTAAGTAGAGGTACAATGTCAGTATGCCTTGTTTAACCTCATAAACCCCAGGAGCTCTGTCTGAACTAGGTAGGAAAGGAAAACCCAGAGGAGCAAGTCAGCAACAGATAATAATTCCCTGAAGGCAGGAAATGGCAGTGCCTGGGCATTGACCGTAATCACGCTTAAGCAAGTTCAATATTTACTCAGCTGACAGAAGTAAATATTTCATTTTTAATTGTTACTCAGTTCAACCCATCCTTAGCTAGTATCCACCATTTAGGGAGAACTCATGTGTTTGGGTGCAGGGAGAGTCCATGAAGCAAGAGTCCATGGGAAGAAATAAAAAGTTTACATGAATCCTGTGAGAACTATTACAGCAGGAAAAATTTAAGGAGAGAAGTGTTTCTCTGTAAGTTTTCCAGTGGGTTTAGAAAGCTAAGGAGCAACATGGCATTTCGGGGTGTCATGAATGAGGTGGAGGGGCAGAATTGTGAGGGATCCATAGGCACTAGGGTCTGCAGAGGGAGGGGAGCTGTCGGCTCACTGTGAAGAAAACGTCAGCGAAAGAGGAAATCAGCCTTTACACACATTTCATTAGATTATCTCAAAGCACAGTGATTAAGTCCCCCCCATACTTTTACCGCTTGTGCCGCTAGCCTTACTGAACCCGACTAGCTGTTAGGAAAACACTGTCACCCGGGGAATGATTTGCTCCAGCTACTGCCGGTGTATTAGATGACCCTCCAGATCTATCTGAAAGTGAGGAGAGCCGGCAGAGCAGCAGGAATGATCGTTTCCTCTCAACGGGAATGTGCTACTGGTTTACACTAAGCATTTAAGCTCTGCTGACTCACGGTGACTACTGTAAGCAGCACTGGGCTAATGCTCAGAAACGTGAGACAGAGAAACAAGGCCTAACATCAAACCCTTAAAGGCATGCTACCTGACTCAGTCATACCTGGCTGGACTTAGCCATAGCTTGAGGCCACACCCATAGCAGTGCTGAGGCTGCATGATGATTGCAGAAAAATGAAGTAAGTGTGCCTCGAACAAGGTCAGTGAAGGATGATTTTTATTGCCAAAAACACTGTAAATTATCCACAGACTCTCCGAGCACCAGTATTGATAAGACATGCATACATACATATTCTCACTTGAAAACTTTTAAAAGCTGGGCCTGATGGGGCAAGCCTGTAACCCTAGCTGTCAGGAGATGGAGGCAGGAGGATGACAACTTCAAGATCTACTTGGACTAGGAGTGAGCTCAAGGCCAGCCTTGGCAACTTAGTGTGGTCCTGTCTAAAAATAAAAAAGAATTCAGGATGAAGTTCGGTGATAGAGCACTTGCCAAGCACATGTGAGGCCCTGGGTTCAATTCCCAGTGTCACAAACAAAACAAAACAAAAATTCTTCAAAAAGAAAAAAAAAATAAAGCTTAAGTGACAGAAAATAGTTGAACTTGAACTGAGATTCCAGTGAACAGGAGGCAAGATGTTACTATTTAGCTATTTTAATCGCCTTTCTCGTCATTCACACTATATAAAGGCAGAGGAAATCCCTCGCTCCCTTCAACCTCTGAATGCTGACTGAGATAAACTGACAACACACAGACTAGCAGGAGAAATGACACAGCCGTTTTATGGTGTGCACAACGGACAGTCAGGCAGTGTGTTTCCACTGAGTCAATGAGGTTCAGATGTTGGTGTGACTCCACACTATCTCAGTAAGGCTCAGGGGTGTGACTCCCCCACTAGCCCCAGGGAGGCTTGGATGCGCCTGTATACCCTCCTCCACAGAAAAAATAATGGGGGCGGGGGATGGAAATAGAGGCAATTTAGAGGGCTCGTAAATGATTATCAAGGGAATGGATAGGCTCGGAGACAGGAGATTATAAATGACCCTCTGGAATCTGAACGAGCCAGAAAGAGATGTTATCTTGGGACAAAGTCCACCCCTGTGTGGATGCGCTTTGATAGACTCTGAGCTTCCTTCATGAGAACGGAAGGCGGTTTTGATCTTCTGCAGGTCTGGTCCTCATGTAGATTACGTCCTATCCTGCACCTGTGAGAAGGTCAAGCTCTTGGGCGGGAGGGGGGGGGGGGGCTCAGAAGGATCCTCTCTCAGACCACTCCTCCAGCTCCTCAGGTTAAAAAGCACACTTTGAGGTACCACTTTGTGAGTCCCAACAATATGTACATGAAGAAAGTGCAGCATCCCTACCACAAACGCTGCTGTGAAGTTGGAGGTTTTCTTTACACATTACCTGTACACCACCATGTCTTTCAAGAATGGGGTATTTCTGCTCTCCTCCTCCTGGGAGGCTCTCTCATGTCTCTTCCCAGTGAGTGTCTCTCCATGGAAGTGCGGGGTCTCAGAAAACAATACCTCCCTAAGTACAGTCTTTTGGCATGCTTATAGAGAAACAGTCTCAATATCAGCGTCTTCCTAACCTTCCCCTGTTTCCCCTCCATCATAGAAGGGGCTCCCCAAATGCCCTCATGTGACAGCAAACTGCTTCTGAAAGAAATGCAGTGTCTTAAGCCCTTTCTCCTAGGGACTAATCAAGTAACTGAGAAAGATTATCTGAAAAGGAACTAAACATTGTCCCAGGCCTGGGCAAATTAATCTCCTCTTTCAGTTCCATGGCCGACTCATCTCCAAAAAGTGCTGATTATCTTTAAGATTATAGTCTCAACATAGGAATTCCAGGAAGGACAGAGAATATACTACCCTTTAATAACACTCTGTGGGTCACAAGGCACCTTTCACCTCTATTTACTACACTACTTTTCTACATCAGGCCATTTTATACTCTGGTTTCACAGATGATGAACTCAAGATTCAAAAATGTTCTAACTCATTCAAGGCCTCTTCCTTGACGACCCAAAACTACATCAGAAAAACTCTAGTATCCACAGGGGCCAGGCTGACAAAGGAGTGAGCTAGTTAGTCGTGGTATTTGGAGAGAGGCATAAAATATTATTTGTATATATAAATCTTGACTCACTCTTATTGCACATGCATACTTTTCATTCTCTTTTGTTCTTTCCTAAAAACACAGTTGCCGGCCAGGCGGCAGTGCACATGACTTTAATCCCAGCACTTGGGAGGCAGAGCCAGATGGATCTCTGTAGCTGGAGTTTTCCTGCCTGGCCCACAGTCAGGACAAATCTCTCTCACCTGCCAGTCCCACAGCCGATCAGACCCGACCAAGTAAACACAGAGACTTATATTGGTTACAAACTGTATGGCCGTGGCAGGCTTCTTGCTAACTGTTCTTACAGCTTAAATTAATCCATTTCCATTAATCTATACCTTGCCACATGGCTTGTGGCTTACCGGCATCTTCACATGCTGTTTCTCATCGTGGCGGCTGGCAGTGTCTCTCTCACTCAGCCTTCCACTTCCCAGCTTTATTCTCCTCCTTGTCCCGCCTACACTTCCTGCCTAGCCAATGGCCAATCAGTGTTTTATTTATTGACTAATTAGCAACACATTTGCCATACAAAACATCCCACAGCAGATCTCTGTGAGTTCGAGGCCAGCGTGGTCTACAGAGTGAGCACCAGGACAGGAACCAAAACTACACAGAGAAACCCTGTCTCGAAAAAACCAAAAAGAAAAAAAAAAAAAAATCACAGTTGCGAGAAATAGTCCACTTTTTTTGTTTTGTGTACTATAAGAAAAATCCCATCAACATGATGAGGGATGATGGCCCTGGGATTAAGACTGAAAATGCCTGCAGAAAGCCTGCTGCAACCTGGACAAAGTATCCCAGACTCGTGGCTACTCCCCTCATCAAACGGTTGTCATGGAGATAAAAAGTAGGGACCCAGTGTTTTGTCTATAGCTAGTGAGGTGGTGTAAGGTTGCAACATTGTCAACAAACTCAGTTTTTGAATCTGAAAGAGATGAATACTGGGTTACACAGACTGTGTCTAAGGGCTGAGCTCCACCTGTGGACAGCAGCTTGGGAACTCTGTTCCAGTTCATGACGTTGAGAAGGAAGGCACCTTCTGAACTAGCGTCATGGACAGATCTCAGAATCTTCTTGAGCATAAGCTAAGCGCAGCACTTGACCTTGCTTGTCTTGTCTTTATCTATAAAAGGATGACAGTCAGTTCTAGTTGACGCAGAATGGAAGGATGTGGAAAACTGTGAGAAAGGGGAAACATGAAAAACATGAGAAAGGGAAACGGAGTCCCCTCATCCCAGAGTCTGGTTTCAGCCTCTCACCAGCCAAGAATCAAGAATTCCAGCACAATTAACAACCACTTGTAGACAAATTTCTAAATGGTCTTATTAAATAAAAACACAGAGCCAGAAATGTGGGTTAAAGCCTTAGAGAGATCAGGGAAATACGGAAAGCTACCAGCTAACCTCACCTCACCAACTCTGCAGCTTCCAAAAGGGAGAGAGTGACTTCCTGTCTACCCAGGCTTATATGCCTTGCTTTTCTGCCCTCTCATTGGCTCTTAGTCCAGCTAAATCACTTCCTCTTCCTACACAGCTCTGTCACTGTCTGTCTGTCTGTACAGACCTCCAGGTCTCTATGGTTGGTCCTAGGATTAAGGGCATGTATCACCACACTTGGCTCTGTTCCCTAGGGTGGCCTTGAACACACAGAGATCCTGCCTGCTAAGGGATTAAGGGTGTGTGCTGCCTGACTTCTTTGTTTACTTAAAATGGCTGGCCTTTCCCCCTTGATCTCCAGGCAAGCTTTATTTATTAACGCACAAATAAAATATCACCACAACCACTCAAGGCTTTTCTCCCTTCCAAGCTGAAAACTTGCAATTTTCTAGGACTCTCATCAGAAATCCTCTATGCAACCCTAGTGGGTCCTGGGTTTTCCTTCTCATATTAATATCTCATCAAAGTCACCCCCAGGGCCTTTGTACCTAAAGGGGTAACAGAAGTAAAGGCGTAGAGGAGGCTTAGAGACCTCATGTACATGAAATCCCAGAAGCTTCCAAAACCCTGTATACAGACAATCTCCACTAGGACTCCTACACTGTGACCCTCCCTTGAGAAGCCCATACCACATGCTTGTGTGTATCTCACTTTCCCTGCGTGCCCTTTCCCCTAATGTTCATGCCTAATACTGTGTTTAAAATGCCTTCTAATAAACCACCACTCTTCCTGAGAATCCCACATCCACACCCTTGTGTGTGCTTTTACTTTTTTAAGTGCCTTTCTTTTACTTTTAATAAAGCCCCAGCTCTGCTTTACACTGACTAGTCCTAAATTCTCTACATCCAAACCACCCATCTTGGGTTTGTCTGGGCTGAGGCCCCTAAAAGATTAAGAGAATTCCTCCGGCTACTGAGGGTAGCAGTATGGAGCTGTGCCTCTGCCCTCTTGCTACTGACAGTACCAGCCATTGAGTCTCTGTCTCTATGAATTTGCCTATTCTTAACTCTTCAGTTATATGCAAAAATGTATGTGACCATTGTGCCTGATTACTTTGCTCTGCATAAGATTTGCATGATTTATTCATGCTGCCATATGTGTTGGAATTTATTATTGAGTGAAATCATTCTGTTGTATGAATGATCACGTTCTGTTAGTTGTATAAATTTTCTGTGGGCACATACCTAGGAGCAGAATTGACCTATGTTCTATGAATAGAATAGATAGGTCATGTAAATATGTCAGGATGACTAATCATTAAGAGAGTGACTAATGAGAAATGAGTAATGTATATAAAACCTTTATCACGCCGGGCGGTGGTGGCGCACGCCTTTAATTCCAGCACTCGGGAGGCAGAGCCAGGCGGATCTCTGTGAGTTCGAGGCCAGCCTGGACTACCAAGTGAGTTCCAGGAAAGGCGCAAAGCTACACAGAGAAACCCTGTCTCGAAAAACCAAAAAAAAAAAAAAAAAAAAAAAAAAAAAAAAAAAAAAAAAAAAAAAAAAAAACCCTTTATCACATATATAATAAACACTCAAGAAGAGTGCTATTAACTGCTACATTTACTATATCGATCTTACATAAAATGAATTGAAACATATCGAATCAGACTCACCCAGAAAAAGAAAAGACTCTGCTGATGTGAGAACCCACCTTCCAAACATATGTAGTAATTACACACAGCAGTGGTTTCAGTATGTATATCCACACTCCAAAAGAAGGCACTAGAATGATCTGGAGTCAAACCACGGAGGGCTGCTACAGCAGGCAGTAAAAGTTGACACTACAGATGTCATGGGGCGACTGGCCAGAATGAATTCACAGGGCCTAAGAGACAAACCTCATGGAGAATGCATCTGAACTTCCAGGTAACAAGAAGCTAGGAAGGTTTGTCTCAGCAGAAACCCTCTGCCTCCCAGATGCTGACTATGGTTTGGAAGTGGTGGCTTACCCTGAGGCGCAAGAGAAAGAACCTCAAGAACACAGTGCTGGCAGATTCTGAGTCTTCCTAATCTGTCTCTCCACATTATGAAATCCTCACACCAAGGGACAAAGGTAGTATTTATACAGAGACAAGTGAACAGCATGGAAGCCCAGCTTACTCAGCCAAAACCAACTCATAATGAATCTTCTAAAAGCTGAAGCCAAATGAGCACACAGTTATAAGTCTCTCCTGAGAACTGTTCCCAGGAAGCAAAAGACTAAGAAACTAGCCACAGGGCACACAGATAAAAGAAGTCACACTCAGTGAACTACACATAATGGAGTAATGATTGCATCAAATTTAAAAGATAGAAGAAAGAAGGGGATTTACAGCATGGGAAAACATTTTGAAAAAAGAATAAGCAAGTTTGAAATGGAACTGATTGAATTAAGGCGCTGATTTGACCTGAACTGAACTGAGCTGAGTGATTATTACCAAACTTTGTTCTCGATACTGTCAGAGAAAAATGCAATAAATAAATATGAATGTTCCAGCAATAATTTTGAATTACTTTTAAACTTTCTAAACTTTTTGAATCAGCTCCTACAGTTGTTTTTCTTTTTAACAGGGACGTATAAGAACAGCTGCACAGCTCTACCCAAGTAAACATGTATTTATGGCAAGGTAAGGGACATCAGAGCGGCAGATGAACGCATCCATGAGGAAAGTAATCCTCCCTTGTGAATTAAAGGGAACCTTGAAAATCAAAGCAAGCCAGAGACATTTCTACTTGTAACTAGCAATGAGTGTATTACAGAGCTCAGGAGTGGTGTAAAGACAGTAAACTGACATAAAAATAAGAAAGAGAAAGGTTGTAACATAGAACAGTATTCAGGAATGTGTTTAGCTACAAATAACACACACTCAAAGCCCAAAGCTTAAAGGGAACGTTTTCCCTATGTCTTAAGAATAAGAAATCAGGGGTTGGAGAAATGGCTCAGTGGTTAAGAACACTGACTGCTCTTCCAGAGGACCTGGGTTCGACTCCCAGCACCCACAGAGCAGCTTACAACCATCTATAACTCCAGTTCCAGGGGACTGAACATCCATGGCAATACATCAATGTACATAAAATAAAAATAAGTTAATTAAAAACAAAAAATGATTTGTTTAGAAAAAAATTTAAAAACTGAAGAACAGACATCAAGGGCAGTCCAAAGCTGATGGCTCTCAGCGGGTAACTTCCGGTTTTTGCATCCACCATCCTCTGAATGAGGCTTAGAACAAGGGGAACATTAGTGCTTTGCTCCTCTTTGTGCAAGATAGCTATTTATCTTGAAGCATTAAATCTGCATTCCTGCCAAGTAGAGAACAGGAGATGAGCAGGCCTCAACACGTGTTAGGAAAGCACATGTCCACTCTCTCTCTCATGGAACACTGTGGGGTCACATGATCTCTAGTGGCAAGACAGTCGGATAAAGCAAATATTTTTGAGTTTGGCACACTGGATAAAATTGGCTCTTTTTAAAAAGAAAAGGGTGCTAAGGATTGACAGGGGTGAGGTAGGTTCCACAGCCAGGAGACAGGGCCCTGGCTGAGGCTGGCAAGGCCCTGGACTCGCTTCCTGGCAGGGCCTCAGCCTTGCATGATAATCTGGCCGTGTCAATTGTTAAATATCACAGAAGTTATAGAACAACCATGTGAGAAAAACTGTAGGGTAACCAAGACAGCTTGGAGTTAGAGCAGGAAGAAATTAAAAACAGCAGGTCCTGAAATGGAAGAAATTAAAAACAGCAGGTCCTGAAATGTCGAGAATCGGGAATAAGATCAGTGGCTGACTGTTTAAACTGACAGGTGCCCACATTTGAGTGACTTAAGCTATTTATGTTAGTCAGTCCCTCGGACTCTGTCTCAATTTTAAACACTTTATATATATATATGTGAAGTATTTATATATAAGTATATATATACTTTATATATATGAAGTATTTATATATAAGTATATACCAAGTCTGCACTAATCCTGAGTGAGCCCCAGGACTCTCAGGGACTGGTAGGACTTCATGTTAATGTTTGTTCCCTGTAGGATGCCAAGGTCTGATGGAAAGGTCTCCTGCAGGAGCAGGAGGTCTCCAGGCCTAGATACAAAGCATAGCTCATCTCCTATGAGTACATTGGCTGTCTAGGACACGATAGCCAAAAAGATTCATCTATTGTCTTGTTTAATATCTATATGATCTTATACAAGCACTACTGTATGTTAAATGATTTTAAGGTTCAAAAATAAAATAAGTTAAACCTAACCAACCTTTTTTTTTTTTTTAACTTTCTATGTCAGAGCTGAGCGTCAGGGAAATAAATGACTAAGCCAAAGCGCGACATCAATGTGCCTCAAATTTAATGTGCACAAGAACCACGGGTGAGGGACGAGGGCCTGTGGTTTAAAAACGTCTTCAGAGCTGGTGAGATGGGTCAACAAGTGAGGGCAATTGCCACCAAGCCTGATGACCCAAGGTCAACTCCTGAGACAAGGTAGGAGAGCACTGACTTCCTCAAGTTACCCTCTGACCTCCACATGTGTGTGTTGTGGCATGGGCACACGCACACACACAATAAATAATAAATAAATAAAGTGTAATGAGGCGCATACATTCTGATCTGGGTCTTGAGTCAAAGCCAAGGTTTCCTTTGCCTTCCTCACACACTCGCCGGTGATTTTGATGCTGATGGCTAGACTATACTTTGAATCCAAAGGCCCAAGAAGCCTCGAAACCCCACATTTTTAAAAATCCTCTATATATAAAAAAAGATTCGTGTGAAATAGATTAAAGAAATGGAATATGTTTTGCTACTGTTAGACACTTACATCTCGGAGCATACATGAGGTCTTAGGGGAATGCCATGTGCTTGAGAAGTCCAGCCAGCTTGCCAAGACAGTGATGAATGAGCATAATTGAGATGTGGGTGAAACCCTCTACAACTGAGAGGCTTCGGTTCTGACATGCCTGTTGAATACACAGAACACATGCCAAGATTTTACTAACAGGTAGTTTACGTCCAACCTTGAGAAAACTTGTATATTTTGTGTCTTAAACCCTCTGCCTCAAGTGCAATTGGGTAATTCTGGAAGGTTTAGTTAATATCTTGAGTCTGTTTCTTACAAGGAAACCACATTTTAACCACACAAACAAACACGATGTAAGTTAGACAATAGGCCATAAGAAACAGAGCAAAGTGGAGGACTCTGTGATAACAAAGAACGGAAAGGGGTTCGGAGGGTGAGCAGCTTCTACAGGGCCTGTCACACTAGATGGAATCTCTTAGAATCCTGACCCCAAATTTGTGTTTCTTATATATAACAAAAGTAATCTTTTTCTGAGAATTCTAAAGCTCAAAGACCGAGAAATACCAATTTAAGTGAACAACCCTTGGAGTCGGGAAGGCGCCACTTGTTTGGACACAACTACAATGAACTCCTGAACACCGCCCCTCCCCTTGTCAACACCATCCCTGCCCCTTTGCAACCAATCCTGTCCCCTCTGTGTCCCCAGCTCAGCTGGGCAACCCAGGATCTGGCTTCAGTCTCTAGCTTTTCCTATTTTAGATTGGGATCCGTGGAATCACATGGAACACAGCCTTCTGGTCCCCTGCCTCACATGGCTTCTGAGAGGCATCAGTGCTGGCGCATGTATCCCCTTGTCCTTCCACGCTAAGCCACACTGAGTTGGAGGCAAAAGGAAATCTCACCCTTGTATGCCTGGCTTAATGTGCTTTGCAAGCATAAGACCAAAGCAATAAATTAATGGGAAATACTGAAAATGCAAATATTAGGTATGTCAATTGATGTATGATACTACTTCTTTTAAAAATTTGTTATCTATTTCTGGATCACAAACCACACTGCTCATCAGGACACTAGTCTCTGTATTTCTTCACTTGTCCACCTGTCTTAATAATTGCTAGCTATAAAAACAATGGGTAAGAAATTTCAGCCGGGCAGTGGTGGCGCACGCCTTTAATCCCAGCACTTGGGAGGCAGAGGCAGGCGGATCTCTGTGAGTTCGAGGCCAGCCTGGTCTACAAAGTGAGTTCCAGGAAAAGCGCAAAACTACAGAGAAACCCTGTCTCGAAAAACCAAAAAAAAAAAAAAAAAAGAAATTTCAATGTCGGGCAGCGGTGGCGCATGCCTTTAATCCCAGCACTAGTGAGGCAGAGCCAGGTGGATCTCTGTAAGTTCCAGGCCAGCCTGGTCTACAGAGCGAGATCCAGGACAGGCACCAAAAACCTACACAGAGAAATCCTGTCTCAAAAAACCAAAATAAATAAATAAATAAAATAAAATAAAAAGAAATTTCAGTGTGCCTATCCTTTATACAAAACTAAAAATAGTTATTACATGTTTATTCACAGAAGCAGTATTTTACACACTGCATCAAAATTATATGTCCTGCACAAATTCAACATCATCATTGGTGTGGGGAAATAATAGATGCACACCCATGAATATACCAGCCATACAGGTTCCACTATCAAATTCTTGTTGTAAAACTTTGAGGAAAATAAATTTTAATTCAAAATCAGTCTATAAATTTATTTGTAGCAATTTATTTAAATAATAAATTAAATTTATGAAGTCTTTTCCTTGCCCCTTCCTCAATATTGTGTGAGGGAAGGTTAAGCTACTTATTTCGGAGGTAATCCCACAACATGCCAGGTGTCCTAGTTAGGGTCACTCTTACTGTGATGAACACTATGACCAAAACAACTTGGGGAGGGAAGGGTTTATTCAGCTTACACTTCCACATCACAGTTCACCATCAAAGGAAGTCAGGACAGGAATTCAAGCAGGAAGGGAACCTGGAGCCAGGAACTGATGCAGAGGCCATGGAGGAGTGCTGCTTACTGGCTTGTTCAGCCTGCTTTTTTATAGAACCCAGGACTGACCACCAGCCCAGGGCCAGCACCACCCACAATGGGCTGGGCCCTCCATCAATCACTAATTAAGAAAATGCCCTGCAGGCTTGCCTACAGCCTGATCATGTACATATATGTGTGTGTGTGTACATAATTAATTAAAAGGCATCATTCCAAGTAGAGAGCTTGGCTTTCATTAGATTAAGACGATGATACTGTTTTAAGTGTGCGCTGCGTAAAATTAGTCTTGATTGTCAGCTTCATGGGATTAAGAATCACCATGGAGACAAACCTCTGGGTATACCTGTGATGGAGTTTCTAGATTAGACTAATAGAGGTGAGACGATCCACCCTAAGTATTCCACAGGCAAGGCTCAGTACGGAATTAGAGTAAGCTGAGAACAAGAATCCACAGCTCCTGCTTCCTGCTTCCTGGAAGCGCCTTCTCCACGCCTTCCCCAGAGATGGACCGTATCCTTTGAGCCCAAATAACCCTCTCTGAAGTTGTTCTCATTGGGTATTTTCTCACAGCAACAAGGTAAGTGACTAACAGGGAAATCATGTTCATGACAATAGAACCATACATCCCTGAGGTAAGAGAAGGGTTTTAGCAGGTGAGGAGGGCTATGACAAGGTAGACTAAGAGGCTGAGACAGAGCACACAGAACCTTACTTATCCAACTGCTGGTTATTTCCCATCACCCTGCCCCCCAGTCATTCCCCATCCTGCAGTGTCGCATCCTAACTAATTTCTGACCACCCCAGCGGCTCTCCCTCCGTGGGAGAGCCCTGGCTAGTTTCGTAAAGCCACCTGGATGGACCCTTCACTTCCTCAAGTTCTTGCCCAAGTCACTCCTCAAGGAAAGCAACCTGTACAGTCACGCAGTCACTCACTATAATATCCTAAGTCTACACCTAGCCTTGCTCTCCTGGGCCTCTGCTCTGGCTTTCCCTCTTCAGTACTTGTTACCGTGTAGCGGCCCGTGCAGTCGCTTGTTCATTGAACGTCCCATCTTCCTCCATACAGTTCGAGCTCCACAAGGAAGCTGTATCTGAGTGTCACTCACTGTGTCCTCGCCACCTACAACAGCATCTGCAGCTGGTACATGCTCAGTGAACATCTATCTAAAAAAAAAAAAAAAAAAAAGAATGGGATCCAGCCATGGTGATTGCACACTTGAAAGCCCAGCACACAAGAGACTGGGGCAGAGGAATCACAATTTTGATCCAAACCTGGACTACCTAGCTAGTTCAAGCTAGCCTGAGCTGTATCATGAACATCTGGTCTCAAAAACCCAGGGAAAAAAAATTAAAAAGAATCAATTAGCCTTTTCAAGGACAAGGCACAGGTCTAGACCTTCCTAGTACGCTGCTTCCCATGTTCCCTGGAGACTGACACTTGATTTTTTTTTTTATATCATCTACTTCCATGCCATGTCTTATGCACACCCCTGCCCTTTTGTCTAGAAATCAGAAGCCTTGACTTGTGAAATGGCCTTTTCTTCTTAACTCACTTTTAAAGAGCAGTGCCGCTGTCTGCTTGTGAAGCAGACAGTAGCGGGTGATGTAATATGAACTGTCTCTGTTTTGAACACAGTAGGCGCTGGGAAGCAGGTTTTGGTTGAATTTGTCAAACAGAAGATAGGATCTTCTCAACAGTCAGCACTAGGTCTAGACACTGCCCTTACATTGTCAACACTGTGTTCACAGACTCACACTGTCGGAAAACATTTGCTCTGGTTCCAGCAGTCAAGGTCAGGAGACAGGATCCAAATTAGAGAGTGGAAATGGGTCCCTCTGGGAAAAGACAGACCCGCAGGCCAAAACACTGCATCTAGAGGGAAATCGTGTAAAAATTGAAATGCTGATGTGTTTCAACACTCCTAATATGTAATCCTGCCAGGGAAATCTAAAAAAAAAACCTCAAAGTAGGCCCAACCAAGAACTAAGGAACTGAGGAATCTGTCTACAAACTATTGGCTCAGAGCTGTTCCTGAGAACATTAACCTAACTTCACGGTGAAATGTTTAAAATTTGGATACATCGTCACGAATACTTGCGGGGGGGGGGGGGGGGGGGGGGGGGGGGGGGGGGGGGGCTGTGTCAAATGAACAAATAATTTTATTTAATTTAACCAACCTATAAGCAGTCTCATTTCCTAAAATCTAAAATGATAAGCTACTGAAACTGTAAAGAACATAGGTAACACATAGTAGAGAAAATGCAAAGTACAGAAAAATTCTCGGCAACACTTAGCTTCAGTCCTTAAAGCAGTGATCTGATATAGGGAGAGCAGGGGCTGACCACATCACACCAGGAACAGTGCGAGACAGCTCAAATGTGGACAGAGCACACGGCTAACAAGACAGATGCCATCATGCACTGTACTTCAAACCAGAAAGTTCAGTCCACTCCCCCCCCCTCCCCCCCCCCACCCCGCCCTGTTTGCTCATTCGTCCATCCATAGTCTCAGTACCTACTAAAAGGCACAGGAAGGTAAGTGTCATCACTCAAAGGATAAGGGAAGAATCAGCTCCTGGTGCAAACAGTTCCCAGCAGAGCAGGAAAATCAGTCAGAGTAAATGTCACAAATATGTACCAAGGACATATGCAAATGCTTTACCTTCTCACTCACTCATGAAAACCGAAGTTGATGGCCTGGAAGTAGAGGGCAGATAACAGAGGTCACTAGAGGTTTCAAAGGGAAAGATCACAGCAGAATGGTGGATAATGGGTACCCAAATGGGGAGGTAGTTCTAATGTTATGTAGCGCAACAGAAGAACCACATTCTATAATTACACAAGATAGAGAAGACTCTGAGATACAAAGGAAGAGTTTAGAGTAGTTATCGCATGTCAGTTAAAAAACAAATTGCAGGCTGGAGAGATGGATCAGCAGATGGAGTGCTGCTCAAGCATGATACTGGCGTTTGGATCCCAAGACTCATGTAACAAGCAAGGGTATGGTCCTGTGCACAGCTACAACCCAAGAAAGACAAGAGACAGGATTGCTGGGGCTTGCCAGCTGAAAACCACAAGTCCCAGTTTCAGTGAGAGACCCTGCCTCGGAGGAATAAGGTGAAGAGTGATGGGAGCAAGGGGGATGCCTTAAACCCCCCTCTGGTATAAACATGCACATATACACTTCACACACATACATCCACAATCATATGCACATACAGATACACACACACAAAAAAAAAAGAACAAAAAACAAAAAACAACAACACACACAAAAAAAAAAACAGAATAAAACGAAACTGAGACTGAGAATCATTAACTTGCTTTAAAGGTCTAGGTCAAAGTGAATGGAATGAGCACATCAATCAATATTTTTGTGGCACTGACAAGTTTATTGACTTATTGACTTAAGCACCTTTGTATTTAGATATGTGTTTTAATCAAATTAATTTCTCTTCTCACTGACTTGATAGAACAAAAGACATTAACTCTCTTTTTTTTCCCCCTCATTTTATTTTCTCCAGTCCCCTCCATGAAGAAAGTAAGATCTTTATCCTTGGACCTGAATTAGGGTAAGACTGGGGCTGGAGAGATGGCTCAGCCGTTAAAGACTAGGCTCACAACCACAAATATAGAGTAAGACTGAAAAAGTCAAGAACTTATTTTGTTAATCAAGAAACAGGTTTCTAAGCAAGAGAACTTATGTCCAGATGCTTATTTAACATTGACACCAACAACCATGCAATTTAAAATTTTATTTATTTCTGCTTTTTGAGACAGGGTTCTACTATTTAGCCCAGGCTGGCTTCATATTTTCAATCCCTGCCCTCACTTCCCAGTCGCTGAGATGATAGACAGACATGCATGACCACACCTAGCCCAGAAATATTTTAACCTTTTTAATCCTACGTACTCTAGAAAAACTAACAATGGGCTGGAGAGATGGGTCGGCCGTTAAAGGCTAGGCTCACAACCAAAAAAAACTAACAAGAATTCCCATAAGGCTGCAAGATTCTGGAAATTGGTGATATATTAAACTATGACTCAGTGTGATCCTCTAAAGGAAATCACCCAGAAAGTTTCTTGTGAGCACACATGAGAGGGATCAATGTGGTGTGCAATAAAGTTGCTAGCCGGTCTTTGAACTAGTTAATGTGTGTGAAAACTGTACTGGGCACTCCTCTGCTATGGAATCTGAAACCAGCTAAGAAACATGCTTCAGTTGGACTTCCTCATGGCTAACTAAGAATGTAGCTCTGTGATAGAATGCTTTTCTGGCATGTCAAAGGCCCCGATCAATCCCTAGTAAGTGTTCATGGGTATGTGCATGAGCATGCAACATATACGCAGAAACTTCAGTTATTTTGAACTAAATGGTCTGGAAATTCTTCAAATTGAAGTGAATGAAATTTATGTTGTAACTAGAGTTCCTAGACAGATACATATCTGCGCATGGGTAGGCGTCTACATTATAAGATACATGGTGAATGCCCTTTTTTGGTGGTGATTTTTATTGACTCCCCCTTATGGGAGGAACTTCAGACACAAAATTAAGCGGTTTCTGAACTTTGGATTCAAAGCCCTTTCTGTCACTGATCAACCTGAGTTAGTCATCTAACTTGGTTGGCCTTTAGTTATATGCATTATAAAAAAGATAATGCTTAATTTAACAAATTAAGGGCACTGTTATAAAATGTTGAGATTAAAGCTATACCTAGAAATTTCAAGGCATTTTTTTCTAGAGGAAGCCATTTATCAAGGAATATTTGCTATTATTCAGTTTTTAGTATTTCAGCTGTCTTCTCCTATGAAATTCTTGTGTGCCCATATACTACTAGGCCATTGGCAAAAAAGTTTAGCTTCTCAGACCTACTGATGATCCACTAGGTAACTAATACCCCTACAGGGCCTCAGAGACAGGCATAGACAGATGCATAGCTTTGTTTCTTGTGCAAATGAAGCTCAGACTATCCCTTGCCTTCAGGCCAAGTAGCATTGCAGAGCTATTGACTTAGGACAATAGGGCTTTTTGCATAACCAGGTGCAGTAAAGATTGGAGCAGAATTCCTGGCCAGAGCAGAGTTGTGTGGCAGGGAGAGAAAGAACAGGCAGAGCTGTGTGGCCAGAGAAGAGAACAAGGAGAGTTTCTCTAGATGGTAGGCAGAGCCAGGTAGCCAGAGAGAAGAGAATAAGGCAGAGTTTGTCAGAGCCAGGGGTAAGAAGCTGGGAAGGAAAGGTGGAGGACAAAGGAGCAGAAGACGAAGATGAGGTCAAAAGCATAGGAGCTTAATTAGGACTATGAGAAGACAGGAAAAGTAGGCACAGAGAGGAGCTGAATGTGAGGATGGAGCTGAAGCTGTGTAGATAGAAGTTTGTTGACGGGAGCCATAAGCCTAAGTGACCCTTGACACACATGCTGCCATATTTAGGCTTCCCTCCTCTTTTCTTAGATCTAGGCCTTGCTTAAGTCTCCATAGCACCAGAACCTCTTCTCACAGATACCAGAACCTCTTCTCAGATATCAGGTGAATGAGCTGCAGTTAGGCAATTAGGCAGTTAGACAAGGGTAGATAGATAACCCCCAGAGCAACATTCCCTGCTGGCCCAACAGCCCATAATTAGGTCCCTTCCTGCTTGAAGCCCCCATAATTAAGTCCCTTCCTGCTTGCAACCCCCCTTTGCCTACCTATATATACCTTGAGAGAAAAATAAAATTTTGGAGCTTGATCAGATGTCCTGTCTTGCTCTCATTCTTTGTGTCTCTTGTCCCTCTCATTCGCCGGCCCTCCCTTTAGGTCCCCGTTGAAGACCCCGCTGGCCAGGGCAGTTTGTTATAGAGAAATAAAGTAATGGATGAAAGAGCATGGTGTACATAGATTATTTTCTCTCAGATAACCCCCTGCCTGACATAGCATCTTCCCCAGGACTCTGGGAGGAATCTTCTCAGGGCAGGCCCTTGGGGAAATTCCTTTAGAGAAGTGTGTCCCACAGCAGTTGATCAATACAAACACATGTTCTGAACCTGTTTTCTTATCAATTATAGCCCAGTCTTGTCAGGCTCTACCAAACAAATCACACTCAGCTACTGCCATCCAACCTCCAAGTACCAAGTAAGATGGACAGCAACAGCCACATGAAGGCCAAGCCCTAAGTGGCAGAGTCTGTAGTTAATCTCCATGCTCTATCTGCTTTGTAATGACCCTAAACAAATGACAGCCTGCCTTGAACCTCAGCCATCTTTGATCAGTCTGATAAACTTGATTTTTATACAAATGTCCTTAATTAATACCCCATTCCTCTTTCCAGAGTAAACTTGTCATTAAGGTCCACCCACTAGGAGAAACAGTCTTCCTCAGGGAAGAGCAAACCAGTTGGTTATCCAATACCAAATGGTCAGCCTAAACACACACACACACACACACACACACACACACACACACACACACAAGTAACATATATCAACTGGACAGGTTGTATGCATTTAGGAATATATATATATCTTTATACATCTATGTATATAACAACAATTCATTTCAAAAAAAGAGAGGGGGTGTGAATTTGAAAGAGAGAAAGAGGAGGTATATGGGAGGGTTAGTAGGGAAGAGGGGACACAATTATATTATAATCTCAAAAAATAAGACAATTTTTAAAAGGGATCTATCCACTAGGGCTCAGATGCCCCACCTCTAGCCTCCTCTCTTGTGCTGATTACCAGAATGGGTCCAACAGCACAGATCAACCCAAACCACAGGAATAAGTGTTGCATCAAAACTAGCTGAGCCAGGCATGGCATGAGCAACTGTAATTGCAGAACTTGATAGGAGAGTCAGTACAATGGACTTGAGACCAGCCTGCGTTACACAGCAAGACTTTGTCTCATAAACCAAACAGCAACAAGAAAAACACCTGGTACTCGGCTCTTACGCTGTTTGCCATTCACACTGGACCGAATGCTGATCAAACTAGTTTGAAGCAGAATCCCTCTATGGAGAGTAGACTGATGAGTGCTACCGCACATTTTAAACTGGGGCAGGCCTAAGGAGAAGCAAGTGAGCTATCTGAAGACCAAAGGACGTATATAAAGTGGAAATCCCTAAATCACAGCTAGACACGTCTATTCCCTGCTGTCTCCCCATCCCACGTCTCTCTGAAGGTCCCAGGAAGCACATCATGATAGCATCTGTGGGAGGGTCTTCAAAACATCTACACATAGTCATTAAAAGAACAATACATAGCCTAATTATTCCTGTTTCTGAAAAATCCTGTTCTAATCAAAAGCCCCACACCATTCTGATTCCATGGCACCGTGTTTTTATCAACTACTCTTTGTATTTAATCCCATGAGGAGGGCCTGATACATTAGCAAAAATGTAAACCCTTTTCTGACTGAGCAATTTAGAAATACTAATAAAAAGCACCTGTTGGTATACCTGGCTTATTAGGTATCTCCGTTTATTCTGTGCTACTATAGTAGAATACCAAGGACTGGATGATGGATAGATGGACAGATGGATGAATGGATGGATGGTGGATGGATAGATGGATAGATGATGGATGGTGGATGGATGAATGGTGGATGGATGGATGGTGGATGGATGGATGGTGGATAGATGGTGGATGGATGGATGGATGGATGGTGGATGGATGGATGGATGGATGGTGCATGGATGGATGGTGGATGGATGGATGGATTTAAAAGTAGAAATGTTTTTACTGTTCTGGTGACTGGGAAATCCTAAGGTGGAGTATCCTTGCATCCAGCTGATGAGGAAAGCCTTCTTACTTAATCATCCCATAGCAGAAAGGAGAAGGACGAGAAAGCATGAGAGGAAGGGAGGGAAGGAGGGAGAGAGAGACCCCGAACTCACCTTCTGTCTGGAGCCCATTGCCCAGACAAGTCACCTCCTCCCACAGTAATGGCACTAATCTGTTTAAGTGGGGCAGAACCCTCTGACCTCATCACCTCTTCAGAATCACCCCTCTCACCACTATTGTCTTGGAGATCAAGTTCCCAACACATAAACTGAAAGAGACCATTTCAAACCATGGCATTTTAATTTTGTCCCCCAAATGAGTGTCCTTCCTACATGCAAATATATCCACTCCACCTCAATAGCCTCAAAACTTTAACTCAGTGCAGCACTAACTCAAAAGTCCAGAGTCCAGAGTTTCATTGGAATAGATTCTGTGTGAGATTCCGGGCACAATTTATGCTAAGGCAAATTCCTCTCGGGCTAGGAGCCTGTGAACTAAAAAGTTACATGCTTCCAAAATACAGTGCTGGGACAGGCACAGGAATAGCTTCATCCCCAAAGGGAGAACAATGAGAGAAGAAAGGAATATCTGATTCAAAGTGCCCAAACAACAGTAAGTATTCATGCTGGAGAACAATTTCCTTTACCTCAGTATTCTGCCTCCTGGACACACTGTAGAGTCCCCAGAACCTCAGGTAGCCCCACACTCGTGGCTTTACTTAGCTCAGACCATTCAGCAGCTTTCACAGGTTGGAGTCTCATGCCTGCAGCTCTCTCCAGATGGCAATGTGTGCTGGGCACTCCACAGTTGGAAGTAGCCACACTCTCATGGCTCCATTATGCACTGCCTTAGTAGGAGCTGCAGAGCCCTGCCTTTGCAACAAGTCTTTCTAGGCCCTAACGCTGTCTAGAATAGATTTTAAGATTTAAGAAGAGAAAGCCATGCCCCCATAGTTCTACCACTCTGTATCCATACAGAGTCAATACCACAAGGACACTGCCAAAGCTGACCACTGGAGTCCTATGGCAAAGATGCATCTGAGCCCACCTGAGTGATGGCGGCAAACTTCCTAAAGAGTGCATGGCTGAGGTCTCGCAGAAGACTCCCTGAAAACCACGTTGCCAAGGTCCTCACTAGCCTCAGAGATTTGTGAATGCCTTTTGAGCTGTTTTCCCATTGCCTTGATAAATAGAAACTGACTCCCTTTTACCTACAATAATCTATTTGCCAAGAGGCCAAGTGATAGAAGAAATACCCTCCGTTGTAGGGCATTCTTTATAGGTAAGGTTGACCAAGTTTTTCTAGATAGTAAATATTTGAAGTTCACCAGTCATATGATCTCTTTCACAACCATGAAGTTCTCTCATTGAGCAACATGAAAGCAGCCAGATGGATGAATGAGTATAGCTGTGTTTTAAGAAAACCTTCTTACCCAAGTGACCCAGATGCTCAAATTGACAAACAGAGACAAAATAAGCCTGCTGAGGTCTAGAGTTTCACTATCCACAAAGACAATTCTAAAGGCTTGGTCACTTGCCTGTTGCTGGTGAGAGGTCGTTCAGCCTTTGAGAGATGAGGTCTAGTGGGAGAAAGTTAAGTTGCTGGAAGCATGCCTTTGAGAAGGTATTGAGATCCACGCCTTATCTTCTGTCTGCTTCCAGGCACATAGAAGATAAACAGGACAGTTCTGCTATGTGCTCCTACTATAATTCTCGATCTTGACTGAAGGCCAAAAGCAAGGAGGCTTCATGGAAAGAAATCTCCAAAACCGTGAGCGAACACCAGTCTTCTCTCCTTACACTTGTTACCTCGGGTATTTTGTCATAGTGACAGGACGTTCACCCACAGCTACTCTAAAGTCGTTTGAGGACTTCACATAATACAGTAACCAGGGACAAATTTCAGCTCACAATAGAAGCATAACGCAACAGCCAGGTGGAAGTTTTGTAAGTGAAAACTGCGTTATCTGAGATCAAATATTCCTTAGTCAGGCTAGGGATTGCATGAGAAAAGTCGATAGTCCCATTCATGTGTTGAAATCTAACCCCCCCCCCCCCAAGGAGAGTATCAAACGGTATGTTTTATGTGAGATAATTTGGCCATGTGTGGTCTGTCTACATGAATAAGACCAGTGCCTCTGTCTGAGAAGGACTGAGGGAATCCTGTCTCCTTCCACGTCATGAAGACATACAGAAAGTGCCACCTGTCAAAAAGAAAGCTCTCAGCAGATACCAAATCAGCTTGCAATTATATCTTGGGCTTTCAGCCTACAGAATTATGAAAAATAAAATTCTGTTGTTTATAAGTTATAGTCTCAGGCATTTTTAATAGTACAGCAGCTCAAATAGACTGAGACTCCTTCCAAGCTGAAGAACAAAAGAAAAAAAAATACAGTTAATGAATGTAGTCTTGGTGATCTATACATCTAATAGGAATCCCAGAAAGAGAAGGAAACAGAAGGAAAGGTATTTGAATACCTCATAAATATATATGCATGTATTCCTGGTCCCCGGATGATGGTGCTGTCTGGGAAGGTGGCAGAACCTTTCAGAGTTGGGTTATTAGGAGCAGACCTTAAGGTTTTCTATCCCAATACACTGCCTCTTTCCTCTCTGCCTCTGATGGTAGCTGCAGTGTGACCAGCCAGCCCGCGCTTCTGTCACCATACCTTTCCAAGTGTGATGGGATACAGTCTCTCAAATGATAAGTCATTACAAACTTCTCCTTCCTTAAACTGCCTTCTATCAGCCATTGTTTTATAGTGATGAGAAACGTAACTAATATAGAAAACTGATGCCAAGAGCAGGGTTATTTCTGAGACTAATGACCAACTGGTCCTTGGACCTTTGGAACTCATTCACAGAAGGAATGTGGAAGAATTTAGAATGTTCTAAACAGAGCTTAAGGGGATGTTCTGATGGGAATTTGTAAGCCCAAAAGGATTAGAAAAATTTTTTTTTTCCCCAAAGGGTTTCTTTGTGTAACAGCTTTGGCTGTCCTGGAACTCACTCTGTTGACCAGGTTGGCCTCGAACTCAGAGAGATCTGCCTGCCTCTGCCTCCTGAGTGCTGGGATTAAAGGCGTGCCCCACCACCACCCCCACTTGCCCACCTCCAACTTGAAATTTATTTTAAAATAATTCTTTGGTATGCATACAATTTGAACATTTGTTAATGATAAAAGCAAATATGTACATTAATGAGAAGGATATGCTTATTTATGTTTATATAGAGAATTAAATCTTTGCTGAATATTTGATACTGCCAGATACACAAAGCATCTCCAGAATTTTTCAGAGTTGATTGGTATTTTGATTTTATAATCATCAATCCAGAGAAGGCTGCTTTGCCTAAATACACAGTACAAAATGGCAGAATGTATTCTAGGACTGTCTCAGAAATTATTGGAAACTCCAGGCTGATCTCAAGTCAACATTCACTGAACTTTTCTTTTTTTAGTGAAATTCAAGTCAGAAACTCAAACAGCAACTTTTTTTTTCTGTTATTCTTTGTCCCCCCTTTTAAAAAATTTTTGAGATTCTAATTTAATGAAGACATTTCTCCCTTCCCTTTCCCTCTTCTAAACTCTCCTATATACCCCTCCCGGCTCTCCTTCAAAAGCCATGGCCTCTTAAAAAAAAAAAAAAACAACCTAATTGTCAAAGGACAACTTTTAAATCAAGTATTCTTGTACAAGACATTCCAAAGATATTCTGCTTGATACGTGCTGAAGAATAACAATAAGAAAATATTGTCTTTACTTTCTATAAATAAACCATTGTGTTTCTGTAAGAGCAGACAAATTTTTCTGTACAATAAAAAATACTGCAGTTCACAAAATGTAAGTTTTAAATTGGAGTCAGTGTTTTAGGCAGCATTTATTGCTATTAAATAATGTGGCAGCATGTGCCATGCAAAGTGCCTATGTTCTATGCTCAGAGCCAAGGCTACAGTGAGGAGATTATATATATATATGATGCAATGCAATACGGGCAAGCACTGCCAGAAACACATTACTTACACATTTGCCTTTGAATTAACCTTTGGTCATCGGACATTTGGAAACCTTTTACTGATGCCAAGTTTTCCGCATTCAGTTAAGATAAGAGACCTCGATGGGACAGCAGTCCACAGTTCAAGAAGCTGTGCATTGGTAACTAATTTTCCCTGAGCCTGGACCCGCTAGTTTCAGGTTCATTTCTTCAACTGTCTGTTGAACATCCACCCATAAGTCTCTTCAATTCAGGGTGCAGGAAAACAAACCTATCAGCTACCCACTCTCATATTTTACTGTTACTTCATTCTCCACTTCCATTCTCTATTGCAGGAACCACCAAGGCAAACCAGAGCTTGGATATATAGCAGATTCTTCCTGCTTACTTGCTACTCACTTTTGTGAGCTTAGCTGTGATTTCTCTAAAGGAAATCTTAGAAAGGATCTGAATATTTCACTAGACATTTTTCTCATTGCTCTTATGAAATACCTGGCAAGAAGCAACTGAGTGAAAGGTTTGGTTTGGCTTTTGGTTCACAGTCCATCACAGTAGGGAAGGCCAACAGCCCGGGCAGGAGGTAGCTGGGTACGATACATCCACAGTCAGGAAGCACAGTGTGCTTAGGGCACTTTCTTCTTATTCAATACAGGGCTCCAAGCCATTGTACGGTACTGCCAACATTTAGGGTTACTACTCTTCCCACTCAATTAATCCAACATAGATAATGCCTTACAGACATGCCCAGAGATTTGTTTCTGTGGTGATTCTAGATCTCACCAAATTGCAAATCAAGATTACCCATCACAGCTATAGTCAGTTTATTGGTGAAGGGATTCCAAGGAAGAGGAGTCGGGACCTATGGGAAGAGCCAGTCCATGAGTGCATAATCAAGTAAGTTACTGCCGTAGCCAACCAGGGACTCTGCAGATCTGTGTAGAATGTCTCTAAGAATTGTTTTCCTGAAGGATTAGGAGATATTATTGTTGGGAATCTCCAGCTCGGGGCCACATCCCAAACCCCACCCAGATGTTTGACTGGGAACCCTACTTAGGCCCCACTCCTCCTTCTCCAAACCTCACCTCAGAAAACCCGCCAAGCAGCAGCTCCTCCCCTGGAGCTCCTCAAGACTGTGCCTACAGGGTATTTAAGGTCCAGTCCATAGACCTTCCACATGGTTTCTCCTCTTCCCCTAAGACTACCTGGGGATGCTTTGCTCATTAAATTTGAACTTTTAATTCAGTTTGACTTGGCTTATTGCATCGGTGGAGTTACCCATTACCAGGAATTTTCAAAATTATCCTATATATTGCTAGTCTCATGCATTTTCAGCTTATACATCTGTCACAATGTTTCTGAAGATATCTACACAGGGAAAACAAACAAAACATAGAAGTAACAGGATAGCAGAAAACATGCAATCACCTCAAGTGAGGTAGTACAGGTTACCTGCAAGAAAGAAGATGTTCTCAAGAGACATGTGGGTCCTTCCTTTTGGCTATTTATTGAAACAACAGAGCTCAAGAAATTGGAATTTTCCCAAGAGTCCAAGGCTGGTAGAAGAAAAGGCTGAGGCCCTAGTTACCCAAAGGAAGGGAAGCTTGTCTCCTGAAGATGATTTCAGGCAATTCTGATAATTTGTCAGACCACCTTACATTCAGGACTGGAACAAAGACAATGACGATGGACAACATCTTAGATATGCAAGCCTTCTGCTCTTCATTTCAACCAAGACCTCATGTCAGGACCCTCAACCTCGCCTGGGGCCATGGGTGGTCACTCTTTGCTCTTCTCCCCAGTGTGGCCACATTGAATAAATCTCTTTTTGCTGGTTTTCACTACTACTCTTTAACTGGCTTATTGAGAGCAAGTGGCCAAGTGGCCAGTACCTGTGACCTTAATGACTCCAGGAACAAAGGTTGTTGGTGCCAGGTGAGCCCAAAGAAGTGTCCCATACACTTATCGCCAACACGTGCCTATCTATATCATTCAATACGTGATTTTTATTCCAGCCTTACATCTCTCTCAGACTGCACCTCAATCTTTTGTAGACTTATTGGCTAACACCAAAATAGATGTGTGTTTCTACGTTTTCAGAAGTATGTGAATATGTAGAGAATATTTGGAAAAGAAATTCCCCTAGGCCTCCTTTTCCTCAGACCTTTAGTAATAGCTGCACGTATAGACTCTGAAAAGTAGTCTTGTTAATTTCAGTAACTTTTTGAGGGAAGAGGGGGCAAAGGAAACTGTTGCAAACAACTAAATGCTTTTCCATGTATAAAAATAAATAGATAAATAAATATCCAATGAGGAACCATCAAACAGTTCCAACTCTGATCTTTTCCTCCACAACACTGTTCATGGAAAAGCAGGTACTTTCATAGAGAACCACCTATGCTGGCTTTAGTAAATGATTAACATTTCTTCAAAGTTTTGTTTTGTTGTGATTAGGCTCTCCAGGGAATAAGGAACCATCCAAAGGGCTGGTCAACCTGACTGGACCTTTCAGGGTGATGAGAAGTAAACTGCTCATCAGAACCCCAAATTCTCCACCCAGAGGCTTTTCTTTCAAGTAAAAGGGGATCTTTATCTGAAACCCCTTTGGTCCACATCTCTCCCCTGGCAGTCCACCTCTGCATAATTCTTCTTACTGAAGAAAATCCTTCATCAAATTATAGCCAACTAGGGCCAGAGCAGCAAAGTCCACTGAGTAGTTCTTGTCAAAGCAGACACAGCTCCAGCTGATTAAGACCCTGCCTGGCACATGGACTTCCGGCCTCTTGTTTTTCCATACTTGCCCTGTGTTGTCCAATGAAAACTTTTTACACTCTACAACCCAGAGATAGACTCCTCTGACTCCTTTGTCTTCTTCAGGGATGGCTATGAATAACTACTTCTTTCCACTAATTACTGATTTAGTGGAGAGGCAAGCAGAATGGACCTCAGACTCCAGTAACATGTCTTTGAAAAAAAAAAAATTAACAGGAAATAAATGACTTCCAACAGAGCATGCTCAGGAACGTGCCCGCCATCACTACAGGTAATGATCAGTCCTTTATATGTGTGTGTGTGTATGTGTGTGTGTGTATAAAGGACTGTCACACACACACACACACACACACACACACACACACACACACACACACACACACGTTTCCTCCAACAAAAACTTCTGCTTTCCTCGGTGAATCACTGCTTTGAGTACTATCTCCAGGACTCTCCTTACTTGCTGCAAGTGGCAAACTTTACATCCCTCTCTTATCCCTTGGTTGTATTTATCGGATTCCCATCAACAAAGATGAGAACCTATTGTCTTTGGTTATAAAATTAGAACCTTTCAGTGTACATGAGACAACTTGAGGTGAAATCACCAAATAAACATGAAGATGAAAAGTCCTAGCAGAGAGGAAAAAATATTTTTCAAGAATGTGTGATAAATTAAAATTTTGAGTCTAAACATAGACAATTAAAACTAAATTATAAAAATAAAGAAAGATATTTGGTACTATTTATATGAACACTATAAATTACAAAGTAGATATAGACACCATTCTTTGGGAAATAAAAAGAGAATTATCCAGCACTAGAAACTCCTACTGATGTGGATGGATTTGGGGGTGTGGTTGAGACAAGGTCTTACTTTGTAGCCTAGGCTGGTCTTGAACTGGATGGATATTTTAAAATTCTTCATATGCCTGCTCTCATATTTCCATGCCTTCCTGGCCTTGGTAGGTTAAGTCCTTCAGAACACGGATTAATCTGAACAGCTTCAAGGAATGTTCTAGCTGACAAAATGAGAACAGCAATGGGGTCAAAGGTCCAGCATCTCACCGTCAAAACACTGGACATTGCTTCAGAAACATAGAAGATTTGGAAATGTGCATTTCTCGAAATGGAGAGGCAGGAAGTTGGAGAGGCAGATCACTAGCTCCAATACTTGATAACACAGGAGGGTAAAGAGCTACAGTGTCTAACATGGCAACCACTAAGCCACTTGTGGTACTTAAAAGTGACTCCTGAAAGTTGAGGTGAGCTGAACGTATCAATTACCCAACAGATTTCAAAGACCTCATAAGAAACTAGTGAAACATCTCATTAACTTTTATGTAATAATACAATGATATAATGATAATTTTTATATTCTCTGGTAAAAATACATCACTAAAGCCAATGATCACGGACAAAGAAACCACAATCAAACTGGCTAGATGCTCAAGAAGGTTGAGAAACAGTGGTTGGAAAGTTAAGCACAATACGGAACATTCCCTGATTTAAACTGAATAATTACACTAAGGCAAGCGAGTGTTCAGCCATTAAAGAGCTATACCGCAGGAGAAGCAAATAACCAGGCTTTGCATTCTAAGGTCGTTCCGGCAGCTGTGCTTTCAAAGAGGCAGAGACAGAACCAGAAAGAGTTCATTTGGTTTAGCAATCCAGAGTTCTGTGTGAGTCAGAAGGACCTGCTTGACTTGGTAGTACAGAAACAAGACACCGAGTTGCTGAACAGCAGATAAACGACAATGTAGAGTCAACGGCCACATCTGCGGGGGTTTCCAGTGACAGTGAAAGACTGTCACTTTCTAGAAGGTATCTTTTAGAGCCCCTGCATAGAAAGAATGGGTGTCTGAGAAATAAACATTAAGTATAATTCAACAGAGTCCTGTTTGTACTTTCAAAGTAATCTGTTGTCAAAAGTCAGTAAATAGTATTCACTCATAAGCAAAAATTGACTAATGCCATATTGGGGATGGCAGAGTAAAATCTGAGACAATTGGCTGATCTGTCTTTTGGTTCCTACTAGAAGTATCGCCTCTCACCAACCTCAACTTTAGAGCAATCAATAAAGATTGTTGACAATGAGTTCATCTAATTCCTCAGGTAAAACATTTCAGTGGCATTGGTAGCCAGTCTTAAGAAATATTATGACTACAGCTTTACTTTAACTCATTCTCATGAGTTATAGCAAATCAGATAAATTAAGCTTCAAGAGTTTTAAGAGGCATGTGGGGGGCGCCTCAGTGGCTAGGAGCACTTACTCCGCAAGCATGTAGACTTGAGATTGAATTCCCAGCACCCACATAGTAAAAAGCCAGTCATGACTCTAAGGTTGTGGGGTGGAGACAGGTAAACTCCAGGAGCTCACTGGCCAGCCAGTCTAGTCAAAATGGTGAGCTTCCTGCTCAGTGAGAGACCCTCTCAAAGAAAGAGCATGGAAAGAGAGAAAGAGAAAAAGACACCAAATGTGCTCTGATCTCTACCTGTGTGACCAAGGGTATGCTTGACTGCCTGCAGCCTTCAAGTTTCCTCTTAGCAAAGCTAATCTCTGGGCTAAAGAGGTCAAAACCTGGGTCTTTTTATGTCTACACTGACTCTACTGGGGTCCCTAGAGGAGTTCCAAACAAATTTAAGGCTAGAAACCAAACAGCTGTAGAATTCAAATTGACTATATTCTAGTGGTTAATAACAAATAAGGCTGATTATTTATTGTTAAACAAAGATTTATCAATTATCCCATAAATGCCCTTCAACAAGTATCTAGCCAGCTGGATGCTACCAGCCACATGGCTTGGGAAAACAGGATCACACTTGATATGATGTTAGTGGAAAGGGTAGGTATGTGAATTATCCTTGGCAGGAGGTGCTGCAATGTTATTCCCCACGATACAGTTCATGGTGGAACAATTACAAAGGCTCTTCAGTGCTAAATAAGGAAGAAACCATCCTACCAGTCCTATGAAATGATGGTTTGGAAAGTGGAAATGAGTAATGAATGACCTCACTTCTGACCTCACCTGTTACAGTTATAGGAGCCATGATTACAGTTGTATGTTATGTGATCCTGTGCACACAAGAGTTAGTCCAGTGACTAATGAAAACAGCAATAACAGCTAACATTTCTATAGCTTATCATATATTACCGATGGACATCACAGGACAGGAAAATAAAAAAGGTTAATTTAGTTTGAATAAACAAATGAAAGTATATTGCAAAAGACTAGAAAACTGTGGGAAATATAAACAAAATGTACTGTCGTTTAATCAAGGATTAAACAAGACAAAACTCAACTAAAGAAGTTACTTAGTGGGAATTCACATTCCTCTGACGTCAGCGCTTCTTGAGATCAAAATCCATGCTCAAGGTTTCGTTTTCTGCTCAAAACTGCATTGTGATTACCAATTGCATGACTTTAAATCAGCCAGTCACATAAGAATGTGAGTCCCAGCTCCGGCCACTCACAGTGAGGCACAGGATCCCTTAGCCTTAGTAGTTAAAAAAAAAAAACAAAACCTAGTGGCACCCTGGTTGGATGTGCTTGCCTGCCTGATTTGGCATAACTACACACCCTTGCTCAGAAGTAAAGCGTTTTGTCTTGCCAGATGCTTTGGATTATATGGTCATTTTCCTGAGACCCTAGACACATGTCTTCTACATTCGGTACTGCTAACCGAAGCTGCAGCCTCATGAATGCCAGGCAAACCTTGTCCCAGTGAAGTATATCCCCAAATCTCTTTTAACTTTTTACTTTGAGATAGGGTTTTTACTAAATTGTCCAGACTGGTCTCAAACTTACTCTGTAGCCTTCCCTGGCATTGAACTTATGATCTTCACGCCTCAGTTTTTCAACTATCTGGGATTATAGACCTGTTCTACCAGATCTGACTTCTTAAAACTTGGAATGTGCACTTCTGTGTGTGTGTGTGTGTGTGTGTGTGTGTGTGTGTGTGTATACAAGTATTCCAAATTTTCCTACCATTTAAAACTTGATGCATAAATATGTAAATACAACCTGCTGGGTCTATTTAATGCTGCTTGTAGGTATGTGATTCCGGAACTGACCATTTGGTGACGGATAACTCATTAGGGAAGACTAATTCTTCCTCTCAGCAATCGTTACGTAGCAGCTAAAATTACTCCAATTTTTGACCAGAGCAACCATCCTGGAGATCAGTCCTGTCAACAACTTGAATCTGTTAAAACATTCCAGGAATTCCAGGAAGGCAAAAGACCTGGGGTGTTATCTCACGTCTGGAGAACTGAATGTCTGCAGGAATCAACAACCCTAGGAATGAATTGTGGCTTTTGCCTTTAAAAACCCTCTGCCCTGCTCCAGCCAGGATCACAATCCCAATCGGACCAAGGAAACTGGTAGAGTCTAGGTGGTCTTTTGGTGTTCTCAAACTCCACAACAATTTGTTCCCTGTAGTTCCTTGTCCGGGGGTGAGACTCTGAGATTTCCCCTTTCATGTTAGACACTGCTATTGCTCAGACCTTGTTTATGTAATCATTTCTAGGAGAGACTGTTTCACAGTGTGGGAGACACAAGGGCCTAGTGTAGATGTAACAGTCTTATTAAATAAGAAACACAGAGCCAAATGCAGAGTTAAAAGCCCAAGAGGTCAGAGCAGTAGCTAAGAGCTGATACTAAAAAAACCTTTCCTACCCTTCACTGCAGCTGCCATCCTTCCCCTGAGAAAAGAGATCTACTTCCTCTGTATCTGTCTTTTTATTGACTTTCTGTTCTGCCTTCTCATTGGTTGTAAACCCAACCACATGACCTCCTCATCACTGCCTGTCTATACAGACCTCCAGATCTTCTATAGTTGGTATTGAGATTAAAGGCGTGTGTCTCCATGCTGGCTGTATCCTTGAACACACAGAGATCTGCCAGTCATGTGATTGGGATTAAAGGTGTGCGCCACCACCGTCCGGCTTCTGCTATGGTTTGCTATTAGCTCTGACCCCCAGGCAACTTTATTTATTAACATACAAATAAAATCACATTTAAGTATAAATAAAATATCACCATAGCCTAGTGCTTGTAGATGAGCATTAGGGAAACCAGGCATGTTAAACATGCAGGATTGTCTCTTCAAATATAGAGATGTATAACCTGTTTTCCATCCAGAAGGCTGGGAAAGGAGGTGGTTAGTAGCCCAGTGACCTTTATGCTATCTGTGTGATCAAGACCACACCAGATCCTCCCCAGCCCCTATTCTTGAGCTTGTTTTTCTCAACAGTCTATAAAACCCATCTTTATGGAAGATGTCACAAGCATTTTACAAAGAGAGCTGCCCTCCCTAGAGCCCACCCAAAGAAAGCCCACCAAGCAGGGCTTCCATCCCAGGAGGGTATTTAAGGTCTGGCCCACAGACTTCCACTTACAGTTTCCCCTCATAGCATCTCCTCTTTCCTGGGACCACTCAGGAATGTTTTGCTCAGATTAAACCTGGACTTAAATTTGGCCTGATCTGACTTATTACATTGGCGGAGTTACTCACTACTGGGGAATTTTTACTTATCACTTTCCCCTTGTGGACTGACACTCTGCTAGCCACAGTATTTACAGAGAATGCCCACAACTGACTCCATGATGGAAGCACCATCCAGGCCATAAAACTCAGCACATAGGCAGCACCACCTGCCAAAACTAAAACAAAGACCGAATCCATAGAAGTCCATAGTTCTGGGAAAATCTCTAAGTATACTGACCCTGTTTTTGGCTTCAATAGTTCTGATTCTAGCTAACTGTCCTTCTTAACTGAACAAGAGGCCTGTTACAAACAGGTTGTTAACAAGAGACTTGTTAACAAAAACCCAGAATGTGTTTTTTGTGGTTAGAAGCTCATCTTGAGGAAGGGTTGGATCCTAAACACCCAGTGTAGTCACTGGCCAGCTAATACAGTTTATTGGCTTAAACCCATGTCCCAGCAGTCTTCTTTGATGGATACCCCACAACACACACAGCAGGCTTCCTGGTATTCTATCTCTTACAGTCTTTCTATCTCTCTTCCGCATTGTTCCCTGAGCCATAAATGCAGGCATAGATATATCTGTTGGGGCTGGGCACCCATAATCCTTCTTTCTTGGCATGTGACCAGTTCTAGTTTTCTGTAATGGTCTCTGTTACAAAGAGAAACTTCTCTGATGGGAGTGAGCTATACATTTATCTGTGAGTAAAAGAAAAAGTATTTCCATGGCCCTACTGTAGCCAGGATCTATGTTGATGGCTGTGGCTCCTATTGTCATGAGGACCATACAGATTCCTGGGGTCTGTGCTGGCACCTGGGGCTATGTTGGTGTCCGCGGGCCACAATGCCATTGGGGCCATGATAATCTGGGTGGGTGACCTGTGCTGCCACCTGGGAACGTGATGACATCCAGATCCCAAATGCTGCCAAGGACCACATCTAGGTCCATGGTCCTACCTCAGCTGGGGTCTGTGTTGAAGTCTGTGACCCATGTTGCCACCAGGAGCCACATGTAGGCCTTGAGGTCTGGGGTACAACCTGTGGCCTTATTGGAGTCTGGGGGCCATACTGCAGCCAGGGCCATACAGATCTGAGTGACCTGTCCTACCAACCGGGGCCACGGTGTCATCTGGTCCTAGACTGCTGCCAATGACCATGTCTGGGTCTGTGTTGAAGTCTGTGGACCATGTGGCCACAGAGGGCAGTGTGGATGCCCGGGATCTGTTCAGCCACCTAAGTCCATGTTGGTGGCCGAGGGACATGCTGCAGCCAGGGCCATGCAGATCTGAGCAGCCTGCACTACTACCCAATGCCATGGTGACATCTGGGTCAGAGCTGCAGCTGAGGGCCATGTCTGGGTCCATGAACCTTCTGCAGTCAGGATCTGTGTTGATGTCTGAGGCTCCTGTTACCATCAAAGGCCATGAAGATGCCTGAGATCTGGGGCCATGCTGGTGTCTGAGGGCCACATTGCCACTGGGGCCATGTAGATCTGAGTGGCCTGCACTGCCACCTGGGCAATGGTGACATCGAGACCCAGCTGCTGCTGAGGACCATGTCTGGGTCCGCAGTCCTACAGCAGCCAGGGTCTATGTTGAAATATGAGGCCCACGTTGCCACCAAAGGTTACACGAAAGCCCAGGGTCAAGGCAGCCTTGTCGGTATGCAGGGCCTATGCCACCACCAAAAGCCATTCTGATCTGAGTGCCCTGTGCTTCCACCCTGAGCCAGGATGTCATCTAGGCACAAGCTGCTGCTGAGGGCCATGTCTGGGTCTATGGTCCTGCTGCAGCTGGGGTCTGTGTTGATTCTTGTGGCCCGTGTCACCTCAGGGGACACAGGTATCATGCATGATGAAATCAGGTTCATGCTGAGCCGACCCCACCCTTCACCGACCCTGGGATAACTGGCCCTGCCTCTCAATGGACACTGCGGCAAGAGAGCTGTCCCCAAACCTCATGGGAGAGCTGCCCTCACCCCCTGCATTCAGAAGAGATGACCCCAACACTAACAACAGGCAAGGGAGAACTGACCCTGATGGCATGGGCATAGGGGAGCTGGCTTTGCCCCTGGCCGGAAAGGGACAGCCCGAGAGGCCTAAACTGACCAGTTCAACTACAAGCCAGGCCCATAACAGGGCCTTGGGTTGGCCCACCCTAACATCTACCCCATCTAGAACCTGCTGGAGCTAGTGAAGGGACTGGTTCTGTGGATTGATACCTGAAGAATCTCCATGACTTGGGGCAGTCACAGGATAGTTGGTGAGGATCCAGTGATGATAGTGTACCAGAAACCACAGGCCTTGAACCAGACCAATGACTCACTGCAATGAACATTTGCTAGTAAAGCTGACTGGACAAAAGGGTACACTGTGTGACACACCACTCCCAATGCCACCAGGATAAATGAAGAGGTGTTGGAGAGGCAGGAAAGATGGAGGAATGAAGGGGTTTTGTTTTGTTGTTTTTCTTTTTCTTTGTGTTTGTTTGCTTGTTTTGTTTTGATTTTTATAAATTTTCTTGTGGGGACACTGCAGGAGTGGGGGAGGATATGGAGGGACTGGGAGGTGGGCAGAATTGGGGTGCATGATGTGAAATTTCCAAAGATCAGATAAAGAAATTATGTTTAATAAAAAAAGTATTTAGAATGCAAATAAAAATTATATTGGCCTAATAAAAGAGTAGTAGTTTCTCTAAAATCATGATCTCACTAGGTCGTTGACTAGGTTTTTGGGAACAGGCATGGTTTTTCTCCTGTTGAGTGAGTCTTAAGCCCAATTAGAGAGCTATTGGTTACTGCTGAGATATGAGGGCCAGTACTGTACCTCTAGGGATGGCTTGCTGTGCCGATCATTGTGTTTCACGGGCACCACAGCTGGGTAGGACTTCTGATTAGTTTTCAAGCCTTTGGCAGCTTACATAGTACCTTCTGTTACTATGACAGCCAGTCCTCAGGGAAGAGGAGTTCATCAGCTGCCTTTTTATGCAACCCAATACCACCTACCCAGGGATGGTACCATTCACCACATCAATTAGCAGTCAAGAAAATGCTCCAACAGACATGTCTGCAGGCCAATCTGATGAAGTCAACTCCTCAACTGAGGTTTTCTCTTCCCAGGTGCATCAAGTTGGCAACCAAGATTAGGGATCATACCTTAGCAATTTTAATCATCAAACACACATCATCCTTAGGTTCCATCCTCTACAAATCTTGTACAGGTCAGACTTTCTGCAACTTGACTAAACGCTTTCATGATTTTGTCTTCACCTTTTACTTCTTCTTTCTAAGGACAAACTCTTACAAAATTCATCCTTATCTAAAATATTCTTTTCTCTTTTTATACCTTTAGCCTCTTACTATATCCTTAATCCTCTCTCATGCTAACTTACTATTTCTAATTTCATTTCCCTAAACACAAATTGAATGGAAATCACATACATGGCACATTGTAGAAAATTACGATGACCTGTACACATATCTTTAATTACCATTTTTTTCCTCCTGTTGCAAGTCATAAGACAACCTTCTCTCCATTTGAATCTTCACAAGAATTCCTTTTTTTCCCTATGGTCTCAGAGCCTGGGAAATAGAAAAAGTCACATTATCAAAATGACCGGGTGGGGGGGCATATTCAGTAAAGATAGGACAGAAAAGTACACAGAGAGCAAAAATTCTTTACGTTAACCCTGTAATTGCGATTTTAGATGACTGAAGACATCCATTAATGTTTTTTAATTCACATCAAAAGTCATGAGGACTATTATTTCTTGTCTTCTTTTAAGTCGGGCATTCTCTTTCAAAATGTCCTTTTTCTCTCTTCCTTTATAACATGTTTTTCTTTCTTCTGCAATCTTCTTGCTGTCCTTCCAACATTCAGTCTTCTGGAACATCCTTTCTCTTGTTTTGTACATTCAAGGATTTTTTTTTTTTTTTTTTTTTTTTGGTTTTTCGAGACAGGGTTTCTCTGTGTAGCTTTGCGCCTCTCCTGGAACTCACTTGGTAGCCCAGGCTGGCCTCGAACTCACAGAGATCCGCCTGGCTCTGCCTCCCGAGTGCTGGGATTAAAGGCGTGCGCCACCACCGCCCGGCAGGATTTTTTATACTCTAGGACTGGGAACTGATTTCTAATCCCCCTTATTATCAGGTTTCCAAGACCCCACATGTAGCCTTCATGGATCCCATGCTTATTCTACACGGGTTATTCATTGGGGAAATCTTTTTTTAAACTCTGTTGTCATTATGCCCTATCCAGGTGGATGTTTTCTTTCCCAAATAGCCTTGGTGGCCCTTCTTATAGCTCAGTTTCTTTATCAGAGAAGAAAATTCTCATATTGATATCCACTTGAACCAGGAATTGATTTTGGGCCCAAGGAATTGATCCAATTGATTAGCAACTCACCACCCTTAGGTCTCCTATCAGTTGCCAGTTAAAGTTGGGACCTCTGAACTGCTGAGGAGAAGGATGCTGACAGAGCCGAGCTTTCTCTCCAGTGCAGGGGAATGTCCCTAAGTGGGAACCTCTGTTGAGGGGGCTCTCCTGTTGAGAGGGGAAGGTTTCGGATTTCGCTCTGGCATTTTTTTTAAGGCTTTAGTGTAATTTTGTTTTCTTTAGCTGGGAGGTAAAGAATAAAGAGCAGCTGGCGCTGAAGCTGAACCTGGTGGTTCTGGAACAAGAGGAAGAGGAGGGTGACGGGGAGCCCATTTAGAAGAGAGGCTTTCCTTTCCTCATTTACTTTGCTGCCGCTGTTGCTGTTTCAGAGAAAAGAGGGTCATGGGCCCCTGTCCCCAGCAAAGACCACAATCTATCTCCTGCTAGCTCATGGGGCTTTTATCACTAACATATTCTATGAGAAACTGACCCAACCTTCAGCGGCTGTCTCTTTTTCTCTTTTGTTCAGGATTTATCTCCTCAACACTGCAGCATGTACCCCCAGAGTGCTATCTGAGGGTGTTTTGTTGTTACTGGTCTAAGATCTTTTCTCCTTCCTCTTACCAGAAGAGGAAGCCTGGTTTTCTAAGCCTATCTTGTGTTTGTGATGTCTTGATTAGGGGCTTGACAGCACCCTTCCATGTCATATCTGAAAAATCTTTGGCAATCACCACGGGAGCTCTTCTTGGCTACTGGTGAGTTGGTGTAAACCTTCAACTAGGTTACTACTAGACAAAGTCCAAGAGGGCCACCTTAAACCATATGAAGGTGTCCTCAGATCAGTCCCCTCAGGTTCCAAGCAGAGGTTTCTTGCATTTTGTCAAAATCACTTCATCTCCAGCTAGGCCCTCTGCAGCAGGCTGGAACCACAGGCTGGTAGTCCAGCTCCATACATATTTGAAAGCAAAAGTGTTTTCTGAAACAGAGCTAGACATAGTCATGGTGGCCCATCAGATTTAGATAATAACAATTTGCTCTCCAATCTGTCCTCATTCACTTCCTTTTTCATTACAATATGTAGATTTTCCCTATGCTTAAATTGCAATACACACACACACACACACACACACACACACACACACACACGAGGAGAGAGAGAAAACACCACTAAGTATAAATATATTTAATAAAACATCAGGTTTTGTTTTTTTTTTTCAATCTTGGATTCTATGTGCAAATAAATCATTTAGCCAGGAAAAAAAAATCTTCTCACTTCAACACACAAGCTAATGATGTGCGGTATTCACCGGAGAAGACTCCTCAGACATGGTTTTAAACCAACAGAAAGTCTTTATTAGCCAGCCGGCCGGCGACTACATTAGGTGTTTAGGATCCCAGTGTAGCACGGAGCCTTTTTCAGGGTGAGCTTCTAAGCACAAAAACCATGTTCTGGGTTGGCATACTTCAGTTATTCAGAACAGTTAGCCATAACTGGAACTATAGAAGTCAAAATGCAAGAACATTCACAGACTTTCTGCAACAGGCTTTCTCTCTGGGCTACCAACCAGCTCCCAAATCATGACACGGAGATTTCTTTTTCTTTTTTGTTTGTTTGTTTTGGTTTGTTTGTTTGTTTGTTTGTTTTGAGACAGGGTTTCTCTGTAGCTTTGGTGCCTGTCCTGGATCTCACTCTGTAGACCAGGCTGGCCTCACGAACTCACAGAGATCTGCCTGGCTCTGCCTCCTGAGTGCTGGGATTAAAGGTGTGCGCCACCGCCGCCTGGCGAGACTTATTAGTTATGAATACTGACCCTTAGCTTAGTGTTGTTTCTTGCCAGCTCTTATAACTTAATTAAACCTGTTTCTCTTCATCTACGTTTTGCCTCAAGGTTTTTTTATCTTTCTTTCATTTTGTATGTCCTACTCCGTGTTTGCTGGCTGGTGGCTGCCTGGCCTCTCTTTTTCTCTCTTTTTTTCTCCCTCGTTCTCTTCTTCTCCTTCTCTTTGAGCCTAGATTTCTCCTCCTACTTATCCTCTCTGCCTGCCAGCCCCACCTATCTCTCTACTACCTAGCTACTGGCTGTCCAGCTTTTTATTAGAACAATCAGGTGCCTTAGGTAGGCAAAGTAACACATCTTTACATTGTTAAACAAATGCAGCATAAACAAATGTAACACATCTTTGCCTAGTTAAAATAATATGCCACAACAACTTTCCCAGAACTATGGACTTTGGTGGTTCAGATTTTTAGGTTCCTTTAGGCAGGTAGCACTTCCTGTATGCTGCGTTTTACAATCTGAATGGCACTTTCCCCAAGGAGTAGGTTGTACGAAGATCTGGGGGCCTCCTAAGGTCTGGGATCCTGTTACACTAATAATTGAGATCTTTATTGTTGCTTACTGGTACTGGTAACTGGGTTTCTTTCCACTTTTTGTGAGGCTGATTTTCTCATCACAAAAGTGAAACGTGTTTAGTAACTTTCACCCATCAAAAACTCTGGTAGGGCAGACTGATTTTAGACCAAGCAAAGGCTGCACTTCCCCCAGGGCAACTACAGAATAAAGAAGGATGCATTGTCTTTAAAACTTGAGAAACTCAGAGAGACTAAAAACCATCATACATTTTGGTTGAGAGCATGCAGAGGAAGGATATAAGAGGTGAAAGTGTGGTACAGTCCCACCTCCCTCTGTCTCACATTCCCTTTGGACCACTGCCTGCCCCATAACCACCGTAAGTGAAAAATAAGGAACGTATCAAGAGGGAAGTATCCAGTTGCCTTGAGTTCTCCTCTAGTTCTGCTGGCCAAGCTTCATTAGCTCGTGCCACACTCACACTTATTTCTTGTACAGCTCAGGACCACTTGCCAAGGGAGAGTGCTCCCAGAAGTGAGGTGGGTCCACCTACATCAATCATCAATTAAGAAAACGCCCCCACAGCCATGCCCATGGGCAATCTGATGGAAGAAATTCCCCAGTCCCACATGTGTCAAGTTGGCAACCAAGATTAGCCATCACAAACAGTAAGGGGACCGTTACTATAGAGAAATAGTTGAACTTCCATTAAGGAATGTTAGAAAAGAGAAATCCCATCACAAAACTCTGTCCTCTTTACTGTAAAAATTAGTAACTATTGCCATTTACTATAGGTAATATGATGAAAATAATTCCTGAACCTTCATAATTCAATACAGAAATCCCCAGTTTTAAGCTGACATTTGCTTCTAAAACCAATGGGAGAACTACCTGTATGTGTTAGAAGTCCATTTCCTACTGCTAAGCATGATTCCATCAAGTCAGCAGTTGCGTTATTCTAGAAGCATCAACATGCACACAGTCCGGTATAAGCACATGTTAAGCATCACTTTCTCACAGAGACCTTTTCTGAAAACATCCTCCCCATTAACCACATCTTCCTCTCTTTGTTCTTTGTTACACAACTCCCCCCTTGTCCTCTGACAGCATTCTAAATTAATTCGTGAAGGTCTTTGACACCAGTCTCTTGTCACCCAACAAGGTAAGAGGACAACTGCCCTGCCTTCTGTTTGCTCCGTCTCAGCTCCAGGCCCGGCAACTTCACTTTCATTCTGTCTATTCATGGGATTCTGTCTCCTTACCTCACTCTGTCCTTACCCGTTCCTCTATTGAACCAGCACATGACTCAGTAGCTGACTCCCACGGAGTGATCATTGTGTTGTTGGCTCTTTTTGCTCTTATATTTGGGGGGGTGTGGCACCCAGCTCCCAAATAAATCCCACACGGAGGCTTTTTCTTAATTATAAATACCCAGACTTTACCTTGGCTTGTTTCTTGCCGGCTTTTCTTAACTTAAATTATCCCATCTACCTTTTGCCTCTGGGCTTTTTCTTTTCTCTTACATCTTGTATCTTACTTTCACTCTTACTCCGTGGCTGGCTGGGTGGCTGGGTGGCTGGGTGGCTGGGTGGCTGGGTGGCTGGGTGGCTGGCCCCGAGCATCCTCCTCTCCTTGTTCTCTTGCTCCTTCCCCTTTCTTTCCAGATCTCTCCTTCTATTAATTCTCTCTGCCTGCCAGCTCTGCCTGTCCTTTCTCCTGCCTCGCTATTGGCCGTTCAGCTCTTCATTAGACCATCGGTTTTGTTTTAGACAGGCACAGTAACACAGCTTCACAGAGTTAAACAAAGGCAACATAAACAAAAGTAACACACCTTAAAATAATATTCTACTACACATTGGTTACTAGAACTAGACCATCAGGGAGAAGCAGGTGATGGACATAAATGCCACCAGTGGCAAGGAGAGACAGGACCCTCCCCAGAAGTGCTACAGAAAACGGGGAAAGGATGCCATGAAGGAAGGTCACTGACCAGGTGGGAGCCAGCAGCTGACTTTGCCAGAAAGCCCTGAGCCATTATTCTCCTGTGTGGTTAAGAACAAACAGAAGCCAGGGAAGCGGAGCAGCAAGGCAGCCAGCCAAGCCAGAAATTAGAATTCAGGTTCTGCCATTTACTAAACAGGTAAACTTTTAAAGCGATGCTTAAATATCCAATGGTTACCTCTTCAACTACAGACGACTTCATGGTTGCTTTGAGAATTAAATGAGAAGATGCTTCAGAATCAGAATGCAGTCAGGGACACACACTAAGGCCTCAGTTACAAAACAAAGTGAACAGTTCCTTGACTGAGGTCTGTAAACTTTCCAAAGGGGGGTTATAAAATTACACATTAAACTGGATGAATCAGCCTCTTGATAGATTCTTATCCTGTAGACTGAATCTGCTTTCCCCACCAGTGAGTTATTATATCTTAAGTAAGCACAGGGGTAGTTTTTGTCTTTGCCACAGACGTCAATCAAAGAGATACTACTGCTCAGTGGTGCTCTCATCTGCTCAACCTGCTTCCTGTATGACTGGATGTGGGGTTTTCTTGAAGGCTGCTTTAAATAACTAAATATGGCTCTAGAAATAGAGGAAATAGGGCCGGCCTTTTTTTCATCAGTAAGATCTGCAAAGAGCATTCTTTGGTAGAGAATTTTCTCTAAGTATGTTTATGTGTGTTATGTTGTGTATGCACAATAATTGTGAGAATTCTGGGGGTTCCAGTTTCATTTCTTCTTTGTTTAAAGCAACATCTCCTTGTGTACCTCAGGCTGACCTCACACTTCAGGATCCTTCTGCCTTGGCCTCCAGGGTGTCAGGATTAAAGCCATATATTACACCAAGCTGGGCAGATCACTGTTTCACTGTTTTTTCCCCAGAACTAAGGCTGAGAGGCAAACATATTTGCCCAAATTCTTACCACATTTACACTAATATTTGAAGGAGAATGGGCTTACAAACAAGGAATCTAGACCACTGACCCACACTGTCTTCCTTTGCATCCCTTATCTTTTCCCCTGCCCCCGTCTCTCCTTTTCCCATCTTCCTTTGCATCCCTTATCCCTTCCCCTGCCCCCTTCTCTCCTTTTCCCTGTCTGGCAAATTTTTTATTATCCCCTCATCAGTTTCTAACATCATTCCTCTGGAACACGGGAATGATGGATCACTATAACCAAAGAACAAAAGCACATTGGTTATTGTTATTACTTTATTTGAACAGTTTATATAACGAGTAGGTAAAAGAAACCCAGCATCCCTTAATCATGCAGCAGCATGCTACCTGAGCTGAGCCGTTAACAGACATTAGGAGACTTGCAGCCCTATGCGGATGTTTCTTTTGCCTTGTAAGTAAATTACTGTATAATCATCTGAGCACAAAGTAACCTTAGACTATAAACTGGTCACAACTTAAAAACTAAACCTTGGAAACATCAAAGCACACTACTTTAATTAAATATAATTAAAATACAATGGCCACGACTCTCCCTTTCCATGTAGAAAATAGAAGAAAAGATAGAGAAGAAACCAGTTTTAATGACTCCATTTTCAACAGAACTTTGTACTTCTTGTGAGAACAACCCAAGATTTACAAACAACTTTGAGCATGATACAATTAATGCGGGTTGTTATTTATTTCTCATCAATTTGACATCCTCAAATGCACTAACCCAGGACTATTTGTACTTTTCCGCTCTTGATTTACATTCTCTCTGTCTTCCACCATCCTGTGCCAGGGACCTTGTGTTAGCGCTGTCTTCCTACAGGATGTTATTGTGTAACATAATCAAAGCCATGCCGATAACTACCGTCTTCATCCCAAGTAAATTTTGAGAGAAATCTAGTATGTCAGGTCAATTTATAACATAAAATATTCTTTGACATTTTGACACTATTTTGGAATACTGAATATATTCTACTATAAATCTCTTATAGACCTGCCATACTTTAACTATTAGGTAAATACTATATTTATAAGCATGTAAGCAATGTGCAATGAAACCACCAAACTGGACACTCCATGGGTAAAAAGAAATGTTTAATGGACATCAAACGGCCATGGCAATCTCTCAGGGAACAGAGAAGAGCCAATTGGTGGGAAAATTAGTAATTTTATGACAGTTCGCGGGTCTCCGACCAGGGAACTAGATGCCCTTGCCCTAAGAAGTTGACCTTAGGGGCAGAATAAAAGAGGTTCCTGGTGGTATAAGGGAGGCTTCTGGTAAACAGAACCCCCTCCCTGCTTTTAGGACTCTGTTTACCCAATAACAATCCTTCTGTTTATCCGGGCCAGAGTCCTACTGTTTAGGACACTGTCACCAGCTCTGCCATTTCCCCCCACCCCCACCCCTGCCCCCCTTTGGACCTTACAATAAGGACCTGTAGATTCATAACAGAAAGTGGGGGCTATTCAAGGGAACTAGGCATTTGGGGTTTTTGCTTTGTTTTGTTTTCTTCCTTTGCATTTAAGAAGGAAGTCAGATACTCTACCTGAAGGAAAGTGGTAAGAGTTTCTCTACCTCACTCACCTACAGTCATGCCCAGAAAAAAACAGAGGGAAATTCTCTTCAGAGCCTAATCAGCTTCCCAGCAGGCAAGATCATAGCACCTGTGGCTAAATTTTTGGCAAACTAAACAAAACATGGTCTGATACATGAAATAATAGGCACTCTACAATATTCTTCAAAAAGATATTTAAAGGGGATCTCATTTAATTTATCTAGCCTTCTTATTCTAGAAAGAACTCTCCATGAGAGCAACACTGATGGAGTTATATAATCATGCTACTTTGCATGCCAAACTTTCCAAGGAAGTTCTTTGTGGCCCAGATCAACACTACTACTAATATCACAGCTAGTCTGTGAAGACATTAAGTCCAAATTAGAAAAGAAGAATGGCCCTTTGTAGACGGATCTCCATGGCCCCACCTGGACTGAACTGAGACCCTTAGCATGTGTTGGCCAGCACTCCTCCACTGAATGTCCTTCCCAGCTCAGTAAAAGATCTGCTAACTATTGTTTACATAATAAAGACAAAGACTGCCAGCTGTAACCTCAGTCGCAATCAATCGG
Organism: Peromyscus californicus insignis; assembly: GCF_007827085.1. Taxonomy (NCBI): domain Eukaryota; kingdom Metazoa; phylum Chordata; class Mammalia; order Rodentia; family Cricetidae; genus Peromyscus; species Peromyscus californicus. The sequence goes on from NW_026294402.1 coordinate 72,545,595, forward strand.
CTTTCTAAGATGCATCCTCACATTCGGGGGGGGGGGGGGGGGGGGGGGCGGGGGGGGGCTGGACTACTCCTGTCACCACTGCGCCCAATTATGACTCACCATGAGGGTTCCTCATCACTCTGGCCTGCTCCTGGACCCTACTGGGGTCAATGTAAACTGTTAGTTCCCAGTATGTGGAAACAGTTCATGCTCTCTCAAGAAATTTCTATTTGTTTACTTGTAGAGGGGGAAGAATATCACTTTACTGTGACCTTGAAAGACATCTCTAGACAGAGGAGTTTCACTTTGGATATGAATTTTCATATATGACATAATGAAATGATGCTAATAAGAAAAGGCCTGTGCTTTATTAAGGGTCATTTTTTTTTAAAAAAGATTTTCCTTTTAAAACAAACCATTGCTTGCAGAGTTCCTGGCTAGTCTTACTCCTGTGTTACTCTTCTCTCTGAAGTCTGCATTTTATGACCACAACTTCTGGCACACCTTAAGGCCTCCCCTGTATCTCCTTCATCAGCACACAAGGAAGTTCACAATGTTCCACTGCAGCAACTAGTACACATAGGAGGGTTTTCTGGAGATTGAACTCAGGGCTCATGCATGTACTATGTCAATTAAGCCACATCCCTGGCCCAATGTAGACATTATTCTAAAATCAAAAATTATAGACAAAGAAATGTAAGAGTATAGAGATAAAAATATGTAAAATCCCAAAATACCAAAATCAAGAGAGTTTTGTACAGTTTTGACCCAGTAAACCTAACTGTATTATTTGGAAAATCTGTATTGAATGATTTATGTAAGTGGAGTTTCTCTGTGTCTTGGCAGCTGCTCCCAAATAATCACAAAGAGACTTCATATTAATTATAAAGCCTCGGTCAATAGCTCAGGCTTGTCTACAGCCAGCTCTTACAATTTAAATTAACCCATATTTTTTTTTTTTTTTTTTTTTTTTTTAAGATTTATTTATTATGTATACAGTGTTCTGCCTGCATGTATCCCTTCAGGCCAGAAGAGGGCACCAGATCTCATTACAGATGGTTGTGAGCCACCATGTGGTTGCTGGGAATTGAACTCAGAACCTCTAGGAAGAATAGTCAGTGCTCTTAACCTCTGAGCTATCTCTCCAGCCCCATATTTCTTATCTAAGTTCTACCATGTAGCTCATGGCTTGTTACCTTATTTTCTGCATATCCTGCTTCCTCTTTGTCTAGCTCAAGACTCCTCAGACTCCACCCTTCTTCTCCCCAGCATTCTCTCTGGCCTGAAAATCCTGCCTAGCTATTGGCCAATCAGTTTTTTATTAACAATGAGAGAAGCACATTTTCACAGTGTACAGAAGGATTATTCCACAGATTTATACCATCACTCAATCAAGATACATGGGATTAATTTGCATAGAAATTATGCAATTTCTATGATTCCATATTTCTATAAGAACTAAATTCTATGAATTAATTCAGTTCTTAGAAGTAGTGGAATGTAATACAGAAAATCAAGCAAACAAACAAAAAACAAACCCTAAATCCATAATGAAAACCAATGCTTTCTAAAAAGTTTATGGATAAGGAATTTAAATATTGTAAGTATATAAGAAATATTCATTCCTTTACCTCTCATTTACCCCTTCCAGCTAAGCACTCTGTAAGCTATAGGTCCTATTCAAATGTCAACTCTACTTTTTGTAAGTGTTATTTTGTTTTTAGCAGTGTGAGGGGAGTGGATTTAACTTGGACTTTGAAGGCAAACAGACTGGATCAAATCCTGATTCTGTTTACTGGTGTAAACATTCTGCTCTGCAGAATGGAGTAACACCTTATAGTAAACAGTCTTTCTTAACCTTCTCCATAACTGTATACACCTGGCAACTCTCTCCTCTCCCTTCCTTCCCCACACCCCACCTGATCCTTTTGTTTGAGGCAGGTTCTTGCTGTGTAGTCCAGCCTAACTTTAAACTTGAAATCCTCCTTACTCAGCCATGGTAGTGCTTCAGTTACAGGTAGTGCTTCAGTTACAGGTAGTGCTCCAGTAAGGCCACAGAGTATATTCACCTCAAAGGCTGTTGCTGCCCACAGCAAGTTGTGACCAGATCAGAAAAACGGTGTCATCCAATCAGCTGCTTTGCTATCCCTGGGATGGAGGAGGTCAGCACAGGAGTACCCTGAGATACTTAGGCCACACTCTTTGGGCATTTTACTTATTTGTGGGGGGGTTATAAAATGGTCCAAATCATAATTATTGAATAATGTCTTAGTTCCCCATCCTTGTCCAGATCAAAGGTAAACAGACAAGCCATTCACTTGGCGCCCATCTTCATGTCCAAATACTTCTTAGAAGAGTGGTGTGTGTGTGTGTGTGTGTGTGTGTGTGTGTGTGTGTGTGTGTGTGTGAGAGAGAGAGAGAGAGAGAGAGAGAGAGAGAGAGAGAGAGAACTATAATCATTTTATATTCTTCTCAACTAATCACTTTGATGACCTTAGAAAGTCTTGCAATATTTAAGGAAAAGTACCATTGACATTTAAGTGTGTGTGTGTGTGTGTGTATGTATGATATTGACCTACATTTCTCAATCTGACACTTGGAACTACTCTTATTGTAAATGGGATTATTGTTGTGGGGCTGTCTTGTAGGACAAACTGCTTTTAGATGACTTCAGTTTTTTCCGTAAGAATCTATGACATTTAAGTCTAAGCACTGCAATGAAATAAGTGGCCAAAGGCATAGTGTGTGGGAAAATAACTTATGTACGGTTATGTTATTATTTCTGGCTTTTAGGAATTGGTCTTATCTAAACATAGTTGTTCAATGTTTATTGCATTTGCCTTTACTCATACAAGTAATTATGATTTGACTTTTTAAAATCATCATCTATATAAAATAGGTTGTTGTATTCCAGGCCCAGTTATCTGAAGATATCTAATCTAGAATGAAATGTACATCTATTTATATGAATTCAAGTGCATGAGATGGGAGGTACACAGTAGAAGCTAAAATCTGGCACCTGGCCTACTTAACACTGACATTATCCACGCCAGTCATTGTGAAACTGTTTGCATAACATGTAATAAGCACAGTTTCTTTTAAGTTTTAGTTTTTTAAATTTGTTTTATATGCATTGGTGCTTTGCTTACATGTATGTCTGTGTGAGGGTGCCAGATCCCCTGGAACTGGAGTTACAGACAGTTGTGAGCTGCCATGTGGGTACTGGGAATTGAACCAGTCCTCTGGAAGAACAGCAATGCTCTTAACCGCTGAGCCATCTCTCCAACCCCTAGTTTTAGGTTTTAAATGGAAAGTTCCATGATTTAAAATGTCTAGTAACTTGGAATGAAAAGCACATGGATTACAAATGTGTAGAAGCCCCACTTTCAGAACAAAGGAAACCATTTCTGTCTGGAAATCCACCCACTCTTACTCTTTCCTACTCCCTGGGTGGCAGATCTATCCTTCACACCGAAACCATCCTTTAAGTTCCTCCAGCAGATAGATATCAACACTAAGAGCTACAAGATTAGCCACATAGTGACACCAATAATAGAGAATGGATGTGGACTCCATTGTATCTGCTTTCAGGATGTTGGGAATTTTCACAGTAAAAGGCTACTTTTTAACCATGTTTGTATGAGTTAAGTCTGCTGGGTGCAGATTTAGCCCTTCCTGTCCCAGCCCATCACCTTGGCAACGGTATCTTCTTCCCCAGCATTTCATTAGGTAGAAAATACTACAGGGTAGAGAGTTCACCTATGTGTTCAGCATCCCAACCTTCATGTCCTGGGAGAACTTGCTTCTAAAGGCATCATGTCTTGTAGAAGTACACATCATGTAGAAGTACAATTTCCGACCGGTCTTCATCACTTACTGATCTAACTACATGAAAACAAGCAGATTTCTATTTTTCGAAAATCTAAATAAACTGAAAAAAGGAAGCAAGTGTGTGATGTCAGCACATGAGAGGTAGAGGCAGGAGGCTCAGGAGTTCAAGGCTATCTTTGGCTAATCAGTAAATCTGTGGCCAGCCAGAGCCATTTGAAACCCTGTCTCAAACAACAAAACAGAGGAGCTTTGCATTTTCATTAAAATAATAGCACACCCCAACAACATGAGTTCAAATACTACACAGTGCAAACCTATTTACATGTCCTCAACTCTTATAGCAGCACTGGCATCAGACAATGCTTAGGATGAAAGGGAAACCTAACCTCCAGACTCACTCATAACAAGTGAGAAGGGTCCCTTGACCGTAAACACATCGTGCTAACCTATGAAATCCTGTCCCTTGGGCGTCTTCCATCACAGGAACCAGGACACGTCCTTGTGTCTGAACAAATGCCAAGTACAATTCAAATGGAGGGTAAAAACTAAATCCCATCCACATCATTTGTACTTTGCCACCATATACACTGTAGGAATGGCTGTTTTGCACCAATGACGACATTTAAGACACAGCTTGAAGTTCTTCCCTAGAAAAGTTGAAGGCTCTGGAGAAAGGGTGTGTCAAAGGAGGTGTGCACAGCAAGCGGTGTCACACCTGGAATCCCACAGAGAGCTGCCACCGGGCCTCACCTAGGCTGTGCTTATGTGCTGTAGCAGAAAGCAAGCAGACTGAAGTCACAGTTCGGATCCCCACAGGGGTAGTTGGCATTTTATTGGGTCTCAGTGACCTCCTTGAAAAAAAAAAAAAACAAACCAACCCGGTAACTAGGTCCATTCTCCGGCTTCCCCATGACACTGAAGTGTGTGGCCGAGGCAGCCCAGGGTAACTTATTAAAACCCACTGGAGGCCACCAGGCACTATCTCAGGCCTAGGGAGGTGGCGTCCCCAGGGCACACCGCGCCTCCGCTTCCCTCCCAGGCTCTCAGCCAAGCCGCCAACGGGGAGACGTAATCGCGTGACGCCCGAGGAAGGACGCAGAGCCGGGACCTGCGTCGCCTGAAACGGCTGCCACGGCAACGACCTTCCTGCGGGAACCGTGCAGCCTTTGCCGGGGACCAGACCCCCGCGGGCGAGCAGCCCGCGCAGAGTGCTGAGTCACGGTGAGGCGGCACGGCGCGCCGGAGGGGCGGTCCGGCGGTCACGTGGCCAGCGCTACCACAACAACGGCGGGCGTGCGGGCGAGCCGGCGAATCGGGCGAGCGGGCGACGACGTCCCGGCGCGGCGGGGACCCCGCGCCAAGCTCCGCGGCCGGGTTTTCCCGCGGCCGGTGGGCGGGGCCTGGGCGCGCGCGCTGGCTCGGTGGGCGCACGGAATTTGCGCGCACTGCTGGGTGTCCCCCAAGACCCAGAGAGGTTCCTCGGAAGGGCTGGCCCGGGGTGCGCCTGGGATGGTGGCGGAGGGGCGGGGAGAGCTGGTTCTGCAAGCTGGGAGCTTTCTCTCCCTTTTGCATCCCCCCCCCCCTCCTCTCCCGGGACTCGTGGCCGGCTGAAAACGTCGCTCCCCAGCTGAAACCCTGCCGGCCGGCAGTCCGTACTGTGCAAGCCTGCAGCCGTGCAGGTGCAAAGAAATGCACACGGGCCGAAGGGAGCCGCTGGCCGAACGTTGATTTCGCGGTGGTGCCTCCTTTTCTTTTTCAGCATAGCGAAAGGCACTGCCGGGGAGATTGACTTAAAATTTGGCACGTCTCTCCAGTGGCGCCACAGTGTCTGTGCCTAAGTTATGGTCCCGAGCTCTGAGACCCTCGCATGCGGGGGTGAATGTTCAAAATTCAGACATAGGGCTAGAGAGCTCCCTAAGCGGTGGTGAACCCCTGTCCAGTGCAGGCCAACTCAGATCACAGAGTAAATCTCCAGGTCCTTCAGGATCGCGTCGGAATTTGACTATGCTAGAACTTGTCGGTTACTGAACCGCGCCGATCTGTTTCCTCCTGACACTGAGTTGACATTCTCCCAGGAGACCGCTTCATGGTCTCTCTGTGAGAAAACAGCAGGTGTGTGGAGAAAGTACTTTCCAACGTGTAAACAAGTCTACACCAGCTCTTTCAACGAAGTGGAGAGCGGGCCACATGTCAGACTTTTCAGTAGCCACCTTAAAGAACTGAAAGGAAACTGGGGGAGCAACGTAAATAATGTGCTATTTGTTTTAACCAAACATCTGAAATCTATTAGGTCAACATGTAATTAATATTTAGCGAGATATTTTCATTTTTGTAGTAAGTCTTCGAATCTTGTCTCCTGGGAGTTGGGGGGGGTGTCACTAAATTTTCATCGGAGGGTTTAATTTGCATTTCGATTCCATAAAAATGTACAGTCGAAAATTCAGTAAGTTCACATTCCCAACTTGTTCCTGATTTATGTATACGTGTCCCTGTTACCAAGTGAAAGATGAAATTTTAGCGGGTTTGTTGTCTTCCTCTATCCCAGGCTGGCCTCAAGTCTGTGATAGTTCTATCCAACCTCCCGTGTGTGTGTGTGTGGGGGGGGAGTTTACAGACATGAGACACAACTGCCAGCCGAAATCAATCTGAAACATATTTAGAACAATTAAGTTTAATACAACAAAAAATCCACTTTTTAAAGTCCTGTCAGTGGCACTCCCAATGCTTAATAGCCACCCGAGGCTGGTGGCTATTGTGCTGAATCATGCAGGTGTATGAAAATGTGGGGTGAGATTTTGAGAATAACCAAATGATCATGGGGGTAGTTTACATGCAGGTGAAACAACTACCCCACCACCCCCATACCCGCTCTTTCCACAGAGAAACTAACATTTATTAAGCACCAGTCTATATCGAGTACTTTCCTAGAAGTACAACACACATACACACACACACACACGTCATCTCCACTCCAAAGAAAGCCACTACCTAACATATATAGTGTATAAGCAGAGGTGTCTACAAATTCAGGCACAATACAGAGTAACCAGGACACAAAGGAGTGTCAGTTGGAGAATCTCAGTCATGCAGACAAAAAGGAAGAATGAATGGAGGACCAGAGCATAGTAGTTAAGGACCATCCATACACATGAAGGGTGTGGGGCGGGCACAATATGGTTAGGGTTGGTGAGTAGCGGAGGTTGAGTGAGTGGGGAAAAGTTTGACTGAGGGTTTTTTGTTTTTTTTTTTTTTGTATTCCAGCTATGTGCTAGAGGTAGACGCCATTGTCTGTCTCCTCAGTTTTAGATATCATCTAACCTATGCACATGCCCACTCACGTACATCCCACTGTGGAAATCACAGCTATACCTCCAATATCCATGGTCTCAAGCTCTTTGATGGGCACATTCAATATAAAGGCAGTGAGAAATATTCTTATCATGCCTTCATTGATTAGTGTTTATTAAATGTGATTACTGTTTATTAAATATTAACTCTAAGACAAGTGTAGAAATTCATACCTATAATTCCAGAACTCAGGAGGCTGAGCCAAGATGAATTCCAGGCAGTCAAAGCCAGGTCAGGTTACATAGTGAGATCTTGTCTCTAAATAAGTACATAATAAAAATGTAACTCCAGTCTAGGAGAAAGGGTGTAATCAATGTTTTCTGCCCTCTGTCCATGAATGGATCATCTAGTTACTGCATATATTCATCCAGTTACAAAACATTAATCGAACAATTATTCCAGGGCAAGGCACCATCTTACCTTCATTCCCACCAAATCCAGTTCCTAGTGCCTGCAGCCTGCATGGTAAAGCTCTCCTGAGCAGTATTCTGACCGGTGCTGGATGAATCTTAGGTTCTGAAGGTGGGAGAATTTCTGAAGACAACTCCCCACACTGCCCACTTGGACATAGTGTCCCACAAGACTCTTCTGCATAGTAAATGATGTCTGTACCAACCAGATCCCGTTGGCAAATAGTTAACTTACAGGATTTGCAGTGATTGCATACATATGCCTAACCCCTTTGTAGACACATGAATTCATGTAAATAACCAGCAATCAACTCTATGTACATCCATGCCGTGTGGAGTCGTACAACACCCATTAAAAAGTATTACTCTAACTTTATACATAGAGTTGAGCAGGCATTTCAGCTGACTCCCTAGAGTTAATTTTTTTTTTTTTTTAATCTCTCACCGTTTTGTAAGCATGAGGCCCTTCCCACCTAAAAACTAATCTGGTCGGCTTTTCATTAATTCAAACAATCGTTTGTGGGGTTTTTTTTTTTTGTTTGTTTGTTTGTTTTTTTCTTGACCCGGATTTTATCTCTTGGGACTAAGACTTCCCTGTCCTTATTCGCCGCTAGCCAGGCCACCCGCGGACGCCCACGGCCTCAGCCCCGCCCCCGCCCCCAGGCCCCGCCCCCGCCCCGCCGCTTCGGTCCCCGCCCCCCTCCGTCGCAGCCTATAAAATCCGGAGCCCGGCGCGCGGAGCGGCAGGCGAGTCACTGGGCATGCTCGGTGCTGGCGCAGCTTCGGGTCGCAAGTAGGAAGCCCGTGCACGACACCGGCGGCGCCGAGTGGAGCGCTGCCGCGGCGGCCTGGGCCGCAGGGCCGGCGTGGGAGCGCGAGGCCGGGCGGCGGCGAGAGACCGCGTCCCGGGCTGTCACCCGCGCGGCGGGGTCCGAGCCGGAGCGGGAACGGACGGGACGCCCGCCGCGCGGCCCGAGGGCGCCCCCAGGGCGGAGCTGCGGCCGGGAGGAGGAGGAGGAGGAGGAGGACTCGGCCATGGGGCTGCTGTCCCAGGGCTCGCCGCTGAGCTGGGAAGAGACCCAGCGCCACGCCGACCACGTGCGGCGGCACGGCATCCTCCAGTTCCTGCACATCTACCACGCCGTCAAGGACCGGCACAAGGACGTGCTCAAATGGGGTGACGAGGTGAGCCCGCGCGCCTTTGTTCGGCCAGGCCGCCCGCGGCCCCGTCGCTGGCCGGGCTCGGCGCTGCGCCTCGGGCTCATTCATTCACGTCCGGACGAAAGCGGCTCGGGTACTGGGAGGGCCTGAGCGGGAAGTGTGTGAGTGTGTGTGTGTGTGTGCGTGCGTGTGCGTGCGTGTGTGTCTGTCTGTCTGTCTGCCTCCCGCCGTCCCGTCACACAATTCGCCTTGGAGATAAGTGTGAACGGGACTGACTCGCCCCGGTTGGCTTGCTATCACGTTTCATTTCTCCAGGGTGTTTGCTTCGGCCCTCCATCATCTAGGTCCTTTTAAGCGACTGTCACATCTCACACCTGTCCACAAACTTTAGTTAGAAATTTAAACAAATACATTACTACATCTCAAGGGCTTGGGGCTGCCTCCCTACACGGAAGACCCAGCTATCCCGATTAACTGTAAAGGCTTACAACTCAAAGGTTAGGTAAGACCGGTTAGATCCTGCCGCTAAGCATTACCAGTCAGTGCTGGATGAAATCGGCATGATCTCTGGGACCTGTTTGTTGAAATCATCTGAAATTGGCAAGGCTAAAGCGGTTGTTTACTTAGTTTTATGTACTCCCTGTTTTTAAAAAAACACCTTGATATAAGATAATAAAGTTAAATGACCTCTTGAGGAGTCCATCCCTTTGTTGTGTGGGTTTGGCATTTACCATAGATAGGGTGCCACTCCTATAATAATAGTATTATCACCCTTGGGCTAAGTTTCAAAGCGTTGCTGCACCAGCATGGGATATTTTCCTGCAAGAAGTTAGTTTTTCTGTATCTAATGTTGGCAGATGACTGCTATCTGCAGCTGGCAGAATTGTGCTGGGACTAGGAAAATATAAGGACTAATAATTCACATTTCTACAAAAATTGTGTATCATTCTTTCCAGGAAAGGGACACACAACATGTTGGGCAGTTCTCCAGTTTTAGTCTAAAGTATGTTGTCTATTTACAATGTCTGACAGTTAGTTATTCGTTTGTGTTTTGTGGGTCATTTACAGGGCAGGGACATGCTTCTCAATCACTTGTTTTTCCTAGGGCCTAACTGTGGTGCCTGGTACGGTTGGCAGCAGGTCATTGTGGCATCCTTTAAAGTTCTCTTGGAACTTAGCCATGTTTGAGCAATCAAAAATTTACTTTTGCATCTTTTGACGTTTAACTGGGACTCTGTACTCCATAAAAAGAAAAGGACGGCCATTAATGTCTTTGTTGCAGGGAGAACTGCATCCACAGGAGATGTTTAGTGCGCTTGAAGCACAGCTGTTCACTCCAGAGTCTCCTTCCTCCTAGCCTTTTCTCTAACCTGGATCCTTTTCTCTTTAAAAATAAATAAATAAATAAAAGGCTCCCCCTGTTGGCAAGAAGCGCGTATACAACTACCTGTTTCAAGTGACTTGCCCTTGCTGAGTAAAGAGCTGCAGAGTAGGACTTCAAGTGACAGGCTTTGGTGGCTGGGAGTGTTGGCATAGGTTTGCCTTCCTCCCCACAAACGATAGAGGGGAGCAGAGAAGCCTGGCAATGCTGTGCACTTGTCTTCTGTCTGTTTAGGCCCGGCATTCCAGCCAGTTAACACTTGCCTTTTTAAAGAGATTTCTTCTGTGTAGCTCTGGCTGTCCTGGAACTCACTCTGTAGTCCAGGCTGGCCTTGAACTCGGAGATCTGCCTGCCTCTGCCTCCCGAGTACTGGATTAAAGGCATGCATTACCACCCAGCCAGTTAACACTTCTTGAAAAGAGGATATTAGGCAGGTCTGTTGAGACGTTAGACTTCAGGGGTGTAATCGTCTAATAAGTTGCCTGGCTAAAATGGCTCCTACGTTAAATGATGTCAAGGATGTTCTGTGAAAACGTAGTGGCTGCTGAAACTACATTCCCAAATTTCTCTTTGCAAATATTCTGTCATAAGTGACATAAACTGATAAGCCGAATTTTCTCCAGCCTTCCAGTGTTGAGAGTTTACTTGGAAATAGCCTGACACCGGAAGAATTAGAACTGCGAAAAGTTCCTAGATGATAAACAGGAAAAGTCCCTACCCTGCTGTTACTCCTGAAAGGGCACTTCAGTGAAGCATTGGTCTCCTTCTCCAGGAGGTTCACTCTCCTGCCTTTGACCTTTGGAGTACAGACACTAAACCTCCCTTTCACATTTCTTCTAGCAGTCTCATGCTGCAGTTTTTGTTGATTTCAGCCTTGTGTACAAGAGCTAGAAGTCAGTACAAGTCCTTGTGCACAGTGGGGACTTACTGTTGCACACCCTGAAGAATTGTCTGAAGGCTAGTCAGTTCCTTACGGATACAAGTGGAGAAAGGTGTGAGTGCTAGGGGCCCTGGAGATGAGATAGTCCTGCTGGATAGAAGTGTTTTAGATGTGATACGTTGCACTGGATAGGCGTGATACCAAATACTACAGCAGTTTTCAACCTGTGGGTCATGACCCCTTTGGGGGTCACATGTCAGATATTGTGCATATCAGATTTATGCTTCATAACAGTAGCAAAATTACAGTTATGAAGTAGCAACGAAATAATTTTATGATTGGGGGACACCACAACATGAGGAGCTGTGTTAAAGGGTTCAGCATTGGGAAAGTTGAGAACCACTGCTTTACAAGGTTTGATGTTGCATCTGTCCAGCCTTGGACTTGGTTGGAAAAAACCAGAAAGAACTGCAGCCAAACCTTAGAACTGGTCATGGTTGTGTTTGGAAGAGAGCCTGCCACTTCAGAAATATGCAGCTCTGTGTTTGAGGACAGTGTTTATATCTCCACATGAGAAAGAACCTTGTGTTTAGTGTTTGCCAAACTGAGTTGGATCTTGAACCTGCTTGCTTTACTTTCTCTCATTTCAAAAGCTTTTACAGTTCAAGTACATACAGTTTGGAGATATATCTATATCTATCTATCTATCTATCTATCTATCTATCTATCTATCTATCTATCTATCTGTCTGTCTATGGTGGTTGGTTTGTTTTTAGTCTGTTGCCTTTGGAACCATGGCTGGCTTTGCTATTTTGTTTTTCTTCCTGCATATGCCTATTTCACCTTTAATATGACCAGTCTTAGTTCTCGACAGCATTTATTATGCTGTTTCTTTGGGAAATGGAAGTTTGAACCTGAAGAACAGGTACAGGTTTTGTTTATAGCTCAGTACGCGTATGTTGATGGAGGAAGCTGGGCGTGGTGGCACACGCCTTCAACCCCCAGCATTCAGGAGGCCTAGGCAGTCGGGTCTCTGTGAGGTCAGCCTGGTGGTCTATGTAGTGAGTTCCAAGACAGCTGGGGCTACATAGAGAGACCCTGTCTCACAGAAAGTAACAAATACCAATGCAGGGCTAGGGACACAATTCAGTTAGGGAGTTCTTTCCTAGCATGCACAGGGCCCTTGTTTCCAATCTCCACCATTCCCAGAAAACAGTGGGAATTTATTGATCTGGGAAATCTAAAATGCATATAGCAATAACTTCTTTTTAATGTTACTGTCAGCTGTGTGTACAGCCTTGTCTGTTACTTAGTAGCAGAATTGAAACCTGATTCTAAAGTTTGGCATGTTACCAAATCTCCTTTTACAGCACTCAAACTAGGCAGGTCATGGAGCTGTCAGGATGTATAAAAGATGTCATAATGTGCAGAGAGCAAGTGAAGTTCTGAGTGAACATGTATTGTTTGACTTGAGTCATGTCAAGGACCAAGACCTCAGACTCAATGGGAAATTGGCAAAGCCTTCCTCTGGTCTGAGTGTGAACATTGATGGTGTGTGCAAGTAGAGTGTTTTTACATCCTGAGACCGCTCACCTACAGAGACCTCCTACAAGACTAGCTAATCCCCCCCTACTCCCACCTGCAGAGACCTCCTACAAGACTAGCTAATCACACACACACACACACACACACACACACACACACACCTGTGCTCACCTACAGAGACCTCCTCCCTTCCCCCACCCCCACGCTGTACATAAGAAACACATGGAGGTTCCTGGTTGTTGCTGTAGTTGGTGCTGCACCATCAGAGCGAGCACAGCCTACCCCTAACTTTTCTGTACTTGTATCTGTGTGTCTGTCCTTTCTTCATCTCTGCCCCAAATGTAAAGATGAGACCTTTCTTAAATAATATACAGTAATAAAAATGTTAAACAGTAAAAAGTTTTAATGCACAAAAAGAAAGCAATCATTTTCATATTTTTAACCAAATGCAGTAGTTCTTAAAGAATATATCTTCCCCAAACCTGGTTGTTCCAAGTTTTCTTCTTTATCTCAAGGACATGCTCAGCAAGCACACTACCACTGAACTCTATATCCCCAACCCTTTTTAAAAATTTGAAACAGCCGGGCGGTGGTGGCCTCTCACAGCCATCTGTAACTCCAGTCCCAGAGGATACAGCACCCTCTTTGGGCCTCTGAGTGTACTACACTCATGTGGTACACATACATACACATATACAAAACAATAGGATGATAATAATGAAATAGCATTTCAGAATCTCAATTTATTTCAGAACTCAATAGTATTTTAGAACTATGTTTATTGATTTACTAAAATATACTGTTGAACACAACTCATTTTTTTCTTTTTTGAATTTTATTTTGAACTTTATCATTAAAAAAATGTTACATATAAAAGAAAAATCACAGACCAAAATTAGACCAGACCCAAAGACCCAACAAACTTGTGTTCTGTTAGAATAGTGTCACCACTCTAGAGAAGGTGGGACCTGGGAGAATGGAGCTGATAAATGAGGTGGACAAAAGTCTCATGCAGTAGCCAACTTTATTTAGAGCCTCAGACAGTTTATATTCTGAAGGTTAAGAAAATCACAAGAGTAAAGTGTCCAATCACAAGGATAAGCCACACATGGCAAAAAACAAAACAAAACATGTTTTTCCATAGAGGCGTAGAAAGGATAGTTTAAACAGTTAATTGAGTAACATCAGCAAGCAATAATGAGTGATCTGAAGTCAACTCACTCCTATCCAATACACATAGGAGGAGCATGAAAACACATTCCAAGAACAGTTCCATGTTTTGAAGAAACTGAGGTCACAAGACTCTTGTTTCCTTAGAGTTTTCTCACAAGCACTCAGAATTCTCTCACATAACTCCATTCTTGGGCTATGTTCTGACAGAATAGCTTTCCAGAACAAATGGAAATTTCGTGTTGGATTTTGTACTTTGACATTTGAATGAATGAGTGAATGAATGAACGAATGTGTGTGTGTGTGTATCCACTACCAAAAATGAATAGAAGTAGAAAAGAGATTAGTTTTATATCCTTTCATAATTTGTGTGCATTACCTTCATTCTGTCCTTCCTTATCTCTTAGTGTTTACTTAGCTTTTTTGTTCTCTTTCCTATATATTATACTGTACACACGTACATTTGTTTGTATATATTGGCTAGATTCCAAATATAAGGGAGACTATGAGAGGTTTTTTTCTTTCTGGGATTGTGTGACCTCGCTTAATATTATACATTCTGAGTCCATCCGTTTTCCTGCAAGTTATGTGATCACATTTTTCTTTAGAACTAAATTGTGTGTGTGTGTGTGTGTGTGTGCGCGCGCGTACATGTGTGTACACGTACACTATATGGATGCCAAATTTTCATTATCCATTCACCTGCTGATGGACAACTAGGTTGGTTCCAATTCCTTTCTGTAATGGATAAAGCAATGATAAACAGGGGGTGCAAATATCTCTATGGTAGAGTATAGAGTTCTATGGGTAAATGCCCAGGAGTGAAATACCTGGGTTATATGGTATTTCTATTTTTAATTTTTTGAGAAATCTTCAAACTGATTTCCATAATGGCTGTATTAATTTTCATCCCCTGCCAACAGCGAATAAGGTTTCCTTTCTTTTCACATCCTCTCCAACATTTATTGTGATTTATTAATGATAGCCATTCTGAATGGGGTGAGGTGGTATCTCAGAGTAGGTTTAATTTACATTTTCCTGATTGCTAGGGGTATTGAATAGTTTTTAAATAGTTATTCACTATTTGTGTTTTATTTTTGAACTATTTGTGTTTTATTTTTGAACACCGTCTGTTTAGTTCATTTGTCCATTCGCTGAATGACAGTTTTATTTCCTTGGTATTTCATTTTTGCAGTTTTTGTAAACTCTGAATATTAACTTCTTGTCTGAAGTGAAAACAGTTCATTTCTTAATGGGCATCACAAAGATTCTGGTTTTCTCTCTCACTCCATATGTATATGGAATGAGGGATTCCATAGAAAAGGAAGGCAGCTTGTGTATTGTGTGTGTGCATACATATGTATTTGTTTATGCTGAATGTTGCTCCAGTGTTTGTTGAAGGACTAGCCTTCCTTCACTTCCAGAGGTGTACTTTCTCACTGTTAGATGTCGTTTTAGTTCTGTATTTGTTACACTGCCTCCTGATCTGTCTTTGTGCTGATAACATTTTCCTTTAATTTCTGTAGAGAATGAAGTCAAGAAATACCATCTGTTTGTTTCTTAGTTTAAACTATTCTACATACATTGACTTTCTATGAGTTTTACAGCCAGGTAAACAGTTTGTTTAAAAAATAAATAAACCCTCATGAGATTTTGATCTCATTAGGACGCTACTGAGTACACATATCAGTTTGAGAGTTGGTACCTAAGCAATATTGAGTCTTCCTTCTCACAAAGACATACTTCTCTCCTCTTGTCTACATCTTCAGTTTCTCTCAGTGGTGTTTTATAGTTTTTGATGTGTTGGTTTTGCACATACAAGACCAGATACACTTACTGATTTCTGAATTTGTCTTTTATCCTGCACCCTTACTAAATTCACCTTTTTGAACACATTGAATTATAATAATTAGTGTGGTTCTGACAATTGCTTTTGATGTTTCAGGTCACCTGCCATAGGTTGGCCCCAATCCTCATTTTGCGTATGCTTCCATGTTTTGAATGCCTTCCATGCTTGTGAATTTTACCTAGTTAGGTGCTTAGTGTTTACATATTTCTATATATGCATTCATAATACTTCTGGAATATAATTATTTAGACTGAGGATCTTTTAAAGGAGTTGTTTTTAATAGCTAATGAGTAGCTCCAGAAAAATCTGCATACTTATGCATCCTCGACCCAGTACCCCTGAATTAGGATTTGGGTGGAGTCCAAATACCTGTGTCGCTTTGGGTACTTCTGCATAAGATGACTTAGTGAATTCTTGAGGAGGCTCTGCAGACCTCTGAGGGCTTTTCTTGTCTGTTAGGGTTTTATATTACTTTTTGTTTGAGTAAGAGTAGGAAATGGAAGCCTCCCCACTTTGTTGTCCTTACAGCTCTGTTCTCCTTTGTCTCTACTCTGCCCAAGCTAGCTGTCTTCCTGGTTCTAAGAACTCAATAACCAAGATTCAGCTGAGTTTTTCTTGTTTGTTTTGGTATTCATTTGTTTTGTGGTGCCAGAGATTCCAGTCAGGGCTTTGTACATTCTGAGCAAGTGCTTTTAATACCTTTTAACTGTTTTAGAATGTTCTAAATGCCATATAAATTTTGAAAATCATGGAATGCACACAACAAATATTAATTCTTCTAGGTCATCTGATAATAACCTGAAAAATGAGTTAGTAAAGGTTCATAGAGAAGACAGACTCACACTCAAGCATGTAGTATTTGCTAGCAGAGGTTTTTGTTTGTATGCTTTTAGGTTTTGTTTGTTTGTTTAACATTTGTGTTGTAGCACCTGGGTGTCAAACCCAGAGCCTTCACACATGTGAGCAAGAGCTCTTCTTCCCTAAGAGGTTTTTGTGTTTTTTTTTTTTTTTGGATACATCATAGTAAGTAACCAGAAGACCTGGCTGTGGTCCTGGTCTGTCCTAGGAGAGATTGTGGTCCTACTCTGTTGGACTGTTGTAGTGCTCTGTATTCAGATTGCGTGTCTGTTATGGTCAGGGTTTTATAATTTAACTAATTTCCACAATAAGATAATAAAAAGTACTCTGAGCCTGAGTGGTGGTACACATGCCTTTAATGCCAGCACTCCGGAGGCAGAGCCAGGCAGATCTCTGTGAGTTTGAGGCCAGCCTGGTCTACAGAGCGAGATCCAGGACAGTCACCAAAACAACACAGAGAAACCCTGTCTTGAAAAAACAAAACAAAAACAAAAAACTAACAAAAGTACTCTGAAGACACATGTTCCAGAAGACACAAATGTCCACACACATCCATCATCTTTGTAGTCCTACAATATCCTTTTAAGATTGTTAAGTCCTTTGTTTCTAAAAGGCATACTGATTTAGCAGAAACTGTAAAGTAAGGGACTCCTGAATATTTTCCATGAAACTCTTAGAAACCATTAAAAATCTGAGGTGTAGATTGGGGAAATGGCTCAATTAATAAAGTGCTTGCCACAGAGTGTGAAGACTTGAGTTCGAATCCCTGGACCCATGTAAAAGCCAGCTGTAGAAGTTCCAGCATCTGTAATCTCAGTGCTCTTACAAAGACGTGGGAGGTGAAGACAGGACAATTCGTGGAAGGTCGTGGACCAGTTAGCCTGATATACACAGTAGAAAAATGGCAGACTGTCTCAAACAAACTGGAAGACAAGGACCGACACACGAATGTGCACCCGTACATGTACATGTTGCACACAACAAAACTGGGATATGATTTTTATCTCATTGAAATTAACAACAGGAGTTAGAGCATCATGGAGCTGGCAAGGGTCCATGTATCTGTGAAATCAGCCACACTTCTCTAAGTGTTGAAGATACTTAAAGAAAACAGCAGTGACTGTAGAGCTCGGAAAGTTAATTAAAAAAAAATCCTCATAGAGGTTATTCTCTGAGAGCTGCAAGCCTCAGACATCTAAAGGGGAATTAAAACTACTTTATTGCTGGTGGACCAAGAGTTAGCTATGTCTAGGGCTTAAGATCCGTTAACCCTTCTAGTCAAGTAGAATAAGAACCAGGAAGTAAATAGTCCTGAAAATGCAAAGTTCATGTACTTCACTCCCAGCTCCTACCCAGAGATGACTTATTCTGTACTCCATTCTGAAGAGCTTGGTTGTCTAATTGCTTGGCTTAGAATGAACTATGGAAAATGGATTGAGGTGACAAAGAGCAGGAGTCAGTTGGCCACTCTGTAAGTCCAAGTGACTTGCTTCATTATA
Organism: Peromyscus californicus insignis; assembly: GCF_007827085.1. Taxonomy (NCBI): domain Eukaryota; kingdom Metazoa; phylum Chordata; class Mammalia; order Rodentia; family Cricetidae; genus Peromyscus; species Peromyscus californicus. Next base: position 72,563,506 of record NW_026294402.1, read on the forward strand.
ACTAAAAAATGAAATTGCCTAAAGAAGTCTGTAGAAGTAATAAAAAGTGTCTTACTGCTAATAGATGAGAGTGTAGTCGGTTTCAGAGTCCCACTCATGTATGGAGAGGTTTGTTAAGCCTGTATTCTAAAGAGGCAACCTTGGGTACCAAGATTGCATTTAGGTAAAGGGTGCTTCTGGGAAAACAGAGTAGGTAAGGCAGTTTATCTGGTGCAGTGAGTGGCCACTTTAGGAGGGGTCAGTGTGTGGGGCCTGCAAAGTTCCCCTGAAGAAGTGACACAGGAGTGCCCTGGCTGACCTGATGTGGTTACTGGAGAAGCAGAAAGGCAAGTGTGCCTGCAACATGGTGGGAGGGGTTGGATGGAGGATGCCAGTTGGCCTAATGGTCCTGGGAGTGTGTTGGGGAATTTGCTGTGAGCCCTTGAATAGTTTGAAACAGGGGAGTGATTGATCTGTGCAGTGAAGAGCGCTGGGTCAGCCTAGTTGCACATTTTGTAACTTCCAGTTAAGAAAGACCAGACCTAAAAGAAAATTCCAAGTGAAACAGTATTTTTGTAGCCTGAAGAGAGATTCCTGTGTTTTCTTTTCTCTGTTGCAATAAGTACATATTCTCTAGTATTAATCATATCTACTATATGTAGTAGGAAGTTTTTCTGTATCTTGGCCGGCTAGGGATCAGGACAGATCTCTCCCACTTGCGTCCCCCAAGTAAACACACAGAGGCTTTTATTAATTATAACTGCTTGGCCATTAGCTCAGGCTTATTACTGACTAGCTCTTACACTTAAATTAACCTATAATTCTTATCTGTGTTTAGCCACGTGGCTTGGTACCATTTCTCAGTTCTGCTTTGCTATCTTGTTTCCTCTGTTTCTGGCTGGTGACTCCTGACTCAGCCTTCCTCTTCCCAGAGTTCTCTTTGTCTACTTCCTGCCTGGCTACTGGCCAATATGCATTTTATTTATCAACCAATTAAAGCAACACCATATTCACAGCATACAGAACAACATCCCACAGCATTTCCCCCTTTTCTGTCTAATCAAAATGGAAGGTTTTAACTTTAACATAGTAAAATTACTTATAGTAATTTTATCAAGCAAGTTATCAAGCAAGAATTACAGTTATAATATCTAGTCTACTTGTATTTGACAAAATTAAAGAAAATATTCTATCTATCCTATATTTGTGAGTCTAAAGTTTCATATCTAATTTATCTTTTATCATAACCAAGGAAAATTATAACTATCTAGTCTTCAACTACATCAAAGACCCCAGAAGGATATAATATTACCTAAGTGAACAGGAAATGCATTATAAGCAACTTCTAAAAATCTGGAAATAACAGCTTCCTGCCTGGACAGTCATCCAAAGTTCCTCTGTAACTTTGGGGCATCCATCTTCAGCCTATAGGTTTAGAGTCTTAGATTTCTCAGTCGTTTCTCTCTGTGTCCTGTAGAATGTCTGTCAGTTTCTTCTGTGAAGCAGGAACCTGAAGGACCATCTCACCTTGAAAAGTTCAGCGGTTACCTTCCTATGTGTCCTGCATGTCCAGTCAATACAATATTTTGTCAAGCAGTCCAGGCAAGAACAGTTTCTTGCCCAAATGGCTATTTTTGCCAAGAAGAAGATAAACTCCATATGGAGTGTCTTCAATGCCCATCTTCCTCTTTGAAGTAAATTGGTGCTACCAGGAGCAGACATGTCTCACTGTACAGAAAGTCTAAGTTTTTAAAACATTTTAAATGCCATATTCTGTAGGTCTTTGACATGTTTGGAGATTACCTAACTAACTGAAATATATCTATGTATACCTAGAAAACTTAACTAACATGACTATAAGTTTGACTACCATAGAAGACTAACTATTAATCTGTATTTCTTAATTATCTATTACAATCTAAATGAGTTACATAAACATAATACCTTAAACGAGAGTAGAAATATATATATATATAAAATAACAAAATTATACTATTTGAATTTGTAATAAACTAAAATCTATAGCAATGTAAAACATTTTAAACAAGTTGCTCTTTAAAAGTAGATTCAATAATCTACCCTTTCATCCTATCATATCTATATCCTATCCCCCTTTTTTCTTTTAGAAAGATATTGAATATGACCAATAACAATTTGTAACCAATCTCTAACAAAGACAAATATCCATAATCCATTTTTTGGGAATGTGGGCATAGTTTTCTAGTCTACTTCCTCCTGTTTGAGGGCACTGGCAGTCTTAGGGGGATCCTGAGACAATTCCAGACAATGTTCAAATCCTGGGAAGACCGGCTATAGCCTTTGTTGATAGGTACCATCTGTTAAGGTTCAGGAGGTCTGCCTTGATCAAATCTGATCCATCTTAACCTGGAACAAATCCATAGCCTCTTGCTTCCTGTGGAAACAAAAGCAGAGCCTCATTTCCAAAGCAACATATCCAAGTTTGAAGTCAAGATACCTTTAAAATACATATATTGATTTAACTCAGTAGCCTTTACAATCAAATGTCTCTCTGCAGTTAAAAATCCCAAAGACAACACAATCTAGATTCTCTATGTAATATCCATCTTTATTGGCTTATTTTTTATATTACTTTTACTGCCTCTTTAAAGACTTTATTTTTTAAAACTTTTTATTTCTTTATGTAACTGTCTATATTCCTTTTCTCTCTCTTTCAAGCCTACGTACATTTTTACACACACTGTAAACTGTTTAGGGTTTATCTCATCTGAATCTGCCTTATTGTGAATCTATTGCTTTGAATTAGTCTTATTTTGAATCTATTGCTTTAAATTACAGCAGCTAGTACTGCTGCTGGCTCCACCCACCTCAGCTTTCCAACATGGCGGAACTACGTTTACCGCCAGCTCTGTGGGAACCATGTTCATCGCTGACTCTAAAGCAGTGGGCCTATGCTTCCATGCAGTAGCATGTAGCCCAAAAGCCTTTTCTTTCTTTCCTTTTTTTTTTTTTTGTCTGTACTAGCAAAAACTATATCCACCATGCACCATGCTGTGTAGCTTGCAGACGCCACTGTATACAGTGGCAGGAATTCACCATGCTGCACTTAAGCCTATATGCCATGAACCCTCCATACCGTAGTTCAAGTCTACACTCCACAGCATCTGTGTACCTTGGCGTCTCTATATCTTGACTCACATGAGACATGAAGTAGAAAGCTGTTTTTGGCTCCATTATTGTGTGTTTAGAAGTCCTTTTTAGGGCTGGAGAGATGGCTCAGAGGTTAAGAGCACTGACTGCTCTTCCAGAGGTCCTGAGTTCAATTTCCAGCAACCACATGGTGACTCACAACCATCTGTAATGAGATCTGCTGCCCTCTTCTGGCCTGCAGTCATACATGCTGTATATATAATAAATAAATTAAAAAAAAAAAAAAGGTCAGGTCTTGCCTTAAAAAAAAAAAGTCCTTTTTAAACTCTTTTAGGTCTTATGGAAATTCAAGAGCCCCATGTTGTTACACCAAATGTAGTTGGAAGGTTTCCTGTGTCCCGCCTGGCCCGCGGTCAAGACAAATCTCTCATCCACAGTCCTGCAGCCTTTTATAAAATAATCACACAAAGGCTTAATATTAATTACGAACTCTGTGGCCATTAGCTCAGGCTTATTACTGACTAGCTCTTACACTTAAATTAATCCATAATTCTTATCTGTGTTTAGCCACATGACTTGGTACCTTTTCTCAGTTCTGCCTTGTCATCTTGCTTCCTCTGCATCTGGCTGGCAACAGCCTTCCTCTTCCCAGAATTCTCCTTGTCTACTTGCCTGCCTATACTTCCTGCCTGGCTACTGGACAATCACCGTTTTATTTATCAACCAATCAAAGCAACATTTATTTACAGCATACAGAATGATATCCCACAGCAACCATGACCACCAAGATGTTGTAATCAACGTTTGAAAAGCTTTATGCCCCTGCTGTAGAGCTAGGAAACAACGAGCACTGGCCTGCAGTGGCAGTGTGTTTGGTGCCGTTCTCTCTGGGGCCTGTGGAGTTGGTATTATCTTCATATTACTTAAAAAAAAAAAAAAAAAAAAAAAAAAACAGAAAAGCGAGGCATGTGGTTCCCAGGTTTTGCAGGACGGTCTGTACTCATCACTGTTCCCCCTAGGTTGCTGCCCAAGTAGGCAGGAGCAATGATGGTGTGTACAGACTTCACTACAGATCAGGAGAAGAGGAGTAGGGCAAGGGACAAGTGACAAGTAGTGCCACTCCTTGTGAGGATGGGAATGCATCACAGAACCATAACAGAGGCAAACTTAAACATAGGCATATTTCATTATCAGATGGCCAGTAATTCTCAGTGAGATGCCTGTACTCAGAGAATGACTCTGTTCATTGTGTACATAGTAAATTCCTCAATCAGAACACAAAGGCTGCAAGTTGAGTGCATGACTGCAGCCTTCCCAGCCAATCTGCTGGCAAGCTGGCCCTATGAAAAGGCAAAGACAGGACCAGCCCTTCATAAGGTACTGAGGCTGAGCTTGCTTTATAGGTAGGCAGCCTGTGCTGAACCAGAGACTCTTGATCTGTAGGCATGACTCAGCTTGTCTAAGTCCCAAGTCATGTCTAAAGCAGGCTGGGATGACTCTGATGGTCAGTCTGCTAACATCAGATACTGCTTTGGAATGGACCCTGACACTGCTTTGTGAGCTGTGATTAACAGAGTACCTGTGTTCAGACTCTTAACATTTTGGAATGGCAATTCAGTGTTTGGGAGAGTGGGGGCTGGTGTTCCTGTCATCCTGTCTCTTGAGTACAGCAGGTGCTTTGGAGTTACCTGTTTTGAGTCCCTGTCGCTTATGCATGATTTGGTTCCTAGGAACTAAAACCCCAAGTTTCTCCTGTTTCTCCCAGCATTTAGGACAAGGTAAGTACATGGTACAAGGGGATATGTTTACTCACCTCTCTGAGTAAGTGAGAACAGCTATGAGCGCTCTCTCCAGTAATAGGCATTCTTCTGTGCTAAAGCCTTAAAGGCCCTTGCACTTAGGAGAGTCACTGCAGAGTGCACAGCTCTCACACTCTTGAGATGGTTTCCTCACCCCCCCCCCCCCCAGCTCTGCCCGCTTCCAGGCAGTTGATTGAAAACGGCCTCTGAGTGGGAACCAGAGTTCTCTGTGTCCTATCCTCCACATACATGTGACTAGAACTCTGACGGGAATATAGGAGTTCATTTGTCCTTGAAATCTAGAAGCTAAAGTCTAGAAACAGTTGTTTTGAGGTAAATACCTGCTTATATTTACAATACTGCAAGTTATTGGTGGCCGAAGCATGCATCTCATTGGTAACCTGATACATTTCCTTAGGGTTGAGCGAGAAGACTGGTTAGGTTCATAAACAAGGTAGGGCTTCATACATGTCAGAAAATTTAAAATGACGTGCCAAGAATTATTGCATGACTTAAAAAAAAAAAAGCTAACATAAATTAAGAGGCCCAGAAAGTGGATGTTTTATGTCATCCATAAAGCATGAAAGAGCAGGGGCGGCAGGATAGGGCTTAGTGGATAAAGGAGGCTTGTCCCGCAGCCCTGACAGCCTAAGTGTGACTTCTGGAACCCACATCGTCGGCAGAGGAAGTCAGCTCCTAACCTGTATATACATAAGCATCCTGACATGCCCCAGACCATAGATTAGTAAGTGTGGGAGATTGGGAACATGAGGGAGATCCACACTCATGGCTCCTTTGTGCCACTGTGGGTGTGTCCAGGTCAGAGTTCTGGTATCTCTTGAGTTGCTGTCCTTTGTACAGTAATAGAAATGTTCTAGTCTGTACTATTTAGTTGATACCAGATAACTGAAATTTTCCTTTATGTTAACGAAAGTCTAAATAACCATATGGAGAACGTGATCTGTTTGTGAGAGTCACAATCATATTTTCTTCTTAAAGTCTTGATTTTTCACATGGGCCTCTTCTCACTAAAGTAGGCATGGGAAAAATTTCCTCTGTGGGCCAAAGCGACTCAGAGAGGTAAGTCTGCCTACAAGAGAAGTTCACTTATGCAGTGTTAAAACAGAGGTTAATAATTAATATGAGATTAATAATTAATAAAAAGACAACTCTGGAAGCTACTGTCCTGATCAAGCATGCCAGATGCTGACCAAAGATCAGAGCAGGGTGAGGCCAAATTTATTTTGATTTCTAAATATCTAAACTTGCCCTAGAGTGTATTATATAATTCTGTGGCATAAATTGTCGTTGAAGTGTATGTGAGGGGGAAGGGGAGCTATTGTCTTACGATACATGAGGTGTTTTTGGATTCCACTAAACCCTTTTTGAGGCATGAACAATTTATTGTTTCATTTCACCAGTTTACAGTACTACCATATTATCACAGGCAGAAAACCACAGAAATTTACACTTTGTACTCCAAAACTGCTAAACATGACCAGAAATGCAGTAGTTTTGATGTTTATGATAACACTAGAGTCCACCTTAAATCAAAATCTGACCCATCTCAAAGTTTGGTGTGAAAATTTCTGTTAAGATTTTGTCCTAGTCACTGTTCTGTTGCTTCGTGAAGAGACACCATGACCGTGGCAGCTCTTTAAAAGGACAGCAGTTAATTGGGGGTTTGCGGGTAAGTCCATTGTCATCATGGTGGGCAACATGATGGCACACATGGCCCTGGAGCAGTAGCTGAGAGCTACATCCTCATCCACCAGCCACAAGAAGAGTCTTAGACTTTTAAAATCTCAGAGTCCACCTCCAGTGACAGACTTCCTCCAACAAAGCCACACCTACTCCAACAAGGCTACCTCTTTCTTAGTCCTTCTATTCCTTTCAAAGAGTTCCACTCCCTGGTGACTAAGTGTTCAAGTACACGAGTCTATGGGGGCCGCTCTTATTCTAACCAGCACAAATTTCCCATTCAGTTTTACACTGTGCTCAGCATAAATGTTCTTGGTTTTGACATTTCGATTCTCCCTACTATGGGGTGATTACAAATTAAGTAATATCACTGTGGCTCTCACCTACAGGGTTTCAAGTTTGGGTGTCAGACTGGATGTGGAAATGGTGCTGTCCAACTTGGTGGCTGAGAGTGTGCCCCCAAAATAAGTTACTAATACTTTCTGTGTAAGGAATCTTTCCCGAGACCCCAGGCATGGGCCCAGGGTTAAGAGTTTGTGATTTAGAGGAGAACTATTGTGAGATGATGTCCAGTTTGTGAGCTCATGCCACATCTACTGGGAAGACAGCAGCTCCCCAGGAGTGGGTAGGGACGTAGAGTATCCAGAAGGAAGTTGTACTTACATAGCAGGAATGATCTGTAGACACTTACCTTTGTGTGTGGCCAGTGTCTCTTCGAGGTATTAAGTTTAAACGATACATCCTCTGGAAAGCCCTCTGGATCCCTAGATTTAATTAGGCCCTGTTACTCTACATACATACTCTACACCATTCAGTTAATTTAGTTTTCTAGTGGTTTTGACTGTCTTTCTAGCTGTAGTGTGATGTTAAGAGCAAAAGCTGCATCTCCCAGACTCTTCAGTGTTCCCAATACCATCTCAGGATTTTGTTGAAGAATGAAAGAACAAAAGAAATAATGTTAGGCAGAATGAGCAGCTGGACCATGCCTTAGATCTAGAAAGCAGTTTCCCCATGTAACAAAACATTAATAAGCATTTTGGGGAAGAACTCCAGCCACCACTAATTAGTCATCTTTTCTCATAGAATGGCTGTGGATTGTCCAGGAGTTGATGTAAGGAGAAATCTGGGTCTCTGCGGGAGTGCTGGTGCTTCTAGCAATAGAGTCAAGCTACTGCATAGGCTGGAAGAGAGCTAACAGTGGGGTGGGGGAGGGCTGGCCCTGAACCTGGCTTCTGCCCTACACTGACTTCTAGGGTATAAACAGTACCCACCATACACACTGTAGGCGGAAATAGAGTACTCTGTGGCTCCTTACACATCAGGTACTGGGTTCCTTCTCTCCAGGGGTCAGGTGCATGCTGGGTGGGTTAAACACCTTCGAGTGTAGAAATGGCTTAGTTGTCATTCATATGGAGGCTGACAAAAGAGCTTTCTCAAAATATACTCTTTCTCTGGGAAACTTCCCGTTAGTCCTAGGCTAATGAATCACTTCTTCTTTGCTCAAGTAGAAACCAAGAAGGCAGTGCTTTGTAAACTGCCCAGCATGCCTCAGTGTCTAGCTCCCTTCCCAGGGGCTTCAAAACTTATAAAACTAAGAGGAGGTAGAAATTTTAATTTATACTCCTGGCAAGTACCACTTACAGGCTTTATGTAAGTCCTAAGATTTTGAGTAGTATTACTGTTATTTTAACCTTTAATACTACAAATATTTGCTGTATGTCTGTTCTGTATTCAGTATATTACAGACTACTTAGATCACTCTCAATTAAGATTCTTTATTTTTATTAGTATAATTTTACATGAACATAAAGATGCTCACCTTTGCTCAAACCTGCATTATAACTTAGAATTACATGTCTGGTTGTTTCTGGCAACCATAAAGCAGAGTTCACAATAGCCTTTTATATGTGCCTTTGTCCTGATTCAACAGCTCAGAGACATTTGAGACTAGATTTGTATGTCTCTGGTCTTGATTCAGATGTTGAAAGATAGTAGTGACTATCTAATGGGATAAAAATCACTGTCAACAATAGAAATGTCAGGGATCTAAGGGTTAATGCATAGATTTAAAAAGATAGCAAAGTGGGCAGGCGTTTTTACTGGTCCCTTTCTCCATTTGGAAGGATAACTCATGGGTCCTGGGCAGCCATGTTTTAATTCTGTGTTGGGAGTTGTCTGCGTTTTATGGAGAATAGACGTTTGGTGCTGGTGTGTGCTGAGTGTTTTGTTTCTTCCTCTGCTACTTCTGGGATGTGCTTTGATTGCATGAAATTGAATTAGTCACCCTGCAGCCCATTTATAATGTTTTCAGAATGGTGCTTATGAGATGTTGCTGGGAATCTGGCTGTACAGCCCAGTCAGAGTTAGAGAATTGGCATATTCACTCCTTAATCATTAGGGTTAGTTAAATCAAGTTTAATTGCTGCTCACAGTGAGAGATTAACAAATAATTATAATACACTGTAATAAAAGTTACAGGACTGATCTTTGTCAGAAGTAAAGATATAGCAAGGTTTTGGGACTGCGCGTAGCTGAAATCAGAGAAAGAAAAACCTCATGGAAGGGCGACTACTGTCGCTAGTTATCCCAAGTGCTGCCTAGGTGACCTCACTGAATTTTCCCTGCTCTAACATGTTCTTCTTGGAGGGTCAGATACCTGTGGGTCAGAAGTCCCTGTTCGGGTGGACTAGCTCACAATAATCCATCCTCAGTGCCCCAATACCGGAGAGTTGCCATGACAGCAACTGAAAAGACCATGAAAGAAGTAAAAAGTGAATTCCCAGATAATCTCTGCCTGTTCCTAGAGAAGGCATGGACTCTTCCCTTTCTTAGCCCATCCCTCCCTCCTATTCTCTGTAACCTCCTGACCCCCAGGTGTTGAGAAGTTGATTTGTGGGTTTATCCAGCACTTCTGGCTTAAGCCTTTCCAAACTTTATCTTCCTGATAATTTAACACTTCACCTCTTGGACATCTTCCCTTCTCCAGTAGCACTCAGTCTTGTAGGTCCCACATTTCTGAGGGGTAAGAAGGACCTACTTTGGGGGTGGTAACTGAAAACACTATGTGTTTTTCCTTGGCATAGAAGGCTTCCACACTGTTGCCTTATTGTCTCTTTAGCTTTCTTTCTCTCTTTTATCAAGGAAGCAGTTAGGAAAGGGGTGAAGTCCAGGCTCATCCTGTAAACCATTGGTTGTAGCGTTAGGCATCAAGCATGGGAAGCTTTGGCGCACTGTATCATTGTTATCCTTATTTAGGTGACTGAACCAAGCCCCATTTTAGCCCTGCTTTGGTTGTTAGAGATTCCATTAGCACTTTGAGGTGACAGGGGCTGTGCTGGCCTCAGGAAATGAGCAATTCTGAAGACTGCTGTGGAAAGGCAAGAGGAGAAAAAGCTCCTTTTGTTTTATATTTATTTAGTTAAAATTGAAAAGTTCTCAGGAACTTTTATAAGATTTCATTCAAACTTAGGCCTTATAAAAAAAAGTCAGGTTTGTTTTTTTCTCATGTAATAATTATTCTGATATTTTCTATTCTGTTTGCTTCATGAGATCACGGGATGATTGCTTTCCAGTTAAGAGCTGATTTATTAGTATCTTCAATGTCGCTCACTTGGCTGATTTAAAACAGAATGAGTTTGAGATTTTTGCCCCTTTGCCCTTCTTGGTGCTTTAAATTTGATGCTAGGGTTTCTGAAATTTAGGGTTTCAATTTTAAACTAGGAAACTAACCAAAGTCATTTCAGTTTAGCTGTATAATGACCACAGATATTCTTGATTATTTTGCATACAGATAAATGATACAGACCCAGTAAACTAAGAGTTATCTCTTAGTTTATCTTTTAGAAAGCTTATTATCTGCTTAAGATCCATGTGTAGCTGATGATGCCAGGCCAGTGAGTAAAGGAGGAAGATTCCCTCTAGCTCTCAGAAGCAACTTTGGGAGGAGAGCGGTCCTGGTCTGTCTGGGAGTGGGAACCTGTGGTGACAAGAGAGGTCTGTCCATGGGAGTGCGAACTCTTGGTATAGGGAGCATGGTGGTGGGAAGCAGAGATCTCAAGACAGAACCAGAAGCAGACACAACTCTCAAGGTGTGTCTAAGCAGTGACCACCTTTGCCAGCTGTAACGCTAATCTCAAAGGCTCCACAATCTCTCAAAACAGTGCTGTCGTCAGCTCGGGACTGAGTGTTCAAGCACATGAGGCTGTGGGGAGCGGTTCACATTTCACCTGTCAGAATAGAATAGGCTTTAAGGGTGAGATCTCAGTGTGAAACTGTCACGGGCACCCTTTCTCCTGTGCTCCTTTGCAGACTTAACATACTGTGCAGACACGGTGCTGGTTCAGGTAGTGAGTTTCATGTACCCCTCCTGAGTCTTACAAAGCACCATGGTCCAACAGTGTTGAGCTAGTCAGGAATTCCTGGGTCTGTGGATGCTGTCTGGCAGTCTGGCAGTCTGGCAGGTGGGCAGCCCTTCCCTATTCTTCAGCCTTTTATTTTCACTACATTGACTGTGTGGTTATAACATCTCATATTTGTGTTTCACATACCTAAACCAAGTATATCACTCATTTCTTAAACTAAAAATTCTTGATAGGAACCTAAATTCATCAATGAGATGACTAGTAATATTAATCGCACATGTTTTACTTGGTTGGTTGGTTGGTTGGCTAGTTAGTTTCTTTTGTATTTTAAACTGCCATGCCATTTCCTGTGGTTATAAATGTTCATCTCTCTGTATGTTTTAACTGAAAAACAAAAGAGCCTCTTAAAGTTTATTGCTTCTGTCTGGTACTGTGGCACATACCTATATGTGAGTTTGATGTCAGCTTTGGCTACACAGTGAGTTCAAGGCCAGTCTAGGCAACTAAATGAGACCCTGTCTAAAAACAAAGCAGTTAACAGCAAACCAGCTGTGGAGTGACTGGCTTAAATGCCCACCAGTGCTGAGCTAAATCCATACAACTAAAAGATGAGGTACTGACATCAGCTGTCTGTACTCAGAAGGGAGCAGACAGGCTGCAGGCTGGCTTCTGGGTGTATTGAAGGTTGACATTCTGCATTTATATGTGAAACATAGGGAAAGGGAAGTAGATACAGTCTTACCTGCCTTTTCTGCCCCCCCTTTTGTTTAATAAAAATAAGCCAAGCCACATATATCTGGGGAGGTTTGTCTTGTGGGCCTTCAGCCTGCCACATGTTCTCTATAGTTACTATCTGAAGAGTCAGCCGAGCATTTGCTTGACTGACTCAGCTCCACAACCTCTTGCTTACATGTGAGTAGTGGGTATTTTATTTCATTCACTAATAGTGATTCGTAATCTAAATTTCCACACCAACTCTCACTGTTTTAAAGCATACCGTCTCAGAGAAAACAAAAGCAGCTCAAGTTTTACTCTGTCCACAAAAGTCTGTCTTTGGTGTTTGACCTGTGGGTTGTTTTGGTTTTTGTTTTTGTTTTTGTTTTTGGTTAGAATTCTATCAGGTATAATAAATACACTAGTGTGTCCTGCATTATAAATGGTATTGTGTTTCAGATCAGGAAGTTGTCTTCAATTACTTGTATCATACCAAAACTAAATTGTTGGAGCCTCTATAATAATGTCTTTACATTGGTGTGTTTATGATTTTAATCCTTAAAGGAGAATGGGAAATTACAGGATTGTAGAAGAATCTATCTGGAACTGTAATCTATCTTGACTCTGATTCTGGAGAGCCTTTTTGTTAAACAGTTCAGGAAATGAGCATTAGAATGCTTCTTTTTTCAAATGCGTCTCTCAGCATCTCAGCTCTGAAGGCATCTCCCTTAAGTAGCACTTGTCAAAATGGACATCTTGACCTTTCTATGGGATAAGGAGTAGAACAGAGGAAAGAGATTGAAGAATGAGTTCTTGTCCTCCCACAATGAACTACAGACCATGCTATGCAGGTTTTTATGTTATGCACAGGAGTTGTAGTGCAAGAGATATGACCGTCCCCAGTTTCTGTGACTCTTTCCAACTTTCACATTTCCCTGTTCTCTGCTCTGTTTCTTTCTTTTTCTTTTTCTTTTCTTTTCTTTTCTTTTTTTTTTTTTTTTCTGAGACAGGGTTTCTCTGTGTAAGCGCCATGGCTGTCCTGGAACTCACTTTGTAGACCAGGATGGCCTCGAACTCAGAGATCCTCCTGCCTCTGCCTCCTGAGTACTGGGATTAAAGGCTTGTGCCACCACTGCCCAGCTTCCCCTGATCTGTTTCTGAAGGTCATGTTGAGTTCAAGTCTGGAAAAACATTAATCTCTTGTCTTTATTACTTTCCACAGGTGGAATACATGTTGGTGTCCTTTGATCATGAAAACAAAAAAGTCCAGTTGGTGCTGTCTGGAGAAGATGTTCTTGAGACTCTGCAGGAGAAGGGGGAGAGGACTAACCCCAAGTAAGCTGGTGTACCCGAGACTCGGCCTAGTGGTTCTGGACCTTTAGAGTAACTAAGATATAGCTAGGATCTTTTCCTCAGACTTGTAGAAGGCAGGATGACAGAGGTTAAGAGTGTAGGCTTGGGTCCCAAGTTACAGTTTCCAACTCTGGTTCCTCTGTTCACAGTGCCTCAGTCTCCTCATCTCTATAGAGTGCGGATAATGATAGTCACCTCAGGGCACCTCAGAACATGAGCACGGTCAGCTGCAGCAATGTGGAAGGGTGTGTTTGTTCTTAAAGACCCAGTTCTGAAATAGAATTGAGATCCATAGCAAAGTTCAGACAGCTGGAGGCAGTTTTGTTTTGGCAGCAAGATATTTAAATATTTCTTCTTTTTTTTTTTAACTTCAAGTTTTTTGAGATAGGGTCACCCTGTGTAGCCCTGGCTGTCCCAGAACTCACTCTGTAGACCAGGCTGGCCTCCAACTCACAGAGGTCCTCCTGGCTCTGCCTCCCAAGTGCTGGGATTAAAGGCATGTGCCACCACCACCTGGCTGAAAATTTGTATCTCTTAGTGAGGCTTTTATTCATTTGTACCTAATAGCTTTAAATTTTTTAATGCAACTTGAAAAAATTCTGAATAAGTGAGTGGACCCCAGTAAAAGGATATACTGAAACTAAAATGGCTTCTCTGTAGCCACCCAACCCTCTGGAGACCGGAGTACGGAAGTTACATGATTGAAGGGACGCCTGGCCAGCCCTACGGAGGAACGATGTCCGAGTTCAACACAGTGGAGGCCAACATGAGGAAACGCCGGAAGGAGGCTACTTCTGTGTTAGGGGAAAACCAGGCTCTTTGCACGATAACTTCTTTTCCCAGGTTAGTTCCTGCATCAGCGTCTTAGATCAGGAGCGTCAGACTAGAGGTGATGAAGTCCTGGCACTTCCCTTTATAATCCTCCCACTTACAGAGGTTTGTACTGGTGGACTGTGCGGTACCGTCATCTTCAAAGTTCACTGTGAGACATAAAGTGAGACGTGCACACACAAGTCTCATGTTTTAAATCAACTTACAGTCTTATATTGGCCCCCTTCACAGCTAACCTGTGGCATGTGTGGCCCATGCCCTGGAGGTTGGACTTGCTTACTGACATTTGATAGACTCTTACATTAAGGCTGCTTCAGCAGTTGCGTAGCATCCTCAGTTGGCTGGTGCCTGTACACTGGTGAGAGAGAGCACACGTGTGGACTGGGTTGGAAAGACCCTGGGACTGGTGACCGGTTGGCAGTGTGCAGAGTGTGGCTCTGGCCCACCCCTGGGGCTCCTCTCACTGGACTCTAGCAGTTGCCCACATCTGCATCTGCCCTCTAGCACTTGCTGGGGTGTTCTGAGCCACGGTTCCCAACCCCCAGAGTGCTTTTGAACACTGAGGAGGGAGCATACTTTCACAATCTGGCAGACATCTAGCACAGATAAGGTGAGCTCAGGGTGTGGGCAGCACCGGAGCACCTTGGGCACTCTTGTTCCTGGTGTACTCTTGCCAGATACCATCTGAACACGCTGAGTCACATCTGCGATGTGCTGGAAACTTAGGGTCTGTCATCAATCTGGTTAGGACAATAAATACCAGTAAGTAAACAGAGTGAAGGTTAGAAAGGGGCACATAGATGTCCTATAGTAAGTACAGTTCCCTGTGTGAGATCGGAGTTCTACTCACAAACCTCATTGACCTATGCTGGATATCTGCCTTCTCCATCAAAAGAGCTATGGGGGTGAGTATCCATAACCTTAAAACACTACACTGTTCTGATGTTGCTTTCTCTTCTGAGAGCATGGGCATTCAGAATCATACCATTGATCTTAGAAGGACATTATTTTAAATAAGAATTATAGTTTTTAAGCTCTCTATTGTAATCTCTACATATAGGAAGGAGTTAAAACCTTAAAGTCAATTATCTTAGAGACACTGAGTGCCTGTTCTGTTCTAGACCCAGGCAGGCTTTGATCTGCAGAGCTGAGGGCACAGCAGAGATTAATCAAATACCCATTATATAAATATGAAATATATAGTAATAAAATTAGGGAGTGCCGTGGGGTGTGGCTGTGGCTGTGTGATGGATTCTGGGGTGGAGGAAGGCCTCTCCAAGGGAAGATGATCGGCATCATCTAGGAGGAGTTCCATAGGAGAGGGAGCAGAGGGATATTCTGGGGAAGAGGAGTCCCACAGTCGAGCCTGGTGGGAAGTAGAAGAAAGCAGGTTAGCTGTTGTGACCAGGAACCTGAGGTGCAGGTGATTGGAGAGGCTGGGTGGGTGTTGGGAACTTTGATTGTTATTCTAAAAGCAGTAGAGACCTTGGGAATCTAGGCTGAGTAGATATTATCACAGTTTGCTTTGTAGCCTCATCTGGGCTGTTGGCATGAGAGCGAATATATAGCAAGTGCCAGGGCATGCCAGGAGAGGGGGAAGGGAACTCCCTAGGGCACTGTCTTGGTGGCAATGGAAAGTGGATGGACCATAAAATGACAGAATCGACCAAGCTGCTGGAGGAGACTAGAGATCCAAGGAGAGTGCTATAGGGTAACTCGTGGAAACCTGAGGCTAGTGGAGTAGCAGCCTAAGAATCAGGCTGTAGGTGTTACTTGACAACTTTTAGCAATGCCACATTTTTTTCTCCTTAACATTGAGAGAATTATACATTTAGCTTTAGCAAACTAAAGTGGGACGGGGGGAGGCAGCACAAACCAGAACCATTTCAGACAGTTGAGAAATGTGCATCATTGCACGGAGTGAGTCTTCTCTCTGGGCCACAGAGTAAAAGAGTTTGGTTAAATTCTACTGTGTCTCTTGCCTCAGTTAATGGTTCTGTATGGGACAGTTGTTCTCTGGAGAAAAGGTTTATAGTGGCTTCTTCCACTATAAAGAAAATTGAAACAGGAATAGGTTCCATCAAAAAGTCTGTAATTCTTTAAAATTCTGTTTAAAAAAAAAAAGCCTAGTTATATGTACTAGGATGGGAGGTATTTGGGGACTTGTAAATGACACAGTAATAATTATTACTGGTTTAGTTCTTCAAACCCTTCCTGTAGGGGCTGGAAAAATGGCTCAGCAGTTGAAAGGGCAGACTGCTCTTGCAGAGGACCTGACTGAGTTCAATTCCCAGCACCCGTATTGGGTGCTCATACCTGTCTGTAACTCCAGCTCCCAGAGATCCTATGCCTCCTGCCTCCAAGAGCAGCTGCACAGACATGCACATACCCACGTATACACACATAATTAAAAATAAAAACAAATCTTAAAACCAGTCCCTGTGCAGCTATTCAGAATGATGAAGTTTTGATGTATCTTGGGATTGAGCAGGAAATGCTGTGCTGAAGTATAAACAGTGTGATTTTTCTCTAAAAAGAGGCACAGCTCTGTAGTCTGGAACAGTGCAAAACTGAATTTCGATTAACTTTGTATGCAGTGAAAATCCCGCTTCTCACTCAGACTTGCCTCACTTCAGGTGCTCATAGTTGGTTTGGACAGCATAGTTGATAAATTTTCCATCATTGTGGAATGTTCTGGTGGACAGTACAGGTGAATGGTAAAAGTGGTGCTGTGATGTCAGAATATGCATTCTGAGTTTAGTGTCTGTTCATCCCACCTGGTTCTCGGAAGCTAGGATTTCCACAGGTTAATGTCTGTCATCTCCTAAAGGACTTTTTAAAAAGGCTCAGAAAAGATGCACAGTTGCTACGTGAATGCCCAGGAGGCCTTGGGGCTAGGAACTGTTTTCCAGATGAGCGACAGCTTCAGTTGTTTGTAGGGTGGTGGGCAGCTGCACAGACTGGACTGACTTATAGACGGTCTGGGTAGTGGTTCCCGTTGCTGATCTAAACCCTGTCAAGTGCCTGCTTTGTTTTGCTTTCACTAACTTGGAAGGACTGCCTTAGTGCAAGTGAGGTCTTCTTGAGGTTAAATTAGACAATAAGGTTGGATCTTGGATATCAGAGGGCACTCTGGTATAAATTGGGGACGTGAGAGACACTGTTTAACCTTGAGGGATTCCTGAGGAGATGTGCAGAGGCAAAAATCAGGACACCCGGTCCAGATTCATCATGAGGTTGGAGCAATGGAGTAAACAAGGTTGAAAGGTAATTTGAGCATTTGTAGCTAGTGAAGAACACTTCCAAAATAATGTAGGGCACTTCCATTACACATACCTCATAATAGCATGTGACCAAGGGATTCGTTCTCTTCTTCAGGAAGCTGAGTAAATGTTTCTAGATGCTGGTGGAGACTGATAAAGTCAAAATCAGCTGGAGTAAACAAATGAGACCCCAAAGCAATGCAATTGGAGTACAGGAAAGGGCCACAAAGGGGCTGGCATTCACAGCCTTTACATTGGTTTGGAAATACTGCCAGACCCTCCAGAGGAAGGAGTGATGGAAGTTAGATGTTTGAGGTTTTTTTTTCTCTAATGACTTATTTTTATGTGTATTGGTGTTTTGTCTGCACCTGTGTCTGTGAGAGAGTGTCAAGTTCCCTGGAACTAGAGTTACAGATAGTTGTGAGCTGTCATGTGGGTGCTAGGAATTGAACTTGCGACCTCTGGAATAGCAACCAGTGCTCTTAACCACTGTGCCATCTCCCTGGCCCTGGAAATAAGATGTTTTTAACCATTGTGAATTCTGGTGATACTATAGTCAATTGGTTCTAAAACCACTTCTCACCTATTCCTTTCTCAATTGGTTATAGACTAGGCTGCCCTGGATTCACACTGCCGGAGCACAAACCCAACCCAGAGGAAGGAGGCGCATCCAAGTCCCTCTTCTTTCCAGATGAAGCCATAAACAAACACCCCCGCTTTGGGTGAGTATAGCTCAGACTCTGCCTGCTGGGATACAATATTTAGTCTGGGAATTCCTCTCATGCATGTACTGGGTTCAGAGGAGACAGCAGACATACATCTGCTCGTTTCCACAGGAGCCCAAAGCTATTCCCTTGTTACTTCCTGCATCCAGGTTTGCTTTGTCCATTTCCAAGTCATCCTTCAAGTCCTTGGCTCCTTTTTTCCACTTTAATTTACAGGTAGTTTTCAGTTCTAATTCTGCAAGCACGTGTATTGGGAGGTTTCCTTTACCTGGTCCTTTCCCGTCTAAGTTACCACCAGGATCTGTGATCGCTCTGTATTACTCTGTATGCAGTGACAAGGTCAGATGTGAACATCACCTGTTAGAACGTAGGCGTTCTCCTGTGTCTTCTAGGTCTGTAGCCAGTAGTTAATTCTTAGCTTGGAAGTGGCTTCAGGTCCTGCACCAGCTGGATCTTGACTTTCTACCTATGGGCTCATCTGTCCTCCTGACCCAGTGGCAGGGACACTAGGCCCTCACACCGGTCACATTCAAAGTGTTTGCTTCCACAGGCCCCCACGTATTTCACATTTAAAATCTTTGTAAGGGTAGACAAAGATTTATTTATTTGTTCTGCTGGGTTTTGTTTTGTTTTGAGACAGGGTCTGTCTACATAGCCTTGGCTATCCTGGAACTCATAAACTAGGCTGGCCTCAGATTCATAGAGCTCCTCTTGCCTCTGCCTCTCTAGTGCTGGGATAAAAGGCATGCTCTACCATGCTAGACAAAAATTTATAAATACAGTTTCTCTGAAGCATTTTCATGTGTTTAAAGAGAAAAACATCGAGCTTCAAGAAAAGACAGACCATGACAGTTATCAAATACCAGAATTCCTCATGGAAGAGGAAAGCACGGGAGGTCGTCATGGAGAAGGATAGCAGCGTGTCCTGATTAACTGAAGGAAAGCAGCCTCAGAGCAGATGGAGCGTTCAAGCTGAGTCAGTGACAGCACTGTGCCAATCTTCTAGTAGTCATAGTAACACAGAAATGAAATAAACCTAGTTTCATAACTTACTGAACCTCATCCGTGTAAAGTGTTACTACAATTTGTAATCAGTTTCAGAAATCTGAGGAAATGTTTTCCTTTCTTTGTGCTGTTAAAATTGTGTGTTTGAATTAGGACTAGTCACGTGCTCAGTGGCCATAGTGAGGAGGTTAGTCAGTTAGTGCCGGGAGTCAGGGTAGTGCTGGCAAAGCCCAAGTTCTTAAATTTGACTAACGTGATTGGAATTTCTATGAGAAATGTTAGAATTAGCCAGACTCTAGCTGGCCTTGAACACCGAGCTGGACCTCAGGTTAGCACTAGGTGGAGACATGGTGCCACCCAGAGCTGGGGAACTGCTGGATGCCAAGCTTCTTTTAGAAAACCCTTAGAGTAGCATGTTACATGTGCCACAAGGCTGTCTTGGTGTTTTAGTTTGAGGTAGGATTCAGTTCCGTTCGTTTTGATGTACTCCAACTCTGTAACGTGGCAGTTCTTGGGTGACCTTTTCTTTTGTTTGCTTGTTTTAGAACTCTAACAAGAAACATCCGGCACAGGAGAGGAGAAAAGGTCGTTATCAATGTTCCAAGTAAGTCAGTGGGCCATGGGGTGATGGCAGCCTGTTGAACTGTTGTCCTTGATTCTCAACTGTTTCTTCTTCTTCTTCTTCTTTTAATTAACAATACAGTATTTAAAGACAAGAACACACCGTCTCCATTTGTAGAAACATTTCCTGAAGATGAGGAGGCAGCAAAGGCTTCTAAGCCAGACCACATTTACATGGATGCCATGGGATTTGGGATGGGAAATTGCTGTCTTCAGGTATTGCTTCCATTATATGAAGAGGCTAAGTGTCCTCTCCTTTCTTCTTACTAACTCCATGCATGTTTCTTGTTTAAAAACCATCTTTTAATCAGATTCAAAGATAGAATGCTTTTCTGAAACGAGATTGTTTTAGTAACATCATTTGGAATCTTTTGACTAAGAATTTAGAGTTCACCACAAAGATATATTGTTGTTACTAAGCTTAAATGCAAAGTATTTGTGAATTCTTTCTAGAAGCCTGATTTTTACTGCCATCTAGTGACAGCCTTTGAGGATATTAGACAAGGCTCAGATGGCTTTATTTCTGAAAATGACCTCTGATGAGAGAATCCAATGATTTTGTGATCCAAGGAGAAAGGCATTTACATTTTTTTGGCATTTACATTTTTATGTCTGTGGAAAGTTACCTCATTGTTTAAAAGGAATAAATATTTAACAGCTTTTTGCCTTGCCCCTGGCTAAGTTACACAGCAAATTCAATAGCGCTTCTCTGTTGACTTAATTGACATTTTTGTTGGGTCTAATCAAATAACTGATGGCCCCTGGCGGTGACTGCACCCAGGGCCAGAATGGGGATACAGAGCTCCTACTCCCACATTCTCCCCCTGCTTAGTCATTCAGCTTCCTCCCTGCTTTTTGGGTGCTCATTTTATTAAACTGGGCTATAGGCACTGCAGAGAGGCCACAACACTCAACGTTCTTCCCTCAAGGCTGGAGGTGTCACATAAGTCTCCAAACTGTTATGTTTAAAACTACAGATGTAATCCAGATTGAATACCCAAGTCAGGCTTTCCCACACTGTCTGTTTCTATAACATGATAAAGGACAAGGTATTTTGTTTCTTCCACATACTTGGGTAGGATCAGATATGTGGCCTCCAAACACAGGCCAGTCCATTCCCTTAGAAATGGTCACAGTCATTTAAAAAGAGGCTGACTGAACTGCATTATCTGCTGCCTTATCTTAAACACAAACATTTCTAGAATGGACCATTAAGCTCTAGCATTTAAAATACCTGACTTCGGTATTCTGTGGGTGCTCTTGGAACCCAGCCTTCCCTTGGTTTAATACTGAACCGGGGAAGCACAGTTACTGTAGCACCATACCAGAGGGACAGTCTCCCCCTTGTGACACTTGCTTTATGCAAATAAGGGTAAACAGTCTCTAAGGCACGAGTGTAGTACTTGCCCCCCCCCCCCCCCCCGCCACATACCCAGATACAATATTCCACTTTAAAAAGTTACAGTCACAGATATTTAAAATGTGTGATAAATGAGATGAATTCACAAATAGCCACAGAAGTTCCTGACTGGAACAGAAGGAACTGTTTATTATAGAAAAGGACCCAAAAAAAAGATGGAAAGTAATGTTTTAGTTAATGGAAGATTTAACTGAACACCTTCAAATCTGTGAGCTTGCCAGGTGCTAGTGGTGCTGTGACCTCAGTGCTGCAGAAGGGTTGTGAGTTCGGGGCCTCCTGGGCTCCACAACAAGACCATCTCCAAGAAAAAGAAATCTTCATCCTTAGAACAAAAAGGTCATGGCCTGCTAGGGGTTTGTTTGGTCCCCCCCCCCCCCCCCCCCCCCACACACACACACTTAAGAAAATTATGTGGCCTCAAAACTGGTAAACTTGAGATTCGGTTTCTGACATCATGTGTTCATAGTTCCTCCTTTGCCTCTTGTTGGTGTCACTTCCTCTTAATGATCCTTTAAAAGGACAACCAAAGACTTCCTGTTTACACCTCTGTTAAGGTACCAGACTCCTTGGTTTTGCTTTCTCCACTAAAGGCACCGTCTACAGTGATGTTCTGTTTGACTTGATGGACGTACTGGTTCAGCTCTAGAGCCAGGAAGGTAGTCAGGAAATTTACTTAAAATAACTAAGTCGTTAGAAATGAACTTTCAAATTTTAGTTGCTACTTTTCTTAGATTTTTCTAAAGCTGGTTTTCCAGGATGTACCTACAAATTCTCTGCTGTGTCCCAGGCAACCTGAGAAATCAGTCAAAACCATTCAGGAAAAATAGTCATTACAGTATCTGCAAAACCAAAGATAGTAACACCCAGGAACAAACCCAGAAGTCAGAGGAAGGAGCTAGATCAACTAAGAAACACAAGCCCAGCAGACTCTGTCTATCACAAGGCCCGGAAATACCTGGGTCTTTGGAATCTCAGTGGTTTTTCAAGTAGCTCAACGTACCTTTTCCCCGTGTTCCTGTCTTATCGTCCTCTTTCCTTCATGACTCTCTATAAATGTAATAAGTGGGCGACAGACAACGGCCCACACGCTTGGGATTCAGAACGGCAAGGCTGAGTGCTCCAGCTCACCCTAGTGATAGGAAGGACCACAGCCAACCTGAGTGCTTTGCTTAGCCAGTCTCCCATTCTACACTGAATCCTTACTACACATAGAGGATGTGCGAGCTTGCTTGTTTCCTTGCGTCCTGTGTGCATAGACCAGAGACCAGCCTCAGGGGTCATCCTCAAGTGCTGTCCACAAGGGTCACTCATTGGCCTGGAGCCAGCAAGCCCTCGGAATCTGCCAGCCTTTGTCTCCCCAACTCCAAGACTAGACACATGCCACCACACCCAACTTTTGGGAGTTCTAGGGATCAAACTCAGGTCCCAATGCTAACAAGGGAAACACTTTACCTACTGACCTATGTCCCTGGCCCAAGTGAGTTTCTAAGTCCCATGTCACTGGAGAAGCTACCCTGCCTTGCTCATCAGTGACCTCATCTTCAGCCCTCCTCAGTTTTTACTGTGGCCTTTGAGACTCGTTGTCCTTAGTGGCTTCAGCATTGCGTCAATTATCTTAATCCATGGTGGCCGGTGAGTTGAAATGTGTTACTCAGCATTAGCATGGAAACTACAGGAATATCAGGACAGTGGGCTGTTTAAATAATTGTTTCAGTAGCCAGTTACCCATGTAATTCAGTCGGTGTGTCCCCCGTGGGACTTGTTTGATGTCATAAGGGATAGTTGAGATAGTTCAATCATTGGAACTGAGATTCATAACAGTGCACTGGTCAGCCACTGTTATTTCAAGGTTTATTTCAAGCACATAAATTATTTCCTGCATCAGGCCAAACTCAAAACTATCATTATTGAATGGCCGTAATGGAGGAAGTTAGAATTCCTCCCAATTTGTGGTTATAACACTGGCTGTTACACAAAGTTTATTCCTTGACCATTTTACCGTCACCAACACTCTTCCCCATGGAAGGAGCACAAGACTTTGGGGCAATTACTTTAGAGGATTTGGGTGATTTCTTTTTTTCTTGTAATTTTCCAGACTCGATAGTGTTTTCCATTTACATTGATGTCTAGAACTTTTTCCTATGCAGTGGGACATGATTAAGTACCATTTTCTGGTTAAGGTCACCCAAGACAACTTTTTTTGTTTATTTTTGTTTTTTGAGACAGGGTTTCTCTATATAACAGCCCCAGCTGTCCTGAAACTCACTTTGTAGACCAGGCTGGTCTCAAACTCACAGAGATCTGCCTGCCTCTGCCTCCTGAGTGCTGGGATTGAAGGCTTGTGCCACGACTACCTGTCCCAAGACACTTGTAAACAAAGCTCAACACCTCAAGCCTTCTCATCTGTGAGGTGACCCCTTCTATTCCCACCATTTTTCTTCTCAGACTTACTTCTTATGGGGCCTGATAATGACTTTTTATAATTATTCTAATAATTTTTAATCATTTTAATAATTTTATTGTTAAACAGGTGACATTCCAAGCCTGCAGCATATCTGAGGCCAGATACCTTTATGATCAGCTGGCCACTATCTGCCCAATTGTTGTAAGTAGAAAGTATGTCTTCCTTTAAATATATCTGTGAAGAAAATAAGACACATGGCTATTTATTGAACTAATAACACATAGGTGGAGAACCGAGGAGCCAAGCTATAGTTCCTTTTCGCTATTACTAAGTTTGAATATGATCATCCTTTCTCCTCTGCTAAGTATGTCCTCGTGTTGTAGAAGAGATGATTCAATAATAGATAAAGACTTGGGGTTCTTTCCTGTGCATTCTGTGTATAAAGCAGCAGCTGGGAGTCCATCAGTAGAACCTCGGGCTGCATGGACGGATGAACGGGTGGGAGCCTTCCCTGTGTCTGCAGCACTTCGACTGCGTTTGCTCACTTTGGTTTTAGATGGCTTTGAGTGCTGCGTCTCCGTTTTACCGAGGCTACGTGTCGGACATTGACTGTCGCTGGGGAGTGATTTCTGCGTCTGTAGATGATAGAACACGGGAGGAGAGAGGACTGGAGGTAGGAATGTTTTTCTCCTTAACAGATCTTTTACGTCCAGCAGTGATGTACCATATTGTACCCACTTGGCATTTTGAAGTCTCTCTTAGATGTTCACCCTCTGGGTGTTCACATGAGGAGGATAGAGGTGGTGGGACTGGCCTCGTTTTAAGTGGATATGTGAGGAGAAGGGCAGTTAGTTTAGGTGTGAGGAGTCAGCTTTTTATCCTTGCTTGAAATTTCCATTAGTTGTAGCTTCTTTTAAAAAAGTGCCATTTTCTGTTGTAGAAGTCACACTGACGACTGATTTACCAAAAGACTCTGGGCACTGTGTGAGTGCTGTATGTCCAGTGATTTCCGTTAGGAAGTGTAATTTGTTGTCAGATGGTTGTCCCATTGGAAGGCTTAGGCTCTGCCCCATAAGGCCCGGTTAGCACTGTTAGCATTTGTCGGTGCTGAACTGTAGCAGTGAGTGCTTTGAACTCTGCACTCCAGAGAGCCAGGCACCCACCTTCATCCTAGATGAGACTCTCCAGGACAAGGACCTGGCTGGACATCAGTGTTTTTAAAGGCTTCCATGAAGGACGTCTCCACTAAGGGCATTTCGGTTCTGGTCTTTTCATAATTATCCACAAATTGTTGAACATATTCTATAAGTAGAAATAAACGTGCAATTTTATTACTGTGTGTGAAAGAGGAAGGTTGGAAAGGGCAGATGTTCCTCAGCATATGTGTGGAAGTAAGAGAATGACATTGTAAGTCAGTTTTCTCCACCATGAGTTCTAAGGATTGAACGCAGGTCACCAGGCAAATGTGCTTCTATATAATTACCTGGGTGGTAATTTCAGACCGTTTCTTTTGTTTTAGCCTCTGAAGAACAACCGATTTAGGATTAGTAAATCTCGGTATGACTCAATAGATAGCTACCTGTCTAAGTGTGGTGAGAAATACAATGACATCGACCTGACCATTGATAACGAAATCTATGAGCAGCTCTTGCGGGAAGGTGAGCAGCCCCCCACTCCTAAGCTGATCATATGTACACCTTTTGTTCTTCAAAGCGCTTTCAACTTTGCTGACTCCTGGTCTGGTTTCTGTTTTTAGTGTGAAGTCTCTAACTTTTCTTATGAGGCTGCTTGTTCCTAAAGTTTCAAGTTCCAAATACTTGTGAGATCTTCTTGACTTTTAGCAAAAGGAACTTTTTGGAGCTCTGTATCTAGGTCCACACCATTGCCCAGCAGGCATTGTGTGAGGAGTGAGTAAACTCCGACTCTTCCCCAGTGTCCATAGGATAAAATCCTGGGCAAGGTGAGAACACTGAACCACCCAGCCATTTCCTACGTCTAGACACCCTTTCTTCAGTCTGTGGACTTAGAAATTGTACGCTGTGCCTTGCCCTTGGCAGTTAGTCCCCTGCGGTCTGTCTTTGCAGGCATTGATCATCTTTTGGCACAGCACGTTGCTCATCTCTTTATTAGAGACCCACTCACCCTATTCGAAGAGAAAATACACCTGGATGATGCCAACGAGTCTGACCATTTTGAGGTATCTCCTGTTCAAGTGCATTTCACTTCCCAAACTGAGGCAGGATTGTTTCTGTGCCTATGAGGGCCAGTGACAGGAGAAATCTGTCTTGATTACCCAGTGCAGTAGAGAACCAAGAAAAACTAAAAACTAATTTAAAGTACACTGCGTGACTCTTTCTAGTCATTTCTCAGTTCTATGATACTAAAACATAAACTGCACAAACTAAGTGTTGAAGACATGTCCTGACTTCAGGGAACACTTACACTTTGTTCTAACAGGTCACACTCAACAGAGTCTTAAAGTTGTAATGTTTATGTATTTGTAAATTGGGGAGTATTAGGTATGGATGGACAGTAAATAGTCTTTGTTCCTCACTAAATACATGTCATCTAACTGTTCTAAATGTATAGAAAGTTGGTTTTATCCTATTTCTTTTTGTTGTTACAGAATATTCAATCCACAAACTGGCAGACAATGAGATTTAAGCCTCCTCCTCCAAACTCAGATATTGGATGGAGAGTAGAGTTCAGACCCATGGAGGTGAGACACATGTTTCGGCTCGGAAGCTCCCTTTGACCACCCCACCCTCCTGATATTCTTCTCAGAGGGCTCTGAGCTTATTCAAAAGCAGTAGGAATCCAAATGTGCCTCTGAATAGCAACTCCAAAGCCACTGGGAGCTGATACCAGAGCGTGGACCTGGATAGAGGGCTTCAGCCTCAAATGGGAGATGAAGGCGCTCGGGATAATGCAGCCTAAAGGGCTAGGGAGGGGAGCTGGGGCAGGCAGCCGGTCCCTAACCTTCTGGTCTTCGTCACTAGGTACAGCTGACAGACTTTGAGAACTCAGCCTATGTGGTGTTTGTGGTTCTGCTCACCAGGGTGATCCTCTCCTACAAACTGGATTTCCTTATTCCACTATCCAAGGTAATGACGGGTGTGATTACAGCCATGAACACAGACAGTGCAGATGTGTTTAATTACTTACTGTATTCACTGCCCAATTCCAACCTATCTTTACATAGAGTTTTCTTACCCGTTAGGATAAACTATCTCTACTTTGACTCTGGTTTTCCCCATAAGCCTAAATTTATCACTAGAGGCTTTGTTTAAAGATGATGGCTGGAGGTGGTCCCACAAGCTAGTGCCATCTCCCTAACAGTCCATTTGGTTTACAATGTCAAAATTAGGATGACTGGAGGCTTACCTGTAGAATTCAGGAAAAGGTGTCTATGCAACCAAACTTGGGATATTTGTGGAGGATGTGATGGCATTAGATTACCAAATTAAGAGTTACAAATCCTACCGCAGGAAGACCAGAGAAGGAGTTTCTTGGAGGAAGTTGGCCAGCAGAGCTTTTGAGCATGTCCTTGCTCAGAGGCCACAAAGCTAATGATCTGGAGCAGTCCTTAAGGTGGTCAAGGCCATGAGTTCTTGGGCCAGGATCTTCTCGACATCCTAATGGATGGGAAAGACTCTGCTGCTAAGGAGTCAGGCCACCGAAGAGTCAGAGCCGCCTTGTCATAGCGAACCTGGGAGGCGTTAAGAGGCTTATGCCCGTGGGTGTGTGTGTTGGTTAAGTCAGATCCACCCAAAGAAGAGGCCATGTGGGCTGCTCATCCAGGCCTCTGTGAGCATGAGTGGATGTCCCAGAGCCGACAGAAGGCTAAACAAAATATCCCGAAGAGAGGGTTCCAGCTTCCTCACTTGGACAGTCCTCAGTGAAGCAGTGAACTCCAGCACCCAAATCTAGGAATTTTATATCTCAGCAGAACCGTCCTGGACGGGAGGGATGGTAAGGAGGCTGCCTGCAGGGGAGAAAAGGAAGTGGTAGTACTTCTTTATTGAATTTAATGCCAGAGAGATGGGAAGAGCACTGTCCGAGGTCGCTTCCCATCCAAGTGGTTTCTTCTCTCTTTTCCATAACTTAGTGTGTGTGTGTGTCCTCCTTTGTTTATGTGACTGTGATGAACACCATGACCAAAGCAACTTAGAACAGGTTTATTTTGTCTTAGGATTCCAGGTCCTAATTGATCACGAGGGAAGTCAGGGTGGGTGCTCAAGAGTTACTTTCTTAGCTGTCCAGGGTGGCACCACTATGGTGGGATTGTCCCTTTTCCTATATCTATCAGCATCAAGAAAATACCCCCCAGTCTTGCCTGCAGACCAGTCTAACAGAGGCAGCTGATCAGCTGAGGTTGCCTCTTCCAAGATGACCCGACTTTGTATCAATTTGACCTAAAAACCAACTAGCAGATGCTGTGTGGCAAGGGCCACTTTCTCATTCTTAGATAAGTTTTTCCTGTGTCCACAGATGACAGAGGGGCCTTGCTAGCTTTGGGGAGATCTCCCCCTTGTTTATGGTGTTTCCCCATTCAGTGTTGGTTTTCTTCAGTGGTAGAGAGAAACCTAAGACTTCTGGCATGGGAAGCAGGTACTCTACAACTCAGCTACACTCCATTGCAGTCTGAGGTCTTGAATAAAGGCTCTATTCCCATTCAGAAGGGCAAAGGCTCCCAGATCCTAATCCTGTCGCACTGGGGATCAGGGTCATTGCGTGGATTTTCAAGTGACACAGACATTCAGTGCATTCTGATGCTGGACATGGAGAGAATAAGACTTTCAAAACTGCTATTTAAAAACAAAGAAAATGGCCTGGGAAGAGGACTGAGAAGTTACTAGCACTGACTGCTCTTGCAGAGGGCCAAGGTTTAGTTCCCAGCACCCACATGGTCACAACAAGCTGTAACTCTAATTTGGGGTAGAGGGATCCAGAACCCTCTTCTGGCCTCTGTGGGCACTGTATACACATGGTACACATAAACACATGCAGTCCAAACCCCAAAATAATGACTCTTAAAAATAGGAAACAGGATTCCAAGATGGTTCCGTGAGTAAAGGTGCATGCCACTGGGCCCAGTGACCTGAGTTCAAATCCCTAGAATCCACATGGTGGAAAACTAAAACTGACCCTGCAAGTTCTCCTCTGACTACCACATGTATATCATGGGGCACACGTTTTGCTCCCACCCCCTCACACACACTAAATAACTAAACAATTTTAATTAAAA
The DNA here is from genome assembly GCF_007827085.1 of Peromyscus californicus insignis. Taxonomy (NCBI): domain Eukaryota; kingdom Metazoa; phylum Chordata; class Mammalia; order Rodentia; family Cricetidae; genus Peromyscus; species Peromyscus californicus. The sequence goes on from NW_026294402.1 coordinate 72,592,059, forward strand.
ATAAAGCATCTAGGAGTATAGCTCACCAACAGAGCCCTTGCCTAACATGTGAGTGATTCTTATCACCTCAAAGAATAAGAAAAAAATATAAAGCTATTTATTAACCCTCAGTGGCAGGATATGATAATGCACCTAAGATCTCAAGCACTTGGGAAGCTGAGGCAGGAGGATCACAAGTTCAAGGCCACCTTGGCTCCATAAGCAAGAACCTGTGTCAAACGTAAAAAATAAACAATATGAAAAGAGCATTTGTTTAAAACTAAAGTTAATTCCAAATGACTGGCTGGAGCAAGAAAAAGAAGAAAGAAAACTTCTTAGCATTAGGAAGGGAGTGTGAAGACTTAACTCACAGAAGGGAAAGCAGTAAGGATAAATGACGGCCAAAAAAAGGACTGGAGGGAGAGACAGCTGTGCAGGTGAAGGCATTTGACTCCCACACAAGCTGTCTTCTGACACACACAAAGATAAACAAATACATGTGAAAGTGTTTTTGAGAAGAAACCGGTAACATCAAATTGCAACATTCCAGTATGATTTGTTGCTAGAGTTTTCCTGCCTGGCCTACAGTCAGGATAAATCTCTCTCACCTGCCAGTCCCACAGCCACTCAGACCCGACCAAGTAAACACAGAGACTTATATTGCTTATAAACTGTATGGCCATGGCAGGCTTCTTGCTAACTGTTCTTACAACTTAAATTAATCCATTTCCATTAATCTATACCTTGCCACATGGCTCGTGACTTACCGGCATCTTCACATGCTATTTGTCATTGTGGCGGCTGGCAGTGTCTCTCTGACTCAGCCTTCCACTTCCCAGCTTTATTCTCCTCCTTGTCCCACCTACACTTCCTGCCTAGCCAATGGCCAATCAGTGTTTTATTTATTGACTAATCGGCAACACATTTGCCATACAGAACATCCCACAGCAATGATTTGCTTTTGTAAGACATTCCCAAAACAAGGACAAATGCTGGAAATAAGAGAAACACACTGACCTTTTAAAAAGTTAACAGGAATGACAAAGTGTCACACAAAACAAAGGGTGAGGTAGACAGGGTCGCGTGGGCTGGTGACAGCAGTGCTGACTGCTTGTCCAGGATGAGCGCCAGCCCCGGCTGTCTGTACAGCGAAGTGGAGGACAATCATAGAGGCATTTAGTGTGGTGGGCAGGAGATGCATAAGATCTGAAACTCGGTTCGTAAGCTGTTTATCCTGTTTACCAGTTTTTGGACCTGGGCGGGCTGCTCATGGCCTCTGTGCTTCCTTCCACATAGAGGATAGGGTTGTCTAGCTTCCTGACGGGCAAACCACTTAGCCTGTTATGTGTAATCACAGGCTGAGGAACCATAAGCAATTAAATGATGTATTAACAAGTTTATATGTATAGGCTAGATCATATATGTCATGTTAAAGAGCATCTTTTCTTCACATGCCTTGAAGATTTATAAAAGTCAAAAAAGAAAAATCTTTACTTCTCAAAAATAGACATTATCAGAAATGCATTCTCACTAAAATTCAACAAAATAATACTCAAAAAACATTGACTATTGGAAGTTTAAAGTGTCTTTCCTAGTAGATCTTGAAGTAAGCTAAAACTTGAATGACTGACAGGCAGGAAAATTGATGGTGTGAATGTTGGTGGAGCAAAACTAATAAAAGCCAAATATTGTAAGACCCGAAAACCTTAGAGATGCCCACAATCTTAGCCTATTACTTGAGTGTGTTCCTAGATGTGTCTAGATATCCAGAAGGTCCTGCCTTATCATTTTAAGTGTCAAAGGAATAGCCATAGCTCTCTTTCCATAATGAATGTGGAAGGAGGCTAAATATCACAAAAGACTTTGTAACCAGGCTGGGGAGATGGCTCGCTGGGCAAAGCACAGATCCTCACCATCCACTTACAAACAGGGTGTAGCAACGTACTACTGTAACCCCAGTTCTGCGTGTGGAGACGAGTGGATCCCAGGCTCAGTGGTCAGCCAGTCTAGAAGAACCTGAGAGTTCCAAGTGCAGAGAGAGGCTGTGATTGAGAAAGACACCCCAGCATCAGCTCTGGCCTCCACCCTGACCCTCAGTCTGTGTTATATATTGAGGCTGCACATAGGTAACATGATAGAGAACTGGAGAGATCATTCAGTTGTAGAGGACTCAGGTTCAAGTCCCAGCACCCGTGAGATCTGATGCCCTCTTCTACCCTCCAAAAGCACTGCACGTACATGGTGGTCAGACATACATGCAGACAAAACCCCCCGTACACAAAAAGTGGGAAAAAAAAATAAACATTGCAGAAAGTGCAGCTACTAAAATACTTTAAAAGGTTAAAGTATTAGAGAGATTGAGAATGCGTGCTTGAGTTACCAGGAAGGCAAATGCATTGGTGATCTGCCCTTGGTGAGCCATCCAGTACTGCAAACCCAAGGCCTGCTGCCCCATTGCTCACTTGAGTGAGGCAAGGCTGAGGAGAACACTGACTTGAGACCAGGATCTTAAGCCCTTCCATGTCTCAAGACCTTGGTAAGCCTTAGGAAGGAACATTTTCAACTTGACTTTGTTTTGTGAAATGAGCTTCTCTTAATTTCCCATTATTTTACACAAACTAGTGTGTGATGAGTACATAGTCTGTTTCTCCAATGTGAAGGATTGAAGGGAACAGAATTCTAAGGGGAGTGATGAAGGCATTGGTGTGTTTGATCCAAGATGTTCTGACTTCATCCTGATTCTTTTTCTCTGTTAGGTTGATGAAAACATGAAAATGGCACAGAAGCGAGATGCTGTCTTGCAGGGGATGTTTTATTTCAGGAAAGACATTTGCAAAGGTATCACGTGTTCGGGTTTATTAGGGTCAGTTTATGCTGAACAAGCTGCTGAAGCTCCTCTGTGTTCCCCTTGGTTGGCAGGTGGCAATGCTGTGGTGGATGGATGTAGCAAGGCCCAGAACAGCTCTGAGCCAGCAGCAGAGGAGTACGCTCTCATGAGCATAGACACCATCATCAACGGGAAGGTACGGCCTGAGCGGGGCTTGCGCAAGGAGCACCAGCCGACAGAGTTTATAATGTGTTCTTCTTGTAGGAAGGGGTGTTTCCTGGACTCATCCCCATTCTGAACTCCTATCTTGAAAACATGGAAGTAGATGTGGACACCAGATGCAGTATTCTGAACTACCTAAAGCTAATTAAGAAGAGAGCATCTGGTATAGTAGATTTTTTTTTCCTTTTCTTTGTCTGACTCCTTACAATATTTGGTTCTGTGACGTGCTTGACAGTATATCACACTCTAGCCATGCTCATTGTTTTCCACATTTTGCTAATTATACAGTTGCATACACCGTAAAATCTTGGGATCAGTTTTAAATTAAGAAAGCTTTTTCTCCTTTACTGGCTTATGAAATATGATGCATTTTTAAATGTGGCATTTCGATGAGGTATGGTGACTGTAGTGTCACTCTGGTGTCACCTATGTGTACTGCATGTCATGGTGAACTTTTGTCAGGCTAAATCGCCACAGCTCCAAAAGCCCGCACCACCGCATGTGTGCAGCCCTCAGCTCCTGTACAGAGGCCCTCCTGAGGACCTTTCTTCATCAGTTTTCAGAGCTAGCTCATTTACAATGCCTCATTGGCCTTGCCAGTACTTACAGGGGGAGCAGCTCATGCAAACCTCAGTGTGAATGCTAACAGCATCTTGGCAAAGGTCATCTGTAAGAGCACATCACCTCCAGAATGTCGTATCTACAGCTTCCCTTTTTATTCCGTGTGCTCATCACTGTAGGGACCCTATAGTCCACTGAAGTAGTCACATAACAGCATCATCTATAGACGTAGCCCTCTGGCCAAGAAGGAGGACAACATAGCTCTTACAAACAGTACTGACCCTCCATCCCTTAAGAACTGGTAGTGTCAGTCTATGGGTGGCATCTAACTGGGTATGTATATGCTGGTTATATACATATATATATATGCTGTCCAGCAACCTTCCATTCATTCCCATTAGTAACCCTTTTGAATGTGATGAAAGCTATCCTCTCAGCTCTTACTGTGTGGCACTCCCAGGTCATGTGTTTGCTAGTCATTAAATACCCACTTCTTAAAGCGCCTAATTTTTTTTTTTTTTTTTCAGGAGAACTAATGACAGTTGCCAGATGGATGAGAGAGTTTATTGCAAACCACCCTGACTACAAGCAAGACAGTATAATAACTGATGAGATAAATTATAGCCTCGTTTTGAAGTGTAACCAAATTGCAAATGAATTATGTGAATGTCCAGAGTTACTTGGATCAGGATTTAGAAAAGCAAAGTATAGTGGAGATAAAAGCGACTCTTGAAACTAGACATCCAGCAGAAAGGTGCGTCGCTGTTCAGTTGGTGACAGATGCAGCACTGACTCCTGGCCCACACGGATGCTGTGACACCTACGTGGCCTGCAGTGTTCCTGTGCCAGTGGCCAGCAGGTGACCAGAAGCTTCCTTCAGTAGGCAAACCTGAGTTTGTACATGTATATACTAAAGTATTTTTATGATTAACAATGTATTTTAATAACATTGTATCTAAAGTCATAGTGAACTGGCTTGTACATTTTTGAATTCTTACTCTGGAGCAACTAATGTCTAGGCAGTTTTGTAAATGTCATTGTACAATAATATCTGCATTCCAGAGTTTTCAATGTTTACTGTAAATCTTCCTTTAATACTACCTGGGACCTGATTCACTGAAATTTACTGAAAAAATGCTTTCTCGTAACTGTTTTTTGAGCTGCCTCCTTTGCTGTGTACATAAAATCACTGGACTGCACTGACCCCGAGGTGACAGACACCTTCCCCATGATGTTTCTTTTCCAGAGCAGTCTCATGCTCTCACCACTGAACTGAACTCTGCTGGCTCTTAGAAAAGAAACTCCTTTGGGATTTGTCTAAATATACAGACTCATGGTTCATGCATAGAGAATATTGGGGGTGATTTTGTTTCATCTGAAAAGGGAAATCATTCCCTTCTACACGCACCAGGAACTCTGTCAAAGAAGTCTGCTCTTCCATTTCCTCCAGTTGTGTGACCGCTGTGTTCGTGAGCGGTCACATCAGTGCAGCTGCCAAGGCTCTGTTTCTTTCTCTAGTTCGCCGTCAGTACATTGGCAGGCTGTCTTCTAACAGCCGTTCATTCCAGATTTTCCCTGGGGAGTATTCTGCATTCAGCCTGCTTTCTTTCTAGAACTCACAGATCAATCATGAAATGCACTAATTTTTGTGAATCAGGACCCTAAATGTTTAATTGTAAATAATTTGTTTCATAGATTGCTTTAGCTTTATGTTATGTTCTTCACTGTTAACTAAACTTAACTACTTCTGAAATAACTGTACTGTAGATTAAGCCAAGCTTTATGAATATAAATATTTACTGTAATGCTAATTTTGAAAGATTACAATAAAGCTGCTTCAGCTTAAAACTTTTAAGGACTAGGACTGACTATATTTCATCTATTTTGGTAAGCTAAAGTCCTTTTTTCCTCTACAGTTTTGTTATGTAAATCAGGTTGTAAAAAGGATAAAATGTTTGTGGTATAAGAAAATATAAGAATGGAATTCATGGTCTGGAGAGATGTCTCAGTAGTTAAGAACACTGGCTACTCTTCCAGAGGTCCTGAGTTCAATTTCCAGCAACCACATGGTGGCTCACAGCCATCTATAATGGGATCTGATGCCCTCTTCTGGTGTGCAGGTATACATGCAGACAGCACTCATACAAAAAAAAAATGGAATTCATATTCAAAAGCTTGTGCATGTATGAGTGGTTTTAAGGGTTTTTAAGTTTGGGTTTGGGACCATTTTTTTAGTGTTTTGGATTTTGTTTTTAACTATGTTGCCTGGCTACTGGTTTATACCACTTTATGAATCAGGCTGGCCTTGAACTCACAGATACCCACCTGGCTCTACCTCCTTAGTTCTGTTCAAAGCATGTGCCAATATGCCTAGTCTTGATTGGGGAGATTTTTGTTGTTTTTTGTTTTTCAAGACAAGGTTTTTCTGTGTAGCCTTGGCTGTCCTAGAACTCACTCTGTAGACCAGGCTGACCTCGAACTCACAGAGATCCACTTGTTTCTGCCTCCCAAGTGCTGGGATTAAAGGTGTGTGCCACCCTGGCTTGTTGGGAAGATTTTTGTTTTTGTTTTTGTTTTTTTGTTTTTCGAGACAGGGTTTCTCTGGCCTCGAACTCACAGAGATCCGCCTGCCTCTGCCTCCCGAGTGCTGGGATTAAAGGTGTGCGCCACCACCCAGCGTGGGAAGATTTTTAATTAGGCCTGATTGTGAGGTGTCATTTCATCATTGCAGCTCTCCAACCCTTTAAGAGAACCAATAATAAAGATAGGTGTCTAGCTGGAGTTTTCTCCAGTCCCACCCAGGCCCATGGCAGCTCAGACCCAAATAAACACACAGAGGCTTATATTAATTTTAACTGCTTGGCCATTAGCTCAGACTAACTACTGACTAGCTCTTACACTTAAACTCAGCCCATTTCTGTTAATCTATATGTCACCACCTGTTCCGTGGCTTTACCTGTGTGCCATTACATGCTGCTCCCTGGACAGCAGGCTGGTGTCATGACTCAGCCTTCTACTTCCCAGAATTCTCCTTGTCTGTTTATCCCGCCTACACTTCCTGCCTGGCTACTGGCCAATCAGCTTTTTATTTATCAACCAATCAGAGCAACACATTCACAGCATACAGAACATCCCACAGCACAGGTGGATCTCCCTCAGCTTTCACCCACACCTACCTGCAGAGTGACATAGACCTTGAACTGTGGCTTATACACTGCTTTGCCTCAGGAAGAGAATTTCCCTTTCACTCTCAGCCACCCTCATGCTGCTGGGCCAGTGATGACCTGGAAAATGTAGTCTATGCTAGAGACACTTAGACTGAGGAATTAACAAGCCCTGCAGAGCTATTTTTAGCCTGTCTGAGTCCACATCGCATCCCCCACGTAGACTAAGCTCAGGTAATAGGTTTTTATTGGTCCGCACCTTGAGTACAAAACTAAGATGATGCAGCGCAGACGTAAAGGAGAGACGTTATGTATAACAGGAGGGTTATTTCCAAATCATCAGGCAATTATCACAAAAAGGGATTTTTTTTTTTTTTTTGTTCAGGGACCTCATTCTGCAAAGTCCTTTGGGGACATTCCCAAGCATGCTCAATTTAAGGTGATAATTTAAGAAGGAAAATGGGAATGCTTAGTTCAAGATCATGCTTCACAGGTTTGAAAGGCTGAAATGGGAGAGAAGAACACCTATAGATGTGATGTGCTGGGTTTCCATCAGAATTTCAGCTGCAAATAAAGGGAAAAACATATGGAAGGTACATGTGTTAGTGAAGGAGTGTGTGCCCTGAAGGGCTTTCCCTTGCTCACCTGCCATGGGCAATACACACACTTCGGGCTGTGACTTTCTTGGCAGCACTTAGCACTGTGATCTACATCACCTGGAGTGGAGTCCACATTACTACATTGCTAACAAGCTCCTATGTGATGCTGGTCTGTGCTGATCGCATGAATAACAAGATTTATTACCACTTCACACGCAAGTCACAGATGCATCAACTTAAAGCATTAACACGACTTCAGGATATGCCTAGACTGTTCTCTTGCTAAATTTTAAACCAGGCAAACTTCAGTCTGTCATATATGCTCTTCCTCTCCACTCCTGACAGCAAGTATGACCCCCAGCTTATGAGCTGTACCATTCAAACAGTTCAGGGTTGTGAGCCAAATTATAAACACAAGAATGAATGATGCTTTGTCTTTGGTAAAAATACATGAAGACTTCTGAGCCCCCACTGGTTTGTAAGCTAATTAAAAATAAAGTGTTTGGGTGGAAGTACCCCACACTGGTGAACAATGCTGAGAAGACAAGTTATTAAGTGAAAATCTCAGTGCCAGGCGTGGGATTCTCTGTATGGTTAGAGAGGCCCAGTGGTACCCAAAAGGATGCAGATAATTGCCATTGCTCTTGGTTACCTAAAAGGTGGTAAGACCCTGTTGGTGAAGATCCACATGCCTTAATTGCAGGACACAGAGAACTCCAACTGACCAGGAAGTTCTCTCCCTGCTTGCTTGCTTTTAGTGCCACAAGGGGCTATGTAGGCTGCTAGAGGAGAAAAGATATTAATCATCTCGCCCAATGGTAGACTAGACTCCGCCTGCTACGAACCCCACCTGCCAGGCAAGATGGGCCCCCTGGAGCAATAATAGTGGGGAGACCTGCTTGGATTGGAGGTCTGCTCCACAGGAGGAAATCAATGCCATGGCTAGAGAAGTTAACGAGCCCGGGGGAGAACCTATTGCTGTTATTCTAAATTATCACAGAGTCAGAGTGCCTTCTAGATTATACCTGTAGATTTGTGCCCACAGTGGGCCGTGGTTAGTGCAGAGATGCATCGCTGTTCAGAGTGCTGGGAATAAGCCACTGAGTGCTCAGCTGCAGATGGGACAGCTACATCGACATGCCTGCCTAAGGCTCAGGAGTTCACAGAAGAGGGCCAGAAGGAATAGAAAAGCTGGAGGATGGGTAGAAATGCTGTCCTCTGGACATAACAGGCTGTTGCACCCATAAACTCACAGCGGCTGTCAATTACCTGCACAAGTCAAGACACTTAAAAATTCCGGGAAGAGGAAGTCTGGGCCCCACTGCTAGCAGAGGGACTATTTGTAGTTGATGGCTGCTGGGAGATGACCAGTTACTTTTGTGGGGAGTGTGGCCACTGGTAGGTTCCCCATGTCCTGGTGGATGACCCCACAGCCATGCACATATGGACAGCATTAATTGAGTTAAAAATAAATACATAACTATAAGATTATGAAGTTGGGAGGGAGATGTGATGAGGGGTTCTGGGGAGAGCTGGAGGGAAGGGTGGTTATGATCAAGACATTCTATACATAATTTTCAAATAAAAATTAGCATTAAAAAAACCTTAAACCATGGTCAAGCCTGGACTCTGTTCTCTTATTTAGACACGGCCTTTTTTTACCTGCTGGTCACAGGGGCATATCCCTTGTGGTGGTGAGCAGATCCTCCTTATTTCTAAGATACCTCTTTCGTCTCAAGAGATGGAGCATGCTGTGCCTTCTTAAAGCAATGCCTAATTGAAAAATTGGCTGTCACAGGTGTCGGGGGTTTGGCAAGGTCAGGCCCAAGTAGGAAGTGTATTAGGAACCTGCAGAGGACAGGTGAAATATTCCCTCAGGATTAATGGGCAAGGAAGATGGTGGTGAACCTCTGATGGCTGAGTCTTTCAAAGTTTAGCTTAGGGGCCTTCTCAGCTTCCAGGAAGCCGCCTGGTCACCGGGCTCTCAGAGGTCCTCATCATGAGCTCCCCTCGAGGTTAGTTCAGGTCATCATCTTTCCCCCAAGACAAGTGCCTGAGGTCTACCATCTGCTCTCCCATTCCACTATGCCCATTGTGTAAGCATTCCACCTTCTCCATGAACACTTTTGGAGTTCACACCAAATGATAGAGAAGCTGAAAGGTGTCTTGGTGCAGACGCCAGACCAACATCGCAGACTCCGTGGCTTGACATCGTTTCTCAGTTTTGGAGACTGGAAGTCCAGGCTCACGCATTGGCAGGCAGGGCTCCTTCCTGGTGAGGGCACTTCCTGACTTGCAGATTAACTTAGTACCTATCTGATGGATGGTGTGGGTCTCCTCTGTTAAGGGCATTGATCCCATTCACGTAAGCTGCCACCACCATCTGAACCAACTTCCTTAAGGTCCCACCTGTAAATCCCATTGGGAGGTAGGCATTTGAGGGGAGACACACTCAGTCTGCAACAGGAAGGAAGTAGGGAAACCAGTTCTGGGAGTGAGACCTTGATCCTGCCTCAGCTGGGAAAGGGGCATCCTTGAACTGCCTGATAAGGAGAAGCCAAAGCAGTCTGAATCCCTTTTCACTCTAAACATCATGGGAAGGAATTGTGGCGAAGGATGGAAGAGAAAGAACAGTGTAGTGGGGAAGTGCACTACACTATCGTAGCAGAGGAGAGCCCTGTGCGGGCTCCGCTCGTAGTTCAGTACATAAAGGGTTCCTAGGAGTTACTCCTCCACAGTGAACACTGACTGGAACCCAGCCATCAACTGCGATGCTAGGCTGGGTTTCTACCCTAATCTGGGTGATGAGTCGGTGTGCTGAAAAGTACAGGGTGTTGGCATTCTGGCCCACCCCATGGGGACACACAGGCTCCACCCACGTTCATCTTGAAGTCCAGCTGTGGCAGGCTGGGAGGACGGCCTGGTGAATGTCCCAGGAGCTCCTCAAGACCGCTGACAGGGGGGCTTGTGTGGATCCAGTGACACCGCTGGAAGTGCAAGGGTCACTAAAGTCAGGGCCACACACGGTGTCTCAAGCTCTCTTGCAGATGGGTATCAACACAGAGGCTGGAGAAGCTGTGTCCCAGAAGCACGACAGCGCAATCCTGGAGACCGTTTCCAAAGTTCCAGGTTTTGTGTTATTTCATCATGCGGTAGCTTTGAGCTCTCCAGGCTCACAGCTTGGGGCTGCTGGTTCACTAGCACATCAACACCACCCTCGAGTTAGCTCGTTAGCATATCAAGGCAAGTCCTGGGCTGGGCTGTATCTGAGCTGGGCCTGGCCTGCCTAGGACTTATCAGAACTGCCTGGTGACATGCTCAGACATCACATTGTGCCAAGTCACACAAAATGGTGTTTTTAATTTACACAGAAATGGTTTTGACTATGTTCCTAACAAAACCCTAATATTTTCATATACTAGTTTGGTGAGTAGATAAATAACGAATCTAACCTCTTTGTTTCTAAGAGTCACACGGGTGGGAAATAAAAACGAAACAGCTTTCTTCTGTGGAGCCTTACCCCATTGTTACCCTCTCAGAGGACACACCTCTGTTACAGATGCCCCCCGCCCCACCCCACCCTACAGGACTCTAACCAGCCTAATGTATCTTCTTAAGAGTTTCCTTTGAAATGGGAGACATTTCCAATGATGCAATGAGAAATTAGAACAAGAAAAAAAAAACAGCCATGTTGAAAGCTAAAGCTGAGGTTCCTGGGGAAGGGGAGGGCGATGCAAGAGCTTTCTCTTTTTAGTCAGCTCTCAAATAGGGACCTAGTGAGTTTCCTAGAGTCCTTTTGGGTTTGGGTTTGGATTTGCTTTGTGATAAAATAGAATTAGGTGTTTCCAATGCTTTCAGACTTCTCAGGAGGTGGAGGTGCTGGGCATGGTTAGAGCAGTTGGGTGTAGGTGGCAGAAAGGCCTGGTGCCTAATAGCTTGGAATTCAAAACAAAACAACCTGTCTGCTTGAATAGTAAAATGTCCAAGATGTGACACTATGTCCTCAAGTCCTAGACTGCCACAGCTGGCCTGTGCTTTCTCAGAATACAGTTCCCCCTTACCACAGCAGCTCCAGCAACTCCGGGTGTTCTCATGGGCTCCGAGTCCACAACACAATCCCATCTGAGTGACTAGCGAAGACTCCCAAAGCTGGCCGTTGGTCTGAGTCCTCCCAGGATGTCTGATACGAGGGTTGCCATTTGCTCCCTCTAAACCTCGATTTTCTTCTTTTCAAAATGTATAAGATCTCACTACTCTCTCGGATTTACTCCAGAGCCAACATGCTTTCTCATGAAAACCTTACTCCTTTTGAAGCTAGGGGCTACCATCTATTCAGTTGGTACCTTTTTATGCAGTCTCCTTCCGAGTTTTGGTCTTGTCTGTTTTAGTTTACAAAGACTCCCCAATTCATTGACCTGTTCTGAACAGCTTGTTGTAAAGTGAAACTCCATATTGAGTTTTTATTTTTATGTGTATGGAAATTTTGTTTGCATGTATGTCTGTACATCACATTCATGCCTGGTGACCCCAGAAGCCAGAAGAGGGCACTTGGATCCCCTGGGACTGGGAAACTCCATATTGAGATGTACTTTAATTCTGTTCTTATAGTTAGATATAAATGTTCTTATAGTTAGATAGTCTAACATAAGCTGGTAAGTCGTGGGCTCACTTTCACTACTGCTACATGGACCTGTTGTTTTGTTAGTCTTTTTTTTTTATTTTGCATGCACTAACCTGCACACACATTTGTCTAGATATCTTTTTATTACCTTTATATCTAGCATAATTTCTTGTTCACAAAATATTCTGAATTACTCTAGTACTTTACATTTTTAAAAACTTTTTAATAGCTCAACATTTGCCCTTTCATGGAAAATATTCCATATTTCTTTTCATTTCTGCTGTTCCCTAGTCTTTTTTTTTTAACATTGTTAAAAATATTTATTTTGACAGTCTATCTTAAGTCAGTACAGACTCCACTCTGCCACAGATGCGTTGAAACGATGTCTTTCTTATCCAGCCAGAGTACACACCTTCCATGTTGGATTGCTTCCAAATCCAGATGACCAAACAGTCCTTTATCCCCAACGTAGGCTTAAAACTGATGGCTCAGGCATTCCAGGATCTGCACCCCTCATAAATCCCAGGTAAATCACGAGAGGAATAAAGCCCCAACGGATGGCAAACTGGCCGCCCTTGAAGAGCTGCTGCAGCCTCTGTTTGGCTTCTTTGCTCAGCTTCACCATGGCGAAGACGGGCCCGTGGAACCAGGAGACCCCACAACGACAACGGCGTCCAGATTCCTGTTCCCTAGTCTTTTAATCGACATTTCTTCCTAGTCTTAGGTCTGTAATTGTCTCATCTCTATTAACTCAGTTATGTCACAGTGGCTTCTTTCAAAGGTTCATCTTTGCATGTTTCTCAATAAACATGATGCATATTTCTAACATTGCCTCAGTGAACATAATGCATATTCCTAACACAGCTAAGCATGGACCCACACTGTCACAGTTCATGTGTAATCTAAGGATCATACATAGGGATACTCTTTGGTCACCATTCTGTGGATGGTGGTTGCTGTATATTCTACTGAAGTGGTCATGTTGCTCACAATCCAATATTGATACTTTATACTAAAAATTAAACAGCCAAAGTCTTTGTCTCTAATAAATGTAAAACACACACACACACACACACACACACACACACACACACACACACACACATCAATAGTGATAGCTCACAACAACTCATTAGTGACCTGCAATGCCATTATAAAACAGGAGAAAGATCTGAAGGACTAGTTATGAAAGAGTTGAAACAACTGGCATGTGAACACTGGAAAAGCTGCTCAACATTACTAGCTGTTAGGGGAAGGCAAAAGGATGTAGCCCAGTGAATGTTACTACACACTTACTAGAAACACTGAAACACAAAATAGTGTAACTACATTGCTGGTCGGGACAATGGTAACAGCCACTCTGGGAAACAGTGTGAGAGCTTCTGATACTAAGCATGTAATTATCATTTGGCCCAGATGCTGTCCTCCAAGGCATTTGTCCCAGAGACATGGAAAGTCCTGTTTGCACAAAGGCCTGTTTATAGCAGCTTTATTCCTGGTAGCCAGACACAAGAAGCAACCCAGCTACCCTTCAAGGGCTGTTCAGCAAACAGTGGTACATCTCTACCATCTAAGATCAGGTGGTAATAAACGGGATGAACTATTGATGTGAGCCGCAGTTTGCATGGGTCCCCGGTGAATCACGCTAAGTAAACAAAGCCCTATGTCAGTTAGGCCACTGGAGCTTCAGGACAGTCAGTGAGGATACAGGAGATGAACTGGTGTGGTTAGAAGAGGTAGACCAGTGCAAGAGATGCTGTGGATGGTGGAACTGCTCAGTGTCTTGACTAGGATTGTGAATACACACGCCTACAAGAGTGACAGAGCTGTGTACGATGATAACACACGAAACACAGTAGAGGGAAGACTAGGCAAGTCTACAATTGATGACCCTGGACATCCTGGACAGCCACATACACTGGAGACGTGTGTGTCCGCCAAGGGTGCATGGGGGGTTTTGTTTGTGTTTTGTTTTAGCATTACTTCCTGTAACTGTGTATTAGTCTGTAATTACCTCTGTGGGCGTTCACACTGGTAACAAGTGATGCGTGAGTCTACACGCTTAACACGCAGCATCTCCTTGATCTCCACTACAGCCTTCTGCAACAGGACATCACTCCCACCCTTGCTGGTGAAGGGAGTAATACACGGTCGGGTGAAGTAACTTAGTGATTTGTCCAGTCCAAGGAGATCTTGATTTGGTGATCATTAGTAATATTTTGATGCCATATAAAGAGCACTAGACGATTTGTGAAAAATCTTAGGCCCCAGTCACATTTCCAGTGATTCACATTTTAATTTGAAAGTGACTTAAACACTTACTTGGTTGCTCCATGAAGGATGGAGGGGGGGTGCAGTATGTATTTTTATGATTCCCTGACCTCACCTTGGGGCAGGCAGAAGGCAGAGGACATGAGCAGGGATGGGGGAGAGAGAGGCTTCAAAGGCTCTCTTCCTGTAACCTACATCCTCTAGCTGGGCCCCATTGCTAGTAACCCATTCAACTACGAACCCACCAACAGATTGATCCACTAGTCAGTAGTGGATTTAGTACACTCCTGACCTTTCCAAGTCCCATTTTTTAACATTACAATACTTGAGAGTCAAGCCTTCACCATAGGGATCTTTGGAGAATCTTTTCATATTTAAAGTAATTCAAGCACACATGCCAAAGTTCTCTACCCCTTCAAAGCCTTCCAGATGGCAGGTTGTGCCCTTATGGGTTTTGATCAATTATAAGTTTAAATCTAATCATATTGCTTAAATAATATAATGGAAAATTAACTTGCTCACTTTCACTTCCGAAAATTGACTTTTGAGATGAACAAAGTTTTCTAAGTACCTTGAAATTCCAGCAGCGCCCCCATGATGGCAGTATAAGACTAGCCAGGATGCCTGCTGCCTCTGGGACAGTAAACTCACCCACCGGCAGGCGACGTCTAAACTCCGGAATTGTATGAAATGCAAAATCAGGTTGCTCTGAAGGGAGATAACGTTCCTCAGACATCCAGGTTGTTAACCTTAGAAACAGAAGAAATGTGACACATTTCCCAGACAGAGAAAACAATTTCTTATGGGGAAAACAAAGCTTCTACTCTGTGAGAGCAGTCTTTTCATAAGTCTTGGACAGCAGCCAGCAGCAAACACAATGGCCTGTCTACAAATGTTTTTCCTATTTCCTCTGTCCCCCTGAAAGCAAGCATTTGAGAATAAATAGTTCAGTTCTCCTTTCCTGGTTGGCTGCCCTGGTTGTAAACAAGGGGACAACTGGCCTATAGAAATGTCACATATTTTTCTTGGCTGCATGAAGCCGTATGAACCCCTGCCGGGGAATTACACTAACAGCGAAAAAGTGATTCAGCCAAGGTTCTCAAAGTGCTTTGTGGAGAGTAATAAATATACCCACCCTCCCAAACACACCAGGCCAGCAGCATTCACTGACTTATAGCCAAGTCCGATAGACAGCTAGAGTGAGATCCGGTCTCTGTGGATGTAGTCATTGTTCGGTTTGGTCCTTTAGCTACCTGAACCATCTGTAGATAACAGAATTAGCCCACTATTTCACTTCATGACTCTTGGTTACGGCTGATTGGACTAGAGGCAAATGCCTGATACGGGAGAAGGTACCTCAGAGTCACGGAGGGTCTGCCCTTTGAGAATGCCTAAAACACAGGCACCAGCTAATGCTTTCAGCAGTGGACAGACTTTAGAGAGAAAGTCCAGAGACCCCTGATGCTGAGGCCTTGGTTGTCCAACTTTCCCTGTATTCAGAAACACTGACAAATGTCCTACCCCATAAATATGTAATTTAGTGTAAACTTATTTCAAATGAGTTTCTGCTACATGCATCTCCTGACAAAGATACCTTTCTGTCCAAAGTTCAATGGGGTATAAAAAAAAAAACCGATTTGGTCCCACAGAATCTTCTTTGCTATCAAAATGAGCAGATCCTCTGGAATTCAATCCTGCTTTGTGACACCAAATTTTATTTTTTTCCTGGTTCTCCATAAACACAAAAAATGGTAACATCAGCCTGATGAAGTCATTCAAGCAGGAAGTACTCATCTGGCTAGGTGCCCAGCACAAGATGCCCAATTCAAATGAGCCCGGGCCCTGCCTTCCTCATTCCGATAAAGAAAAAAGAAACAGCCAGGCAAAGGATCTCCCTGGAGTCTGGGGGTGGCAGCAAGCAATGGGGTCTACTTCTGAGCGAGAGGTACAAGAACTGTGAGGCCAAGGTCCCTTTCTGCAGAGAAGAGATGCGCCTCACGTGTTTGAAGCCAGTGGTGCGGGTGAGACGGTCCCGGGGGCCTTGGGACCACTGTTGGAGAGCACAAGGACAAAGCAGGGAAAGCCTTCCTCACTAAGCCACAGCCCCTCTGCTACTGCTCTCTCCAAGAAAATGTTCACCCCATCAACTCGTTATCTCGAAGACGCGGGAGCCTGATGTGTGTACCCCTCACTAGGCATTTTCTATGAAGTCAGTGAGGACGGCAAGTGGATCCCAGGAGGCACTCCTGGCTCCCTCTTACCTGTGGGGATCTTGTGCTTCTTCCTCATGGCCTTTGTGGGTTTCTGTGGAGTCCACAAGGAGAATCATCATCTCCTGGTCACGTGACGTTGCTAGCTCCCTGTTTCATCATTCAGAGGGGTAGACGCTGCCATGCTGCCAGCCAGTGTGCCTAGAGATGAAGAGGCAGCGGGGCCTCCAGCAATAGATACAGACTGGGAAGGGAAGAAAGAAGGAAGGAAGGGAGGGAGGGAAGGAGGGAGGGAGGGAGGGAAGGAAGGAAGGAAGGGAAGAAGAAAGGAAGGAAGGAAGGAAGGAAGGAAGGAAGGAAGGAAGGAAGGAAGGAAGGAAGGAAGGAAGGAAGGAAGGAAGGAGTAAAGTTCATGCTATATCAATCCTGGGCAGGATGCTGACTTGAGGGCGGCGGCCCTGCTAACAACAGAGACTGGGAGACTACTCAAGCTGCGCCAGGCTGCAGTGCAGAAGAGCAGGTCTACCTGAGGAGGGCAGTTTCAGCAGTGACTGCAGCAGCCCTGGGCCTTGTGCTCGGGTAGGGGTCCCGGGAACCATCTTTGCAGGCTGGCTGGAGGAGTAGCCGAAATGCCTCGAGGCTGTGTAGAAGGTCTGCCCTGGCCAGCGCTCCAGGATTTATTAGATGGGTCGTTTGGGAAGGGAGGGGACATGCTACTTCCCTGGAGCTGTCATATAGAGCCCATAACAGACTTTCCCATGGTCTAGCTGCCCTGAAGTCATGTCCAAGATCTATGGAGAATGTAGAAGAGCTGTCTCTTCAAAGCTCTTCAGAACAGTGGGGCACTGAAGTTGTTAAAAAATTAAAAGAAAGATTATTGCATGGTCCAACAATTCTAATTCTGTACATACACATCCCAAAGAATTGGAAGTGTGATCTCAAGATGTATTTATATAGAGCAACATCATTCACACCAGCCAGAGGTAGGGGTAATAGAAATGTCCAGCAACAGACCAATGGGCAAAGAAAAGATGGAATATTACATACAGTGGAAAATTCAGTAACTTTTAAGAAGAAGGAAATTCCCATAGGTTCTACAACCTGAATGAATCTTGAAGACATTATACTGCTACAAATACAGTCACAAAAGAACAAATACTGTATTGTCCTACTTATATAAAGTAACAAGAGTAGTCAAATTCATAGAGACAGAAAGTGAATGGTAGTTGCCAGGAACTGTAGGAAGAAAGAATGGGGAGTTGTTGTTTAATGAATCTAGGGTTTCAGTTTTGCAAGATGGAAAACAGTATGGAAATTGGTTGAACAAAATTATGAATGTACTCAACTACAAAGCTGTGCACTTTGGCATTGTTAGTGAAGATGTGAAATGGGTGAAGTGATAAACTTACGTTACGTAAGTATTTAGCCAGTTAAAGACAAAAACACGTAATTAAAATATTTTAAGGAACGGAATGCTGATGGACATATGGAACAATACGACCACACACAACACAAAACAAAGGCTGAAATGGGATTGATTTTCACAGCAAATCTGTTTGCCCGTACAACAGCCAGTGCTGGAATTAATAAAGCAGAAGGCAAAGTCCCCACTTTAAAGCACTACACCAATTGCTTAAAAATACTCATGTTGGGGGCTGGAGAGATTGCTCAGAGATTAGGAGCACTGGCTGTTCTTCCAGAGGTCCTGAGTTCAATTCCCAGCAACCACATGGGGGCTCACAACCATCTGTAATGAAATCTGGTGACTTCTTCTGGCCTGCAAAGACATATGCGAGCATAACACTGTATATTGTAATAATAAATAAATCTTTAAAAAAATAAAAAAAAAATACCCCTAGGTGGTGGAAAGATGGCTTGGCGGTTAAGAGCACCTGCTGATCTTCCAGGGGACCCAGGTTCCATTCCTAGCACCCACATGACAGCTCACAACTGTCTGTAGCTCTAGTTCCAAGGGATCTGAAACCCTCACACAGGCAGGGGAGATATCAATGCATACAAAATTTAAAAAAAAACCCTTAATAAATAAATAAAATCTATTTAGAATACCCATGTCTTTGCTCTTACGGTCTACTGTGGGATCTGTCTGGAAAAGGTGATTAGAAATTCAGGGTCTACTACATGTATATTTATATCTGTTCAAAGATCTCCCCACTCTTTTGTTTGTTTGCTTGTTGGTTGGTTGGTTTTGTTTTTCAAGACAGGGTTTCTCCGTGTTACAGCTTTGGCTGTCCTGGAACTCACTTTGTAGGCCAGGCTGGCCTTGAACTCACAGAGATCTGCCTGGCTCTGCCTCCCTAGTGCTGGAATTAAAGGTGTGCACCACCACTGTTCGGCTCCCACTGTTATTTATAATAAAGAAAATTAGAAAACCCAAAGCTTAGTAATAAATAAATGGTTGCAGGTGCTACCTGATAGAATGTACTTCATGTAGGCCGTTCTGCAGCTGTTAGGAACTATATTTCCAAACAACTTTTAATGGCATGAGAAAATTGTTGGTGTAATGTTAGTACACAGAATAGAGTTATGAACGTCATATATACTGTATAATATCTATTAATGCATATGTAAGATGCATACTGAAACCGAGCGGGATGAAAGGAAGCAGTTCTAAGACTGCTCCAGGGCCTCTGCAGTCCCAGCAGGGCTGCTGGGCAACAGTTCCCCATTAGTGGACACTGTGGCTAACAGCAATGCCATCCCCTTCAGTCCTCAAGTCCATCTCCTCCTGTCTTAAACTCCAGTTACAGAACATAATCTCATCACTGTCATTACAAGGGTCATGTGGTTATATGGTAATAAAACACACACACACACACACACACACACACACACACACACACACACACGATCACACATACAGTTAGTAAGACCAGTACATCATTTACATTCTTAAGAATTTTCCATAAATCAGGAGTTCTTTTTTTTTTTTTTTTTTAAAGATTTATTTATTTATTATGTATACAGTGTTCTGTCTGCACATATCCCTGCAGGCCAGAAGAGGGCACCAGATCTCATTACAGATGGTTGTGAGCCACCATGTGGTTGCTGAGAATTGAACTCAGGACCTTTGGAAGAGCAAGCAGTGCTCTTAACCTCTGAGCCATCTCTCCAGCCCCCGAGTTCTTTTTTTTTAACTTTGTTCTACAGAGCAACTTTCTGAAAGTGTACATGAGGAAACCAACATGAAAGGCATACATGAAAACTGTTAAGTCCCGTTACTCTCTCTGTTCCCTGACTTTATGTGATAACAGACTTCTTTCATCGAGTGGGAACTTTTAACATCTTGTGGACCTGCTTCCTGGGGATGATGGTTACTCTTGTTGATACGACAGCATTGAGACATACCTAGGAGGTCGGTAATAGTACAAATAATATTAGTGCTCTATCAGCCTGTACCCCACCGGACCTGCAGGGCAGCAAGGGCCTAAGGGAGTGTTAGAAGCCAATGACTGTGCATGGAACCCAATGACTGTGCATAGAACCCAATGACTGTGCATAGAACCCAATGACTGTGCATAGAACCCAATGACTATGATGATAAAAGCTTCCTCTCGACTTTCAGTCAGTTTAATTGTTGCTTTTAAGTTAGGTACAGACAATGCATTGTCTTACTGTTTACGCAGGAATGGCCATTCTTTCCTTCCTGTCTTGGTGAGATATGTCTTTAAATCAGTGTTGCACATTGAGGTGTGTCTTCCAAAAAAGGCATGTTGAAATCTTAATACTAACACTCATACACACACACACACCACCACCACCACCACCACCACCACCACCACCACCACCACCAGTCCCGTGAACATGACCTTATTTGGAAACAGGTTTTTTTGGAGGGTATAACTAAGTTAAGGTGAGCTCTAAATCCAATGTCCACCAATGTCTGCTGTCTGTCTTTGACTTTGACTGGTGTCCACCATTGACTGTTCTCCATTGATGTCTGTTGTCCATAAATGGCTGCTGTCCACCAATGACTGCTGTCTTTTTTTTTTTTTTTAAGATTGGAGCCATACAGACATACAAAGAGGAAGGCCATGGAGGCAAAGATCGGAGTCCATGTATATTATAAGCTGAGTATATATCTCTAGGAACCACTAGAAATTAGAAGAGGCCAGAGAATTCTTCCCTGAGCCTCCAAAGGGAATATGCCCTGACAGCATCTTGAATTTCTACTGCTAGTCTCCAAACTGAGAGGATAACTTTCTGCTGTTGGAAGTCACCTTGCTTCTTCTATTTTGCTACAGCAAACCTAGGAAACTGGCATAGTCAAGAAGAGCTGAAGTTAGTGGTCCCTGGCTCAAAGAGCTCTTTTTCTGTTTGGAAGTTTACACACTTCGGTAGATACCAGCTGCTCATCTATTCCTTTGTGATTAATAGTCGGAAATACTTGACAGGTTCTGGAATGCCTTGAATGATCTCGCCAGGTCCATGCTCCACTGTTCTAGAGAATGTTCAGTAGTGACTTGTTGCCAAGATACACCACAGGAGGAAAGTGCTTCTCATGATGCCTTTTATCTACTCCATATAACATTTAAAAGAGGAAATGACAGCTGCAGCTATGACATCTTGAATGACACCTGGCATATAGAAAATCTCAATAAAAATTGGCTCAAAGAAGTGAATGAGTACACGATGGCCATAGTGTGGGGTGAACATGCACCTCTCTTTCTCATGACCACAGAATCTTTAGTCAAAACAATCTTCTGAAGTCACTTTCTGTGGTTGTTTAATTGGCCCCCATAATCTCATAGGGAGTGGCACTATTAGGAAGTGTAGCTTTGTTGGAGTGAGTATGGCTTTGTTGGTGGAAGTGTGTCACTGTGGGAGCGGGCTTTGAGGTTTCCTATGCTCAGGATACGACCCAGTGAGACTTCCTGTAACTTGCATATCAAGATGTAGCCAGCATCACATCTGCCTGCATGCTGCCATGTTCCAAATCATGATGATAATGGACTGAACCTCCAAATTATAAGTACACCACCCCAATTAAATGTTTTCTTTATAAGAGTTGCTGTGGTCATGGTGTCTCTTCACAGCAATAGAAAACCCCAACTAAGACACTTTCTTATTTTTTTGGATAGAAAGAACAGAGGAATTTTCCCACTTCCTATCTCAGAAGTAAGGTAGATCTCTGCCTGTTCTAGCCTGCATCACTGTTCTGCAGAAACAGGTACCAAGGTGCTCAAAACAAGGGCCCGTGGATAGCCTGAACAGCAATAACACATTAGGCCACATCGGCTAACATCCTTCTCAGACCATGGCAATGTTCTGCCTCCATAAGACCACAGAGGCAGTGAGGATTAGCCTCGACTGTTCTAACTTGTCAAAGGCCACCTGAGTATGGAACATAGACAATCCCTAGCTCCATATGAGAGCAACTGCTGGGAAGTGTTATTTATAGAGTGGTGTAGGGGGTGGAGGAAGCAGAATCAAATACCATCACAAGAAGAAGGTTGCTTCAGGCTTATAAGGCCAAGACTTCCTCAGAGAAGACACACAAGGCATTTGTCTGATTCTGGCCTGTGGTGGTTTGAAAGAAAATGGCCCCGAAAGGCCATGGCACTATTAGGAGGTGTGGCCTTGTTGGAGTGGGTGTGGTCTTGTTGGAGGAAGTGTGTCACTGCGGAGATGGGCTTTGAGGTATCATATATGCTCAAGCCATGCCCAGTGAGACAGTTCGCTTCCAGTGGATCAAAGAAAGATGTAGAACTCTCAGCTCCTTCTCCAGCACCATGTCTGCCTGCACACCACCATGACCCACCATGATGATAATGGACTGAACCTCTGAACTCTAAGTCACCCAATTAAACAATTTACCTTTATAAGAGTTGCCGTGGTCATGGAGTCCCTTCACAGCAGTAAAAAACCCTAACTTAGACATGGCCCAAGCATGCTAACTTCACTCCTGGTTTCCTAACCAAGAATATTACTGTGTTTTCTCACTTTTGCCCATATGTCTTACAAAACTGCTCCTTTGCTCAGGAGCCTCCTTTTCCTTCATCCTCCCTGTTTCGAGGGGCCCGAGACACCCCACTAGTTGAAACTGATTCCTTCTCAGGCAGGAGCAGTTTCCTGTACCTTCTCCTTTGGACTCCGGAAAGAACCTAACAGCTGCAGAATGCCTCCTGGGCCTGGATTGCTAACAGTTTTGTCTCAGACTCAAGGATCTGGATACCCCCACTGTCTGGTACACTCAGTTGACTCCCCCAGTGTGGGTTGGGCTCTGACCTCCCTGGCAGGCTAACCTCTCCTTACCCTTGGCCTACCATCACCACCCCTTAGGGGATTTTCCCAAAGATGCGACGTGAGGCCAGCATCTGCTGTTTGTACTCCATGCGATGCTGCCTTTGCCCGGAATTTTATCTCCTAATCTCCTGCATATTCTTCTCAGTTTTCAAAACTAAGGTCAATGTCTCTTCTGAATTCCTTTCTTTGGCCTGAAAATATTACAGAGACTTGGCCCCGGCAATATCTCTTGATCCTTTTCTGAACTCTTGCCCCTGTGCTTGGGTCACACTGGACTCTTGCTGACCCTGGAGTTCCCAAGTATGTCCCACCATGGCCATTGTGTTTCTGCCCCTCGGCCCAGAATGCTCTTCTCCTACTGCAATGTGTGTGTGTGTTCCCGTACTCACATTGTCTCGAGCCCCGGCTCCTCCAGAAGCTGATTTTAAGTTGCATATGTATGTGTATGTTCCCAGTCCACCTCCCTGTGTAAGTCCTGTGCCTATAGGAGAATTTTTGCTCACCAGCACAATGTAAGCATGTAAAAGAACATCTGGCCAGATGCTGCCCAGCCTAATAAACAGTAGCTGAATACGGGTTGTTTCAATGTGATGTTCCATTGCCCTCAGACAACTCTGAATGACGAGAAGGCTCCACGCATGCCTCACATAGATTTAACTCAAATGACTTATGAACAGGCCAAGTCATCAATAGAAGCTACCATAAATGTCAGGGTTTGGGGATACGCTTGTGGCATCTACAAAACCTACCTCATTAATGAAGTAGCATGCCCAGAGATCATTTAGGCTTCACGGCCAAGGTCATAGGTCCCCCAAGCCTTTGTACTCCTCTTCTTGGGAGCAGAAGCATTGTTTAGACACAGCTCTTTGGCTTTGGAATTCTTTAATAAATAAGCATGAATTATAATGGAGGTAGTAAGAACTGAAGGGCACAGAGAGATTAAAAAAAAGATAAGGTAAAGAAAGGATGGGGCTGAAGAGGTGGCACTGTACAAGAGCGTGTACTGCTCTTGCAGAGGACCACAGTTCAGTTCTCAGCACCCATATCAAGCGGCTCACAACCACCTGGAACTCCAGCTCTGTGGGATCTAATACCCTTTCCTGGCTTCCAACAATACTGCACACACGTATACATGTAACTGAAAGTAAAATGAAATTTTTTTTGAAATTTTCAAAGAATTAATAATTTTTATTAATTTATTTATTTTACGTTCCAACTATAGTCTCCCCTCCCTCCTGTCCTCTCATTCCCTCTCCCCTCCTCCCCTCTGTCCCCTGCTCAATCCACCCCTCCTCTGTAATCACCCCATGGGCTTCAGCATAGCATGGCATGTCAAGCTGCCATAGGATCGAGCCCCTCCCCCTGCATTCAGGCTGGGCAAGGCAGTCCAGCATGAGGAATGGGTTCCTAGGAGCCAGGCAAAGTGCTGGAGACAACCCTGCTCCCATTGCCAGGAGTCCCACAAACAGACCAAGCTACTCAAGTGTCACATATATGCAGAGGGCCTAGGTCGGTCCCATGCAGACTCCCTGGTTGTTGATTCAGACTCTGAGTTCCCATGAGCCAGGCTAGTGGTTTCTGGGGGTTTTCTTGCAATGTTCCTGACCGCTCTGTTTCCTGCAATCCCCCCTCCCTCTCCTCAGCAGGACTCCCTGAACATAGCCCAATGTTTGGCCTTGGGTCTGTGAATCCATCAGTCACTGGATGAAAGCTCTCTGATGACAGTGGGGTAGTCACCAGTCCAATGACAGGGATGGCCAGTTCAGTTCACAGCTGCCAGGAGTTTTAGCTGGGGTCATCCTTGTAGAGTCATGGAAGTTTCCCTTGCATCAGGCTTCTACCCGACTCTGTAAAGGCCCCATTTTCCGTCATCCCTCACAGCACTGTCCCCCTCCACCCACCCCCCAACCCTATCCCTTAAGCTTCTATGCCAACCCACCCCCAGCGCAACCAGGAGAGCTCCTCTATTTCCCCTTCCCGGGGAGATTCATGGGTCCCCACTTGGGCCCTCCTTGTTACCTCCCTGTTACCTTGGGCCCTCTCTGAGTTTGTGGATTGTAGCATGGTTATTATCTACTTTACAGTTAATATCCACTTATAAGTGAGTACATAGTATGTTTATCTTTCTGGTTCTAGGTTATCTCACTCAGGATGATTTTTTTTTTCTAGTTCCATCCATTTGCTTTCAAATTTCCTAATGTCATTGTTTTTAACAGCTGAATAATACTACATTGTGTAAATGTACCACATTTTCTTTATCCATTCTTCTATTGAGGGACATTTAGGCTGTTTCCAGGTTCTGGCTATTACAAATAAAGCTGCTATGAACATAGTTGAGCAAGTGTCCTTGCAGTATGATTGAATATCCTTTGGCTATATGCCCAAGAGTGATATAGCTGGGTCTTGAGGTCGATTGATTCTCAATTTTCTGAGAAACTGCCATACTGATTTCCAAAGTGGCTGTCCAAGTTTGCACTCCCACCAGCAATGGAGGAGTGTTCCCCTTGTTCCACATCCTCTCTGCCATAAGCTGTCATTTGTGTTTTTTATATTAGCCAGTAAAATGGAATGCTTTAAAAAGAAATAGTTAAGAATATTAGGGCTGGAGAGATGGCTCAGAGGTTAAGAGCACTGCTTGCTCTTCCAAAGGTCCTGAGTTCAATTCCCAGCAACCACATGGTGGCTCACAACCATCTGTAATGAGATCTGGTGCCCTCTTCTGGCCTGCAGGGATATGTGCAGACAGAACACTGTATACATAATAAATAAATAAATCTTTAAAAAAAAAAAAAAGAATATTATGTAACTAGAAAAAGACAGAAAGATGTTGGCACTGATCCTCAGGCCTGGCAGCGGCAGGAGTGATAAGCCACTGTGATTCTTGAAGGAGCTGGAAGCTGGTTTGTGGCAAGGGGCAGAAGCTGTGAGAGAGGTGTGATCTTTGGATGGTGACAAATGCTTTGAAATTGCCCCATAGGTCCACACCTCCTCACTGCACAAACTTGAGAGGCATCATTCATTTTGAACACACTATGGGTGCTAGCATTGGGATGTGCCTGGTAGAGTCTGAGATGACAATGGACTATTCTAATGTAACCTTTATCAGGAAGTACATTTAACTAGCCCAGCCTTTGAATTACATTCCTGGATACCACGACATGGGAAGTTATAGAAATGAGGACATCTTTTAAGTGGTACTATGGACAGTAAAGTCACACTTGGCCTGGGGGACGTTTTCAATCAAAGGAGGAGAGCAGCAGGGAAGTTCTGACCTGGTTTTTTTTTTTTTTTGGTTTTTCGAGACAGGGTTTCTCTGTGTAGCTTTGCGCCTTTCCTGGAACTCACTTGGTAGCCCAGGCTGGCCTCGAACTCACAGAGATCCGCCTGGCTTTGCCTCCCAAGTGCTGGGATTAAAGGCGTGCGCCACCACCGCCCGGCGCTGACCTGGTTTTTTAACAAAGAAGAGCTTCCGTGTTAAAGGAGGTCAAGAGAGATAAACACTTCAAAGAGAAGGTGCAGGGCCACATCAAATGCCAGGGGAGGTCAGAGAAGCCATGAAGTAGGGTCTAGATGGGAAGGGGTTTTGTTGGTTTTCTTTTCTCGAAACAAGGCTCACTGTGTAGCCCAGGCTAGCCTTGAATTTTATATTCGTATTGCCTCTGCCTCCTGAGCATTGGATTTATGTATGGAGTGAGAGGTTCCTGAAAGGACGAGTCCCTTCCACATCTGTCATCTTGCTGTCATACTTGTAGCAGCTCCTATCGCTCTCACAAGTGTCCCAGTTGAGCTGAGTCATAGGATTTGAAGAGAAGCTCAATTTGATTGGGTTAAGGGGAAAGACAAGAGTAGAGGTAGAGTCCTGCCATCTCTACTTGGCAGTCTCCTGAGAAAACAGAATAGAGGGATCATTGACTACTTATATTCTGCCCTTTGCAATACTGAGGACTGGGGCCAGGGCTTCACACGCATTAGACAAGTTCTCAACCACAGAGTTACAGCCACAGACCTCTTCGAGCTTTTTAAGACAAGGTCTCACCAAGTTATTAGGATGACCCCGAGCTTGCAATCCTCCTGCCTCAGCATCCTGAGTATCCGGTACTGTAGATCTATGCCACAGACCTAGGTAGCTTTGCAAAGATGTATTTACTCTTTGGTTTACATGGCTGGCTTTGTTTCAGAAAAGGTAAGATAAAAATCAAAGGAGCCATCTGTCTACTAAGTAGCTGCTAATAACGGGGATGGTGTCCTTTGACACTGCTGGGGACTGTGTCTGAGTGTGCAAAATCCCACACATCCCACCCATGGGTGATTTGGCAGCCGCCACCTCCTCTTCCTCTCCCTTCCTCCTTTTCCTCTTCCTCCGCCTACAGCTCCTCTTCCTGCTTCAGAACCTTCTCCTTCTGAACCATTTCCTTCTGTCTCACACCTTGGTGTTTACACCTTGAGAACAGTTAGCCCCTGGGAAGGAGAGGTAAAGCTGAAGCAATCAGAGGACATCTCGGTAGCTTTCTGTCTAAATTCTATTACTTAATAGATTATGTAATTTTTATCACTCCCGGGTGCGATTATGACACCTTTATGTAATATATAGATAAACTGAAACCTTACATGTTGCCTACTAATACTTACTTTTAATGTTTTACATATACTAAGTATAAGTTCTAAAAATTTTTGAGAAAAAATGCAGTTCAGACAATTAAACTAAATGCTTAGGATTTTAAATCTATGCATTATATAATCTAGGTATTTAGCCCTTGCCTGTGCATGCGCATGTGTGTGAAATGGCTCAGCATTTTATTTTCTAGGGTGTGAAGCCAAATGACCATTTTAAACCATAGTTTATGCGCTAACATGGACCTTTTCTTTCTCTAAGTCAAGGCGTAAACACCAAGGTGTGGGACAGAAGGAAATGGTTCTGAAGGAGAAGGTTCTGAAGGTTGAAGGAGCTAGAAAAGGGTGTGACTTTAAGGGTAAGAAATCCTTCCAGTGAGGCCAGCTGCTTTATGTATTTGAGATGTACGCACGCACATTTTGAGAAATATCACACAAAGCATCCACGTGATTATCTGAATAAAGAAGACAGGAGGGTTTTCCAAGAGCTCTGCACTAAGCCGGTGCTTTTCTCGGGAGAAATCACCTCCTGATACTTTTCCTCAGAGAAGTGGCAAGACACAGGGCTGGAGCCTCCTTCGGACACTGGGCTTCTCGAGGGCAGGCCACCTGTGTGCCTCAGACCTACTGGCGAAGATCCTACTGGTGAAGAGGCCAGCATTGGTAACTGATGGAGGTGGCCAGAGATAAAAATTAATGCAATTCTCTTGGGGGAGTGCCAAAAAGCTATGTTGCTTGCAGTCACCCCTCCAGCATTCAGATATTTCAAATGGACTGGCACATTTCCCTATCTTTGCCTGTTGTAACATACATCCATTGCCAGACTTAGCTACCAAAAATACAAGAAGCTAGTTAATGTCTATTTTAAATAAACAACTAATAAATGTTTAGTGTAAGTATATCCTGTACAATATTGGGAGCATAGTTAGATTAAAAATTTCATTGTTAATCTGAAATGTATATTTCTATATTTTATCTAAGAACTCTAAGCTTCCTCTAAAATGAGAGAAATTCATTTAGTTCAACTGACATTTGTGCCCCCATTGGTCATCAGGGTAGCAGAACATGTTCAAAGGTGATACTCTATAGCTCTGGCCTGAGAGAACTCACAGCCTGAAGTCTAGCTGAGTGTCGAAAAGCAGGTAGCACAATGTCTTGATGACCTTCTGAGAGAAAGTGAAAGGATACTGTCCCCACTCCAGCTGCATGACCGCACATGGAGCTAAGCAAGGGGTCTTTCGTCTTACGTCATCAGTGTGTGGTGGTGACTATGTGCTCACTGAATGGTTTGCACAATCAGCATGTGCCTGGCGTAGTTCCATAACCCACCTGTGCCTTAAAAAGCCGGACATAGACCCCCTCCTTCTCCTCTCGATCCTGTTCTCTCTGCCCCCCATCTCTATCTCTCTCTCTCCCCCTCTCTCTGCTCTCTGCACGTGCTTCCTCCTAGGCCTGGTTCTTTTGTGTGCCCCCCCCCCCAATAAAGCTCTGATACTGGATTTTGTCATGCCTCATGACCTTTCCCCACGGTAACCAGTGCCACTTCTCATTTTTTTTTTTTTTTTTTTTTTTTTTTTTTTTTTTTTTTTTTGGTTTTTCAAGACAGGGTTTCTCTGTGTAGCTTTGCGCCTTTCCTGGAACTCACTTGGCAGTCCAGGCTGGCCTCGAACTCACAGAGATCCGCCTGGCTCTGCCTCCCGAGTGCTGGGATTAAAGGCGTGCGCCACCACCGCCCGGCTACCACTTCTCATTTTTAAAGCCATCAGAAAGTACTGTAGAAAACAGACTATTTATCGACTAAGAGACTCAAGGGACACCCGTAAACTGTGTTTGTTGGGTGTCCTGGTTGGTTTTTTTGTCAATTTGACTCAAGTTAGAGTTATCTGAGAAGAAGACTCTCAGTTGAGAAAAAACCTCCATAGACTGCCTGTAGGTAAGTCTGTAGGGCAGTTTCTTGGTTAATGATGGATATGGGAGGGCCCAGCTCACTGTGGGCAATGTCACCAATGGAAAGATGGTCCTGGGTTGTACAAGAAAGCAAGCTAAACAAGCCATGGGGAGCATGCCAGTGAGCGGCATTCCTCCATCGATTCTGCTTTGGTTCTTGCCTCCATCTTCATGCCCTGCTTAAGTTTCTACCTTGGCTTCCACACTCTCCATAACGGACTGTGATTGAGACATGTAAGCCAGATGAACCCTTTCCTCTCCCAAGTTGTTTTTAGTTATGGTTTTTTATCACAACAGTAGATAACAGACTTAAGACAGGGGTAAGACAGGGGTCACGGTCAGCCACACATGGGGAAAGAGAGTTGGAAGAGCCAATGAAGGAGCAGGCAGGCTTCTTGGGAAAGGTAACTTTCAGAGAGTTAGGGACTTGCAAAGTGGTGAAACTTGTTATGCCCAGATTACAGGGACCCCCAAAAGACCACCACAGAGATGAAATCCTGCATGTCAAAGCAAAGAGCCTTTATTTTCAAGCTCAGAGCTTGGAATCTCTCTCTGATGCAGCGGTGAGAGCAGAGAGCCCAGAGCCCAGGCAGGGTGGGGTTTTCATCATAGCAGAGGTTGGGGTGAGGGG
Source organism: Peromyscus californicus insignis (assembly GCF_007827085.1). Lineage (NCBI taxonomy): Eukaryota > Metazoa > Chordata > Mammalia > Rodentia > Cricetidae > Peromyscus > Peromyscus californicus. Next base: position 72,621,966 of record NW_026294402.1, read on the forward strand.
ATTTCTAGGGTTCAGGACCTTGATTGGCTGACATTTGTCTAGGGGTACAGGGAATGTTTGGAATGTCAGGTATTTCCTCTTAGATGCAGGCCCCACTAGGTGGGGTCATTTTTTTTATTTTAATTTTTATTTTTTTACATTTTTTTCCTATTAAGAAAAATTTTCCACTCATTTTACATACCAATCAAAGATCCTCCTCTTCCCTCCTCCCACCCCCTCCAGCCTCCCACTCCCAACCTAACCCCCACAAGAAGGCAAGGACCTGCCATGGGGAGGCACATCCAGTAGAGGCAAGTCCAAGCCCTTCCCCCTGCCTCAAGGCTGCACGAGGTGTCCCATCATAGGTAGTGGGCTCCAAAAAAACCCACTCATGCACCAGGGGACGGGTGCTGATGCTACCACCAAGGGGCACCCCCAAGAAATCAAGCTACACAGTTGTCTCACCATGCAGAGGGCCTAGTCTAGTCCCATGCAGGCTCCACAGCCATTGATCCAACTTTCATGAGTTCCTACTAGTTTGGTTCGGTCGTCTCTGCAGGTTTCTCCATCATGATCCTGATGCACTTGTTCATAGAGTCCCTCTTCTCTCTCTTTGACTGGACTCCTGGAGCTCTGTCTGGTGTTTGGCTGTGGACCTCTGCACCTGCTTCCATCAGTCATTGGAGAGAAGCTCTGTGATGACAGTTAGGGTATGCACCAGTCTGATCACTTAGGGTAAGCCAGTTCACTTCAGGCACCCTCTCCACTATTTCTAGTAGTCCAAGCTGGGGTCATCCTTAGGGATTCCTGGCAACTTCCCTAGCACCAGGTTTCTCTATCCCCATGGTATCTTCCTCTATCATGATATCTCTTCCATTGCTTTCGGGTGGGGTCATCTTATGGCTTTTCCTGGGTCCAGGTGTTGCCTGCCAGAAGCTGTGTCTGGCCCTCAGGTATTTCCCCTTAGATGCAGGCCCCACTGGGTGGGGTCAGTTTATGGCTTTTCCTGCGTCCGGGTGTTGCCTGCCAGAAGCTATGTCTGGGCCTCTAAGTCTGTTATGGCAGCTGTGTGGTCAAGCTGTTTTGGGCCCCCCTCCACAAAACCAGACCTGGGAGAGAGGAAGCCATGAGAGCTGAAGAGCAGGGTGGGGAGGATGCAGGAAGACAAGTGGGAGCAGGCTAGGGTGTCTGTTCTGGGGTCAGAAAGCTGTTCAGAAGGCCAGCGCTTAGGGTGCGGGCGGAGAGAAGGAAATAAAAATGTTGGGTTGGGGCTACATTAGAGTGGGCCTTAATGAGGGTCCAGCAAGGTTTTCTTTTCTTTGAGGCCAATGTCAGGGGCTTGTTCAACATTTGCTTCTGTGCTCCTGCCCAGTTTCCTTCCGTCAGACAAGTAGGGAGCCAGAGTGTGGTGGTGACATCAAGAGGCCACACGCATTGGCAGGCTATGTCACCATTCACTGGTCTCCACCAAAGTCTCACCTCACTGATACTGACAGGCAGTAAAGAAGATCAAGATGAGCCAGCGGGAAATTAAAGGCGACTGCAGCAAACTCCCTGCCAGCTTCTTTCTAATGTGTGACCTCCATTCATCCTCCATTCATGCCCCATTCATCCTCCATTCATCCTCCATTTATCCCCCATTCATCCCCCATTCATCTCCCATTCATCCCCCATTTATCCCCCATTCATCCTCCCATCCCTGATCTGCCTTCCTTCTGTGTGGAAGCATAAGCCGAATAAACCCTTTCCCCGCTAAGTTGCTTTGGTCATGGTCAAAGCAATAGAAACCTTAGCTAAAACAAGTAGCAAGTGCTCTTAACTGTTGAGCCATCTCCCAGCCCCCTAGGCGCATGTTTATACACCTTCCATAACCAGTTCAAATGTCGATATGGGCTGTACCAGGAGAGTGCAGAATAGTGTTGTTAACTGGGAAGGACAATAAAAGTATGCCTGTCTCTGTCACAAAACTTTAGCTTGGGAAAATTTATTTCAGTATTTAAAAAGTCTTTCCATCCCATACTCTCCTCACATGACGGAAAAATGTTAAAAGCTTGTCCAGGTTTCATGTCATTTTTAATTACAGTTACTCAGAATGAACCAAAGCAGCTAGCTATCATTAGCAATCATAAGCCTGTTTCCATTCCTTATCAGAACCAAGAAGCCATCTCCTCTCTCTCCCTGATGATGCTGAGGTAGGAATCTCCCTCGATCTCTCCCCAGACTGTCACTAGGAAAGAGATTTTTCACAGATCTTATTGAACATTTGCTCACTGAGTGCTGCATGTAACCCTGTGCCCAAGAGGACTATTTAGTTCCAAATAATAGTAATAATGGGAAGACGCTAAACACAAATGTTACTTGACAGTTTTAACCTTTCAAAAAAAATGTTGGTTGGACACACCCAAAGACCTCTTTGTTTCTCATGAGGCTCGCTGTATTCATGGAGCGCATCACCCTGAATTGCAAGGTGAGGGTGTGATGGGACTTGCCATCAAGGAGAAGCCCACATTCGGGAACACTCTGTATACGTGAGAACAGTGATTCTGGAAAGAATTTAAGTTAATGGTAGCTCTGAAGTTACTGTCGTGCCAACAAATGTCGTGTGATAATGGAGACAGACGCTCGGGGTCTGCTGTGCTTACGTCTCTAGGACAGAACTGGCCCGAGGAACTCCTGCAGATATCAGTGCCCTGTGAGACTCAGGATAGAGTGGATAGCGGGCACAGAACCAGAATGGCTGGCGAGGAGATGATTGGGAACTTGCCATATCTCCACGAGGAGTTAACATCTGTATTTTGAACAAAGTCATTTGTGAACATGGAAATCCTGGGCCTAGGATTCAGGTGACTAACTAGAGTATAGGAATAATCTTTCCAGTATTTCTTGGCTGTGTTCGTGGTCAACACCAAACTTAGGCAGGATATACGACAAAAATGGCATGTGATGTGTAAAACGGGCCGTGTAACTAGTTCTCATCGGCTGATGAGCTAAGCTAGGGTTTGGGATATACAGTGATTTCAATTAGACCCTGCTTCATAGGTTCAGATATTTGAATATTTGGTCCCAGATTGTGGTGCTGTCAGGGGAGGTTTAGGAGGTGCACCATTGCTGGAGAAAGCAGGGTTAAAAGCCTAGTGCATCTTCAGTTATCTCTCTCTCTCTCTCTCTCTCTCTCTCTCTCTCTCTCTCTCTCTCTCTCTCTCTCCCTTCATTGTATTTGAAGGTGTGAGCTCTCAGTTTCCTGCTCCAGCTGCCACGCCTTCCAATTGTTGCCATGCCTCCCTGCCTTAATGGACTCTCATCCCTCTAGAGCCGTTAGCCAAAAACAAAAACTCTTTATTCTATAAGCTGATTTTGGTTATGGTGTTTCATCACAACAAGAGATAAATAGCTAATAAAGAAGTTGGTCCCAGAGATGAGGCAGCTGTGAAAATGCTGATCTTGTTGGGGTTTTCTGGGGGAATGCAGAAGGCTTTGGGACTTTGGACTAGGAAAGTGGTTGGATGCTGTTAGTAGATTTAGTGGGTTCTATTAGGAGCCTATAAGACTCTAGTGCTGAGAAAAATGCAGATGGTAGAGAGGTCTGGGTCAAGAGGTTTCAGAGGGAAGAAAAGATTTTAAGAGTAACTGGACTAGAGGCCAGTTTTGTGATATTTTGGCAAAGAATTGGTTGTTTCTGCCCATGGCCTAAGAACTTGCCCAAAGCTAAATTAACAAGTAATAAACTAACTTCTTTGACAGAAGAAATTTCAAGGTAGCACCACATTGAATCTTTAGAATAGTTATTACTAACTACTCTTATTCAGGTCTACAATTTAAAAAAGAGCAAATAAAAAGGAAAGAAATACAGAATGTACAGGTTGGAGAGAAAAATTGCTTTAGCAAGATGAATGTTACAGCCAAGGCAGGCACTGGGAGAGAGGTTGTAATTGTCAAGGAGGTTAGTGCTGTTAAGGAAAAGCCTATTCCGCACTGGAATAAAGGAAAGGGTGTCCTCAGGGTGGGACCTTACCCAGCTAAGCTTTCACCTTGTGAAAGAGAGCCTAAGGAGTTTCCTGATCCTAGAAAGCAACTGGAAACAAAGGCCGGTGCTCACGTGGAACTGATCTAAGAGTGAAGTGATCATGGATTCATCCTCCATTGTTTCAGAGATCCTGAAGGCCTGTGTGGTAGGGGAGCCCTGCATGAAGGCCCTGAGAGGACAGGAAGCCCCATTGCATGAAGCTGTGAAGGCAAAGCCTGGGTTGCAATAGAGGCCCCAAGATGCTGGAGATGCCAGAGTTGTGAGATGTCTGACAAGGAGACATCCCTGCTGCATACAGGAAGTGGAACCAGCCCATGAAAGATGTATGTTGTAAACAGCAAACAGAAAAGTCACTAATACAGGGTAAGAACGAAATTAAGGAGCTGGAGAGATGGCTCAGTAGTTAAGATACTGGCTGTTCTCTCAGAGGGCCTATACTTGATTCTCAGTACTCACATGGTAGCTCACAACTGTCTAATTTCAGGGGATCTAGTCCTCTCTTCTGGACTCCAAGGGCACAAAGAATGCATGTGGCACACAAGCATACGTACAGACAAACACTCATACATATAAAATAAAAACAAATAAATCTTTTTTTAAAGAATGAAATTAAGACATTAAATGGAAGAAGTTGGAGTGAAATTATCCGGCCTCCATCTTTTGAAAGGACTTGAAGAAGGGAAAGAGAGGAATCATTTGCCATCATAGACGAATGCTTACAGAGGCAGTGTTCCCAACAGCCAAAAGGCTACAACAACCTAAACATCCATCCATGGGTGAACGAAGGGAATGTGCTACCCTTAAGCTCCACTGTGTAATGGTTAGCATGCTGGACTAGAAATGTGGTCTGTCCACAGGATGCAATATTATCCAGCTATAACAGGAATACAAATGCATGGTCCAACCTGGGTGAACCTTGGAAACGTTGTCCTAAATGAAAGCAAGCCAAACATAAAAGGTTAGCTAACTCATGAAACTTGCTTTTATTTGCATGTATATGAAACATATAGAGGAAGGAAGTGGAAAGGTGATTGACAGCTCCAGTGGCTGGAGGAGGAGGAACAGAGAGTAGTTCACAGCATGAGCAGTTTATAGGGTCTGTTTTGGAGGGGCAAAATATTTTGGAATTCTATAGAACTGGCTGCACAAAACTGTGAATAAACTAACGCCACTGAATGGTTCACTTAAAGCATGAACATTATGACTAACCTCAGACAAAAGGTGTGTGCTAGGAAAATTATAAATGTGGTATATCCTAGTTTTTACTTATTGAAAGGCCAGTGAAACAAAAGTCCCCCTGATCTGCAAGCCCCTTGCCCAAGGACAAGTAGTTCTTGAAACGCTAGAGGCTATTATTTATGGGAGGTAACAAGCCACATGTTCTCACTCACCTAAACAAGTTGGACCCATCTGCCCCATCTGCACCGCATGTGCTTGATCACATGTGGGCGGGAGAGTCACAGGCAGGAAATACGTCAGGATGTATGCTTGCCCCTGATTGGACCTGATAGGAAATGTGGTGAATTGTGGGGTTTACCTTCTTAAGCCCCTGCAAATCGTAGCTAGAGGTTATTTTCTGGAAATCCAGAGATGAACCTGGCCAGAGCCCATTCACCTGGCCAGTATTTAATTAAAACTTGCTTCAAATTTGGCTTTAAACTATGGTAGTGATCTTATTCTCCACAGGTGGGACTAACATCTAACAACCTACCACTCACAACCCATGATCACTCTAAAATGTATATCTAAAACACAATCACATGTTTTCAGTTAAAGTTTCACATTGTTACAAACAAAACCGACTGTCTTATTAACCGAGTCAAGCTGTAGTAGTAGCCAAGTTCCACTGAAGGTGGAAACTAACAATCCGTAGGGCAGTGTGTAACCAAAGTGGGATGTGTATGGAAGGTTGAGATTGGAAAAGGAGGAAATCTCCAGAATAACTCCCAAGCCAGAACAACAAATTGCTTTCCTGATTTGTGAATTTATTTACATGAAATAATTTGAAAGGCATGAGTTGCTTCCCACTTACTCGAGATTACGGTTGTCACAGAAACACTACCCTGTTAGATCACTGTGCTAATGTCGTCTGAACATTTTGTTTTGAATATATTTCTCTAGGGGAGAGGAGGCTTCAGTTTAACACGTGTATTCTCTGCTGTGGACAGAGAAAAAAAGTATTTGACATTCTGCCCCTGATCAAGCAGCTTGCTTCTGTTTCAAATCGCAAACACATAAATAAAAAAGAACACTTGGTCAGACACTGAGTCCTACGGGGCTAGCGGGAGAACGATGACACAAGCATCAGGCTGCTGACTCTCCACCCAGTCTTGACCCCTCACCACAGCGTTCCTTTGTAGGGAGTCACTGGGATTCAGTGGAAACTAAAGCACAGTCTCCTCTAGGTCTTTTTAGGGGGCAGCATTGTTGAAACACACTCCCGCTGTGTGCGTCCTGGGGTGGGTAGGGGGGAGGTGAGGAAACAGCCACTCAGTGTTCCTGAGAACCCAGAATGGCTGAGTCACTGAGAGCACAGTTCAATATTTTTAGATGGGTGTCGTTAATCTCAAGAGTACACATTCCTCAAAAAAACAAACAAACAAAAGACTACAAATTCAGGTAAAACACAGAATTCATACTCTGTAGAGTAGGAAACAGATGGAGACAACGAAAGGGAGTGACGTAAGTCAAAGTAGATGGTAGACTTAAAAGTAAAACATGAAATTCCGTAGGGATAATGTAGCCACTAAATCTAAATACATCTATTTCTATCTAAGTGACCTTTCTTGTGGTACTGCAGATCTAGCCTACAGTCTTGCAAATGCTAAACAAGTGCTCTCCCATTGAGCTGCTGCTGCTGCTGCTGGTGTGTGTGTGTGTGTGTGTGTGTGTGTGTGTGTGTGTGTGTGTGTGTACGTGTGTCACAGCACATGTGTGGAGGTCAGAGAACAACTTTCGGAAGTTGGTTCTTACTTCCCAGGTCTGTTTCTGCTGCTGTGCATATTCCCATGGGGATAGTGTCCCTGCCTCCCATCTCTGCAGGGGTGCTGGGACTGCAGCATATGTCACTAACTGGGTTATTGTTGCTATTTATTATTATTATTATTATTATTATTATTATTATTATTATCACTTTTAATGTATGTGTATGTGTGTATCCTCACCCACGTGTGGATGTCAGCTACAGCTTACAGAAAGCAGTTTGCTTCTCTCCTTCCCTTCACCATATGGGATCCTGGGATCAAACTCAAGTTGGCTCACTTGCTGAAAAGTGAGTCACCCTGCCAGCCCAATAAACTAGATTTAAGATTTTAAAAAGCTCTACAAGGCTTTCACATACGTACACATACACACACACACACACACACACACACACACACTAAATACACACACACACACACACACACACACACACACACACACATTCTCTAAAAAAGTATCCAGGGTTCTATAGGGCTGGTAGGTGGCAGGGGTCAGTGCATAAAACACTTGCCCAGAGTGAGGACTGGAGTGTGGGTCCCCAGCACCCACACAGAAACCGGGCTAGTATGACAACCACTAGTAATCCCAGAGCTCAGGAGGCAGAGACAGGGTGACCTGGGCCAGCTAGTCAGCTACACTAGCCAAATAGATAACTCTTGGGTCACTGTGAAACCCTGACTCTACAAAGTAAAGTGGAGAACAATTAAGGAAGACATGCACCTCTGGCCTTCATGCACACACCCTCACATATGCACATACACACACACACACACACACACACCTCACACACATGCACCCCATACTTGCCTTGCACAAATACACACACTAGAAAAATAGTGTTCTACAAACAATACTGAAGGCGTAGGGGCAGAACACAGTGCTGAAATGGGTACCTGATGAAGTGTGTGTACATCACAAAAACGGTTGCCATTCAATGCTGAGAAGCCAACTCAATTAAAAAGTGGGCAAAGGATTGAACAGACTCCTCAGCAAAGCTTCTCTGATGGGAAATGAGAGGATGAAAGGGTGTTCCCCATCTTAGTCACTGGAGAACTGTACAGTGGGAGAGCAAGGAGACACCACTCTATCTGACAGAGCAGTTAAGCGCCAACACATTGACAACAACCAACCTTGACAAGAATGGAGAGCTTCCGGAACTCTGACTGCTACATCCAACCGCTTAAAAGAAACAAGGTGTCGAGTCGTGAAAAGATATGAAGGGAGCTCGAATGTGTAAAAGAAGGTGATCTGACAACCAGTGCTGGTGAGGATGTGGAAAAAGAGGAAACATATTTGGTACTGGAGGGAGTAAAATTCAGTGCAACCATTATGCAAACCAGTGTGAAGATTCCTCATTAAACTAAACATAGAACAGAGGCAAAAGGCAGATGGGATAATTTAAAGTTAAGTAAAGCTGACAAGAAAGAAGCCAAGCTAAGGCTGGGCATTTATAATTAAGAATAAGCCTCCGTGTGTGATTTATTTGGGAGTTGGTGGCAGGGCCCCCCAAAAGAGCAAAAACAATAAAAAACATTTTGGCGCCCAATGTGGGGCTAGAGTAAAAGATAATCCAACTACATTTTGGCACCCAGCATGGGGTGAATTTCTGTGTAGGTCCTGAGAAAGCTGGGGGGGGGGAAAGAAAGAAAGAAAAAAAGGACACAGATCCTCCAAGAGGTGCTGCTGCTCAGCAGGCAGTGCTAAATAGAAATGGCAACCTAAGAAAAACCACTGTGGCAGAGCAGGTACCGGCTTCCTTAGCTAGGAACTTTATAATGCAGTTCTCAGTCATGAGCCTCCAATGGGCCATGAGCTTTAGGCCTGGCTTTCTCAGTCCAAGAAGGGGGCACGGCCATCCACCAAAGCTGTGCAGAGGTCCTAGCTTTGCTGCTTAGCTATTTTTTGCTCATGCAGACAAAAAAAAAAAAAAAAAGCTAAAAGATACACAATAAAAGAGGTCCAGGAGGAGAGGTGGCTCAGAGGTTAAGAACACTGCTTGCTCTTCCAAAGGTCCTGAGTTCAGTTCCCAGCAACCACATGGTGGCTCACAACCATCTGTAATGAGATCTGGCACCCTCTTCTGGCGTGCAGAGATATGTGCAGACAGAACACTGTATACATAATAAATAAATCTTAAAAAAAAAATCATTTAAAAAAAAAAAAAGAGGTCCAGATGGAAAAAAAACCCTCTAAACAGGTTCCAGTGTATTTTACAATGTGCATAGGTTTAAGAAAGAAAGAAAAAGGATATGGACAATCATAGAAAGAAAGAAGTAGTTTAAAAATAAAAAAGCCTTTAAAGTGAGAAGTAAAATAATAAAAAAGAACAAGCCACACAGAGATGGGAAATACACAGGGAGTCTGGATCCTGTATGTTATTGTCCTGATTTTGAATTTTTTGAATGTTGATAAGCAAACAATGGCTGCTGGGAGACATAAGATTGTGAGCAGGACTGCAGGGCTGAGCCAACCTAGATACTTTAGGGCTACCTTAACGTTAAAATGGAAGTCAAAAAACACTTGTCAAATGGAGATTAAAAATGCTTTGGAGAAGAGGCTTTGCTTTTGTTTCCACAGGAGACAAGAGGCTGTGGATTCATTCCAGGTTAATATGGATTAAGTTTGATCAAGGGAGACCTCCTGAACCTTGACAGGTGGTATCTATCAACAAAGATTATAGTTAGTCTTCCCAGGACTTGGCCATTATCTCAAAATTTCTCTCTGAGACCCTAAAGATACTTTGTCCACAGGACAGCAGGAAGCAGTATGGAGAAAACTATGCCCACATTCCCAAGAATTGGGGGGTATTGGTAGTTTTTGGTTATTTGGTGGTTTATGGATGATTGTTATCATTTAGGGAAATATAGTATATTGGTACAAATTTAAAGTTAATCTTGTTATACTGTATATATATGTTTCTACTCTTGTTTGGGTTATTGTGCTTATGCACTTCATTTAAAAAAGCAATGTATGAATAACAAATGAGGTTAGTAGTAAATCTATGATAATCAAACTTGTAGTCACATTAGGTATGTTTTATAGGTTAAATAGATACATTTAGATAGATAGATGGTCTTCAAACACTACAAAGACCTATAGAATATGGTATTTAAAATGTTTTGTTAACTTATGGTTTTTCATGACAATGAGACACATCTGCTCCTGGCAGCACCAATTTGTTTCAGAGATGATGGGCATTGAAGAAACTCCTTATGGAGTTTGCTTTCATTGTGGCAAGTTAGCCACTGGGCAAAGAAATTGCTCTTGTCTTTGACTGCTGACAGTGTGCTGTGCAGACTGGATTTGCAGCGCACACAGGAAAAAGACTGTTGAACTTTGCCAAAACAAGGCAGGACAGTCCTTCAAAATTCTTGCTTCACAAAGGAATCTGCCAGATATTCTGCAGGACATAGAGCAAAGCGACTGATGAACTTTGATAATACAAAGCAGGATAATCTTTCTAATTTTCTGCTTCCCTGAAAAGTTTGCCAGATACCCTAGGCCTATAGGCTGAAGACAGATGCCCCAACATTGCAGAGGAACTTTGGGTGACTGACCAGGCAGCCAAATGTCTCTGTTGTTAGAGATTACATCCTTCTGGATCTTTGATGGAGTTGAAGATTAGACAGTTATAGTTACAAATTTTCCTTAGTTATGATAGAAAGTAAGTTAGGTGTAAAGCTTTGGATTCACTAAGATAGGATAAATAATGCATTATTTTGTAGTTGGAGTTTTCTCCAGTCCCGCTCGGGCCCACAGTCACTCAGACCCAAGTAAACGCACAGAGACTTATATTACTCATAAACTGTATGGCCGTGGAAGGCTTCTTGCTATCTAGTTCTTATACCTTAAATTAACCCATTTCTATAAATCTATACCTTGCCACATGGCTCATGGCTTACCTGTATTTTTACATCTTACTTCTCATGGTGGCAGTGCCTGGCAGCATCTCCTGACTCAGCCTTCCACTTCCCAGAATTCTCCTCTCTGCTTGTCCCGCCTATACTATACTTCCTGCCTGGTTGCTGGCCAATCAGCATTTTATTTATCAATCAATCAGAGCAACACATTCACAACATACAGAAAGACATCCCCAGCATTATTTTAAATGACTATGCTAACTACAAATGGACAGAACATTATAAATGTAATTCTTACTTGATAACTGTTTTTGTTATGTATAGTTTTGCTATGTTAAAGTTAAAAACCTTTCGTTTTATTTAAACAAAAAGAAGAAATGTTGTAGAATATTATTTTAAGATGTGTTACATTTGTTTATGCTGTGGAGCATTTGTTTTAATGATGCAAAGATGTGTTGCATTCTTTTATGTTGCATTTATTTAACTCTGTGATACTGTGTTGCTTTGCCTGTCTAAAACACCTGATGGTCTAATAAAGAGCTGAACAGCCAATAGCAAGGTAGGAGAAAGGTGGGGCTGTCAGGCAGAGAGAATAAATAGGAGGAGGAGGAGGAGGAGGAGGAGGAGGAGGAGGAGGAGGAGGAGGAAAAGTAGCCAGAGAAGGAACAAGAGAACATGGAGAAGAGGATGCTAGAGGCCAGCCACCCAACTACACAGCCAGGCACAGAATAAGAAGGAAAGAAAAGATATACAGAAATAGAGAAAGGTAAAAGCCTAGAGACAAAAAGGTAGATGGGATAATTTAAGAAAAGCTGGCTAGCAACAAACCAAGCTAAGGCTGGACATTTCTAAGAAAGACTAAGCCTCTGTGTGTAATTTATTTGGGAGCTGGGAGGTGCCCCCCCCCAAAGAGCTAAGAGAGTAAAGAGTAAAAAACAACCAACTATAGAGGAGAAAGGAAAAGAAGGTGGAGGAGAGGAAGGGGGAGAAAGATAAAGTAGGAGGGAGGAGGAAGAGAAAGAAGAGGAAGGAGAGAGGGAAGGGGAGGGGAGGAAGAGAGCGTGATACCATAGGAAGACAGGATAATATACAGTAGTAAGTTGGATAATGCTTCCCAAGAATGATGAATCTTAATTCCCAGACCTACAGAAGCCTTCATATAAAGAAAAGAGATCTTTGCAGATGTAATAAGGCTCAGACTCTTGACACGAAGAGATTATCTAGGACTATGCAGGTGAGCACTAAACCCAAACACAAGTATCTCATGAAAGAGAAGATCACGGACTGTAACCTGGAAGTCAAGTAAACCTTTTCTTCCCCAAGTTGATTTTGGTCAGGCTTCTTTGTTGTTTGTTTGTTTGTTTTTGTCTGTTTTCCTTTTTGCAGTAAAAGAACACCTAATTAAGACATGGCCTAAGTTGCCCCTGTCATAACCTCTACCAGCATACAACTTAGGAATTAAACTTCTTTGTGAGTCCAGGAGAACAAATCACATTGAAACCATATCACACGCACACAGAAGATGAAAGTAAATGTGGAAATGGAGATGGACTGGCATGATACCACCCCAAACCAAGGAGTGCTGGCTACTGCCGGAAGCTGCTAGAGTGAGTGATGCCCTGCGGACACACTAATGGCCCAAGGACACTGAAACTGACATTCTAGCTTCCAGGACGATAACAGTTAATCCCTGTTGTTTGTAAACCACCAGGTTTGTGGTAATTTGTTATGGAAGCCACTGAAAACTAATACAAAAACATAAGGACAATATTGCATGCCTGCTGTATACCATAGTGCATGCCTTATGCATTAATTCAGTTCATCCTCACAAATTCTTATACTGCTCACACTCTTCCTATTACTCCACATAGACCTTTTATTTGTTGATTTAATCCTCACAACAACAAATTAAGTAGAATTTACCTTCATCCTGAACAGAGGTCACAAATGCTAGTAAATGACAGAAGTGGTGTCCAAGGCCTGGCAGTCTGACCCCAGAATCTTTGTCTTTGGACAGAAGTGGCTTTGGTTTCTGCTGGGCATACACGTGACTTGATTAGCCGAGCTGTGAGCAGCAGTGCAGGGTTCTGGGTAAACAGGAGGCAGATGGCGGGTCTCTAAGGTCACCTGATATCCAGTGTGCAGCATCAGGACAACTGTCCACGCCTTGTTGTTTCCTTTTGAAAATGGGAATAGAATTCTGAGCATAAGATAAGCTAAATCATGACACCCAATGTGTGATATAAACTAAATCATGACACCTACTGTGCAGTGAGCAAACACACAGAAGACGTTTCATATGTAGTGTGATCAGGAGGGGCGGAGCAGAGAAATGTCCCCAGGAAGGACTCTGGCACAGTCACAGAGGTCGCTTGCCCCCTCCCATTTTCTTTGGCTTTTAACGTTTTATTTCAACATAATTATACTTAAGTGAATATCCTAACATGGGTTAGTACAGTGAAATTCAATAATTCAACTTATTCAACACAATTTAGACTCAAAAGTTGTATATAGTATAAATTTAAAGCAGAAAAAAATTAAGACTTGAAATGCATATTCTTTTTGGCTTACATTAGAAAATGAATATGTGTTATAGTATAAAGGCTTAAAGCTGGGGGCAAGAACGCCTTTTGTGATATTTTCTTGCCAGTTTAATGAATCCCATGATTGCAATACGGCTTTGGGCAAAGGACAGGCTCAGCAGCTGTGCAGATCGGGTTAGTCCTGTATGATACTTCCGTCTGCAGGCTCCAGGATTCAACCAGCTCCCTAAGTCTGTAGGAATGTGAGGGACATTTTGAAAAACATGGAATTAGAGGATTTTTATACATCAAGTTAAAATTCCATAGTTTTTAAGGAAGCATTTTTTTCTGAATTAAGCGGATTACCTGATTTTACTTAAGGAATTGACTCAGGTTCTTCAAGGCAATAGGAGCATTTCCATGTTAAGCCATTAATATATTTTAAATTAAAAATATTAATTTATGTGTATTGGTGTTTTGCCAGCATGTATGTTGGTGCACCATATGAGTACCTGGTGACCATGGAGTCCAGAAGAGGGCATTAAATCCTCTGGAACTGGAGCTACAGTTTTGAGTAGTCATGTGGGTGCTGGGAATTGAACCTGGATCCTCTGAAGAATAGTTAGTGCTCTTGGCCACTGAAGCATCTCTCCAGCCCCTGGGAGTTAATCTTGATTGCATTTCAGAGAGACATGGGAAAAGTTGGTCTTGTCATCTTCAAACTCTAGACGGAGAGTAAGGTACTGATGTCTGCGCCCAAGGTCACTGAAGAACTCCATTTCAGAGCAGCCACTGGATTCTGCGTCTCCCTCAACCTCCCCTGGAAGACTTCCATTAGAGTCCCCTGGTGCTCTTAACTAGGACTTCTTGTCAACCAGAGTACTGACTGATTTCAGCAAAGAGAATACGTCAGAGAATTGATAGCCTTTGGTTGTGTGTTTGCCTTTATACTGTGAAAAAAAAATCTTACCGGCCAAGCCTGTCTCCAGCCCCTCAATCCTTTCCATGTTCCTTTCAGCCTTGTAGTTCAAGGCTTGTTTTTACCAACATCCCTTGCACAGCTCTGAGATTATGCTCTTTTATAAATTTTACTGTGATTTTAATGGGGCCTCAAGGAAGAGAATGAATGTTTGTGCTTAATTTAAAACTAGTATGAAATCATTTCCATCTGTTTACCCTGTAGAACTGTGAGTCTCTTGACAGTGTACTTTTGATTTCTGGCATTAAACAGGGTTATCTATAAATGATGGACCAATAAAGACAGAGTTAGAGGTAATTTCCCCTCTGGGGAGAATCATGTGTCTCCAGCTGTATCTCTGTTTTTTTCCTTGTTTTGTTTTGTCTTCAGACGAGTCTCACTTTGTAGACAAAGCCAGCTTAGGACCCATAGCAACACTTTTACCTCAGCCACCTAATTATCTTCATGCAGTCCATCCAATGTTCCCATGGCAATGTTTTAGGAATGTTGGCATGCAATATATCTTTTCAGTAACAGCAATCTCAAGAACTTAGTTCTAGAAGATACCCAGAACCTCTGGCCACACCGGGAATCACTCAGCTTTCCGTTGTCATGTCCTGGTGAGTTCAGAGTGAGAATTACCACAGGAAATGGCACACCCCTCAGAACTGACTTCCTCCAAGACATTCTCCTCCAAGTAACATCGAAAGGTCAGAGTCTCATCTTCCAGAGGCTTCGGTGACATAAAAACCCAAAGCATCACTTGTGGTAGTGTTTCCCTCGCCCCGTGTCAAATGTCTACCATCCCACATGAAGCCTTCATTTCTGAACCTGAATGTTGAATCGGGCTCCCTCTAATTTGAAAGTGACTCTATTCCATGCACTTAATTCCAGGAAAAACACACCCTATTTTTAAAACTAGGGTAAAAATAGATTCCATTTTTAAAATGAGGGTGGAAATAAACTAGAGCAAAAGGTATTGAAAAGCAGTCTTTCTGCTCCCCACATTTCTTGAAAAACGTAAAAGCACTTATCTGCCACAAATACATTTTCTGTAACTCAAATCATGGTAGTTACTTATGCTCATATATAGGTGGATACATTCTTTTCAAATGAGGTTTGCACAGCGATCCCGTGAGGCTGGTTCTAGCATGCATTTAATGGATGGGGCAGCTGAAGGTCGGATTTGCTCAGTGAGTTGAGGCTTTAAGACACCGATACACTCCAGTGCTTTTCCACATAGCAGGCACCCAAGTTGCCACAGATGAAGGCCGAAAGTTAGCAGCACTGTTATGATAAACCTTTATGGCACTATTACTTTACATGCCTATTTCGTTTAACCCTCACGGCAGATTAAATCCTGTGCAGAAGATAGCATTGTTATTTTGTGGGTGAAATGATTTAGGCAAATAATTTGTGGAACTTCAGGATTCACTGGTACTGTGGCAAGATTGTCTTCATTACTGAATATCCGTCATTTATCAAACAGACTGGCAAAAAATAACATACGTTCTCATTGAATAAAATGTAAAAAGTCACTTGTTACATAAGAACAACTAAAATGCCCAAATAAAGTTTTCAAGTCATTAGTTAACAAGATAGAAGAAAAAGATTGTGGGGTAAAGATTAGAAGTATATGGCAGACAAAGGGGAGGAAAAGAAGGAAGGAAGGAAGGAAGGAAGGAAGGAAGGAAGGAAGGAAGGAAGGAAGGAAGGAAGGAAGGAAGGAAAGGTGTGGTGGTATTGTGTTCCCCAAAATATTGTGCACCCTAATAAACTTATCTGGGGTCAGAGACAGAACAGCCACTAGATAAAAGGCTGGAAAATGGTGGCACTCACACCTTTAATCCTAGCATTCCAGAGGTAGAAATCCATCTGGATCTCTGAGAGTTCAAGGCCACATTGGAAACAGCCAGGCATGGTGACACACCTTTAATCCCAAGAAGTGAACCTTTAATCCCAGGGAGTGATGACAGAAAGTAGAAAGGTATATAAGGTGTGAAGACCAGGAACTAGAAGCATTTGGCTGGTTAAGTTTTTAGGCTTTTGAGCAGCAGTTCAGCTGAGATTCATTCTGGATGAGGACTCAGAGGTTTCCAGTCTGAGGAAACAGGATCAGCTGAGGAACTGACAAGATGAGGTGGTTGTGGCTTGTTCTGCTTCTCTGATCTTCCAGCATTCACCCCAATAACTGGATTCAGGTTTGATTTTATTAATAAGACTTTTAAGATTCATGCTACAGGAAGGAAGGAGGGAGGGAGGGAGGGTGGGAGAGAGAGAGAGAGAGAGAGAGAGAGAGAGAGAGAGAGAGAGAGAGAGAACACAACTTAGAAAACTGATCATGGCTAGGCAGTGGTGGTGCACATCTTTAATCCCAGCACTTTGGAGGCAGAGGCAGGCAAATCTCTGTGAGTTCATGGCCAGCCTGGTCTACAGGGCGAGTTCTGGGACAGCCAGGGCTACAAAGAGAAACCCTGTCTCAGAAAAAAAAAAAAGTGAGAAAACTGATCAAGGCCATTGCCAGTAATGGCCTGCCAAATGATTACAGACCCTAAGAAGAATCTAGAAACAGACCAAAGGACATTGTTCTACCAAGGACAGTCCCAGACAAACAGGAAGAAGAAGCAGAGGAAGTTCACTGGCTGGTTTGGGAATAACATAAGAAAGAGGCAGGATGCTGGGGCGGTGGTGGCACATGCCTTTAATCCCAGCACTTGGGAGGCAGAGGCAGGCGGATCTTTGTGAGTTCGAGGCCAGCCTGGTCTACAGAGCAAGATCCAGGAAAGGCGCAAAGCTACACAGAGAAACTCTGTCTCGAAAAAAATCAAAAAGAAAAAAAAAGAAAGAGGCAGGTCAAGAGTATAGAAATTTACTCTGAAGGAAGCAACGGCTCACAGGGAAGAGTAATAGTCTTTTTTTCTATTGCTTTTCAAATATTTGCTGGGTTTTTCTTTTTCTTAGTAAAGAAAATTAGTACATACTAATTGTCAATTGATTTAGCAATAGAGATGGATATAAGAAGCAAAATTATTGCTTCCGGGGCGATTCTCTGAGTACTTGGGGAAGTGGACATTCTTGAGGTCATCAGCGCCTTCTGCCTGGGAAAAGATGCCTGGAGTCTGGAGATACCCACCTGAGAGTGTGCCCTGAGAGGGGAGGCAGTGTCTTCCCAGCTCAGAGTCTGCTGTGCTGGGCAAGTTCATAGCGCAACGCCTTGATGGTTCTCTTGTCTTTGGAACAGCAGAAGAGTTGCTTCATGTCCTCTAGAAGTGAGAGGGGGAATTAATGGACCAAAAGTCTTTTTCTCGTACCCCAAAGTGAAAAGGTTATGTGTTGAGCACTTGGGAATTCCAAGCTGCGCTCCTGTGCTGGGACCAAGTACACTTAGAGGGTTGTCCATGCGCATGTTGTCGGAGAGACTGGAAGACCTGAGCTCAGAGAAAACGAACTGTCACTATTTCCAGTAACTGTTACTATATGGTAAGACGTGCCGTGTTTTTCTTCCACCTTTTAGCCACCATGTATTCATTGTTGCCCTTTCATCGGCAAACATCATAATTACAAATATAGTAGTCTTTTTCAAATCGGCATATCAAGTAATAGGTGTAATGATTGTACTTCCATATGTACGTTGTTTTTGCTCTTTCTTCCCCGACTCCCCACCTCCAGCCCCTTCCTCTCTTCCCAGGTCCCATCATTACCACCCATCCCCCTTTTTAACTATTTAATAATAGTTTTAAAGAGTATAAATAATTTTACATTGAAATAATAATAATTTTTCAACATTATATAATTTATTCTAGCCAATAAATATTTATAAATAATATGTTATTGATGCTTCATCAACACATAAGTCATCACTACATGTGTAAATAAATCCATACATAATGTATATAAGCACACATACCATCTTGAGTGGATCTTTTATTAAATAAATTAACTTTGTATTGGGCCATTGACAAACTGCTTTCCTCAGATTTCAGCTTCAGAAACACCATGTAACAATTGCCTATTCACAAAGAACAACAGTCCCTTTATAGAAGAAAGGCTTTTGCTTGCAGCCTTGTAGGCAGAGTTCACTGCGCTATTTATAGCAGTCCATACAAACTGGCCGTGAAAGAATGGGATTGGGGGTTAGTTTAATCAGTTCCCTGCAGAATTCAGCAATAAACTTGCAGCTGGACTTCAAAATGTTACCCACCCCCACCCCCACCCCCCGCCCTGAGACAGGGTTTCTCTGTGTAGCTTTGCACCTTTCCTGGAACTCACTCTGTAGCCCAGACTGGCCTCGAACTCACAGAGATCCACCTGCCTCTGCCTTCTGAGTGCTGGGATTAAAGGCGTGCGCCACCACTGCCTGGCAAAATGTTACTTTTGTTATGTGGAATGGGTCTTTTTTTTCCATTTAAGGTTATATCTGCTGATTTTACTATACATTTTGTTCAAGAGTAAAACCTAAATGAAAAACAGAGAATTGAAACAAAACATACTGGTGAAGTTTCTACTGTATCCTGGATCCAAAGGAATTAAGACATAGATCTGCCATACTCATGATGGATTGATGAAGAAGTCATACAAAAAAGATCAATTATAACAATTTTTTTGTTTGTTTGTTTGTTTTTGTTTTTCGAGGCAGGGTTTCTCTGTGTAGATTTGCGCCTTTCCTGGAACTCACTTGGTAGCCTAGGCTGGCCTCGAACTCACAGAGATCCGCCTGGCTCTGCCTATAGCAATATTTTTTAATCAACGCTGAAAGGCCACTTTTGGTGGGGAAGAGGGAACGTGTGGTCATCGGTATCAATAACTAAGTCAAAAGACATCATCTATTAACACAAATTTCCACACTTGCTGTAATAATAAAGAAATATGTAGATGGCATATGAAGCCCAGGATGAAGAAAATAGTGATGAATAAAGTTGTGCAAGTGAAGAGCCCCTGTCCTCCACCTGGATTCTGAAGTTCCTTACACAGTCTTCTTGAGGACCTAAAGTTCTCTGAAGCCTGAGGCACTCACCATGTACTTCATGCAGCCCGTTCCCTCCTGCTGCCCAACAGGAACGATACTAAGAAAATGCCCTCCATCCTCCATGCCTTCCCTCAGCCCTCACTTCTGAGGACAGGAGTCAAAATTCTGGAGAACTTCCTGGGGAACTTCCTCCTCTTGTCTTCAATGGTGCCAGTGTGGTCACATCTAAGAACTCCCACCATCTCTTTGAGAAAGCATTTCAGCAGTCCAGGCAAAACTTGATTCTATCTTGCCTGCATGCATTTACCACACTGCCTTGTCATCCTCACCACGTAATGGCACTCTCTGTTACACATCTCTCCGTGGATAGTTCAAACACATTTTTCAGTATTCATGGGAACTACTCATTGTACTGAGTTCTTGACTATTGAGTAACTCTAGGAAGCAGTCCTAGTCAAGCCTTTTAGAACTTCCAGCAGTAAGAGTGGGGAGACAAGGGGTTGGGGATTTAGCTCAGTGGTAGAGCGCTTGCCTAGCAAGCACAAGGCCCTGGGTTCGATCCTCAGCTCAAAAAAAAAAAAAAAAAAAAAAAAAAAAGAGTGGGGAGATAAATTAAAAAAAAAATCAGCTAAATTTTACACTGTGGTAAATGTTGTGTCTGAAATGTTGGAAAGCAAATGTATAATGAAGATACTTATTAATCTCAGCCAAAATGGGGACTGTGTTCCAGGGAAGACAAAAGCCTATAGGCAAAAGGAAGAAGAAAGAATGTTCCAGACAAAAGGAAGAATATGTGTCAGGTCTGTGAGGACACATTCAGAGAATGAGAAGAGGAGCTGAGCGAGTTTGGTAGAATGTTGCTGCACATCTACCAATTCTGGCCAAGTCCAAGGACAGCAGCTCAGCACCGTGCCCCATTCCCAGGTGACTCACTCAGGCCTGGAACGAACCGCTATGACATGTTCCAGTTTTCCCTCTTCCAAGAAGCCTGGGAACCTTTAGTACACCGAAGCTTCAGGGCCACAGCCAGTCAGGATTGTAAGCACACACTGACCTTGCACTGACCCTGCACGTCCTTCCCGCAGCTCCAGAGACTGAAGTGTGGTATCAGCGAGGGTCCTGGTCACAGACTGTGGTGCAGTATCCCAGGCAGGCTGGAGAGAGGGTCTATTTTTACGCATAGGCAAAAGGAGAGAGGGAAAAAACAAACAAAAGGCTGTATCTAGAGCTGTGATAGATTAGCTGTCTGAAGGTAACACGTGACAAGAATCATCACCTTTGATTAAGAAGAGCCTCTGACCTGTTGTGACTCCTTAGAGGAAAATGGTCCATTGTCTAATGTAGCACATTTACATTCTCCATTCATCAGCTGATGGGCATCTAGACTGTGTCTACTTCCTGGTTACTGTGAACAGGGCATCAAGGAACACAGATGAGCAAGTAGAAAGATAAAGACCTCTTTTGATATATTCTTAAGAGTGGTTTGCTGGATCTTAGGTACATCTATTTTCAGCTTTTTGGGGCACCTCCACACTGATTTCTGTTGTGGCTGCACAAGTTTGTACTCCCACTAGCCATGACTAAGTGTGTCCCTTTCCCAACATCTTCACCAGCATCTGCTATCATTTGTTTTATTGTGTTTTGTTTTGTTTCTGTCTTGTCCATCCTGGGTTGGATAAGATGAACTCTCCAAGTAGTTTTAATTCACATTTCCCTGATGGCTAGTGATGTTTAACATTTTTTTCCAGTGTTTCTCAGTCATTTGCGTTTTATCTTTTGAGAACTCTCCATTTAGTTCCATGCCCCATTTTTTATTGTGTTATGCATTTTCTTGTTTAGTTCTTTGAGTTCTTTATATATGCTAGACACTAACCCTCTGTCAGATGTGTAATTGGTAAAGATTTTTCCCCCCATTCTGCAGGTTGCCTCTTCATTTGAATGCTGTACAAAAGCTTTTTGTTTCATATCCCACTAATCAGTTGTCGGTCTTCATGGTTTTGCTCTCAGAGTCCTGTTCAGAAGGTTCTTTGCTGTGCCTATAAGTTCCAGCCTATTCCCTACTTCCTCCACTATTAGATTTAGGGTACCCGCTCTTAGGCTGAGATCCTTGACCCATTTGCGGTTGAGTTTGTTTGGAGTAATAGAAATGGATCTAGTTTCATTCTTCTACATGCAGCTATCCAGGTTGACCAGCACCAGTTTTTGAAAGTACTGTCTTTCCTTCAGTGTGAATTTTTGGTCTCTTAGTAAACAAACAAACGAACAAACAAACAAATAAACAACAACAACAACAAAAAAAAACCTGGGTGTGTGTAGGTGTGTGGACTTACATCCGGGTCCTCAGTTCTGTTCCATTGATCAGTGTGTCACGTTTTATGCCAATATCACGCTTTTATTCATTACAGTAGCTCTGGAGCACAGCCAGAATCAGGGATGGTGATTTTTCTCCAGAAGTTCTTTATCGTTCAGGATTGTTTGAGACATCTTGGGTTTGTGGTGTGTCAATATGAAGCTTAAGATTATTATTTCAGTTTCTATGGGGAACTGTGCTGGAATGTTGATGGGGACTGTGTTGAACATTCAGGTTGCTTTTGGTAGGCCGTTCTCACAATATTAATCTTCTAATCCTTGAGCACGGGAGGTCTTTCCATTTCTAAACATCTTCTTTAGTTATTTCCTCAATATCTTAAAGTTTTTATTATACAAATCTTTCACTTCCTTGTATTTATTCTGAGGTTTTTTTAAAGCTACTGTGGATGCTATTGTTTTCCTTTTTTCTTTCTTTCCCTATGTGTTTGTTGATTGGATATAGGAAGTTACTGATTTTTGTGTGTTGATTTTGTATCTTGCTATTTTGCTGAATGTATTTATTAGCTATAGAACTTTCTTGGTAGAGTCTTTAGGTATTAAATCATAGCATCTGCGCACGAAAGGTACTTTGACTTCTTCCTTTACTATTTGTATCCCCTTGATCTCCTTCAGTTGCCTTGTTGTTCTAGCTAAGACTCCAAGTACTATGTTGAACAGGGATAGAGAGCGTGGGCATCCTTGTCTTGTTCCTGATTTCAGTTGAAATGCTTTGAGTCTCTCTGGGTTTAGAATGATGTTAGCTTTGGGTTGCAAATTGACTTTATTATGCTTAGATATGATCCTCATATGTCTAGTCTCTTCAGGACTTGATCATGAAATAGTCTCAATTTTATGGAACAGTTTGAGTAATATTAGTGATAGTTCTAATAGAAAATATGGTAGATTATGCACTGAATCCATCTGGTCCTTGGCTTTTTTAAGTTTGGAAAATTTTAATTACTACTTCTATTTAATTGGGTGTCATGAATCTGTTTAAATTATTTACTTCATCTTGATTTCACTTTGGTAGGTCATATGCATCTAGAAATGTATGCATTTTTCTAGGTTTTTCAGTTTGGTAGAATACTGACTTTAAAAAAAAATATGACCTTATGATTCTTTGAACTTCCTCAGCGTCTATTGTAATGTCTCCACTTCCATTAATAATTTTATTAACTTGCATGTCTCTCTTTCTTTTGGCTAAACATCTGTCCATCTTGTTAATTCTTTCAAAGAACAAACTCTTCCTTTTATTGATTCTTTGTATTCTTTTTCATTTTTGTTTCATTCATTTCACCCCTGAATTTGATTACCTCTTCTAGTCTGTTCTTTCTGGGTGTTGTTTGTTCTTATTTTCCTAACGCTTTCAACTGGATGGGATGGGTAACGGGGAGGGAGGGGCTGATTCTAGAGGTCTCTAACTAGGGTTCTGGCTTGCTAGGTCTTTCTACCAGCTTATCAACTACAACTGCTTTAGTAGCTAGATACCCATTGTCCAAACCAAAGATGAAGTTATCTTTGACATAGTTAGGATACATTCATTAAGTAATCACATATGAATACGTAGCAGCCCACTGTAGTAGCTCACGGACAACACCATAGCCTTAAAAGGAATGTGTTGGCGTTATTTTAAGTTTACATATGAAAATGAGGCTTAAATAGTTTAAATACCACGATAAATGTATAAGCAAAGATGCTAGTAAGGAGCATCAGAAATGGCTCTGTGGCTCATTTCTCATGTTAAAATCTGGAATCATACTTACCTGGCAGGGGAGATACCATGATCACGAAGGTGGTTTTCCCAGGGCGAGGCTTATCCATTGCACTCCGGATGTGTTGACCCCTGCGATTTCCCCAAATGCGGGAAACTCGACTGCATAATTTGTGGTAGTGGGGGACTGCATTCGCGCTCTCCCCTGAATAAAAGTAAAGAAAAAAAAATCTGGAATCAGCAAATCAGGTTGGCAAGAACTCTGGCCCACCTGGTCATTGAGGACCCCAGGAGCCTAATCATCTCATAGTGTACTGCCCTCATTTGCATTGTCAAAACTGACTTGTGGGGAAGAGAAAAAGCCTGGGGAAAGCAGGCCTACCGCTGTTTGAAGGTTTCGGCATGAAGGGAATGCCTATCTTCTACTGATTCCACATTGCCGTTACTAAGGGACTCTGTAAAGTGGAGTACCTGAATGTAATTCCATTACTATGGGAAAGGTAGAGAAATGACTGGACAGTCTGACACAAGTAATATTATAAAGCTGTCCCTGTGGTCTAAGATATCATCAGCTCTCATCTGAGCCATTCACTTGACCCTGTGGGTCTCCAAGCTAAATCTCAGTAGTGTGTTCCTAGTCAACATTCAAAGTAATAATGATAATAATAATAATAATAATAATAATAATAATAATAATAATAATAAAGTCAGTATAATATAAGCCAGACTGTGTTATTCTTCAGTTCAAATTCCTGCAATAGCCTTCCTCCTCACCTAGAACACAAACTGAAATCTTCACCATTGCTGAAGAGCGAGCTCCACCTGGTCCTATTTTTAACTGCTTCTAAAACCCCATTTCTCTATTCTCCCTGCTGTCCACCCTTCTCCAGCCATTGGGCATTCTGCTCTCTCTTAGGGAGGTTAAGCAAGTCATCAATCACCCACAGCTTTTGTATTTGATATGACAAAAGGTGGCAGCTAAAAGAACCTCAAAAAGGTATCACAGGCAGAGGAATGGTTTACTTCTGGCCCACAGACATTTCTGGGAAGCTGTGAGTTCAGCTCAACATGCTTGTAGACGACAACATCAGATCACAATGTGTAAAGGTTGAATATGCATGGCTTAGCATGAAAGGAAAGCTAACAAGTAAATGACCAAAATATACCTGAGGGGGTGTGTGCAGAATAAATGAAGTACAGTGAGGGAGGCAATAACTGATGAGGATATAGAAATAAGCAGGCATCGTTCTTATAATACAAGGCTTTGTAAGACAATGCAGGGACCCTGGATTCCAGAGTTCAATGCCCAGAAGCCATTGGAACTTTGAGAGTTTTATCTGATTTCCATTGTAAAGATTGTATAGATAGTGAACTATAGACCCCGAGTCTGGAGGCAGGAAAATAAAGATGTCTTGCTTTAGCCCACTCAAATGTCTCTACTCGTTTCAATGACTTTCAATTTGTCTTCTTGTTGTTCTCAGATGTCACCATGAAATATTCTTGAATGAACGATGTACATTCTATCATATTTTAGTGTGTTCAATAAGCATTTAGTGAGCACTTAAAGCAGTATTTTCAAGGTACCATGCTCTGTTCGACACAAATGTTACTGAGGCATTTTCTCTACATTTAAGAAGTATTAGTAGTTTGTTGAAGATGTTACACCCATTGAGAGAGGAAGACAAACTCTATTTTAAAGAAAACTTTATTTCTAGCAATACTAAAATAAGAGCTGAACCAAGTTCCAGAGACATAAACACCCAGCTAAGACTCTAGTCAAGACGGTACCCCCCACCCCCACCCCGCAAGGGTGGGTAGGCTGCTGGCCAAGAAATAGTTATAAAGCTATGAAGCTAAAACAAAGGCTTAATCCATCAAAGTCTCCAACAGCACTGGGAGAGTCTCCAAATGTATTTTGTCTTCTGTAGTTCTTCTCTTGGCTAAATGTTCCTGTTAACTGAAGTATGACCCTGAAATGCAAAGGCTTGTACCCCCTGGCTTGCAGTTTTTCCCTTTAAAAACACTTCACTCTGAGAGCTCAGAGCCGTCCTCCTTCACCTGGCTAGCCAGTGTGTTGGGCGCAGACCAAGCCCGGGCTTGCTTGTTTTAATAAACCCCTTCGTACTTGCATCAGATATTGGCTCTGTTGTGGTCTTGCTTGGGGGTCTCATGACACGGGCACAACACCCTAACTAAGATCCAACAAAAAAAAAGTGCCAAGTTCTATAAAAGAGTTACAATAAAGTACTGTGAGAAGTTCAAAGGAATGAATGATAACTCCCAGATGTAAAAAATTATGTATGTATATTTTGTGATGGTTTGTCTTGATTATTGACTTGATTAGATCAGGGATGAACTAAGAGACACACCTCTGGATGGGTTTATGAGGACATTTCCAGGAAAAAACCTCCCTAGAATGGGTAACGCCTTGTGTCAGCAACCCGGATACAAGGAAGTTATAATGGCTGCCAGCACTTTAGAAATGCTGAGAACCATAGCCAGCCACTCGGTGAACAAGGCTCAATGCCTCTACAGTCCCAACCTGATCCAAGGCCTGGAGGATTGGTGTTCATCAGTCTTCCCACAGATCCCCTTTACATCCCCGCTGCTTCACAACTCTAGAGCGCCTGGCAGGGTCTTTCTTGCTAGGGTCTGACCTAGCTCAGCTTCCTGAAATAATGGGATCTAGCTTTATTATCTCTCTCTGCACTATCATAAGGGTGAATTGCCTGCCTTGCCTATCTGAATCAGAGAGAACAATACTGTGGTTGAGACAGGTAGAAGAGCACCAGTGGGCTATGGAATAGATAAGGTTTTACCAGATAATCCAAGCAGAGATAAAGAGGTGGGGCTAAGAGACAATCCACTTTTTATTCCAAGTCTCTGTCGTTCTTTACTTCACTTCTAGGCTGATCACATTCTAGAGGCGTGTGTGGAGTGGTGTGGCTCTTCAGAGAGTCTGTCTTATTATGAATCTGCATTTAAAATTTAAAAGCAAGTGTGAAGTTGAAAGGAAACTTGTTCAGCCATAAGAAAAACTGTCTCATCCATGGAGATTTTGAATGAAGTGACCTCTAATAGTTTTTCTTTCTGCACTAACAATCTGAATCAGTTTGTTTTCATCAACCTAAATTCTCTTCCTATTTTTTTTTTTTTTTTGCACTGATATCTGTGATAGTCACATCTTCTGGAAACGGGATAGATACAATAAATATTGTAAAGGGGATTTATTAGATTGGCCAAGGGGGAATTGGCTGAGTACCCTTTTCCCCCCAGGGTACTCTTGAGGAGGGAGAAATGAGAAATATGTAGGTAGTATAGAGGAGAGAGATAGTTAAAAACACAGGCTAGCTCGGGAGAGCCTGGGTCAAAACCCACCAGCCCCTTCTGTTCTACTAAAGGGCTGTTAAAGGAACGCCAAGGCGTGGAGCAAAAGACCTCCCCCCAGCACAGGAAAGTACAGACCATCCCAGACACCTGGTGACCATGCATGTGGTTAAGCCATCCCTAATGCAGCCCTGCTGTGTAAAGCAAGCTCATCTCCCACTAGAAAGCTTTTGTGGGCAATTGGCCTGCATGATTCAGTGAGTCTTGGCATCCTCTCTGATTCAGATATGCAATTCACCCTTATGGTAGTGTAGAGAGAGAGAGGTAATAAAGCTTAATTCTACTTACCTCAGGAAGCTGAGATAGGTCAGCGGTGAATGTATAATGTGGAAATTTGACTCTTTCAACATTTATTTTTGTTTTTTGTTTTTTTAGGGTTTTGTTGTTGTTGTTTTGTTTTTGAGACAGTGTTTCTCTGTGTAACTTCCCTGGCTATCCTGGAACTCTCTTTGTAGACCAGGCTGTCCTTGAACTCAGAGATCCACCTGCCTCTGCCTCCCAAGTGCTGGGATTAAAGGCATGTACCACTGTAGATGTAACCAATGGTCTTATTAAATAAGAAACACAGAGTCGATTCAGAGAAGAAAGCCAAGAGGTCAGAGCTAAGAGCCTCACCCTTCCTGATTCAGGGATCCTCTTCAGCCAAGAGAGCTCTCTGAAAGGGACCTACTTCCTGTGTGTATGTCTTTATATAGTCTAGCTGTTCTGCCTTCCCATTGGTTGTAAACCCAAACATGTGACTGCCTCGTCACTGCCTGAATGTACCGCCCTCCAGGTCCTTAAAGGCGTGTGCCACTGCCGCCACGCACTTGCTATGGTTCTAATAGCTCTGACCCCCAGACAACTTTATTTATTAACATACAATTAAAATCACATTTCAGTACAAGTAAAATACCACCACATTTCCCCTTTTCTATTTTAATAAAAAGGAGAAAAAAGAAAAAGGTTATAACTAACAAAAGAAAAACTATATACAAAAGTACAATAACTATATACAATATATACAAGTAATAAATGTCTAAACAATGTCTAGTCCATTTGTATTTGACAAATTCAGAGAAAATAATTTCATTATCTGTCCTATTTTGTTAAGTCCAAAATGTATCTAATTCACTTTCTATCCTAATTAATCTTCAACTATAACTAACTAACCTTCAACTATAGCTAACTAATCTTCAACTCCCTCAGAGACCCAAGAAGGAAATAATATTAGCTAACAAAAATAAAAACAGGAAGTGCATACAAGCAACTTCCAAAAATTTGTGAGTTGACAGAAACAGCCAGCTGCCTAGACAGTCACCTGAGGTTTCTCCGCAATGCTGGGGCATCATCTTCAGCCTATAGGCTTAGCATATCTGACAGACTCATTTGTGAAGTAGGATGTACACAAGGTCAACAGTTCAACCTCACATTGGGTGAGAGCAGTCCATGTACCAGAAACACCTGAATTCCACTAGTGTCATGTCATGATTCAGGATTTTAAATTCTGGAAATTGTTGATGGTTTTTTAATTCAACTGTCCATTCTTCTTGGCTGTGTATATATGGCTTCATCTCAGCATCCCGTTCTTCTCCACATCCCTCTATCAAATGCCAGTCTACTATTGAGGGGCATGAGTTTAGTTACTCTTCAAGAATAACTGTTTCAGCTGCTGTCCCATTGCACATCAGAAGCCATCGGCCCACTGCCTGTTCAGCTGCCTTCGAAGAAAAGGGCACTGTACCTTTTCTGAATTGCGAAGGCCACTTCAGGGATGGTGCCATATTGTCCTGGCCTCAGAAGATGCCTTTTGATAAAGCCATAACCACACTTGTTTTGACAAGAATCAGTAGTCCTTTGTTTCATGTCCTGTCTGTCCATTTTGTCAGCAGTTGATTCGAGGATACTTTGTTGTCCAGTGGCTAACTTTTGCCACAATGAAAGTTAACTCCATATGCAGTTTCTTCAATGCCCATATTTTCTCTGAAGTAGATTGGTACTGCCAGGAGCCGACATGTCTCATAATCATAACAAAAAAGAAAATTTTTCTAAGTTATTAAAACATTTTAAATGCCATATTCTGTAGATCTCTGAAGGGTTTGAAGATGACCTGTCTAAAATATATCTGCTCAATTTTTAAAACATATCTAATATGACTACAACTTCTATTGTAATGTCTAACTACTAACTTTCATTTCTTTATATCCTAATAGTTGGTAATAATAACATTCAAGGATCAGAAAATTGCATTGTTAAATGAACGGTATAAGTACAATTAGAAATATACATATAGCATTTTCTAACAATATCAATTTCAATATATATAATTTGTATACAATATAAAACAATCCAATCCAATGTAAAATATTTAAAACTAGTAATTGTCTTTTTCTTCTTCTTTCTTTCTTTCTCTTTTTTTTTAAAAAGAACCTTAAATCTAATCTCCTTTGCTTAGCCTTTTTCCTAACCCTTGACAACAACTTGTAACCAACCCCCCTAAACTCCAGCTACACACCACCACCTCCTGGATGTTTCAACATTTATAACCTGCTAGCAGCTTTAAAAATATCTCGGACTACATAATACAAAGCAGAAAGATTTGATTTTTAAACATAGGGCTGTGAAGAACTATACAGCGTATGTTCCGAGAAAGATATGGACTTACTCTAGTCATGATTCAGTATCAGGCTGGAACACCTACTGATAGTGAACTCACCCTTAGAATTCATGAGGGGGTAGTGCTCACACACTCCAGCAGTTCTGTAAAACTGCCAGGCAGGGATGTTTTAAGCCAGGCATAGTGAAGCATGCCTGCAATTCCAGCACCAGAGGGGCAGAGGCAGGGGGATCTAGGATGTGTAGTGAGTTTCAGGCCAGAGTTAAATGGTATTTCAAAAGAACAAAATGATGTTTTAAGTTACTTCTTGGCTTTCAGCACAATAGGCATGTCTTAGTCCTTTTAGGTTAGGTGTGTGTCCGCTTCCATTAAGCTAAGGATTAGGCAGGAAAATCATTACAATTACCATTCTCGGTCCACTCTGGCTTGGCAAGAAATCCTCCACTTTTTGTCCGAAGAAGTCAGATTGATTAGTATGCCAAAGGGCAGCGCTTTATGCCATTATCATCACCACGATGGTGGTGCTCGGCTTTCACCGCCAACCTGACTAGATTAGACTCTCCTAGGATATCCACCTCTGGGCATATCTATGAGGGTATTATCAGAAAAACTCCACGGAGAACGGCCCCATGGATATCAGCCCTGGGTCGGATAAAAAGGAAGTAGAGAAAGGCCAATGAGCGCCAGCATTCGTCTCTCTCTGGGTTGCGATTCTCTTATGTGATTCTCTTACACATGAGCAAGCAGCTCCAGGCTCCCGCCACCACAGCTGAGCGCAGCCTCTGCTGCCACAGCTTCCCTTCCTGGTGGGCTACATCTCCTTAAACCATGAGCCCAAGTAAATCACACTTCCCCTAAGTTGCTTCTGTGAAGTGTTCTGCCACAAGGAGAGAAGTAATACACAGTAGGATTAGGGGGCAAAAAGAAAAGTTGTTCTTGCATTTAGGAAATGTGTGCACTTGTTTGGGAATAACATACGTGTGTCTCAATATCTATCCTGTATACAGGTGGATTTACTATACCGTGCAAAGTGTAAAACATAGACATTGAGGCAAAACGGTAAACAGTATGTGCCATGGTTAAAAATTAAAACGCACTCTAGACATTAAAAAGGGAACTGTTAACTGTGGGCAAGAACTAGAGAGGTGAAGAGGACGTGAAGCCTTCAAATAAGGGTGAAATTTATATTATTGCCAAATGCAGTGTGTCATACGTAAAGAGAACAGCATAAGCAAGGATTCTGAGGCGTCCCTTCCCTTGTTTATTAACCCACTCAACAGCTGTTTAATAAACAGCTTACCTGGAGCTCAAAACCAGTCACTTCTGAGATGAACTGAAGGATGAAATCATGCCCCTCACCTTCATGGGACTGGCTTCAGGTAGAGTTCAGGCTGATAACCCGGTACCTACTGTGTAACGAGCGTTTATGACTGTGGATCAGACGGAATAAGGTTCATGGTCCTTTCATAATACATGCTCTGTTTATTAGCATTGTCTATCTCGTTCATCTATATGATTTCATAATTCATAAGACTCTTCTCTGGCTGCTCTCACAGATCTGAGCCACCAGTAAGTCAGCTGTTCACCAGGACAGCTACTCGAATCCTAGCCAAGACATGTGGGTTGATGAGTGACCCGTAGCCAGAGCCACCTGAGGGCAGCCTAAAGGGTGATCTTGGTTCAAAACAAACACCACTTTCATCTGTCATCTGGGACACTAAGTCCTGGGGGGGAACGAGGGACAGTGACCTGCTCAGCCTCTGGCAGCTGAAGCTAAGCCAGGCAAACAGAATCACCCTCCCCTCTGCCCCATTCTGCCAATTCCAGGTCTGTGTCTGTTCCGTGTTCAAAGTCCACTGCACTTGTGTCGCAGCTGGTGGCCTCTTCCTTTGCCTAGCTGTCTGCCTTCTGGGTCCACATCTTGGTCTCTAGCACAGCACTACATATGCAGCAGCATTGGGAACAGAAACATATGCTTCACAGTCCGGGAAGCCGGAAGATCAAGATAAAGGAAGGTTCAGGAACCTGGGGAGGGCTGCTTCCATTCCAAGATGGTACTGTGGCCTGCAACCTTCTGAGGGAGGCCTGCAGTGATCTCACCTGGTGGAAAGGTGGAGGAGCAAGACACCACTTTCTCTGTCAGACCCTTTCACAATCCATGAACTTGAGCCCTGCAACCTCACAACCTTTCCGAAGGTTCCACCTTCAAGCTCTGTGGCACTGGGGGCCTGTTCTCTGCCCATGGATTTGAGCACACATTTAAGTCACAGCGGGCACCAACTACTCCCTACCAGCTTGATATCAAATTATAATTAAGAGTGTGGACTTAGATTGCCAGCGTGGCTTTGAGCAAGGCACATCCGGGTCTCAGTTTCGAGACTAAAATGAGAGTAAGTTTAGAACCTAAATCACTGAGTTGTCACGAGAGGACAAAAGAAAGCCAGCGGCCATTATAGTAATCAATAAAGGAAGCTGGGCAAACAGCATCCCTGGGAAGGAAGGTTACTAGAGTGCCGTACACAGTAAAGAGGTATGGGGTGGGTCTCTGTGGGCATGCTGAGGGAGGGGATAAAGGTTGCGGGGAGGGAGAGCAGGTCCCATGAGATGGAAAGAATCTTCACGCAATTCAGGGACTGTCCAGTTTCCACATAGATCCACTTGGAAACAGTCTGTTTCCGCTTTCAGCTGGTTAGAACCAGTTAGCCGAAGCACAGCCTGCACTTTTAGTATTTCCTATGCAAGTGCTGTCTAAAGCAGGGGAATATCCCTTTCAGAGGATGAGATTATTTAATTCCTACCTGGCATTTAGAATTCTGGTACCTGACATACCCCTATTAATACTTGTTAATCAATATTCCTCATCCTGTGCTCTCACACCATCTCAGGGATTTTGCTTCTGAATTCTCTCTCTCTCTCTCTCTCTCTCTCTCTCTCTCTCTCTCTCTCTCTCTCTCTCCCCCCCCTTTCCCTCCTTCCCCCTCCCTCCTAAATAGTTCTTTTCATCATCCTAGAACTTCCATATACAAAGGCTTCTCTTTGACTTACTAAAGGCAAAGATGGAACACAGATATATAATCATTTTGAAACATCAGCCAGCTATCTAAAATATGAAACGGTAGCCGTATCAACATGCCCTACCCTGCACCATCAAAATCTCCAGGTGATAGGAAAAATGTCAGTAAAAAATAGTGCAACTATGGGCGTGCTTCTAAGGTTTGGATGAGGCTTAGACACGAGTACTGGAAACGTGGCCCTCCGTGTGGCAATGTGAGAGGTGGCAGGACCTTTGACAGGCAGGGCTTATGAGAGGTGCTTACACCACTGAGGGTGTGACTCTCACAGAAGGTCAGCGCTGGTCTCATGGAATGAGTTCTCACGAACTCAAGCTGTCACAAAAAGACCCAGATCAGTCTTCGCCTACTCCCTGGCCTACTGTGTCACTATGTCACCTTTCCCCCCCACGTGACCTGCACAGTGTTGCTGATGCCATGTGATCCAGCTCAGCAGCCTCATGGAAAAGACAACCAAGCATAGCTGTCCGATCCGGGACTTTCAGCCTCTACACATGTGTGCTAAATAAACTTCTTTTCTTCATAAAGTACCCAGATTGGCCTAAGTTGTGTTTCAGTTTTTTGTTGAAGGAGGGGGTGTTGGTTTTTCAAAACATGGTTTCTTTGTGTAGCCCTGTTCTGGAACTCACTCTGTAGACTAGGCTGGCCTTGAACTCACAGAGATCCACTTGTCTCTGCCTCCTGAGTGCTGGGATTAAAGGCGTGCGCCACCACCGCCCAGCTTAGATTTGCCTAACTTGTTATAGCAACAGAAAACAAACTTTTACACACTCTATAAGAAACCATGAGAGAATGCCTTAATAAACACCGTGTTTATTACAAGTACTAAGCAGAGAACTATCTCCTCAACTATAATACAAAATTCAGGACTCACAGACAAAAAGATCAGTAAGTTTGACAATACAAAAGTCAAACATTTCTGCAAGGCAAACATCACCATTAACAAATATAACCCAGAACTGTCTACCCAGGGGTGTCGCTGCCCACAGAGGGCCGGACCCTCCTCTGTCAGTCAGCAATCAGGAAAATGCACCACAGACATGCCCATTGGCCAGTCTGACGGAAACAGTTCCTCAGCTGAGGTTCCTTCTCTGGTCTCTCTAGCTTGTGTCTAGCAAACTGGGGAAATATACTTGCAAGTTAGATTGGGAACAAAAAAACTATTTTTCCTCTTAAGAAAATATGTATAAAGTGCTGAGAAAACCATAAATAATGCAGTTCTTAAGAAGGCCAAATCTAGTCAGGTATGGATGATGGCTCATAGCTTTAATCTTCACACTTGGGAGGCAGAGGCAGTCAAATCTCTGAGTTCAAGGCCAGCCTGGTCAACAAAGACAGCCAGGGCCACACAGAGAAACCCCGTCTTAAACAAAGAATGCCAAATTTTCAATTTTTGGCAATCCCCAGCAACAAACTAGAACTAACTCTTAAATAGTAAAATATATTCTGTCTCACTGAAAAGAATGCCTATTTCTCACTTATCAGAATAGCAAAGTCAAAAGTCTGACGATCCTGCATCGATGAGGTATTTCCATATTGCTAATGGGAATGTAATAGGTAGGAATTTGGTGAAGAATTATTACCAAAATCTTAACTGCCCATACCCTCTCAGCCAGCAAAATCTACTTCTAGAAACTTATTCTGAATATTACATAGGTACAGTTCCAAAATGATACAGACATAAGGTCATTCATTTGCTTATAAATAAAACAAATAGGCACAAACAGGACCTCCATCAGTAGGAATTAAATCAATGTGGCACATCTATGATTCATGTGGCTTTGGGGCGTCTTTTGGCAGTTCCCACATCATCTCACATTTTTTTTCATCACTACCGTATCTGTTACAGTGTATTTGGAGCACTATAAACTGTGTCCATATCAGATGTCAACTTAGTTGATAAATGTGTTTCTGATATGTCCACCCACCAGCCATTCCTTTCGTCTTTTTTTTTCTGTGAGCCTACCTATTTCTTGAGACACACACACACAAAAATACTAAAGTTAGGCTGTGCTGGTTATTTTTTGTCAAGTTGACACAAACTAAAGACACCAGGGGAAAAGGGGGCCTCATTGAGAAATTGCTTCTATCAGACCAGCCTGTGTCCATGATGCATTTCCTTGATTGCCGATGGATGGAGGAAGGTCTAGCTTACTGTACGTGGTGGCACCCCTGGACAGATGGTCCTGGGTTATATAAGAAAGCTAGCTGAGCCGGGCGGTGGTGGCGCACGCCTTTAATCCCAGCACTCGGGAGGCAGAGCCAGGTGGATCTCTGTGAGTTCGAGGCCAGCCTGGTCTCCAAAGCGAGTTCCAGGAAAGGCACAAAGCTACACAGAGAAACCCTGTCTCGAAAAACCAAAAAAAAAAAAAAAGAAAGCTAGCTGAGCATGACCCTGGAATAAGCCAGTAAGCAGTGTTCCTCCATGGACTGCTTCAGTTTTTGACCCCAGATACCTGGCTTAAGTTCTTGTCCTGGCTCCCCTTGATGATGGATCATGACCTGGAAGTATAAGTCAAATATACCCTTTTCTCCCCAAGCTGCTTTTGGTCATGATGTTTATCACAGCAACAGAGAGCAAACTAGGGCACAGGCCAATCAATAAACCTACAGTGGCCTGGGAGGGTTCAAGTGAAAGACTAAGGCGTATGTCTCTCACTGTATTAAAAAAAAAAAAAAAAAAAAAAGAAACTAGAAATGATCACGGTGAATGAGGCAAGCATGTCAAAGGCCGAGGGATCCTGAAAGCTGGATGTGCATCCTCGTTAACAAGGAGTGAATGCACAATGAGGCTATTGAAGAAAGTTAAAACTTATCCTGTGGCCGGGCAGTGGTGGCACATGCCTTTAGTCCCAGCACACGGAAGGCAGAGCCAGGTGGATCTCTGTGAGTTTGAGGCCAGCCTGGTCTCCAGAGCGAGATCCAGGACAGGCACCAAAACTGCACAGAGAAACCCTGTGTCAAAAACAAAAACAAAACAAAACAAAAATAAAACTTATCCTGCAGTAGACATACAAGTGGAATAAACAAATAGTTTCTGTATAATGTGGAGAAAGTCGTAGTATTCAAACCAACCATAAGAATCCTGAAAGCCAACACCCAGACCAGAGTAAGACCTTAACTGTTGTCACCTCCGTGAATCTGAGAGAGGTGAGGATGTTGCAGAAGTGAGGTTGCATCAGAAGGTTGAAGAATGAAGTTGTCTCTGTAACATGAAGGTACAAGGTGAAATATCACCCATTCACGTGGAAGCCACAGTAAGCTGCCAAAGGTGACTGAACTAAAACCCATAATCTTTCCTGAAGATGAAACAGTGTCACATTGGAAGATGGTGCCTTCTGGGACTTTCCTAGCTGCTGAGAAGTCCATGAAGCTACAAGGTGAAACACCATCCATTCATGTGGAAGCCACAGTAAGCTGCCAAAGGTGACTGAACTAAATCTGTAATCTTTCCTGAAGATGAAACAGTGTCACATTGGAAGATGGTGCCTTCTGGGACTTTCCTAGCTGCTGAGAAGTCCATGCCTAACTTCAAAAATTGTTAAAGGACAGATTGGCCTTCTCATCAATGGCTGATGTCATTGGTGACTTTAAGTTGATACCAAGGCTCATTCAGAAAATCCTAGGGCTATATGAACCACTCTAAATCTACTCTGCCCAGACCCTGTTAGCAGGACAATGAAATCTGAATGGCAGTACATCTGTTCACCACGTGACTCACGGGGTATTTTAAGCCTACTGCTGAGTCACATTCAGAGAAAAAGATTGTTCCTGCTCATTGATAGTAACGTGTTCAGCTATGATCACCAATACAGCTGTACCATGAGGTCAGTGCTGTTTGCATGCCTGCTGACAATCATCCGTTCCGCAGCATACAGAGCAGGGAGTCATCTTACTATTCCCTAACTGCCTTCAGACCACTCCTGCCATAGATGCTGATCCACAAAAGAGCCCTGGGGGAAGTAAAACGAAAAGCTTCAGGAAAGGGTTCCCAATTCTGGATGCCGGAAAGTGAGTTAAGACAGGAGTCAACATTAATTACCACGTTCACGAGAGGTTGGAAGAAGAAGAGTTCAGACTTGGAGTGGTTGAAGACGTCAGTGGAGGAAGAAGCAGCAGAAAGAGTGTGAGAATGGGAATTACAGGTGAAGCCTGACAACATGGCTGGGTGAAGGTCTTCTGATATTAAGGCTTGAGGAAGGATGACATTGCTTCTTACAGACGAGTCAATTCTAGATAGAAAGTCTACTCGACGTGGTGATGCATGTTTGAAACAGTGTTGAAATGGCCATTTCAACTTAAAATATTGCTTCATTTTCGTGTACGACGCAATGGTGGGGAACAGGATACTGTTAAGTAACATTCTAAATGAGTCTTTTGTCAAAGAAGGGACAAGTTGGTGCCACACGCTTGGTTGTTACAATAAACTCACCACAACGCCCTTGTAACTTGCAGCCACCACACTGCTCAGTGAGCAGCCGTAGGCTTAGAGGCAAGATCCTTCACCAGCCAAGACATAATAACCAGCTGAGAGCTCAGGTGATCACTAACATTTTTTAGGAATAAAGCATTTTAAATAAAATACTGACTTTTTAGACATGATACCATAGCATATTTAATATGCAACAGTATTCTATAAAAATGAGTGAGAAATCAAACAAGCCTCACTCAGCTATGGTCTGGAACTGAACTCACAATATCTTTAAGGTATATTGTACTTTCAAAATCAGGTTCCTGACTTCTGAGCAATCGTGTTGTAAGACATGGCTGAAGAGAAAAGCTTGATCAGAATACCCCTGATCAAGGGTTCACACTTAGGAAGAACCCAAAGTAAGATTTTTAAATAGTCTCTATAAATGAAGATACATAGCCTGTCCAGGATTAAACACTTAAAATATGAATAATTTCTTTTGAAAAAATTCTATCTGAAGAAACAAGACTCCCATGTTCTTTTGCACTCTGATACACTACTCAGAATTAAGAAACTCTGATGTTGGCCAGTGAGATGGTTCAGTGGGTCAAGGTGCTTGTCACTGAGCCTGAGAACTTGAATTTAATCCATGGAGGAAAAGAACTGATAAGATCCACAAGATGTCCTCTGATTTAGACAAGTGTACCTTGGCATATCCTTGTGAGCACATACACACAGAAATAAATAAATGTAAGGAGAGCTTTAAAAGAAAGAAAGAGGCTGGAGAGATGGCTCAGTTGTTAAATGCAATTGCTGCTCTTCCAGAGGACCTGAGTTCAATGGATTCAATTCCCAGAAGCTACATTAGGCTGCTCAAAACCTCCTGTAACTTCAGTTCCAGGGGATCCAAACCCCTCTCCTGGATCCCATGGACACACACACACACACACACACACACACACACACACACACACACACACACACAAATAAATCTTCTTTTTAGAAGAGAAATATTGACTTAACATGCTGGGAAGGACATGGTCCATAAAAGGGTCACCATGTACACCAGAGGTCAGTGAGAAAAGTGACTTCCTATGTTGATGTTGGTTCTCCAGCTTGGCCATGATGAGGCCTCCTCCATTTTCTAGGACAGTCTCAGCTTGTTCTACTTTCTCCTAAGTCAGCTGGTACCTGCCAAATTATGTGTGAATTTTGGGTTGAAGATTATGGATCTCTTTGATCCTCGGTTGTTCTAAAGCAGTGGTTCTCAGCCTTCTTACTGCTGCAATACATAGCTTGAACATAGTTCCTCATGTCATGGTGACCCCCAACCATAAAAATATTTCATTGCTACTTCATAACTACAATTTTGCTACTGTTTTGAATCATAATATAAATATCTGGAATGCAGGATATCTGATATGTGACCCCTCCCAGGGGTTTCGACCCACAGGTTGAGAACCACTCCTCTAGGGTTTGGTTTATATCATAGGTGGACACAATATACACAATATACTCATCTTAAAACTGCTCACTGAGGCCCTCTCTCAGCATCAGCATCTTGCTATGGCAGGTGCTAAGGTAGGTTCTTATAGAGCTTTTCCATGGCTGGGGCGACTCAGGAAGAAGACGTGCCGGGAAAAGATCACTGAATGACAGACAGCTGCAAGAGACATTTTCGTGGCAGAAGACAGGAAGAGATCCTTGGCAACTGAAACTGTGAGCTGCTGTGGAGGAAGAAGATGAGATAGAAGGGAGGAAGAGCTGTCTTTATTTTTACTGGTCAGAGGAAGGAGAAAGTAAGTGCGAAGCCAAGGAGATTCAAAGTGAGTGTCTACAGTAGAGAAAAACACAGCATGGGCTTCAGTAACCAGACTGCCTTAAAAAAAAAAAAAAAATCATGTGTCTGAGCGAACACCAGTGCAGGGTGGGCACGACGTTCTGAATCCAGTGTGAGGCACCTGACAAGACCAGTCCCTCGAGCCACACGTGTTGCCCAAGCGCTGTACCGAGGGTGTGTGCCTACACACTCTGCACACCCTTCTAGCTGGGGCCGGGATACTGGAGCTCCAGGAAGTCCCTAATACCTTGGGTCATCTTTAAGGTCACCATTACCTATAAAGCCTACGTGCAGTATTTGTTTTGGATGCAAGAGTCTGACTTTTCACGATTGCACACACACCAGAGCCCTTGTGAGCACAAAGGTAAGTCGCATAGACTCCAGGCATCCTTTCCTGGAGATGTTTCTCCTACCACCTGCTAAAGATGCCTTTGTTCTCCTCGGATGAGTCAGCAGACGCAATTCGGTAGATTGCTTTAGAATAATGCATCATCCGTTGTTGCTTAACGCTTGCTACCAACCCTCCAGGAAGATCCTAAGTGCTAAGCTGCTTTAAAGGCAGAAAGTCACAAAGATTGGTGGATGACAAGAGGCTGGGGCAAGGCCTGTTTTTATCGTCCCCAGTTTGATTACCAAGGCATACTGGGTAGGATTCTAAACACTTCCATGAAAAGAAAATATTTCTCACTCTCTTCACACACTTCAATAATCTTCTGTTCCATGGGAAACAAAATATTTCCATTGTTTAGATACTGTATTTTGATTGGTTAGACATAGTTTCATATTAGGTTATTGCTTGTTTGGTTTGTTTTCCCCTGATTGGCTTCCCGAACTCAGCCTCACATAACCTTCTACACAATGGCCTCCTAATTGTGGTGCTCTGTTTAACCTATTTCTACAACAACACAGCTTTCCTCCAAATTTTGAGTCAACGTCTCTTTTTGCTGTTCTCATTCACTGTATTTCTTTCTTTCTTCTTACAAAGAGCGAGAAACATAAGCAGAGTGAGTCCTTTAACTGATAAGGACTTTCTAGGGTAAGCGTAGCTAGACTACATCAGGGGCCTTTCACTTACCATTACCCAGTTTTTGTTTTGTTTTCTGCAACAGGGTTTCTCTGTATAACCCTGCCTGTCCCGGAACTCGCTCTGTAGACCAGGCTGGCCTCAAACTCAGAGATCCACCAGTTTCTGCCTCTCAAGTGCTGGGATTAAAGGCGTGCGCCACCACCTGGCTCCATCCTGCAGTTTCTAAGACTCTAGAAAGGACCCTAAGTTTTAACTCTTTTCCTCAGCTGAGCTCTTATTACATTATTCTATTTGAGAATCTGGAATCTTAGAGGAATACTGAAGAGACTATTACCTCAGACACTGAAGGGTTGGTGAGTTTATCCTGTTAGCATGCTAACAAATGAGCCTGCCATGTGTACGGACAGACTTAGAGCCTGGGCCCAGAGACAATGACTTTGTTAATCAGAACACAAATACAAATGTCAGTCTGAGCAATGACTGGTGTCACAGGGTGACACATGGACCAGATGTTACCTGGGCAAACACCATAGGAGGATTCCAAGATTAGCAAAGACTGGGTCACATAGGGCTGTGGGTCTTGTCCATCCTTCCTTCCTAGGGAAGATTTCCTCAGAGAGAGGAGCTGGTCTTACTCTTCTGGGGAGAGGGCTATTTCTAAGCTTCATTATCTCTTGCTTCCATGGCCATTAGCTCTCCAAACACCCTTGAACAGAGCATCTGAAAACTGTAGGTAGGCTGTGGAGAGCTGCTTCTGCCAGCCATTACTAGGGACAAAAAGGAAGTGCCTCCCGGAGCAATTTACCAGAAATAAACCCCAGGAGCGTGAGGTCTCCGTCCTAGACTAAGCTATTTCTAGATGCACTGAAAACCTGTGTAGCCTTTTCCATCCCACTATCTTAGGGAGCCATTAAATCCCCAAACCTGGTGGGTCAGAATTGACCTGGTAAAGAGGAAGAACCCCGTAGAAAGGCAGAATCAAGAGGTCAGATGTCAGATACTCATTCAAACAGTGATTGGGAGGGGTTTAGGATTCCTGAATCTGCTCTGAGTGACTCCCTACTTTCTTAGAAAGCATGTGTAGCCTTGGGCGCAAGCAGGGAAGAAACTCATCCAGGTGTTCCTCCACTCCTTTCCCCGGAGTCTGGAAACTGCTCAGAGTCCTCATATTATGGGGTTTACAGTGTACTGGTCCTGAATTATCCAGGTTATCCTACTGATCCTGAATCATCCAATTTTCCACAGATCACGTGGTCTCATTCCAGATTCTGCAGGCAGACTGCTCACCAGAAGAAGTGACAGTTCCCATGACTGTTCCCAATCCAGACACTTCACTGGTGAATGTCCCTTTTTCAGTGTGAAAGGGCAGGTTTGAAAAGAGAGAGGTTATAATTAACAACCAGGGTATAGACCAAAGGCTTGAAAGCGTTGAAGGGTTAGAGCTTTGAAACTGGGTTATGCTACAATCAAATCAGCAACAAATCACTGAATGTTCCTGAAAACTCTAAACCCATCTTGTCTGGGATCAGACATCTCTGCAGCTCAGGGCCTCCCCTCATGTCCATAGCTAGGCAGGCGAACAGCCACGACAGCCTCCTCAGACTTCCATTTGCAGAGGAAAATGACTCTTGTGACTCCTTGTGACATTTTGGGAGCATTAAACTCAGTGAAACTTGGGGTCATCTAACAGGTTAATGATCCAAATTATTAAACCGACTGCACTAATCTATCCCACAAGGGCCACGTCCGTCGTCTAATGTCTGAAAATGAGGACACTAGGAAAGAGATGTTGAGATCAAGGTGTGAGCAGCTTGCGTCCCTCACTCAGAAGCCCATGCTCTGACTACTTAAGGGGAAGAAAGTGTAGAGGGGTCTTCTATACATTTGGTACACAGGCTTGTGGCACATGTACACACTTATAAGTATTTTGAATCCCTGGTAATGGGTTTCTCTGCTGATGGAATGAGCCAAATCAAGCTGAATTAATAAGACCAGGTTTAATCTGAGCAAAGCATTCCCGGGTGATCTCAGGGGGCGGGAGGAGGAAGAGAATCATGTGGCAGGTCTACGGACATGGTCTTGAGCAACTCTGGGTGAGGAGTGGTGCTTGGCGGGCTTTCTGAGAGACGGGGTTTGGAGAGGGAGGAGAGAGCTGAGGCGGAGCTTCCAATAGAACATATACGTGGTAGGATTGTCCCTCTACTTTTAGAATGCAATATTCTGTAGATTAAATTTTAACTTCTAGGTTACTGCCTACCTCTATCTTAGCTAAATTAGGCTTTTTGAATTATACTAACTTGCCTCTGCAGATTGTGTTAATGGCTTCGGTTGTGCCCATCTGCTTCCTAAAAGTCCATTCACAATCCTGGCAAGCTCATACATAACTCTTTAAGACTCATTCCTTAGGCATGACATCATTCATGTTCAGATTTTCCCATGGGTGGGAAACTTTCAATTGAGAAATTTTTGAACAAACAATAGGGTTCTCCGAGATAGGCTTTGGTAATCATCTCAGGCAGAGTTGCCATAGACAGCTCAATCCAAAACAATTTTTTAAAAAATCACAAATGAGATGACATTCCATTCTGGGAAATGAGTTTCCACCAATAGAAGCTGTGTTCAGGCATCCTTGAGTATCATAAATGAAGGAAATCCTGTCTTATAAACACAGTGGATTCAGATCTCCTTTCAGGGACCTGAAAGTCAAGAGAAAATGCCCCTGAAAAAGTAACTTGTTTTAGCCCTGCTATGTAAGAGGCAGAATGCCGAAATGACACTCTAGTGACCATCCCTCCTGAGCAATCCCCTGATCTTGGAGTGCAGATAGAACCCGAGAACACGTGTAAGATATTAATAATGTAATTAAGTTGCCTTAGTCATCATGGCTGAATTTGGTTTTATAACTGTGGTTGAAAGTAATGTGAAATTATCTGAACCATGTCATAGCCCAGTATCATCGGGCACCTATAGACTGTTGTGCAACGCCGTGTCACGACTTGGGCACCTATAGACTGTTGTGCAACGCCGTGTCACGAGTTTTCCACCTTGCAGCTCCGTCCTAACTGAAGGATTCCCTTTTTCCTTCTGCAGCCTGCAGCAGCCATTACCCCGCTTTCTGTCTTTATCAATCTGAGAGCTCTGGGTAACTTTTAAAAGAGGAAGCAGTAGTCAAGGTTTACCGGTGTTAATTTAACCTGGTAAGTTTTGGACACTTGTTACAGAACAAAAAGGAACTAACACACCCATTGTCCTTCGTTTTGACCAGGCCATAGGTCGTTCTAATTGTTAGAGCTAGTCCACTGGGCTCCATGGCTCCATGGTTCTTACCAAACTTAAGACAAACTGTAACATTTTCCTTCCTTTACTTACTTATTTTTGGGGGAAAAACTCTTACTTTATATCTATAAGTAGGTTACATGAATATATAGTTCACAATAAAATATATAGCAAGATATGGAGTCAAAATCCTTCAATCTTTGTTTTCCTCTGTCCTTGCTCTCACCTGCCTTACCCCCCTTCCCTGCCCCCATTTCCCACCCCCACGACCCCACCCCACCCCCGTAACCTCTGCTGTCCACATCTCCATGTTCTCTCCAGCGTTTTTAAAGTGCAAGGACATGAAGAAGACTGCTGATGACTCTCGTTCTCCATTGTCCTCTTCTTAAGTCATTTTAGAGTGCTGAGCTGGGGGAACTGGGCGCTAGGAGTTAAAACTATATTCCCCTGGCTCCTTTAGGCTGAGTGCAAGTAGGTACAATATACATAGGTATGAGTGATGCTAGAGCCAAACCTGGGAACCACTGACGCACACCCCAAACTCACCCAGATGGGCTATAAACTAAGGGGTCGTGTGGTAGTTTCCAGGAGCTTCCTTTGATACATGCCCTTTGACCCTTCTCACTCTGCATCATCCTGACTGGAAAGCAGATGTTTCATGAATGCTCTCAGAGAGGATAGCATGTGCTCAAGCTGGAGGGCCAGTGACCTAGGGAAATCAACTCCTTGAGTGTGTCATGGAGCATAGCTCTTATCTCAAGCCTGGACTGTGTGTCCCAGACATTTGCAGAGAAAAATATACACCTTCTCTTTTAAAATCACTGCCCACCCCCGTGTGTGTGTGTGTGTGTGTGTGTGTGTGTGTGTGTGTGTATGCGCGTGTGTGTAAAAGAGAGAGTTTAGATATTTATGTGTCATGACAAATGTATTCCACCTTGTTGGGGACAAATTCTCTTTTTGTCCGTTGCTGTGGACACCAGCATAGCTGGTCTGTGAAATTCCAGGGATTCTCCTGTCT
This sequence comes from Peromyscus californicus insignis, assembly GCF_007827085.1. Taxonomy (NCBI): domain Eukaryota; kingdom Metazoa; phylum Chordata; class Mammalia; order Rodentia; family Cricetidae; genus Peromyscus; species Peromyscus californicus. Next base: position 72,665,943 of record NW_026294402.1, read on the forward strand.
TCGCCCCCCATCTTGCCATAAGAGCACTGGGGATACAGGTACTCATTACTTTGCCTGGATTTGTTTGGGTTCTGGAGATCAGAACTCAGGTCCTCAGACTGGTGTAGTGAGTATTTTACCTGCTGCATCTTCACAGCCCAAGTCACGTTCTTTTTTGTCTATTCCCACTCACAGCCAAACCAAATTCCTAATACAGAGTTTAAGAAAATAAGATATATTTTTCTTAACCTTTTTTTGTGAATAATAAAACATTGCATATACCGCTATTACACAGTGTTGTACTGGTTGCTGACTTCTCGTGTATCTGTCCATTTTGTGCTCTCAAAGAGGACAGGGAGGAGAATGCACACCAGAAACAGGATTGTGTATAAAGATTTGGGCAGGATTTGGAGAAACTGGTGAAAGACAGTAATGAGCTCCTGGACTAGCAACTAGGGAAGCCACCCACACCCTTAACTGTGAAAGCAGACGGACTGGTCCCCAGAACCCAGAGGTTTACAGCTGCAGAACAGGGTGAGCAAAGAGCAGCAGAGTCACTGTACAATAAAACATAGGACTGCTTCTTCCTTCCCACCTCCGGTCTTCTGATGATGCTCCATACTGGCTGACTCCAGTCAGAAGCCCAACAGGGAGGGAGCTTGGGGACTGAGATCCACAAAATTGACCCCTCGGGGCCCAGAGCAGGGTGGGAAAAGTGAAGAATGTGTCTGAAGTGAAAAGCAGACACTGTCTTCTATACCAGCATCATGTGCCACCCTTAGTCAGAATGAGAACCCCTGTCCCCAGTGTAGAGAGCATACAAAGTCTCACATGTTACCTCCATACCATAAAGACATTCCATCTTATTCCAAAGCCTTCATTATATCACTGTTCGTTTAACATAAAAGGGAGACCCAAGAATGTAATGAACACGTATCAAAAGTCCAACTGCTTTTTTTTGTAATGGACAACTGAATTCTTAAATGCATAAGTAAACATAAAAGACTCCAAATAGCAGCCCTCTGAAAATCAAAAGTCCCGAGAAAAAGAGCAGAAAGTTGAGTAATCAGATTTCCCAGTTTTAAAATGTACCGCAAAACAATGGTAATCGAGACACTTGTGGTCCTGGTATAGGGTAAGTATATAACACAATAGAATTGAGAGGCCAGAAATGAACTTCATTTATGTTCATTTGATTTTTGACAAGTGTGCCAAGACCACTGAATGAGAGAATTATTCTTTCAGCGTATGGTTTTCTGAATAGAAAAAAAAAAGAAGAAAGAAAGAAAAGAATCAATATACTTTACTAACACCATATGCAAAAATTAACTCAGAAAGGATCAAAAGTCCGAATAAAGAAAAAACGCTATGAAATCCACAGAAGGAAGCATAGTTGTAAGGCTTCTTTGTGTCCTTTTATCAGGCAAAAGGTTTTTTTTTTTACCTGTTAAGACAAAAAAGCACAATGACCATAGAGAACATGCATGAATTGCTTAGACCTCCTAAAAGTAATACTTGTTTGTGGCAAAGGACCATGAAGAAAATGGCAGTCCTGTCCACACCAGAGAGGCAATACTGGCAAACCATATCTCTAATAAGGATGTAACATCAGAATAAAGAATTCTCACCATGCAACAATAAAAAGACAAACAACGTACAATGTGGGAAAAGGATTTGAGCAGACACATCTCCAAAGAAGATAAGCAAATGGCCAACAGCACATGAAGAGATGCTCCATAGCCATCAGGTAAATGCAAAGCAAGACAACAGAGACCTGATGCTTAATAACTTCTAGAATAGTTCTAATAAACATAATAACCAGGGCTGATGAGGAGGTAAGCAAATCAGAGCCATCCTACATTTGTCCATCCTGTAGCTGCTAGAAATGTAAAGTTGATCCTCCTGAGGGAAGAGGTTTGGGCCATCCTCAAGATACTGAACACAGAATGCTATACTGAACCAGCAACTTTATTTCTAGTTTTTAAAAGAAAGGAAACAAATATTTACTCAAAAACATGTACGTGGATGTTCATAGCAACATTATTCATATCAGTCAGAAGGAAAAATAATTCCAGCAAAAAACTTTAATCAATTGATCAACAAAACATGCTTTATTCAAAATAGAATATTAGTTAGCCAAAAAGAAAGAAAGAAAGAAAGAAAGAAAGAAAGAAAGAAAGAAAGAAAGAAAGAAAGAAAGAAAGAAAAGATGGACTATGGATACCTGTTCGCATCATGGATGAACCTTAAAAACATTATTCCACATAAGATGCATAAGACTATTCATTGCATGATTCAGTCTATATTAAATATCTAGGGAGAAAAAAATAGAGGTTGCAAGTGGTGGAAGAGTTGCTAAATGGAAGCCATTGCTAACAGAAACTTCTTTCTGAGGCAATGAAAATATTCTGAAATTAGATAGTGGAGGTGATTGCACAATATGTAAGTGTAGAAAATGAACTGAATCATATAACTCTAAAATAGTGAATTTTGTATTGTGGTGCTTTGCATGAAAATATGAGCCTCCATAAGCTCATATATTGGAATGCCTAGTGGAACTATTTGAAGATTAGAAGGATTAGGAGGCATGGCCTTGAAGGAAGTGTGTCACGGGTTGGACTGTGAGATTTCAAAAGCTCATGCCAGACCTAGCCTCCCTCCTTTCTCTCTCTCTCTCTCTCTCTTCCCCCCAGATCCAAATGAAAAAGCTCTCAGCTACTTCTCCAGCACCATGCCTGCCTGCCTGCCACCACACCCCCACCGTGATGATAATGGACTAGCCCTCTGAAACTGTAAGTAAGCTCCCAATTAAATGCTTTATTTTATGAGTTACCTTGATCATAGTGTCTCTTCACAGTAGTAGAACAGTAACTAAGATGGTGGGTTATATTTTTTTTTTTTTTTTTTTTTTTGGTTTTTCGAGACAGGGTTTCTCTGTGTAGCTTTGCGCCTCTCCTGGAACTCACTTGGTAGCCCAGGCTGGCCTCGAACTCACAGAGATCCACCTGGCTCTGCCTCCCGAGTGCTGGGATTAATGTGGGTTATATTTTATTAAAATATTTTAGGAAAATAATCAGAGAAGGGAAATGGGGAGACACCCAAAATAACTGCTGCATCTCTCTGTTCCACCCTGTCTCTGCTCTCTCAGTTCTAACCTGACTCAGCATCTCTCAGTTCTAACCTGACTCAGCATCTCTCAGTTCGAACCTGTCTCTGCATCTTTCCTTTCTCTGAACCTAATTTTAGATCACTCTTCTCTCTGCCACTGCCCATTCCACATTCCCCTTACCTTATTAGTACCCGAGATGACTACCTTCTTCCCCTGACAGGGTGGCTCAAGTTTTACTCCAGTGGTAGATCAGCCTTTGAGTGTATTGATTAGTCATCCAGGCTTTACAAGTTGTCTGTGTTGTGTAGTAGAACTGACGTTCTCAATACTAATAAATACAAATTCCAATGACTGAATCACTTTCCATTCCTGGTGCTTTGTCTGGCAGAATCGACTTTCTCGACACTGGCGTCCATTGCTCGTCTGTAGTCACTCCTTTACCCACCTCTAGTTTTAGTAATATGAGAAGTAAAAATGACCAGGGAAGAGGTTTAATTTTCAAATTAACAAGATGGCCAGACTATACTAAATGGAAAATCATTCCTCCCTTGCACCCCTGGACCTCCAAACCCAAAGCCATAAATCTATGCCTGTGGGAGTAGCAAGGGAAATTTCTGAAAGTGAGTATAAGGAAGAATAATGACAGGTACAATCCCAACCTCTGCCTTGGGTTCTTGGACCCTCAGGTGGCGTAAGACAGACACGGCTGAAGGGTGGTCCCTGGCACAGTGCCCACACACACTGTGTCCTCTGGAGCAGTACCGTCTCTTACTGCAGCTCTCCACACTGTCTTTTCATGTGCCTTGTGGGTGATGGGGCATGTGCAAAGACATGAAAATTATCCTGGTAGGAGCCATTGTTGCAGATCTTGGATGCCAAAGGCACTCAGTCTGCACAAAGGCAGAGTGGGATGCTACGATAAAGGATCCCATCCTTTAAAGGAAAGGCCTGCTCTGCACTGAGACAAAGGGAAGGTGCCCTCGGTGCAAGACCCCATCCAGCTTTCAACTTGTGAAAGGAAGTAGCCTCAAGAGTTTTCCTCCTAGAAAGCAACAAACAAAAACTGTAGGCAGAAGTTTCTCTCTCGCCTGCCTGTTCCCAAGCACCCAGCAGTCGCTTCCCAAGCAATTGACTCGAAGGCTTAATATTACTTACAAATGTTCTCCCAGTAGCTCAGGCTTATTACTGACTAGCTCTTACACTTAAATTAGCCCATAATTCTTATCTATGTTTAGCCACGTGGCTTGGTACCTTTTCTGCATGCAGCATTCTCATCTTGCTTCCTCTGCATCTGGCTGGCAACTCCTGACTCCGCACTTCCTCTTCCCAGAATTCTCCTAGTCTGGTTGCCCCCCCTGCACTACTGACAATCAGCATTTTATTAAACCAATTCGAGTGACAAATCTTTACAGTGTACAAGAGCATTATCCCACAGCAGAAAACAGCTGCTAATGAATTTCAGGGAAGCTGACTCCATCCCAAGCGGGCAGCCAGCCCTGGCAGTGACATCCACATGGTGCAGGCTTTAGAGCAATGGCTCTCAACCTGTGGGTCGTGACCCCTTTGGGGTTGACTGACCCTTTCACAGTGGTCGCCTCAGACCATGGGAAAACACATTACGATTCATCACAGTAGCAAAATCATGGTTACAAAGTAGCAATAAAAATAATTTTATGGTTGGAGGTCACCACAACGTGAAAAACTGTATTAAAGGGTTGCAGCATTAGGAAGGTTGAGAGACACTGCTTTAGAGGCATGAAGGATGTAAGAGGGTAAAGACTGTGAATACCTTTTCTACAGTTTTAGGGAGCCACTGAGGCGAGGCTTCATGTGTGACACAGGAGTCCCTACATGAAGTCCCTAAGAGGAAAGAGACCATAAAAGACTGTTGTAGGAAGTTCTGAAGGTAAAGCCTGAGTTGCAGTGGAGACTCCATTATTGGAAGATGTCAGAGCCATAAGACATTTGCCAAGGAGAGTTACGTACAGGGAATGGAACTAGCCTGGAAAAGACACGGATGTTATAGGCAGCAAAGCTAAGCCAACTAAGCCCTTTGACATTGGACTTGGAGCTACAGGATTTGGTGTGTTTGCTTTGCCGGGTTTTCATTATATTTTGGCCCAGCGTTTTTTCACTCTGGCCCTGTTTTCCTCCCTTTGGGATGGTAATGTATATTCTGTACCATTTTATGTTTGATGTATGTAAAATTTGCGTTTTGATTTAACAGAGGATTACATCCAAGAGATTATTTTTAAGTCTCAAAAGAGACTTAGGACTTGGGATCTCTACCCAGTGTTGAGAGGCTCTGAAAGACTAGAGAGTTTTAAAGTTGGTATAAATTCATTTTATATTGTGATATGACTATAAACCTATAGGGGTCAGAGAGTGGAAAGTGGTAGTTTGAGTGAGAAATGTCCCTTATAAGCTCACTTGGTCCCAGTTGGGGAGGTTTAGTTAGTGTGGCCTTGCTGGAGGAGGTACATCATTGGTGTAGAAGGAGGAAGCTTTGAGAATATATACCACCCCACTACTTCCAGTTGCTGTCTGTTTTATGCTTGCCTTTGAAGATGTGAGCCCTCCACTCTCTGCTCCTTCCTCCATGCCTTCCCGCCACAACGGACTCTTATTCCTCTAAAACTGTAAGCCTAACTGAACTCTTTCTTCTCTAAGTTGTCTTGGCCACAGTGTTTTATCACAGCAGCAGAACAGTAGTTCATACACCCTCTTCCTGTCTCTTCCTCGGAGCCCACCATGACATGGTCTATTTTGTTTTACCACAATCTCCCTGCCCTAATATTCTGCCTCTTATTGGCTCAGAAATAATGGATCCAAGGGATCATGGACTGAGGGCACAAGCCCAAGTAAATCTGCTTTTAAACTGTTTTATCAGAAGTTCTAACACGCTAGTAAAGATGCGAGCTCCGGAGCCTAGTTGTAATGGTGTCGCCTCCTGTATGAACCCATTACAGAGGGATTTTGCCTTTGTTTGCCTATTGCTGCTTTTGGATTTGGGATAAATTTGAGTTCAAGGTGGAGGCAGTTCTAAAAGCATTGCTTGGGTCCCTGAAATCCTGTCAACAATAGGCCAGTAATCTCTCAGGGGCTACCACGGGGATCCCTCTTTCAGAAGACCAGCCTCTCTAAAGACTTTCTACTCATCTTTTGCTACGGCCATAAATCTTGGTTTCAGTTTCTCACTCAGGGAACACAGAGCCTAGGTCCTTGGTGTTGACATTGACATAAGCCTTCAGGAGAGAAAAGAGTAAGCTGGCAGCAGCGTTTGTCACCCACTGGCTGTGGTCAGCACTACCGACCTGGCTGGGAGGTGTTACCATCTTTCCTCTCCCTGCTTAGTGATCTTGGCAGAGTCGTGTGATTCGTGAGAAAGGGTGTTGATGAGACGCAATGACAGGGTAACTATATCCCAACAACTACAGGATAGTATGAGCAGGGCAGCAACTTCTTGTCTCCTGCTGCCAAACCTGCTTGGTAAAAGGAACCACTTGTGGGATTTCCTAAACTCTGGTTTGCTGCCCCTTTGCTTCAGTGAGTCACACTTGGTGAGCGCAGAGCCAGGATCCTGTGACTCTCAAACTCTTGATGACACCACCAAGGAACGACATGCAGCTGAGCAAATCTCTGGGGAGTGATAGCCACCATCTGCAAAGGGTTTTACAGTTTAAGGGACAATTTCACACACAGTTTCTCATTCTTTTTTTTATTAAGAGATTTTCTATTCATTTTCTATACCAACCACAGATTCCCCTGTCCTCCCTCCTCCTGCCCCCCAGCCTCCCCCCCGAAATCCAGCCCCAATTCCCACCTCCTCCAAGACAAGGTCTCCCATGGACAGTCAGCAGGGCCTGGTACATTCAGATGAGGCAGGTCCAAGCCCCTCCTCCCTGCACCGAGGCTGTGCAAAGTGTCTCACCATAGGCACTGGGTTCCAAAAAGCCAGCTCATGCACTAGGGACAGGTCCCGGTCCCACTGCCTGGGGGCCCTTTATACAGTTCAAGCTAAACAACTGTCTCACTTATCCAGAGGGCCTAGTCCAGTACCATGGGGGCTCCTCAGCTGTTGGTTCACACTTCATGCGTTTCTACTTGTTTGGCTAGTTGTCTCTGTACGTTTTCCAATCATGGTCTCGGTATCTCTTGCTCATAGAATCCCTCCTCTCACTGATTGGACTCTTGGAGCTCTGCCTGGGACCCGGCCGTGGATTTCTGCATCTGCTTCCTTCAGTCACTGGATGAAGGTTCTATGATGACAGTTAGAGTATTCAACCATCCAATCACCAGGTAGGCCAGCTTAGGCACCCTCTCTGTATGGCAGTTTCTCAGAAAATTGGGAATCAATCTTCCTCAAGACTCAGCTATACCATTCTTGGGCGTATACCCAAAGAATGCTCAATCATACCACAAGGACACATGCTCAACTATGTTCATGGCAGCACTATTTGCAATAGCCAGAACCTGAAAACAACCTAGATGTCCCTCAACTGAAGAATGGATAAAGAAAATGTGGTATATATACACAATGGAGTACTACTCAGCAGAGAAAAACAATGACATCATGAGGTTTGCAGGCAAATGGATGGAACTAAAAAATATCATCCTGAGTGAGGTAACCCAGACTCAGAAGGACAAACATGGTATGTACTTACTCATAAAGTGTATACTCAATATAAAGCAAAGGATAACTAGACTGCAACCCATAGCTCCAGGGAGGCTAGCTAGTACGGAGGACCCTAGAAGGGTGCATGGATCGCCCAATGATGGAGAAATGGATGAGATCTCCATGAGCAAGCAGGGGGTGAGGGGGGGTAATGGAGGGCAAGGGACAGGGGATGAGAGTTTAGAGGAGTGGGAGGTTTGAGCTGGAATGGGAACAGTGTGGGAGAGCAAGGAAAGAGATGCCATGATAAACGAAGACACCATGGGAACAGGGAAAAGCAGAGTGTTAGGGAGGCTCTCAGGAATCCACAAGGATGACTCCACCATAGACTACTAGCAGTTTCTCATTCTTATAGCACTACAGACCTGATGATACAATTCTCCCCACTTTTCAGGGGCTCAGAAAAGCTAGGTGATTTGCCTGTGACAGTATCTACATATTCAAATACCTATGGATGACAGGCAGTTTCATCCATCCTTTTAAATCATTGATTAATTTGTTCATCTACTTACAATTGAGCATTCACTTGTGCGGTGGTTTGAATGAAAATGGCCCCCATAGGCTCATAGGGAGTGGTATCATTTGAAAGGATTAGGACATGTGGCCTTATTGAAGTAGGTGTGGCCTTGTTGGAGAAAGTGCGTCACTAGGGGTGGGCTTTGAGGTTTCAGAAGCTCAAGCCAGGCCTGGTGGCTCACTCTCTCTTCCTGCTGCCTATGGATCCAGATGTAGAACTCTCAGCTACTCTCCAGCATCATGTTGGCCTGCATGTCATCATGCTTTCCACCATGATAATAATGGACTAAACCTCTGAATTTTAAGCCAACTCCAATTAAATGCTTTCCTTTATAAAAGATGCTGTGGTCATAGTGTCTCTTCACAGCAAGAGAAACCCTAAGACAACTTGTCTAAAAAGTATATATTGTATACAGATGCCTCCTTTAGCCTCATTAATAGCAAGTTCTGTTTTGCCATTGCTTTCTAGGAGGAGAAAACTCCTTGGACCATTTCTTTCCACAACCTGGAAGCTTAGATGAATGGGGTTTCCCTGAGGGCACCCTTCCCTTTGTTCTCACGCAAACCAGGCCTCTCCTTGATGGTTGCTAACCCCCTTAACAATTTACAACTGCTCTTGCAGCATGTGACTTCACTAAGTATTAAGTTGTTAGTGCTCTTTTTCTCTCCAGCCCAGAGACTTTGTATTTCTTTCTGTCCCAGTTGCTATTTTTCACTATAGACCTGCATAAGCCTAATCAATAGCAACCGCTCCACAGATGACTCAATGTTATGTTGTCTTGAAATTTCCTCTGCCAAAGAAATTCATCTACTGCTTTTTGATTTAGCCTCAGGGAAGTTCTCAGGACATGGACACAAAGTAGCTACATTCTTTGCTAATATATCACATTAATGGACTATAACCCAGTTGCAACTTGGTTCCCCGTGAAATCTCTTGAGCTGGGCCTCCACCATCTGCACTGCTCTCAGACTGTTGTCTTTCAGTCTTCTACTATAATGATCCACTAAGCTCTGTTTACAGCATCCAACCACTTTTGTACTCAAAAGTTCTTCATTCCTCCAAAACCAACATAGTTAGGTTCTTCACAGCAACACCCCACTCCTGATACCAGCTTCTAAATTTGTTGCTATAATGAAATACACCATCACCCAGGCAACTTATAGAAGAAAGAGTTTATTTTGGCTTATGGTTCCAGAGGAATGAGAGGCCATAATGGTGAGGAAGCCTCACAGCAAGCAATAAGCATCATGACCAGAGCATGAAGCTGAGAGCTCATGTCTTCACATGGAAACACAAAGAAGAGTTAACATGGGCTGGAGAGATGGCTCAGTGGTTAAGAGCACTGGCTGCTCTTCCAGAGGTCCTGAGTTCAATTCCCAGCAACCACACGGTGGTTCACAACAATTGGTAATGAGATCTGGTGCCCTCTTCTGGCCTGCAGGTATATGTGCAGGCAGAATACTGTATACATAATAAACAAACAAACAAATAAACAAAGAAGAGTTAACTAGAAGTGGCACAAGGTTTTTAATTTAAAAGCCCAACCCAAGTGATATACTTCTTACAAGTCTGTACCACCTAAATGTCCCCAAATAGGGCCACCAACTGGGAACCAAGTGCGCTGGTTAGTTTTATTGTCACCTTGATACAAGCTATAGTTATATGGGAAGAAAAAAAAATCCTCAACTGAGGGATTGCCTCTTTCATGTTAGCCTTTAGAGAAGCCGGTGGGATATTTTTTGATTAATGTTTGATAAGGGAGAGCACCGCCCACTGGGGGCAGTACCACCCCTAGGCAAGTGGTCCTGGGTGATACAAGAAAGTAAGTTGAGCAAGCCATGGGGAGCAAGTCAGTAAGCATTTTTCACTCATCTCTGCTTTAGTTCTTGCATCCAGGTTTCCATCCACCTTGGATTTCTGCCGTGGCTTCTCTCAATGGTTGACTGTTTCAGGACATATAAGCCAAATAATCCCTTTTCTTTTCAAGTTGCTCTTGGCTCTGGTCCTTATTACAACAATAGAAAGTAAACGATGACACCAGTGTTTAAATGCTGGAGTCTATTGGGTATGTTTCTCACAATGGAAATTCTTAACAAGAAATAATGCATGGCTCTTCATTACCACACTATTTCCAACAGCACCAGCCCACTACCATCCCAGATATCCTAGGATGGAAGAACAATTTTCCCAATACTGACATCATCCAGGCTATTCCTCCAGACAAGGAGTGGGCCCTCTGTGAGGCTGCCTAGAAAACAATATAGCCTTGTGCTTAATACAGCATTAATAGAGGTTAGAGAGCAAGTTCCTCAGTGCTGAGCATTGCCACAGGAAACCCTGCCACGAGATGACAGCTCACGGCTCTAAACCATGGGCTTGGATCTCAGCCCACACAGTGAGAGAGAGGGGCTGGCCATACTCCCAACCTGGAAACTGATCTGGCAAGAGAGTGTGAGAGATTAGGCGATACTGCACATCAACACTGGGATATCCAGTCCCCTCCAATCACAAGGACAGGCTGCTACTTCCTCCTTTTAGCTTGAATGTCTTCACCTTATGGGGAGGAGGGAGTTGGATGTTGACAGGCTAATCCTTTGCTGTGGGTTTTCTAACAAGTTCCATGCCTGAAGTCTGGATATGCCCATTAGGCTTCATTTATACCGGACTAGTGCAGTGAGGTGTGCATCTGGACAGACAGACACCAGACCTTTCTTGAAGATAATCAACCCATCAAAGGTTAACATTAGAGATAAGGCAAAGGCCATCTGTAAGGACAGCTAATTACTAATTGCTCCTGGGAACCCCAAGGCATCATTAGCATTAGCTAAGTAAGCACTCTACCACTGAGCAGCCCTAGCCCCAGGGTAGTACTCTTGAACTTTATAGGGCTCCTGGAGAGTAAGGCAGAGGAGGGGGAAGATATGTGATCTCCAAATGAAGACTGATTTGAACAAAGAACATATAGCTAGCCTGATGGTTGTCTGCACAGATGTCCTCAAATTCCTCTATTTCCAGGGAAATTTCTCATTTTAGATCCACTCCATTCATCTTCGAGACAGGCTGGATAAACGACAATAAACAAATCTGTAGGGAAGAAACAGTATCAGAAACAGGTTGGCTACATAAAATGAGATTTTAAAATTGTTAGCTCATTATCTTCTTATGATCAAAGATACTAGGATCATCAAGGAAAAAGAGCTCTTTCATAAGGTTTATTTATTTATAGCCAGGCATAGTGGCACATGCTTTTAATCCCAACACTTAGGTGGCAGAGAAAGGTGGATCTCTGCTATTTTTTCCTTCATCTTTCCACTTAAAAGTGTTTTATTTGCACGTACATTGTGTGTCT